>NW_025421294.1:44979882-45581530 GCF_011764305.1 Mustela putorius furo | reverse complement strand
ACATAAATTAACAGAACATGGGATAGTTCTATAGAGATCAAAGCACAAATTTTGTTTCAAACAGATACAAACTGAAAAATCCAAATCTTATCAAAAAGGAATAGCTAAATTAGCTAAATAATGTTGGTACATTCAAGCTAGAAAACACTCTAAAGCAGTTAAGAGGAACAAGTTTTATCTATATGTACTGGTAGAAAAAGAGACCCAAGATGTATTATTAAATGGAAAAAAAACCAAAATGAACAATGCACATAGTGTAATCCTGCATTTATGTTAAAGACAGAGTAGCAAACCAATACATCAATGAGATAAAAATAAGACAGAAGCACAAAGGGGGTGCCTGGGTAGCTCAATGGGTTAAGGCCTCTGCCCTCAGCTCAGCTGTCTTCAGCTCAGGTCATGATCCCTCTGCTCAGAAGGAGCCTGCTTCCCTTCTTCTCTCCCTGCCTGCCTCTCTGCCTACTTGTGATCTCTGTCTGTCAAATAAATACATAAAATCTTTAAAAAAAAAAAAAAAAAAAGACAGAAGCACATAATGGAGAGATGTTGATGAAAGGGACTTTTACTTCATTACACTATGTAAGTCTATAAACTGAATTTTTTTTTATTTTTTTAAAGATTTTTATTTATTTATTTGACAGGGAGAAAGAGAGATCACAAGTAGGCAGAGAGGCAGGCAGAGAGGAGGGGAAGCAGGCTCCCCAAGGACAGAGAGCCCGATGCGGAGCTCGATCCCAGGACCTTAAGATCATGACCCGAGCTGAAGGCAGAGGCTTAACCCACTGAGCCACCCAGGTGCCCCTAAATTTTTTTTGTAAAGACTTTTTTATTTGACAGAGATCACAAGTAGGCAGAGAGGCAGGCGGGGGGGGGGGGCGGGGGGAAGCAGGCTCCCCTCCCCACTGAGCAGAGAGCCCGATGCGGGACTCGATCCCAGGACCCTGAGATCATGACCTGAGCCGAAGGCAGCGGCTTAACCCACTGAGCCACCCAGGCGCCCCACCTCTAAAGAGCTTTTGTAATTTTTGTAACTACATTTGAGTTTTAATTTCAATAATAATTATTCTAGGATTTTAAGATGTTTAACAATACATATTCATACATTTCTTCTGACTTACTTCCTTCTGGAATCTCTCTAATGTAAGTTTTCTCTGCATTTGGTCTTGCACCCAAGGATCAGCTGCATATTCAGATTCCAGAAGAGAAGTCCAACAATTTGCTGCATCTCTCTTTGTCTTTGTAAGAACAATACGGACCATTTTCCTGTCCTCTAAACAAATAAGAATTACAAATAAATTAGAGTTCATCATTGGATTTCGTATTTTCAAACATCATTAGGTAATCCTGACATACAATTATTTTCAATACATTTCCATTACTATTCTCTTCCAAAGCTGCAAAGACAAAGGACCTAATACAACAGAGGGAAACCTACTAAGTTCTAAGACAAAATTAATTTTTAAAAAACATTCCAAGAATTATAGATTACCCTTACCCAAAGTCCATGTTCCCTCATCAGCTATTGTTGAATCAAAGAGCTTGCCCTGAAAAATAAATACATAAAGTACTAAAAACATTGATATTTCATTAATTTTTATAAGGTTTTCATGATTTAAGACTTTCCTAATTTTCTATCTAATCCACATGTAACTATCTAGTTTGGCTAGTAAGGAGATAAAACTTTATACCTTTCCAACATATTGCTGGGTGCATAACCCTCTTTCCTCCTAGAAAATGGAATGAAACCAAGTTTACCTTGCTTAAAATATTTACTATGACAAAAAACACAGAGCCCTCTAAAGAAAGATCAGGGCTTCTTAATTTTTAGAAGATGAATAAATATTACTCATCAGAGAGCCAAATGTGAATTAATATCTGAAATGATTTAACTTTACCTATTGAAAAGAACTCCTAGAAGAGCTTTCTAGCTGAAATTAATAAATGGTATCTCTTAAACTTTAAAAAACTGGTTCAAACTCTTTGTTGGGCAATCCAGCACCAAAAAAATTTTAAAGTGCATACTGTAGTTCTGATACAGATTAGCTGTGACTGATTTTTCAGAAACTGTTGTTTTAAGAAAGAAATCAGGAAAACGTTAAGTTTAAAAAGAGAATACACCTGCTCAAATCCATTTTGATTTGCTGCTACTTGTCAAATTGAAGTTTTAGGAAATTAAATTAAAAGGTCATATAAAAAAAACACACACATTTTTTCAATATGTCAGTACTAGTGTAAAAATTCTACTGGTTTAAATGTATACCTAAAATCCTGAAATTACTGCTAAATTCCCAAAGTTACTGGAATTACTAAAAGAAATTTGAACTGTAATCTTAAACCACTGTTCAGGAAACTATGATTCACACAACTATCCAGAAAAGTCAGTAAGATCCAAACTGAAACAAATCAAATGTCTTTCACATGAATCTTCCTTTCCTCTGAGGCACTTAAAGCATTTCCATATGTAGTGTATACTCCTTACATGACAGAAACAAGTCCAAGCTCTTAATTCCCCTGGATACCATGTCATGCTCAAAACAATCCTATCATCCTATTACCATACTTTGGGGGCGCCTGGGTGGCTCAGTAGGTTAAGCCTCTGCCTTCGCTCAGGTCATGATCTCGGGGTCCTGGGATCCAGTCCTGCATCCCGCTCTCTGCTCAGCAGGGAGCCTGCTTCCTCCTCTCTCTCTCTCTCTGCCTGCCTCTGCCTACTTGTGATTTCTGTCAAATAAATAAATAACATCTTTAAAAAAAAAAAAATTACCATACTTTGTGGGTGAAGGCATAGACACACTGAAAAATCTCTTGCCCGAGGTACAAAATTATAAAAATGACACAGCCAGGTATCCTACATTGAGGAATCTCCCTTCACCACTTCACTACACTGTCATCAAACACCTTGAGCATCTAACGTGGGAAAGAAATCTAACTTCAACGTTATTGAATTTAACAGGTCCAAGGGACATGATGAGAATAAAAGTGGTATTTTCTTCAAACACCTCTGAAACTCTCCTTAACCACTCCACGAACATGCAAAATTTTTCTAAGTTTGAAGAAAAAAATAAACCACCTGACAACATCTCTGAATCCTCATCCCGATATCCTTATTCTTTTCTTCTTTACTGTCCTGTAACTGCCTGAACATTTATTAGGTCAGCTTTATTATGCCTCCTTGCAAGAACATGACCTGAGCGCAGGAAACTTGTCTTGTTCACCGCTGACCTCTCAACACTCATCACTGCCTGGAATAGACGTCCTATAAATAGTTGTTCCTTTAAAGATCTAAGTGACGACCCGCAGAGGCACAAAAGCAGCAGCTTCATTTGGTTTAGAAATAAAGCCGGAAAACTCAAATCTCTACGTTAACTCGGGACTAGTTAAGAGAGGGGACTCCGAGCAGACCCAAACCAGGCCAATGATACCGCTCTTTCGGCCAAAGAAGCTAGTCGGCCTTCCAACAGTCTTTTCACGGAAAAAAAAAAAAAAAAAAAAATGCACTTCAGGACCCTGGGACTTAGAGGCCGGGAAGAAACTGAGCACAAGCCCCGACCTGCCACTACCTTGAGGATCTCGCGACCACCCACGGCCAGCGCCACATGCCGGCTCTGCAGGCCGCACTGGATATCCTGGGCGCGAGTGCCAGGCGGCACCTGAACTTCAATGAACACCTCCTCCAAGGTCTGGTACCACTGGCCCCACGGCGTCCCGCACGGAACCACCCCACTGCGCTCCTCAAACGGGGCCGACATACTCCAGGAGCCTCCCGGCAGCAGCCGCACGGAGCGAGAGGAGCGCAAGCGCGAAGTATCCACGCTCAGGCCACGCCCAGGACTCGCAGCTCAGGTCACTGCACATGCGCAGGGATGCAGGCTGATGTCTCAGCATGTTCCTTTTTCCTTTTCAGTGGCCATTTAGGACGCTGGCAGTTTAAAAGAATTAAAATCCGGGGAAGTTTACACCCAAAGAACGGTGGGAGAAGGTCGGAACCTGTGAAACTAGAACTCCCTGCACTGCCACCAATATGACGCCAAAAGCGCACCCTCGAACTTCTCAGCTATAAAATGCGCTTGCGCAAATGTTGCTAGTACGTATATTACAATTGAGTAACGCCAGGACTGATTGGACCAGGGTGGGGGAGGCAATACTAGTCTCCTATTGGCTGGTTACCTAAACTCACAGAAGCCCTAATTGGGCGCGGCGAAGACAGGTGCGCATGCTCATAGGTGTTCCCGTCCTGGATTGGTGTGCCCAGGATTTTGGTTTTCAAATCTGCTGACGTTAGAGATGGGCGGGGAATAAGCCGGGAGGTTTGAATTCGGAGTGAGTGGGCTGGAATAAGCGGAACAAAGTGGCGGAGGGGCGATAGTGACCTTCTGTTTGTGGAGCTGATCGTCAGCATGTCTTTTCCTAAGGCGCCCTTGAAACGATTCAATGACCCTTCCGGTGCGTACGGGGAAAGGAGCTGGGGGTCGGGATTTGTTGTCACGACGCACTTGCCCTTTTTGGTGCCCTTCATCCGAGGCTAATAGGCAATTTTTAGGGCCGCGATGGGTCTCATTCCATTGATTAGTTTTTCTAAAAGCCATACTAAGCATTTACTACGTGCCTAATACTGTTCAGAGTGATAAGGATACAGCAGTGAATGAGGCAAAACCCCTGCCTCGTGGAGTTTACATTGGACTGGAGAATACAGCCAATGAACAGTTAGTGCGGTGGAGAAAGGAAAGCGGAGGAGAGGGAGTCGGGATCAGGGAACGGCTGGCAGCTGTGTGATGGTCAAGTGCGGAAACCTCGCTGACGAGACCTTTGACCAGCGGCTTTCCGCATGAACTTGTGGATTTCTTTTGGATATTCCATTCGGGCATAAAAGAAGGATGATTGGTAAAAAAGCAGTTTATGGGTGAGAATATGGTGGCAGCACTTACTGAAAACATTAGTAATGAAGTAATAACAGGATAGTGCCCCAGTCACCATAGTAAGTATTTACATTGATTATTAGTTCTTTTTTTTTTTTTAACTCCCCAACATCCCTGAGAGGTTATCCTATTATTCATTATTTACTGATAAAAAAGCCGAGACATAGATTTGCGCAGTGTTACAGAACCAAACCAGCAGAACTGAGACAGGACATCAAGAAATCAAGCCTCCATGAATCCATCGTGTGCTTTTTTTAACCACTGCGGTTCATAGTCAGCACACTCACCTGGAAGACTGATAATGGTTAGTGAGGCACTCATCATTGAATGCATGCAAACTGTATGCTATGGTGTTCCCTATTCTGACTGGTTCCCTATTCTATCTAGTCCAACAGCCCAGTGAGGAAGGTATTGATACTGTCCTCATTTTGCATGTGAGGAAACCGGTTTAGTCACTGTTCTGAGCATCCAGTAAGTGGTTTGATTGAACATCAAAGCCCATGATTTAGCCATTATAATACACCCTTTTTAGCGGTCACTTGTTGCATCTTTAACTTGTTAGCCAAAATGCAAATGTAAATAAGAATCACTCTGCTCACATAGGAAGGCCAAGAGAGCAAACGGATCAGCAAAGCGTATTTTCTTTCTTTTTTATTACAAGCTTATTTTCTTAATTGAAAGACCAAAGCATATATTGTTTCCTGGATATTGAGAGAACCTTCTCTAAGTTCTCTCAGCAGTGTGTCTTTTAAGGAGAGTTTATTTTCTTTATAATAGGTGAAAGTGGTTTTACCAATGCACAATATTCCAAGTTCACTGTTTCAGGAGTAATTATCATTTATTTGATGCTTCATGCATATGTGAGCACTGTAGTGAGTTCTCCAATTACTCCAGTAATCCCAACAACTATGAGGTGGATACTCTTTTATTCCTGTTTCATAAGTGGAGAATCATAACCTCAAATAAAAATAACTTTCCAGGGGCTCCTGGGTGGCTCAGTCAGTTAAGCATCTGTCTTCGGCTCAGGTCAAGATCTCAGGTCCTGGAATCGAGCCCCACATTGGGCTCCCTGCTCAGCAGAAAGCCTGCTTCTCTCTATCCCTCTGCTGCTCCCCCTGCTTTTATTCCCTCTCTCTGTCTCTGTCAATAAGTAAACAAAATCTTTTTAAAAAATAAATAAGTAACTCCAGAGGTCTTGAAACTAGGTTCAAAAAGGAGAGAGTATAATGTTCTTATTCAGGATCTTCTCCCTCTGGCTAAAAAGTACTTGGCCCATAGTAATGTCTATTAATTGGCATATAAAGATGAATTTGAATCCTGACTGGGATAATCACAAAACTCTATTTCCATTCCCATATCCCAGTGACTTTGTATGTTTTCTTTACCACATTCCCCAACTCAACCATAAGCTAAATACTGGGGGTACCGGCATGATCAAGAGAGTTCCTAACTTCAGGCAGTTTTGTCTAACATGGAAGATGGATAAGTACATTATCTGAGGTGTGAGGTGGATAAGTATATTAAAAGCTAGACATACAGGCTGGATTTCAACCTAGTTCTTCAATCTAAATCCTAAATCTAACAACCAAATTTGATTCTTTAGTCTTTAAGGAAGTTTTTGGTAAGTGTGGTTATAATTGTTTTCAACTCTTGATGCTGCTTAGTCAGTGTCCACCATCCCATTGTTTGCTGGCCCATATCCCCTTTTGAGAGTGTAAACCTAATGATGAACCAGAATATAAGATTTCTTTCCTGGGCGCCTGGGTGGCTCAGTGGGTTGGGCCGCTGCCTTCGGCTCAGTTCATGATCTCAGGGTCCTGGGATCGAGTCCCGCATCGGGCTCTCTGCTCAGCAGGGAGCCTGCTTCCTCCTCTCTCTCTGCCTGCCTCTCTGCCTGCTTGTGATCTCTGTCTGTCAAATAAATAAATAAAATCTTTAAAAAAAAAAGATTTCTTTCCTTTTTTTTTTTTTAAGATTTTATTTATTTGACAGACAGAGATCACAAGCAGGCAGAGAGAGAGAAGGGAAGCAGGCTCCCTGCTGAGCAGAGAGCCAGATATGGGGCTTTAACCCACTGGGCCACCCAAGTGCCCCAAAATATAAGATTTCAACATCATTTTATTTTCTGGCTGCTTTGACGAGTCTAGACTGGTGCTTCTCCTGCTTTCCCACAGAAGCATTCCTAAAAACAGAAAGCTGTCTCAGTAGGTAGAACATGTGATTCTTGATCTCAGGATTGTAAGTTCAAGCTTCATGTTGGGCCTAGAGCTTAACTTTAAAACTAACAATAATAATAATAATAATAATAATGAAAGCAGAGAGCACAGAATAACCGTAGGCTCTGCATACCCTCATCCCCTCTTCCCCCAAAAAGCATTGCTAACAGTAATGGTGGAAATCTCTCATTTGTTTTAAAACATAATATGTTCCCCACTGCCTCCCTCAACCCTTATCGCAAATGAGTAACATAGGTGCTCTAAGATGTGCCACCATCCTTAAGCTGATTTTAGGGAAACCCCTGCCAGCCTCCTATTCATCCCAGGTTGTAAACAGTTTGTAAAGTGTGAGAGATTTGAACTAACCAAGATTAATGTTTTTTGGTAAGTCTGTCTTTACCTTAGATACTTCATTGAATTCTGTATTTCATTTTGAGACTCTCTTCCGATTAGAAACCCACTATCTCAATTCCTTATTGACCACATTTAGATCAAAAAGCTCCCAGAATTGGAATTTTTGTGTCATTATTTTTGTTACCTTAATTCCAGGTATAGGAATGGGAACTTCCTTGATGTTGTTATGGCCTCTTAGAATTAATGAAAGGGATGATTTTAATACTTTTTAATTGTGTCTTGAGTGAGAAATAAATTGTATATCTCTATCCAGGATAGATTTTTTAATATTTATACAGCTATCATTGAAACAAGAAGTCCTACAAAACAGTGCTTCACTTTGCTACATTTGAGTCATGCTGATATTTTCTATTGTTTCACTTTTTTTTTTTTAAGATTTTATTTATTTATTTATTTGACAGACAGAGAGAGAGAGGGATCACAAGTAGGCAGAGAGGCAGGCATAGAGAGCTCCGCACTGAGTAAAGAGCCAGATACGGGGTTCGATCCCAGGACCATGAGACCATAACCTGAGCTGAAAGCAAAGGCTTAATCCACTGAGCCTCTGTGTTTCACTTTTTTCAATGCTAGTCAAGGTATACCAACAAGTTCTTATCTATCATTCCATTTATTTTTATTTCTTTTAAAGATTTTATTTATTTATTTGACACAGAGATTACAAGTAGACAGGCAGGCAGAGAGAGAGGAGAAAGAAGCCTCCCTGCTGAACAAAGACCCCCCCACCCCCACCCCGCACCGCCACATGAGGCTTGATCTCAGGACCCCGAGATCATGACCCTAGCCGAAGGCAGAGGCTTTAACCTACTGAGCCACCCAGGCGCCCCTATCATTCCATTTAGAAAACACTTAAGGGACAGCTGGAGTTACCTTCAAATGTTCAAACTCCTTTTAGTTCATGTTCATTTGCATGAAACTCTATGCTGAAGAAAATAGTTTTTCAGTGAATAGTATGAATCTATTCTCAACCAGTTAAAGCTTTATGCTAATGATATTTTTACCTTTTTTTGTTTAAGTAGGCTCTATGCCCAATGTGGGGCTTAAACTTACACCCTGAGATCAAGAGTCACATACTCTACTGACTGAGCCACCCAGGCTCCCCTTCTGCTAACAATAATAAAAATGATATTTTTATTATTAAGTCCTGAGAGTAAGATCTCAAGTTGACTATGCATAAACACTCCAAAATGCCTTCAGTTTGAGACTCCAGTTAAGTGAGGTTATACTGTATAAATTTCTGTCTAGTACAGGGATGCCTGGGTGGCTCCATCAGTTAAATGGCTGCCTTCTGCTCAGGTTATGATCTCAGGGTCCTGGGGTCAAGTCCCAGGTCAGGCTCCCTGCTCAGCCTGGAGCATGCTTCCTACCCACCCACACTCCCGCTGCTCTCCCTGCTTGTGCGTGCGCTGTCTCTCGCGTGCACGCTCTCTCTCTCTCTCTGTCAGATAAATAAATAAATAAAATCTTTTAAAAAAGAGAGAGAAAGAAATATTGTCTAGTAGTTTGTACTTTGTATAACATGACTTTATAAGTTTCCTGTTGTGTCAATATTAGCCAGAGATGAATTATCACTATAAATTTTTATTCCATACTAAACCTTGAAGGCTAGACTTTTAGTTGCTTCATTTCTAGACTCTGATGGTAGTTGCCTCATTAATGCTCTTGGAGTTAGAATTGATTCCAAATATTTTTTTCTTAGATTTAATCCTTAGTAACAAAGCCATGTTGCTTGTTCTTTTTTTTTTTTTTAAGATTTTATTTATTTATTTGACAGACAGAGATCACAAGTAGGCAGAGAGGCAGGCAGAGAGAGAGGAAGGGAAGCAGGTTCCCCGCTGAGCAGAGAGCCCAAAGCAGGGCTCCATCCCAGGATCCTGGGATCATGACCTGAGCTGAAGACAGAGGCTTTAACCCACTGAGCCACCCAGGTGCCCCATGTTGCTTGTTCTTAATGATGTTTATCTCAAGACTGTCTTTGCTGTTTTGTTGAATTGTCTGTGTTTCTTTAACTCATTGAAATAAAGAACATTTGGGAAGATAATGATGTTTTTCATAGAGAGACATATTTGTAATATCAGATGGATGCTATTTTTACATTTGCAAAAATATACAAGGGGCACCTGGGTGGCTCAGTGGGTTAAGCCGCTGCCTTCCTCTCAGGTCATGATCTCAGGTTCCTGGGATCGAGTCCTGCGTTGGGCTCTCTGCTCAGCAGGGAGCCTGCTTCCCTTCCTCTCTCTCTCTCTGCCTGCTTCTCTGCCTACTTGTGATTTCTCTCTGTCAAATAAATAAATAAAATCTTAAAAAAAAAAATGAAAAAATAAACAATTTATTAATGGCATTTTAAATTTGTATTACTTTACTATGACACAGTTTTTAACTGTTTCACATCCAATAACTGTTTTACATTCATCACCATGTAAGATCATAAGGAACATTAGATGAGACATTAATGTTCTATATGTTTCCTTTAGGTTGTGCACCATCTCCAGGTGCTTATGATGTTAAGACTTCAGAAGTATTGAAAGGACCAGTATCCTTTGAGAAATCACAAAGATTTAAAAAACAAAAAGGTAATGGATTCCAAAGTAAAATAATGGGTATATGATCTCTTAAGTTTTAAAGTTATGACTAATAGTATTTAAATTAGAAGATTCTATACTATTTGTAAAAAGGTGGAGTTACAGTTATATTTTAATTTTCTTATTTGATGCATTTACAAATGAGTCAACTATAAAATAATGCTTTGATCATTTCACTACTGTATAACCAGAAAAATTAAGCAAGATACTCACATATATATAGTTTTCCTTTTGGTAATCACCTTAACTTTCTGTCAGGGAATATTAGGAAAATCAGAAAAATGTTGATGTGAAAATTGTGTTGTGCAACTAATTATTTGGACTTGTACAATTAAGAAAATAACTTTATATTACTTCACTAATAATTACAATAAGAAATTTAGAAATGGATTTTGTTTGTGTTTCAAACATGTAAGCACCAACCAGAATCTGTACAATTTATTCTATTATAGAATCTCAACAAAATCTTAATGTTGACAAAGATGCTGCCCTGCCTGCTTCAGCAAGAAAAGTTAAGACTTTGGGATTAAAGGTGAGGAACTCTGATATTCTAGCTGGTTTATCACCTAAATCATGAAAATATTTCTGAAAGGTATTTTATTTGACTAGAATGCATTAAGTGTATAAAGTAAGGTTATTAGTAAACCTATAAGTT
Organism: Mustela putorius furo; assembly: GCF_011764305.1. Lineage (NCBI taxonomy): Eukaryota > Metazoa > Chordata > Mammalia > Carnivora > Mustelidae > Mustela > Mustela putorius. The sequence goes on along the minus strand of NW_025421294.1, from coordinate 45,570,750 downwards.
AATAAAAAATATTATCATTAGGACTATACCAAGATTTCATTTCTGGCTGCATCATTACTAAATATATTGTTTAAACATGCGCACAGCTCAGAATTACAATATGGTACCCACTTCTCAGTCATTTCTCTATCTAGATAATTTGTCTAACACCTTGTAAGCCTTTAAAAAGTTTGCAGTTCTTTGATTTGGTTTTGAGTTGTTTTAGTTTTTTTTATTTGTGTGGAAAGGTAAGTATTGATAAAGAAAAAGGAAAAAAAATTCTAATGCCTTAAAGAGTTGTGCTGCTCAAAAACTCTCAGTTTTTGAGTGGTGGGAGATTAAATTCTTAACTTCATGTTATGGCTTGTGCAATAGCCTACATGTTGTACTGTTTCCATTAGTTCATAAAGCAAGTTGTAGTTTCTTAAGAAGTTACCAAAAAATTTTGTTAATATGGAAAAGATTCAAAGTTAGGAAACCAAGGCTGTAGGTTAAGCTTAGTCTTGTTCATTTGTTCAGCAATTACCTAAGTCTCTCATTTTATAATAAAGGGTTTCATTATCCAATATGGAAGTGATTAGCCACATGTGGTTATTGAGAACTTGAAGAGCTAAATTTTTAATATTATTTAATTTTAATTAATATATATTTATAAACCAGTACTTGATTCTCTTGTTGGAAAACATAAATTTTTTTTTTAACATATTGGGGATATGAATCTACTTCTTCATTGCACAGTTTATGGAATCTAAATATAGGTAGCTATTTCTTTCTCAATCTCTCTCTCTCTCTTTTTTTTTTTTTTTGGAAGTAGTCCCTACACCCAGCATTACAGTCTGGAGCCCAGTGTGTGGCTTGAACTCACAACCCTGAGATCAAGACTTGAGCTGAGATTGAGTCAGATGCTTAAACAACTGAGCCACACAGGTGGCCCATAGATAGCGATTTCTGATAAAAATCTAGCATTTGAATTGAGATGTGCCATAAATGTAAAATACACAGCAAGGTTTGAAGACCTAATACAAAACACATAAAATGTTTCACTAATAATTTTGTACTAATGACAATAATTGAAATAATACTTATTACATTTAGGGTAAAATAAAATATATTACTAAAATTTTTACTTTTTAAATATGACTACTAGAAGGGTGCCTGGTTGGCTCAGTCAGAAGAGTGGGCAGCTCTTGATTTTGAGGTCATGAGTTTGAGCTCCACATGGGGCATAGAGATTGCTTAAATAAATAAATAACTTTAAAACATATATGTAACTACTAGAAAATTTGAAAATACATATGTGGGGGTGCCTGGGTGGTTCAGTTGGTTTAGCGCCTGTCTTCAGCTCAGGTCATGATCTCAGCATCCTGGGATTGAGCCCCAAGTCGGGCTCCCCACTCAGCGGGGATCTGATTCTCCCTCCCCCTCCACCCCATTTCTTCTCTAGAAGAAAATATGTATGTGGTCTGTGATATATTATAGGGCAGCACTGATATAGACAGTCTTTTCTTACACAGTGATTTAAATGTATATACAATGAGATAATCTTCAGCCATAGAAAGGAATAAAATCCTGCTGTTTGCAATAACATGGATGGACCTAGAGAGATTAATGCTAAGCGAAATAAGTCCGAGAAGGACAAATACCATATGATTTCACTCATACGTAGAATTTAAGGAACAAAACAAATGAGTAAAGGGGGTCAAAAAGAGAGAGACAAATCAAGAAACAGTCTCTTAACTTTAGAGAACAAATTGATGTTACCAGAGAGGAGGAGGGTGGAAAGATGGGTGACATAGGTGGTGGGGATTAAGGAGTGTTCTTGTCTTGATGAGCACCTGGTGTTGTATGGAAGTGTTGAATCACTATATTGTACACCTGAAACTAATATTACACTGTATATTAACTGTACTGGAATTAAAGTTAAAAAAAATTTTTTTAAAGAAGTTGATTTAAATTTCCTAATTTGAATTTCTTAAAGAAACAGTTCTAAAATTTCAAATTAACTACGGAACTCTTAGAAAACTAAATTGCATACAGGTTTGTATAAAACCCCTAAATAATTGGCCATCCTTATAGAAAATGCCATCCTGTGGAAAATTAATAAATATGAGACTGATATAGGCCCCCTCAACTTAGAAGCACATAAAACAAGTTGTGTGCAGTATGTTTATCCATTTTCTTCCATTTTAGGTAGAAAAGATGGATATTCTGTTTAGGGCCGTTGTGTCAGAAAAGCTGTTGGATATAAAAATACATAGAGCAAAATTGTGTGTCTTATTTAGAATAAAGGCAATGAGTAAATTAGAATCAGCTGACAAGGGATACCTGTGTGGCTCAGTTTATTAAACGTCTGCCTTCAACTCAGGTATCGATCCTGGAATCTAGCCCCACATCTGATTCTCTGCTCCGTGGGGAGTCTGCTTCTCCCTCTGACCTTACCTCCTTTGTGTTCTCTCTCTCTCAAATAAATAAATAAAATCTTTAAAGTTGTTGTTTTTGTTTTTTTTTTTAATTTGACAGACAGAGATCACAAGTAGGCAAAGAGAGAGGAAGAAGCAGGCTCCCCGAGGAGCAGAGAGCCCAATGCTGGGCTCAATCTCAGGACCCTGGGATCATGTCCCGAGCTGAAGGCAGAGGCTTTAACCCACTGAGCCACCCAGGCACCCCAAATAAATAAAACCTTTAAAAAAAATCCGCTTACACCATTTTAATTTTTATGTCTTCGCATGTGTAGCTTTTCTTCCTTCCTTGGGTATCAAGGTTTAACTTTATTTCTCTTTGTAAGATTCTTTTCTTTCTGGAATAACATAATTAAATATTCAAAATGTATTAATGTTTAACATTAGAAAGAAGGCATTCAGTAACTTTATTCATGAAGCTCCACCTGTTCTTTTCCCTGGACTTATTAGGAAAAGCCTAATAATCTAGTAGGGTGAAAACTTAAACCTGAAATATTTTAAGATTTAAAGAACATTTTCCTTCTTCTACCAGATAAGTCTCCTACAAAACGTTTACTAGGCTAAGTAAAATGTTTTAAGTAGAAATTAGCTGTTTGATGAGGAGCTCCCCTCCATTTGCTAGGTAGGTTGCTGCCTGATTCATGAATCACTTAATGAAGCCAATTAGATCTTTTTTTTTTTTTTTAAGATTTTATTTATTTATTTGACAGAGATCACAAGTAGGCAGAGAGGCAGGCAGAGAGAGAGAGAGAGGAGGAAGCAGGCTCCCTGCAGAACAGAGAGCCCGATGCGGGGCTCAATCCCAGGACCCTGGGATCATGACCTGAGCCAAAGGCAGAGGCTTAACCCACTGAGCCACCCAGGTGCCCCAAAGCCAATTAGATCTTTAAGAAAAAAAAAGAAGGGGGTGCCTGGCTGACTGAGTAGAGTATGTGACTCTTGATCTTGGGTTGTGAGTTCAAGCTGCACATTGGTAGGTAGATTTTAGTTAAAAAAAAAAAAAAACAAAAGAGAGAGAAAGAAAAGAAAGAAGAATTAAACTAATTTTTTTTACAGCTGAAAATCAAATTTGTGATATTTGTGGCATTTAAATTTATCTCTGTTCTTTGACTTTTAAATAGAGGGAATCTCAAAAGAATGATAAAGATTTGAAGATATTAGAAAAAGAGGTAAGCAGTGCTTCAACTTAACTGAAAAATAAATGTACTATAAAATGGAAAGAGTTGGAACACCTGGTGGCTCTATAGGTTAAGCATTGTTTTCATTATCAATAGCATATACTTATGTTGGCACTGTATTGGTGAGTCATTTATTTATCACCTTGTTTCTGTCCAGATTCGTGTTCTTGTGCAAGAACGTGGTGTTCAGGACAAGCGAATCCAGGATCTGGAAGCTGAATTGGAAAAAATGGAGGCCAAGCTAAATGCTGCAGTCAGGGAGAAAACATCTCTCTCTGCAAGTAATGCTTCACTAGAAAAACAGCTTATTGAGTTAACCAGGACTAATGAACTGCTAAAATCAAAGGTATTTGAACCTGACAATAATATTTACTATGGAATAAATTATAAACATTTTTTTTCTTATGTAGTTGTTTGGGAATTTTAGGCTCTAGTTTAGTATTTTTCCTTCAGCAAATGTATCTTAAATGTTAAACTGCTTCCAAGAAGAATTATTATAGTCTTTTTTGTTATGGTACCTGACGTATAAGAGGTGATAAACAAGTTACTTTTGTTTTAATGTCTGACATTTTCTCATCCTTCTTCAAGGTCTCCCCCAGTAAATAAGGCCATTAATAAAACTTACAAAATTTACACCTAGAAGCCACTGTAAAGATCTTTCTCTGAAATAAATAATAGCAGAACAGCAGGGTTCCATCGCAAATCCTTTTGGAAATGAAGTGGGAAATGAATAAATTTGTGGACTAACTATATTTAATAGTTAAATTTGTCTATTAGTATTGCCATACTAATAGATCTTAAAGGACATCATATGGTCATCTGCTTTTGTCTGAAATATAAGGAGGCTGTAAATCACTGTTCAGTTTAATAACACTCATATATTCAGGGCCTGTAATGTGCTGAGCTCTTTGATCACAAAGAGAGCGAGGGTGCATAAGAATCAAGCTTGTGGAAGGCAGCAGATTCCTGGACCCCACTGAGGGAGATTCTGATTTGGTAGGCCTGGGGTGGACCCTGTAATCTACATATTTCCAAAGAGATCAGGCAATTCAGATGCATTTTATTAAGTAAGCACACTTGACAGAATCCTCCCCAAGAAGCCTGTTATAGAGGCTTGCAGTGGACTCTGCAGCATGCAGAGATAGGTGACCACCCAAACACTCCCAAAAATAAACCAGAAAGGGGTGCCTGTCTGGCTCAATCTGTAAAGCATGCAACTCCCGATCTCAGGGTTGTGAGTTTGAGCCCCACATTGGGTAGAGATTACTTAAAAATAAAACCTTCCCCAAAAATGAAATAAATGAACCAGAAAGTCACATTAATCAAAGAGAGGGACAAGAACAGTAGTAGTGTAAAATCAGTAATCTGGGTGTGGTCAAAGCCTGTTTTTTCTACCAGAGTATAATGTAGGTAAAGAATAATCAATATTTCTGTGATTTTTATATAGGACCTTGTAGAAAATATTTCTGAATTTTTTATGTTTCTTGTACTTAGTTTTCTGAAGATAATAACCAGAAGACTATGAGACTTCTAAGCCTTGAGTTAATGAAACTTAGAAACAAAAGAGAAATGAAGATAAGGGTGAGTGATATCTTGGTGAGTTTGCTGTGTCTGGATCTGGGGATCTGAATGATCTCTCATTTCCTAAAACAGATATTTCTGTTGTGTAGAGTATGATGGCTAAACAGGAAGGCATGGAGGTGAAGCTACAGGTCACTCAGAAGAATCTTGAGGAGTCTCAGGGGAAAATAGCACAACTTGAGGGGAAACTGTGAGTGACTAAAAAAGAAAGAAATTATTAAGTGTAACTAACTCTTGATTTTCCTCTCTCACCTTGCTCTTGTTTACCAAGACTAAACCTTCTTTCACTTAACTTACTGCTCCCTGCTTGCCCTGTTTCTCTTCTTCAGCTGAGCCATGATGATTCCCAAGCATTTTATGCTGAAAAGATGTATGAATGTCGTAATTTTGTCTATTTTCTGTATAAATGATGAGGAAAGGCCTCATAATCTTTAGTAGCACCATGAATATACTTCCTGAATATACCTCCATTTGTTGACTATTTCTCTGTTGATCATTATTTGGATTTCCAGTTTCTATTGTGAATAAGACTACTATGTATGTCTTTTGTGGACATAGGTTTTTATTTCTCTTGAATAAACATCTAGTATTAGAATTCCTGATCATAGGGTAGTGTAATATACATATAATGTGTTAAAAAACTCAAAAGTGGTTGTCACATTTTACAGTCGTACTTAGCAATATATGATATAATTCCAGTTCCACTTCCTCTCCAAGGTTTGATATTGTCAGTCTATTTGATTTTAGCCTTTCTAGTAGGTAGGAAGTAATGTCTCATTCGTAATTTTGTTACTATAAGTGTCAAGCTTCTCCTTCTGTGCTCACGGACCATTCATAAAAATCTTTTTATAAGGTGTCTAAATCATTTGCTCATTTTCTAAATTGAATTGTGAGGAGGAGGTAACACATGAGTAATTGGATAAAAGTCAACCTAAAACAAAGGCTTTATATCAATAAAATGCTGTTTTCTACGTGTTGTGGGTTGGGAAGCCAGGAAAGCTATAGGGAAGATCATTTCTAACACTTAGGTTGTTATAGGTGATAATTCTCATCATCTTAGCCCTTTTATCAGAATTTATTTGGAAACCTTAAAAAAAAAAAAACTTCCGTTTCCTATTTGTATATTTTAAATTGTCAACCTGAGAGGTCACATAAAATAATGGTTTAGAATTTGGATGCTACAGTAGAGCATGTGACTCTTGATCTCAAGGTTGTAAATTTGAGCCCCACATTTGGTGTAGAGATTATTTAAAAATAAAATCTTAAAAATAAAAACAAATGCATTAGGAGCTCCTGGGTGGCTTAGTTGTTGGGCGTCTGCCTTTGGCTCAGGTCATGATCCCAGGGCCCTGGAATCAAGCTCCTGCTCGGCAAGAGGCCTGCTTCTCCCTCTCCTACTCTTGCTGTTTGTATTCCCTGTCTCGTTGTGTCTCTCTCTGTCAAATAAATAAAATCTTAAAAAAAAAAACAAAAACCCCACATTAAAAAAAAGAATTTGGACTCCAGAAACAGCATATCCAATATGGGAGTATTTGGTACAGATTAAGCATTATGTGTGATTATTGTATTTATTCACATATGCCATTTTTTTTCAGTGTTTCAATAGAGAAGGAAAAGATTGACGAAAAATCCGAAACAGAAAAACTCTTAGAATACATCGAAGAAATTAGGTAATATGAGTAGTAGTTTTTAAATAGACCTTAGTTTGTTGAATAGTGATGAGTATATCATTTCATACTTTCTCAGTTTTCTCATTTTCTCTGTGCTTAAATCATGTGCTGTTCAAAATAATTTGTTTTAATGCAGTTGTGCATCAGATCAAGTGGAAAAATACAAGCTGGATATTGCCCAGTTAGAGGAAGATTTGAAAGAGAAGAATCATGAAGTTATAAGCCTTAAGCAGTCTCTTGAGGAAAATGTTGTTTTACTTTCTAAACAAGTAGAAGACTTGAATGCTAAGTGTCAGCTGCTTGAGAAAGAAAAAGGTATTTAAAGAAATAATAGGTACAATATTTAAGGAAAGTACTGCTATATGAACACATTTTTTAATAATTATGAAAACAACATAAAAATCCTGTTCTCTGTGTGAGAATTTTTATCTTTTATAATGTTTGTTCTCTGTTTATTTCAATATATTGCTTGTCTTCATTGAAGTACATGCAGTGGTGCAGTTTTTGACTTCCCCATTAGGTGGCCATTTAAAATGAGAAGATACAGAACCAATTTTCAAGGTTTTATTATAGAATTTATTTATTTATTATGGAATTACTATATTTTATATAGTAAATGATACAAACTTCTAAATTATGTTTTGGCTTTATTTCTTTGCAAATACTTGATCTGTGTAACATGCTAATAGCAGAAAATATGGAAATCTGGTTTCTCAAAGTTAGTATCTAATTTCAGCATTTTTCACTTTTATAGAAGACCTTGTCGAGAGGGATAGAGTACGGACTGAAATTCTAAATTCTGAAATGCAAAACTTAAAGGAGAAACTTACTCTTGAAAAACAGGAACATGAAAAACTACAACAAAAAGAATTACAGATCGATTCACTTCTGCAACAAGAGAAGGTAGTTTACTATAGTATAAGAAAAGAAAACAACTTGTGCTTATTAAGTCATACATTTCCCTGTGTATCAGAAGACCTTTCAATTGTATATGTGCTTCACTCTGACAGTTCTGTTTTTAGAATCTTATCCTGAGTAAGTTGTCCTGTCTATGCTGCAGATTTATCTGCAGAGATGTTTATGACAGGGTTATCGATAATGTGAAAAAATTATAAGCAACTAATGAACCAAAATAAGAAAATTGTTTAAAAATTTTTTCTTGGGGGCGCCTGGGTGGCTCAGTGGGTTAAAGCCTCTGCCTTCCACTCAGGTCATGATCCCAGGGCCCTGGGATCGAGCCCCGCATCGGGCTCTCTGCTCAGCAGGGAGTCTGCTTCCTCCTCTCTCTCTGCCTGCCTCTCTGCCTACTTGTGATCTCTGTCTGTCAAATAAATAAATAAAATCTTTAAAAAAAAAATTTTTTTTCTTGGGGCGCCTGGGTGGCTCAGTTATTAGGCATCTGCCTTAGCTCAGGCGGTGATCATAAGGTCCTGGGATTGAGTCCTGCATCAGGCTCCCTGCTCAGTGGGGAGCCTGCTTCTCCCTTTCTCACTCCCCCTACTTTGTGTTCCCCTTCTTGCTGTCTCTCTCTCTATGTCAAATAAATAAATAAAATCTTAAAAAAAACTTTTTTTTTCTTGTGGGGCACCTGGTTGACTTAGTCAAGCATATGTCTCTTGATCTCAGGATTGTGAGTTCCAGCCCCACCTTGGGTTAAGAAATTACTTAAAAGTAAAATCTTGGGGTGTCTGGGTGGCTCTATCTTTAAGCCTCTGCCTTCAGCTCAGGTTATGATCCCAGAGCCCTGGGATCAAGCCCTGAATCAGGCTTCTTGCTCAGTGAGAAGCCTGCTTCTTTCTCTCTCACTCCCCCTGCTGTGTTCCCTCTTGTGCTGTGTCTCTCTCTGTCAAATAAATAAATAAAACCTTTTTTATTTAATTATTTTTATTAACATGTAATGTATTATTTGCCTCAGGGGTACAGGTCTGTGAATCATCAGGCTTATACATTTCACAGCACTCACCAATTCACATACCCTCCCCAATGTCCATAACCCAACCACCCTCTCCCTGCCCCCTCACCCCCCAGCAACCCTCAGTTTGTTTTGTGAGATTAAGAGTCTCTTATGGTTAGTCTCCCTCCTGATCCCATCTTGTTTCATTTTTTCCCTCCCTACCCCTCCAAACACCCCTACCCTGCCTCTCAAATTCCTCATATCAGAGGATCATATGATAACTGTCTTTCTCTGATTGACTTTAAATATATAAAATCTCTAAAAATAATAATAATAATAAAGTCTTAAAACTAAAATCTTAAAAAAATATGTATTTTCCTGGAACATGTGTTAGATTACTACTTGGGCATTTACAGTTATGTTTTAAAATGGTATCTAAATGCATGTGAAACAAAAGCAACATTTTTTAAAATCTAGATTACATAAAGAATAAACATATTAGTGGGGCACCTGGGTGGCTCAGTGGGTTAAAGCCTCTGCCTTCGGCTCGGGTCATGGTCTCAGGGTCCTGGGATCGAGCCCCACATCGGGCTCTCTGCTCGGCCAGGAGCCTGCTTCCTCCTCTCTCTCTCTCTGCCTGCCTCTCTGCCTCCTTGTGATCTCTCTGTCAAATAAATAAATAAAATAGTTTTTAAAACTAAATAAATAAATAAACTTATTAGTGAGAAAAACAGTTCTTAAAAACCAATGAGAAAGCATGGAAATTCATTATTCACAGAGGTCAAAATTCAGATAATCTGTAAATATGAAAAGATGTTCTACCTTAGTAATTATCAAAGAAATGGAAAATGGAAATAATTGTTTTTCCCTTATAAGATTGGTACAAATTAAGACATTTGATAATATATAACATGTTAGAGTGGAGCAAATAGATACTCGAATGCATTGATAGGAAATATTGTTGGGCAATCTGCAACAACTGAAGGAATTAAGTAGATCTGTATATACTGACTTAAAGATTTCAGCAATCATTTTTAGGATTTTTTTGTGTGATCTTTACATATGTAATTTATGTTATTTATATATGTATGTGTGTGTGTGTGTGTGTATTTTTTTAAGTACATAAGTGTGTAGGAAAAGACCAGAAGGCATATATACCAAACTAATGGTTATCTCCACATTGAGAAAACATTAAGACTGAGGTGGCATATAATCAGAGGCAATTTTCACTTTACCTGGGTTCTTTTGTTTTTTGTTATTTTTTTCTGCCATCTAATCCTGCAACTGCAGTTATTGTTGGCAGACCTTTCAAATGTTTTTTTGTATCTTAGTATTTAAGATCCTAAGTGCAGGGAGCCCCTGGGTAGCTCAGAGGGTTAAGCCTCTGCCTTTGGCTCAGGTCATGGTCTCAGGGCCCTGGGATCGAGCCCCACATCGGGCTCTCTGCTCAGCAGGGAGATGCTTCCCCCACCCCCACCTCCCCTGCCTGCCTCTCTGCATACTTGTGATCTCTCTCTCTGTCAAATAAATAAATAAAATCTTTAAAAAAAAAAAAAAAAAGATCCTAAATGCATTGTTAGGAGTATAAAGTGCAGAGAGAATGCTTGTTTACAGGACCCCTGGGATCATGACCTGAGCCAATGGCAGGCACTTAACCAACTGAGCCAACAGGCATCCCTCAATGTATCTGTTTTTATGCCAATACTATACTGTTTTGAGTACTATAGATTTGTAAGAGAGTTTGAAATCAGGGAGCATGATGCCCCCAATTTTGCTCTTCTTTCTTAAGATCACTTTGGCTATTCAGGGTCATTTATGTTTCAATACAAATTTTAGTATTGTTCTATTTCTGTAAAATTTCCCGTTTTGATAGGGAATGCGTAGAATCTATAGATTGCTGTGGTTGTATGGATATTTTAACAATATTAATTTTCCAATCCACGAGGACAGAGTATCCCTCCATTTATTTGTGTCTTCTTTATTTTTTATTTTTTAAAGATTTTATTTATTTATTTGACAGATAGAGACCAGAAGTGGGCAGAGAGGCGGGAAGAGAGGGGGAGTGGGGAGCAGGCTCCCTGTGAGCAGAGAGCCTGATGCAGGGCTCAATCCCAGGACCGTGAGATCATGACCTGAGCCGAAGGCAGAGGCTTAACCCACTGAGCCACCCAGGCGCCAGAATTTTTTGACAGTAATGATTTATAGTATAACATTAAAATACATTTTTATACTATTGAAATCACAGTATACCTTTCAAATAGTATCATCAGAGAAAGATAAATGCTAAAATTCAGTTGTAAATTATAATTTTAATTTTACAAGATATGTGTTGTGGGTGTGCGATACATAGAATAAAGCCTGAAACAACATTTACCCCAGTGTTAACACGGTGCAGGATATAATCCATGACGGCACACAGGTGACATCTGTACTTTTCAAGTTTCTTTGAAGTTCTCGAATTAAGTATTCATACTTTATTATCTGTACTTCTTTTTTGTGCTTAGTAAAAGCCTCAGAAGGCCATTTCATACTATTTCAGTGGTTTTCTGTTTGGATGTAGGAATTGTCCTCCAGTCTTCAACAGAAGCTCTGTTCTTTTCAAGAGGAAATGATGAAAGAGAGGAATCTCTTTGAGGAAGAATTAAAGCAAGCACTGGATGAACTAGATAAATTACAGCAAAAGGAGGAACAATCTGAAAGGCTAGTCAGACAGTTGGAAGAAGAAACAAAATCTCGAGCTGAAGAACTGAAACTCCTAGAAGAAAAGCTGAGAGGGTTTGTATTAATAAGACCTTGTGTCTGATATGACTTCAGATGTTAAAAAGTGTTTTCCAGTACATTCTGTCAGGATACATAGGTCAGTCATGCAAGTAAGTGAGATTGGAATTATTTCACAAATAAGGAATAGAGAGAAGTAAAGTATATCCATAGAATGTTTATGCAAACAAGTATGACAGCCGAAGTCAGAAGCATAGCTTCTTTTTTTTTTCAGGCCAAAAGTTTAAAAGGATGTTAATAAATGGCCAAAATTTGGGGTTCCCTTACTGCTCATGTAAGGGAATTGTCTAAAATTATTGGATATCAACATTATAGCAATAACAGATGTAGAAAGAAAACAAAGGTCTGAATCCTACCTTGAACAAGAAACATTTCTGCTTTTCACCTATGTGTACATTAGTTTATGTTGCATAAGTTGCACCTTTAATTACTGAGTACCTGTGCTCTCAGAAATAGCAATCAAAAAAGCAAAAGAATAGAAAAGAATAACCAAACCTTAGGAAATATTCAAAAATAAGAAATTTAAGAGATCTCAAACTTCTTTTTTTTTCTTTTTTTTTTTTTAAGATTTTATTTATTTATTTGACAGAAAGAGACACAACACAAGCAAGGGGCAGAGGGAGAAGTAGGCTTCCTGCTGTGTAGGGAGCCTGATGTGGGGCTCGATCCCAGAACCCTGAGATCATGACCTGAGCCAAAGGCAGATGCATAATAACTGAGCCATCCAGGCACCCATCTTTTTTCTTTCTTTTTTTCTTTTTTTTTAAATTTTTCTTTTAAGATTTTTAAAAAATTTTTATTTAGTTGACAGAGAGAGATCATAAGCAGGCAGAGAGAGGGGGTGAAGCAGACTCCCCACCAAGCAGAGAGCCCAATATGGGGCGCAGACCCAGGACCCCGAGAACACGACCCGAGCTAAATGAAGGCAGAGGCCCAACCCACTGAGCAACCCAGGCGCCCCTCTTTTTTCTTTTTTTTTTAAGTATTTCCCACACCCACTATAGGGCTTGAACTCACAACCCCGAGATCAAGAGTCACGTGCTCCACTGACAGCCAGCCAGGTTTGCCTTGGACTTTGCTTTTAATTCTAATCCCCTATTTTTATTACATTATGCATCCTTCTGCACCACATTATTTAAATTAAAATATCCAGGTTGATTCTTAAGTTCAAGTTCCACCTAAAATAATTGTTATTTTAGTCCTTGGGATTTCCGTACTAAAAATATTTCTAAGAAGGAACCAAGAACTATACATAAGTCCGCAGTATTATAATGTATCTAACAACTGTGTATCTCTCTCCTGTTAACATATTTTTACTACAATCCTTTTTCTGTTTTCTTGTGGTAATCAGAGATAAAAAGGAATATATATATTCCTATATATATATATATATATATATATATATATTCCCCTAATAACACTTTGGTACTTACCGCTCCCCTCAAAAGCAGGTTATATATATATATATATTCCTATATATATATATATATATATAGGAATATATATATATATATATATATATATTCCTATATATATATATATATACTATTTCAGTGGTTTTCTGTTTGGATGTAGGAATTGTCCTCCAGTCTTCAACAGAAGCTCTGTTCTTTTCAAGAGGAAATGATGAAAGAGAGGAATCTCTTTGAGGAAGAATTAAAGCAAGCACTGGATGAACTAGATAAATTATATATATATATATATATATATATATATATATATTCCTATATATATATAATTTATTATTCCTATATATATATAATTTATCTAGTTCATCCAGTGCTTGCTTTAATATATATATATTCCTATATATATATAATTTATTATTCCTATATATATATAATTTATCTAGTTCATCCAGTGCTTGCTTTAATTCTTCCTCAAAGAGATTCCTCTCTTTCATCATTTCCTCTTGAAAAGAACAGAGCTTCTGTTGAAGACTGGAGGACAATTCCTACATCCAAACAGAAAACCATATATATATATATATATAGGAATATATATATATATATATATATATATATTCCTATATATATATATATATAACCTGCTTTTGAGGGGAGCGGTAAGTACCAAAGTGTTATTAGGGGAATTATTCTATGCTGGAGCCAGGCTCAAGGAACAGGCACTTTAAGAAACTGAGTAGATGGGGCGCCTGGGTGCCTCAGTGGGTTAGGCCGCTGCCTTCGGCTCAGGTCATGATCTCAGGGTCCTGGGATCGAGTCCTGCATCGGGCTCTCTGCTCAGCAGGGAGCCTGCTTCCCTCTCTCTCTCTCTCTCTGCCTGCCTCTCTATCTACTTGTGATCTCTCTCTGTTAAAAAAAAAAAGAAAAGAAAAGAAACCGAGTAGATGATGTCAGTTTCGGGGAGGAAAGAATGTTGAGACAATCATTTATGCAAACTCAAGGAACTGGGTACAGAGGTCAGGAGATAAGGATTTTATTGCTGGATCTGCTAACCAGCTCTGTGATCCTAAGCAAGACAATTCTAATTTCTTTGATTTTCTATTTCATTAGACACAAAATTAAGAGGTTTTAATGAGGGCACCTGGGTGGCTCAGTGGGTTAAGCCGCTGCCTTCAACTCAGGTCATGATCTGGGGGCCTGGGATCGAGTCCCGCATCGGGCTCTCTGCTCAGCAGGGAGCCTGCTTCCCTCTCTCTCTCTCTCTCTGCCTGCCTCTCTATCTACTTGTGATCTCTCGCTGTCAAATAAATAAATTAAAAATCTTTAAAAAAAAAAAAAAGAGGTTTTAATGACATGCTCTCTAAAGTCCCTTCCAGCCTGGCAATTTTAGAAGCATAAGAAAAAACTAAGAAAATTGAAAGTGATTTCTCTATGGGACAGGAAAGAGAATATTTTTGTCATAAATCCTATACTACTATGTGATTGCTTTCGGCTATTGCTGTATATACTTTTAAAATCCCATACTCATTATAGAAGGAATTTGATGAGGAGAGATGGGGTTACCAAGTGATCAATCTTAAGGAGGGCGCGTGTTTTGCTGAGCACTGAATGTTATATGCACCTAATGAATCGTTGGACACTACAACAAAAACTAATGATGTACTATATGCTGGCTAATTGAACATAATAAATAAATAATTAAAAAAAAATTTTTTTTAATAATTTTTTATTTTATTTATTTGACAAAGAGAAACTAGGCAGAGAGGCAGACAGAGAGGAGGAAGCAGGCTCCCTGCGGAGCAGAGAGCCCGATGCGGGGCTCGATCCCAGGACCCTGGGATCACAACCTGAGCCGAAGGCAGAGTCTTTAACCCACTGAGCCACCCAGGCGCCCCAATAATTTAAAATTTTTAAAAAGGAAGCAATTTGAGGCTCCAGAGTGGCTCAGGTCATGATCTCAGGGTCCTGGGATCTTGAAGCCGACATCAGGCTCTCTGCTCAGCAGGGAGCCTTCCCCACCCTCCCTCCGCCCCGAACTGTCTCTATGCCTACTGGTGATCTCTCTCTGTCAAATAAATAAATAAAATCTTTAAAAAAAAAAAAAAAAAGGAAGGAATTTGATTAGTTGTTTATTTTCTGTGTCTGACAGCCTATAAATGAATAATAATCTACCAAATGACTTATTGAATCTTTAAGTAATAACAATTTATTATGAAGATTACTGGAATAAATCTATATAGTCCTAAAAACTCTCTTCTTTTCTTTTCTTTTTAATTTTTCAAGATTCTGTTTCTTTATTTGACAGAAAGCACATGGGAGGGGCAGCAGCTGGCAGAGGGAGAGGAAGAAACAATGCAGGGCTCAATCCCAGGACCCTGGGATCATGACCTGAGCTGAAGGCAGACACTTAACTGACTGAGCCACCCAGGGATCCCTATGAACTTTTTTCAAAGAAATACCAAGTGAAGTTAAAGACACTTAGTATTTCTTAAATATTTAAATGCAGGGACCTTTTTCAATCCAAGTGTTTTTAACTGGTAATTTTTCTTTAGTTTTGGTTGCTGTTAAGATTGTTTTAGTCTTTTTACCCTACCTTCTTCAAAAAAGAATGTTTTAACTATTTATATAAGTACATGTAATATTGAAAGATAAATTTAGAAATGAATAAATTAGGATAAAAACAAAAGTAAGATAAGGGGGAAGGAAAGATAAGATGAAGCCAGAAGAGAAGTTAGTGCATAAGTAAACATGCTATTAGAAGCAGACTATAGGGGCACCTGGGTGGCTCAGTGGGTTGAGGCCTCTGAGGGTCCTGGGATCGAGCCCTGCATCGGGCTCTCTGCTGGGCGGGGAGCCTGCTTCCTCCTCTCTCTCTGCCTGCCTCTCTGCATACTTGTGATCTCTGTCTGTCAAATGAATAAATTAAAAAAAATTTTAAAAAAAAAAAGAAGAAGCAGACTGTAAAGTTAGATCTAAGCTATCCAGTAGTGGATACAAAGATGCAGACTTTGGACACATGATTCACAGTATCAAAAGGTAAATACTAATCCCTTCCTTAGAATAATGATTTGTAATTAGTGTTTTATCTTTTAATTGTTCCCTAGGAAAGAAGCTGAACTGGAAAAAATTAATGCTACTCACAGTCAGACTACCCTGCTTTTAGAGGAGAAGTATGATAGTACAGTGCAAAACCTTGGAGACGTTACTGCTCAGTTTGAAAGGTATTTTTCTCGGGAGCCGGCACTCTCAAATATAATATGAGTGGGGAGGCATGTTTAGCGAAATCTGAAAATATAACCACACTAATAGAGGCATTGGTATTACTCTAAATTCCATAATTCCCAGCCATAAATGGGCATTTAGGATTATTACCAGGTAATCTTACTATGCATACAAATTTCCTTTCCTGCCATTTCCATCAAATTTCATGTACTCTCGGGCGCCTGGGTGGCTCAGTGGGTTAAGCCGCTGCCTTCGGCTCAGGTCATGATCTCAGGGTCCTGGGATCGAGTCCCACATCGGGCTCTCTGCTCAGCAGGGAGCCTGCTTCCCCCCTTCTCTCTCTGCCTGCTTCTCTATCTACGTGTGATTTCTCTCTGTCAAATAAATAAATAAAATCTTTAAAAAAAAAAAAAAATTTCATGTACTCTCAAACCACTGGCACTTCTGTCTTACTCTCCTGACACCATCTTTTTCCTCACAAAGAATTTTTAAGGTTTTATCTCCTCATTACCAAACCTGTAAACACACCTGCATTTATGCTTACTCATCATCTCACCTATTACAGGAGGAGTGTTCAGTCTTTTAGCCTTCAGTAACATTATTCCATTTGTCCTTTTCAACTTTTCTACTGAATTTGTCTCAATCAGTAGAAAAAAATGTTAATGTGCATTTATCTTTAAAATACATAAATTTGGAGCACCTGGGTGGCTCAGTCATTGAGTGTCTGCCTTCTGTTTGGGTCATGATTCCGGAGTCCTGGGATCAAGCCCCTCATCAGGCTCTTCTTCTCCCTCTCCCACTCCCCCTGCTTGTGTTCCTTCTGTCTCTGTGTGTCTCTCTCTGTCAAATAAATAAATAAAATCTTAAGAAAATAAAATAAAATACATAAATTTTAGGGGCATCTGGGTGGCAGTTGGTTAAGTGACTGCCTTTGGCTCAGGTCATGATCCTGGAGTCCCAGGATCCCGTCCCGCATTGGGCTCCCTGCTCAGCGGGAGTCTGCTTCTCCCGCTGACCCTTCCCACTCTCTTGTGCTTTCTCTCTCTCATTCTTTCTCTTTCAAATAAATAAATGAAATCTTAAAAATAAAATACATAAATTATAGGGGCATCTGGGTGACTCAATCATTTAAGCGTCTGACTCTTCATTTTGGCTCAGGTCATGATCTCAGGGTAATGAGATAGAGTCCCATGTTCAGCAGGGAGTCTGCTTCTCTCTCCTTCTCTCTGCTTCTCTCTCTCTCCCTCTTCCCCGCCCTCTACCCCTCCCCCACTAGCATACTCACTCAAATCTTAAAAATATATATTTATATATAATATATATTTATATATAATATATTATAATATATAAATATATAAAATATATATTTATATAAAATATATATTTATATATAATATATTATAATATATTATATATTATAATATATTATATATAAATATATATTTTAAAATTTTTTATATATAAAAAATACTTAAGCTTTAGGGGTCACTGGGTAGCTCAGTCTTTTAAGCATCAGACTCTTGGTTTCAGCTCAGGTCTTGATCCCAGGGTCATTAGATCAAACCGCACTTCAGGCTCTGTATTCAAGATGTGATCTGCTTGAGATTCTTTCCTTCTTCCTTTCCCTGCCTCTCTATCTCTTCCTCACCTCCCCACCACTCACTCACACACATTCTCTCTCTCTCTCTCTCACACATAAATAAATAAAATCTTTAAAATACATAAATTATATTAATTCCTTTCACTCCTCCACTTCCTTTTGCAGCTATCCAGTAACACCTCTCACTCACAACACCCTTCTTAATCCAAAATTGTACTCATCTTTATAGATTGTCTTGATAGAAGATTATATCTACTGTATCCATTTCCTCACTTCCTATTCTATCTACCTACTTCCCTTTTTAAAAAAATTTTTATTTCGGGGGAAACTATAAATTTAAGGGATAATTTAAGAAATTTGTGTGCATCTCACACCAAGAGCATATTGATAAAAACATTTTTATTATATTTAGAGCATTTTGGAATGAAGTCTCTTTTTCTTATATCTATTTTAGTATATTTAATAAATACAAATGATATACAACACATAAATTATAAAACATAAAGATAAAATCAACATGTATGAGTCAGGGGCACCTGGGTGGCTCAGTGGCTTAAGCCTCTGCCTTCGGCTCAGGTCATGGTCTCAGGGTCCTGGGATTGAGCCTCACATCAGGCTCTCTGCTAAGCAGGAGCCTGCTTCTGCCTCTCTCTCTGCCTGCCTCTCTGTCTACTTGTGATTTATCTCTCTGTCAAATAAATAAATAAAATATTTTTTTTTTAATGTATGAATCAATAAAAGACAACCAAACCAGTAAGCCAAAACATTTCAACAATTTGGTATTATATAGGGGTTCTACTACTATCCCATCTGGCTGCTTTCCACCAACAAATAACACCATTTAAAGCATACATTAACAATTTCCTCACTTTTTTCCTGTGTCTAATTTTATAGCATGTGTCTCCATACAAATATATTTTATAATTTTGCCTTTTTCCTGAATCTTGCCCAAAAATGTCATTATGCTCTATGTCATTTCCTGAGACTTGTCTTTATATTCTACAATATGTATGTTTCAAGAATTGAGTCACATTATTGACTGAGGTTATAGTTTGTTCATAATAACTGCTGTAGAATATTTGATTTTATTAATATAATTTACCCATTCTGACTTTGGGCTTTTGGGTGGTTTTTCATTTCTTTTATTATTTATTTCATTTTATCTTTTTACATCATTATAAGTGTACTCCTTAATCCCCATCCCCTATTTCGCCCATCCCCCCCACCCACCCCTCTGGTAACAATCAGTTTATTCTCTATAATTAAGAGTCTGTTTCTTGGTTAATCTACTTATTTTTGCTTGTTTGTTTCTTAAATTCCACATGAGCAAAACCATATGGTATTTTTCTTTTTCTGACTTATTGTATTTAGCAGCATACTCTCTGGCTCTATCCATGTTGTAGCAAATAGCAAGATTTCATTTCTTTTTTATGAGTGAATATTATTCCATTGTATATATCTACCACATCTTCTGTATGCATTCATCTATCAATGGACACTGGGACCACTTCCATAGTTTGGCTATTGTTGATAATACTGCCGTAAACATAGGGGTGCATGTATCCCTTTGAATGAATGCTTTTGTATTTAGGGGGAAAATACCCAGCAGTGTGATTACTGGATCATAGGATATTTCTATTTTTAATTTTTTGATGAACCTCCATACTGTCTTCTGCAGTGGCTGTGCCAGTTAGCGTTCCCAACAGTAGTGCAAGAGGGTGCCTTTTTCTCCACATCCTTGTCAACACTTGTTGTTTTTTGTGTTTTTGAGGTTAGCCATTCTGATAAGTGTGAGGTAATATCTCATTGTAGTTTTGATTTACATTTCTCTGTTGATGAGTCATACTGAGCATCTTTTCATGTGTCTGATGGCCATCTGGATCTCTGAAGAAATTTCTGTTCATGTCTTCTGCTCATTTGTTAATTGCAGTATTTGTTTTTTAGATACTGAGTTGTATCAGTTCTTTATATATTTTGGATGCTAACCCATCATCAAATATGTCATTTGCAAATATCTTCTCCCACTCTGTATGTTGCCTTTTAGTTGTATTGATTGTTTCTTTTGCTGTGCCAAAACCTTTTATTCTGCTGTGCTCCCAGTAGTTTTTTTCCCTTTTATTCCCCTTGCTTCAGGAGACTATATCTAGAAAAATATTTCTATAACCAATGTCAGATTAATGTGATGTTCTCTTCAAGGATTTTTATGATTTCAGGTCCACATATAGGTTTTTAATAAATTTTTTTTTTTTTTTAAAAACTCGACAAAGTGTTTTTATTTTATTTTTATTTTTTAATTTTTTAAAGATTTTATTTATTTGTCAGAGAGAGAGAGGGAGCAAGAGCGAACACAGGCAGACAGAATGGCAGGCAGAAACAGAGGGAGAAGCAGGCTCCCTGCCGAGCAAGGAGCCCGATGTGGGACTCGATCCCAGGACGCTGGGATAATGACCTGAGCCGAAGGCAGCTGCTTAACCAACTGAGCTACCCAGGCGTCCCAGGTTTTTAATAAATTTTGAGCTTATTTTTGTGTATGGTGAAAGAAAGTGGTCCAGTTTCATTCTTTTTCAGGTAGCTATCCAGTTTTACCAACAACATTTATTGAAGAAATTGTCTTTCTCCTATTTTATATTCCTTCTTCCTTTGTCCAAGATTAATTGACCATATAATTGTGGGATTATTTCCAGATTATCTGTTCTGTTTTATTGATCTTTGTGTCTATTTTTATACTTGTACCATACTGTTTTAATTACAACCACTTTGTAATATGACTTGAAATCTAAAGTTGTAGTACCTCAAGTTTTGTTTTTCTTTTTCAAGATTGCTTTGACTGTTTGAGGTCTTTGTGGTTCCATACACATTTGGGGATTGTTTGTTCTAGTTCTATGCAAAAGCTTTCAGTGTTTTGGGTTTTTTTTTCTTAATTTTTATTAACATATAATGTATTATTTGCCTCAGGGGTATGGGTCTGTGAATTGTCAGGCTTACACACTTCACAGCACTTACCATGTCACATACTGTCGCTTTTGTTGTTTTGATAGGGATAGCATTACATCTGTAGATTGCTTTGGGCAGTTATAGACGTTTTAACAATATTTGTTCTTTCAACCTATGAGCATGGAATGCCTTTCCATTTCCTTATGTCATTTTGAATTTCTTCCATCGATGTTTTATAGTTTTTAGAGTCAGGTTTTTCACTTCTTTGGTTAAATTTATTCCTAGATATTGTTTTTAGTACAATTGTAAATTGTATTTTCTTAATTTCTCTTTCTTCTGCTTCACTATTAGTGTAAAGGAATACAACACATTTCTGTGTATTAGTTTTGTATCCTGTGACTTTACTGAATTCATTTATCAGTTCCAGTAGTTTCTTGGTGCTATCTTTAGGGTTTTCTATACATAATGTCATGTACTTTGCAAATAGAGTTTCACTTACTTACCATTTGGGATGCTTTTTATTTCTTTTTGTTGTCTAATTGCTGTCGCTAGGGTTTGCAGTACTATGTTGAATAAAAGTGGTGGAGTAAACATCCTTGTCTTGTTCCTGACCTTAAAGGAAAAGCTCTTTTATTTATTTTTGTTTGTTTGTTTTTAAAGATTTTATTTATTTGACAGATTACAGGTAGGCAGAGAGGCAAGCAGAAAGGGGGGAGGGGAAGCAGGCTCCCTGCTGAGCAGAGAGCCCAGTGCGGTTTGATCCCAGGGCACTGAGATTATGACCTGAGCCAAATGCAGAGGTTTAACCCACTGAGCACCCAGGTGCCCTGGAAAAGCTCTTTTCTTAAAGGAAGAGCTCTTCCTGGGGCGCCTGTGTGGCTCAGTGGGTTAAAGCCTCTGCCTTCGGCTCAGGTCATGGTCCCAGGGTCCTGGGATTGAGCCCCAGGTCGGGCTCTCTGCTCCGCAAGGAACCTGCTTACTCCCCTCTCTCTCTCTGCCTACTTGTGATTTCTCTCTGTCAAATAAATAAAATCTTTAAAAAAAAAAAAAAGGAAGAGCTCTTCCTAAAAGAAAAGCTCTCAGTTTTTCACTATTGGCTATGATGTTGCCTGTGGGTTTTTCATAAAAGGTCTTTATTATGTTGAGGTATATTCCCTCTAGACCTACTTTGCAGAGAGTTTTTATCATGAATGGATGTTGTACTTTGTTAAATGTTTTTCTGCTTCTGTTGAAATGATCATATGGGAATGCCTTTAAGCTCAGCTTAAGGTGTGCTTTAGTTTTCTTTTCTTTTTTTTAAGATTTATTTATACTCTTATTTATGAGAGAGAGAGAAAGCACACTTGCACATATGCACAAGTGTGGGAGAGAGTGAAGGAGAGGGCAAAGCAGACTCCCAGCTAAGTAGGGAGCCCTTTGCAGGGCTCCATCCCAGGGTTCAGATCATGACCTGAACCAAAGGCAGACATTTAACCAACTGAGCCACACATAACCCCTCTAGTTTTCTTCATGACATAAATTTTATTATACATATATTTTCCCATTTTTTTTTGCAAAGACCTGGAGAGGCATTTCCTTGTCTTCCCCACAAGAGCATAAACCCTGTGACAGTAGGTGCAGGGATCATATATTTGTTTTGGAGTAATTTTCATGTTTTGTATACTTCATACACATAGTAGGCACTCAATATTTTTTTCCTTGAATGAGCAGCATATGCCATATAAGCTCATTAATACTGACCTCAGAATACTGAATTTTTACCTCCGTAAATGCATGGTATTTTATAAGGGGTTTGTTTGTGTTACCTTAAACTGTATAAAATAAAAACTACTGAGCTATATGTTTATCATGCATACAATAGTTAGAAAAATCCTTCAACTTTTTATTTTCCTTTTAATAAGTTATAAAGCATTAACAGCTAGTGAGATAGAAGATCTTAAGCTGGAGAATTCATCACTTCAGGAAAAAGTGGCCAAGGCTGAGAAAAGTGCAGAGGACATTCATCATCAGATATTGGCAACTGAGAATGCAAATCAGGAATATGCAAGGTATGTGGGAGAACTAAAACCTGCCCACACTTGTAGCCTTACAACTGTTGAGATAATTTAATGTCGTTGAAAGCCAGCTACTAAGTGTTGCAGGGAATTGTAATTTCATGACTTGCTTTGGGTGATCTTCAATTACAAATTAAAGGTTTACATGGTTTAAAAAGTACAATTTTTGGAGAGTTCCTTGAGTTTGTTTTGTTGGTTTGTTTTGTTAAGTAAAAAAAAGAGGAAATGTTATTAAAGTGGCTATAAAATGTTTAAAGGACTCTTCTCTCTCAAACTGAAGGATGCTTCTAGATCTGCAGACCAAGTCAGCACTTAAAGAAGCAGAAATCAAAGAAATCACAATCTCGTCTCTTAAAACAATAACTGATTTGCAGAACCAACTCAAGCAACAAGGTGAAGAGTTCAAGAAACAACTCGAAGAGGAAGAAGCAAGGTAATCTAGGTTTAGAACCTGACTGCCTCAGTTATTTTTTCTAATATACTATGTTTTAAAATTTCATTTCTCCTTACAGAAAAGCTGGAAAAGAAAACACAGTGGCAGAGTTAACTGAGGAAATGAATAAGTGGCGTCTCCTTTATGAAGAACTATATAATAAAACAAAACCTTTTCAGGTTTGTCAGCTGGGACTATGCTCACTTTTGTTTCTTTTAGGCATTCACTTTGTTCCCTGTCACAGTCAACACAGTGACTTGGTTTCTCTAAGATCACTTTGCTTTATATTTACAGTGTCAGTTTAACTCCTACTAAAGGAGACATACATTTTTTTAATTCTTATGCATACATTTTTTTGTGTAGTTTTTATAGGCTAAAAATTACTTTTTTAAAAAATTTTATTTATTTATTTGATAGAGATCGCAAGTAGGCAGAGAGGCAGGCAGAGAGAGAGGAGGAAGCAGACTCCCTGCTGAGCAGAGAGCCCAACTTGGGGCTCGATCCCAGGACCCTGGGATCATGACCCAAGCTGAAGGCAGAGGCTTAACCCACTGAGCCACCCAGGCGCCCCTAAAAATTACTTTCTAATAAGAGATGTAATAGCTTAGCAGGCTGTCCTGATATAAGTTTTTGATAATTTATGTAAATCTGTGATCCTTAATTTTGTTACACTCTTTCTGTGTTTCTCAAATTAATATACAATCTTAAGGGGCGCCTGGGTGGCTCAGTGGGTTGGGCCTCTACCTTCCGCTCAGGTCATGATCTCAGGGTCCTGGGATCGAGCCCCACATCGGGCTCTCTGCTCAGCAGGGAGCCTGCTTCCCCCTCTCTCTCTGCCTGCCTCTCTGCCTACTTGTGATCTCTGTCTGTCAAATAAATAAAAATAAAGTTTAAAAAAAAATACATACACACACACACACACACTGATCTTAAAAAAAGATAAAAACTGGGGCACCTGGGTGGCTCAGTGGGTTGAGGCCTCTGCCTTCGGCTCGGGTCATGATCCCAGGATCCTGGGATCGAGCCCCGCATCGGGCTCTCTGCTTGGCAGAGAGCCTGCTTCTTCCTCTCTCTCTCTGCCTGCCTCTCTGCCTGCTTGTAATCTCTGCCTGTCAGTAAATAAATAAAAAATCTTTAAAAAAAAAAAAAAAAGATAAAAACTAATGTTACCACTTAAAAAAGTGAGAGTGTTGATTATAACATGGTGATCCAGCTGACACACAGATTAGGCTGTCTAGCTTGCCTTCTCTCCCTGTGTTTTAGTGATCCTGGAAATGAAATACACCAAAGTTTTTTTAAGGAGTCTCACTCACTGAATTTAAGGAGAGCCCTGAGAATATGCCAGCATGATCTGTTTTCATCCATCATTTTGTTTTTTATTTTTGTATTTGAGTTTCCTTTGTAGTTCATATGAGACATGTAAATTTATTATTTCTAAGTCTATTTTAAAAACCTCTTTTTCAGCTACAACTGGATGCATTTGAAGCAGAGAAACAGGCTTTGTTGAATGAACATGGTGCAGCTCAGGAACAACTAAATAAACTAAGAGATTCATATGCTAAATTACTGGGTCATCAAAATCTAAAGCAAAAAATCAAGCATGTTGTGAAACTGAAAGATGAAAACAGCCAACTCAAATCGGTTTGTAAAATAACACTTCATTCTCTTGAAGGTATTAGGGTGGGGCATTTGTTATTCTAACTATAAAATTTAAGTTAAAGGAAGGACTTTGGTATCAGAAAAAACTAAGTTTATAGAGGAACATCCATCTGAGAATTACAGATTTATTTTAAAGAGTGTTTACCAGATGGCTATTAACGTTCTCAGGTTTCCAACTACCTCCTTAGTATAATAGAAATCACTAGTGTAATTGGAAGAGTTCGTAAAGCTTTACACATCCATTTCGATTTATAAAGCAGCAAAGTCCTTGGTATAAATAAATATAAAGACAAGCAGTATACAAAAATAGTTTAAGCATTTGGGGTACCTGGCTGGCTCAGTTGGTAGACTATGTGACTCCGGATCTCAGGCTCATGAGTTCAAGCCCACATTGCGCGTAGAGATTACTTAAGAAAAAGATAGTTAAGTATTTTTTAAGTTTTTTTTTTAACAGCTTTATTAAGATATAATTCACATACCATACAAGTCACCCAGTTAAAGTATTCAAGTCAGTGGTTTTTAGGACATTCACAGATATGCAACCATCTCCACAGTTTTAGAACATTTGTATCAAAATGAAAATTGAAACCCCTTACTTTTTTTTTTTTTTTTAAGATTTTACTTACTTGTTTGACACAGATAGAGAGATCACAAGTAGGCAGAGAGGAAGGCAGAGAGAGGGGGAAGCAGGCAAGCAGAAAGCCCGATTCGAGGCTCAATCCCAGGACCCTGAGATCATGACCTGAGCCAAAGGCAGAGGCTTAACCCACTGAGCCACCCAGCTACCCCAAAACCCCTTACCTTTTTTTTTTAAGATTTTTTTATTTTATTTTTTTATTTGACAGATAGAGATCACAACTAGGTAGTGAGGAAGGCAGAGAGAAAGTGGGGGAAGCAGGCTTTCTGCTGAGCAGAGAGCCCCCATACAGGGCTCGATCCCAGGACCTTGGGATCACGACCTGAGCAGAAGGCAGAGGCTTTAACCCACTGAACCACCCAGGCACCCCAAACCATTTACCTTTTAACTGTCATCTCCCCATCTCCTCATTCACCCCTCCCATCACTTATTTACTTTCTGTCTCCATAAATTTCTCTGTTCTGGATATTTTCTATTGGTGCACTCAAATAATATGTGGTCTTTCGTGATTAACTTCTTTTGATTAACAGTGTTTTCAAAGTTCATGCATGTTGTAGCGTGTATCAGTAATTCATTCTTCTTTATGACCAAATAATACTTCATTTTGTGAATATCTCCCATTTTATTTATCCATTTCAGTTGATAGACATTTTACTTGTTTCTACCTTTGAGCTATTATATAACTCACTACTATATACATTCATATGCAAGTTCTTGTGTGGACATATTTTGGTTTCTCTTGGGTAATACTTAAAAGTGAAATTGCTTGGTAACTTGGTGACTTTGTGTTTGTTTGAAGAACTATTTTCCAAAGCAACTATATCTTTCTGTATTCCACCTGCAATATATGAGGGTTCCAGTTTTTCCACATCTTATCAACACTTCTTGTTACCTTATTTCTTCATTCTGACCATAGTAGTGGTTGTGAAAAGATACCTAATTGTGGTTGACTTGCATTTCCATGATGACTAATGATGTTGACCATTTTTCATGTGCTTATCAGTCGTTTGTATCTCTTTCCTGGAAGAACTATCTATTCATGTCCTTTGCCCGTTTTTAATTGGATTATTGTTTGTTTGTTTGTTTGTTTGTTTTAATTAAATTATGAGGGTTCTTTATATGTGTTTGTTCCTTATCAGATTTATTACTTGAAAATATCTTCTCTCATTCTGTACATTGTCATTTCACTTTGGGTTTTTTGGTTTTTTTTAAGATTTTATTTATTCACTTGACAGAGAGAGAGATCACAAGTAGGCAGAGAGGCAGGCAGAAAGAGAAGGGAAAACAGGCTCACAGCTGAACAGAGAGCCCAATGTGGGGCTCTATCCCAGGACTCTGAGATCATGACCTGAGCTGAAAGCAGAGGCTTAACCCACTGCGCCACCCAGGTACCCGGTCATTTCACTTTCTTAATGATGTTGATTGAAGCACAAAATTTTTGCCAAAGCCCAACATGTCTCTTTTTTCATTTGTCTATTGTTCTTTGGCATTTAACAATCCTTTGCCAAATCCTAGGTCATGAAGATTTATCTCTGTTTTCTTCTAAGAGTTTTACAGTTTTAGCTTTTACATTTAGGTCATTGATCCATTTGAGGTTTTTATATACAGTGTGAAGTAAGGGTCTAACTATTCTTTAGCATGTGGATATCTAGTTGTTCTCTTTTCTTTTTTTTTCAAAGATTTTATTTATTAATTTGACAGACAGAGATCACAAATAGACAGAGTAGCAGGCAGAGAAAGAGGAGGAAACAGGCTCCCCGCCAAGCAGAGAGCCCAATGCAAGGCTCAATCCCAGAACCCTGGGATCATGACCTGAGCCGAAGGCAGAGGCTTTAACCCTCTGAGCCACCCAGGCACCCCTCTAGTTGTTCCCTTGCCATTTGTTAAAAGATACTATTCTTTCCCTATTGAATAGTCTTAACATCCTCTTGAAAATCAACTTACCGTTTATTTACGGTTTATTTCTAGACTCTCAAATATATTCCACTGATCTATCCTTGTACTTCCATACTGTCTTTTTTTTTTTTTTTTACTTTTTTTTTTTAAAAAAGATTTTATTTATTTATTTGACAGAGAGAAATCACAAGTAGATGGAGAGGCAGGCAGAGAGAGATAGAGGGAAGCAGGCTCTCCGCTGAGCAGAGAGCCCGATGCGGGACTGGATCCCAGGACTCTGAGATCATGACCTGAGCCGAAGGCAGCGGCTTAACCCACTGAGCCACCCAGGCGCCCCCATACTGTCTTGATTACTAGTGGTTTGTAATAAATTTTAAAACCAGAAAGCACGAATCATCCTACTTTCTCCTTTTTCAAGATTGTTTGGACTATTCTGGGTCCCTTGCAATTCCATATGAATTCCAGAACCAGCTATTCAACTTTTACAAAGAAGTCATTTAAGATTCATATGGGAATTATGTTGAGTGTGTAGATAGGCATGAGGTATTACCATCTTAACTATGTTACATCTTCTGATCCATGAAAGTCAGATGTTTTTCCAATTATTTAGATCTTTAATTTCTTTCAACAATGTTTTGGCATTTTCAAAATGTAAGTTTTACACTCCGTTTGTTGAATTTATTCCTCAGTATTTTATCCTTTTTAATGATATTGTATGTGAAGTTATATATGAATTTCATTTTTAGATGGTTCGTTGCAAGTATATAGAAATAAAATTGATTTTTGTGTACTGGTCTTGTATTCTCCAATCTTGTTGAACTCATTTATTTGTTGTAAGAGTTTTTTTTAGTGGCTTCCTTAGGATTTTCTGTATAGAAGGTCTTTCATAAATAGAGGTAGTTTTACTTCTAACAATGCATTTGATTACTTTTGCTTGCCTAAGTCCCTGGAAAGAACCTCAAGACAATGTTGAATAGAAGTGATAGGAAGTGAACATCCTTGTTTTGGTCCTGATTTGGGGGAAAGCTTTCACACTTTCACCATTAAGTATGCTATTAGCTTTGGGTCTGTTATAGATACTCTTTATCAAGTTGAGAAAGTTTCCATTACTAGTTTTTTTTACTGTTTTTATCATGAAAGTGTGTTAAATTTTTCAGATGCCTTTTCTGTGTCTATAACATAATCACATGACTTTCATTCTATTGATATGATTTCTTAAATTAATTGATTTTTGGATATGTAATTAACCTTGCATTTGTGATAAATTTCACTTAGTCATGGTGTAGAATTCTCTTTTTATGTTGCTGGATTCACTTTGCTAATTTTTGCTAAGGATTTTTTTCATCCATATTCCCAACAGATACTGGTCTATAGGTTTTATGTAATATCTTTGTCTGGTTTTGGTATCAAGATAATGCTGATCTTATAAAATTAGTTGGGAAAAATTTTGTCTTTTTTACTTTTTGAAATAGTTTGTGAATAATTGGTATTAATTCTTCACTGAATATGCAGTAGAATTCAATAGTGAAGCCATCTGGACCTTAACTTTTCTTTGTGGGTAGTTTTTGATTACTATTCAGTCTTTTCACTATGAATCTATTCAGATTTACTTTCTTTTTGAGACAGTTTCAGTAGTTTGTGTCTTTATAGGAATTTGTCCATTTCATTTCAGTTATCTGATTTATGGAAATATAACTGTTCATAGTACTTTTTTATAATCTTTATAATTTTGGTAAGGTCAGTTATCATATCCCTTCTTTCATTTCAGAGTCTAATAATTTGAATATTCTCATTTTGTTTATTTATTTGATTATTTATGTTTCTTTATCTCTATGAATATATTTGTAATGGCTAGTTTAAAATCTTTTTTGGATAATTCCAATATCTGGTTACTCTTGCAGGCAGTTTTGGTCACCTGCTTTTTTCCATTGTATAGGTCATGCTTTCCTGTGTATTTGTACATTTTTGTCAGGTAGTGGATATTTTAGGTTACATATTATAGCACTTCTGGTTACAGCCCTCTCCTTCCAGGCCTGTTATTTTCTTGTTCACTTGTTTGGTAATTGGCTGGATTGTACCAGTGAATTCTGTTCCTTCTCTCCACCCCCAGTAGTGTTGTCCCTCTGATGTTGCTACTCAGGATAGTTTGGTTTAGAACATGCACACGATCACCCTGGCATGACACTGATTTTGGTAGGGCTGTCTTCCTCTATTTCCCTGATCACTTGTTAAACTCTTGCTAGTTGCTAGATTACTAGTTGCTATTGCTCTATTATCTTCAGCAGTGTCCTGGTATATAACTGCTCTTCAAACTAACCCAATTAAATTCTTGCTCTTTCATTGGAATTGTATCTGAGGTCAGTGATTATGTTCTGACTTAGAAGGGCTCCTCCCAGCTGTCTTATTTATCAGTTTTATTTTTATTTATTTATTTTTTTAAGATTTTGTTTATTTATTTGACAGAGAGAAATCACAAGTAGACGGAGAGGCAGGCAGAGAGAGAGAGAGAGGAAAGCAGGCTCCCTGCTGAGCAAAGAGCCCGATGCGGGACTCGATCCCAGGACCCTGAGATCATGACCTGAGCCAAAGGCAGCGGCTTAACCCACTGAGCCACCCAGGCTCCCCTGTTCATCAGTTTTAAACCTACAATTTAGCCTACATTATTTTTTTAAAGATTTTATTTATTTATTTGACAGAGATCACAAGTAGGCAGAGAGGCAGGCAAAAAGAGAGAGGGGGGAAGCAGGCTTGCCGCTGAGCAGAGAGCCCGATGTCTGGCTGGATTCCAGGACCCTGAGATCATGACCCAAGCTGAAGGCAGAGGCCCAACCCACTGAGCCACCCAAGTGCCCCTTAGCCTACATTTTGAATCACCACCCAGTTCCCTTTGACCACCAGCTCTGTGATAATTCACAGCACCCTTCAGCTTGAACTTCTCTCAGTTCTATTCCAAGTAAAATCAGCCCCTTTGGCAAGAAATTAGGAGCTATGTGTTTTATAGCCTACTTTCTCCCCTCCGGCCCTGGCCCCCAGAAAAAATCTCTGAGACAGGGTTCTGGAGCTGAAGTTGGAGAAAATGACCAGCTTTTCTCTGAGTGACACATCTGGCATAGGAACTGAGTACTCAGCTTGCCTCTCCTGGTTTCACTGGGAAGCAGGTTAGTGGAGCTGTCGTTCCAGTGGTTGATCTCTGCATTTAATTTAGAGATGAACTTTTATCAGAAACATAGCTTTGTCATTGTAGAGTGACAAGAAGATTTAAATGTCTCATTTTGTCACAGCCCTTCAGAGTCATTTTTATTTTGTATTCTTAAAGCCTGTATCTAGTAGTGATTTTTGCCTTTTAATTTGGTAAAAGAACAACTTTGGAATTCATCAGTAAAGTGGATAACACACTTCACCAACATGAACTTTAATTATTTACTGTCTATATTTTTCTTACATAGGAGGTGTCAAAACTCCGCTCTCAGCTTGCTAAAAGAAAACAAAATGAGACAAAACTTCAAGAGGAATTGAATAAAGTTCTTGGTATCAAACATTTTGATCCTTCAAAGGCTTTTCTTCATGAAAGCAAAGAAAATTTTCCTCTCAAAACACCATTGAAAGAAGGTAAGAAATGAATAAATGTGTAAGTGACATCTTCCTTTGGGTTTGCTTTGACAAACATTTCCCAAGTTCTCCTTTTTTATGAACTGTGAGAATTTGTTGACAATTTCTGAAGTACTAAATCCATACTAAGATTTTTGTATAAATGCCTTTTCTTTCCTCCTTTTTACTCTCAGTTTTCCTCATGTCTAGTTCCCACTTTCAAACCCAGTTATGTCCCATCTTTCTTGAAGCCTTGTCTGACTTTTTTGCTTCTACCTACCCACCAACCCCACCTACCCCCAGAATTGTTCCCTCTTTCATTCCCGCAAAATTTTAACCTAAATGTTGAATTTGTAGGTGTGGAGAAGTAAAGTTTTCTTTTTTGACTATGAATCTTTTTATCTTTGACAATAAATCAAAATCGGTTGAAATAGTGAATGAAGAAATGTAATTATGTGGGACACCTGGCTGGCTCAGTTGGAGGAGAATGCAACTCTTGATCTCAGGTCATGAATTTGAGCCCCACATTAGGTATAGAGATTACTTAAATAAATAAAACTTTAGGGGCGCCTGGGTGGCTCAGTGGGTTAAGCCGCTGCCTTCGGCTCAGGTCATGATCTCAGCGTCCTGGGATTGAGCCCCGCGTCGGGCTCTCTGCTCTGCAGGGAGCCTGCTTCCCTTCCTCTCTCTCTCTGCCTGCCTCTCTGCCTACTTGTGATCTCTGTCTGTCAAATAAATAAATAAATAAAAATTTTCTTTGAAATAAATAAATAAATAAATAAAATAAGACTTTAAAAAATTTTTTCAAATAGAAATATAATTATGCTACAGAACGCAAACATTGCTTCACCTACTTTATAGAAGATAAGAAATGCCTATTTTTAGTTTATAATGACTGATGGATTAGTTTTAACTTAGAAGACTAATACCTCTTTCTGATGATTCTTCCAGGCAATACAAACTGCTCTTGAGCTCCTATGGACTTTTAAGAATGATGCAAGTAAACATCGGAAAGACCTGTTAAAAATTATTTTATTCTTACTATTTTTATTATTGTTATTGCTTTTGTTGCTGTTACTATGTTTTTAATGAATGTTTTTAATGTATTTAATGTTAACTTCCTATTTTTAAGTATGTGAAGGGAAGTTCAATATTTACCAGCATGACTTCTGATATTTTATTTTGTATTGTCTGTACCTCCTCCTCGATGCTTACCTTTATCACCTTATCCTACACCTTCTCACAGGCTTTCCAACTTACAACTCATCCCATCCAATCAACATTCCTTTAAAAATTTTTCAGATTAGGGGCGCCTGGGTGGCTCAGTGGGTTAAGCCTCTGCCTTCGGCTCAGGTCATGATCTCAGGGTCCTGGGATCGAGCCCTGCATCAGGCTCTCAGAGAGCCTGCTTCCTCCTCTCTCTCTGCTTGCCTCTCTGCCTACTTGTGATTCTCTCTCTCTGTCAAACAAATAAATAAAATATTTAAAAAAAAAAAAAAAAAAAAATTTTCAGATTATTATCCCCCTACTCTGAAACCTTAGATGGTTTCCAGATTCTAATCATAGGTTTTTAGCTGGATACCGGAGGCCTTTTCTAATCTGAACCTCTTAAGCTAGGCTAAAACACCTTGGTTTGTTCCTGCCTCTACTTGGATTGTCTAATAAGGCTCCTTCTGTCATACCCATCATCCATTTATCCAGTTCAAATAAGAAAAAAGGGTATGCCGAACTCCACAGTAATCTCTTTGTCTCTTACCAGGGACACTGAGTTGGTCAGTAATTTGCAGATTCCTCCTGAATTAAAATCTAGAGTTTTGCCTGAAAATCTGCATTTTTAATAAACTGTGCAGTCAATTCTTAGATACACTAAAAATCTAAGAAACTATCCTCAAAAGAATTTGTCTTAGTGTGCTTGGCTTCTGACAACTGGCTGCTTGATTAATATTTGTGTAATAGGAAATAAAACCACACATTAGTCATTTACGCATTATTCAACTGGTATTATATAAAATTACATTAATGGTTTTATTTAAGGTATATTTCTTTTCTTTGCTCTGCCCTCCCTACCTTGTATCCAGAATCATATATGGTAGTATATTATTTAGAAAATGGTGATTCTTCATCTAAAATAACTGATTTACAAAGTTGGTATGCTACTATAAGCCACAAGTTCAGAAGAAATGTAGAAACTAGAATTATTTTTTAATTTAAAAATTTTTTTATAAACATATATTATTAGCCCCAGGGGTACAGACAGGTCTGTGAATCTCCAGGTTTACACACTTCACAGCACTCACCATAGCACATACCCTCCCCAATGTCCATAACCCCAACACCCTCTCCCTACACCCCTCCCCCCGGCAACCCTCAGTTTGTTTTGTGACATTAAGAGTCTCTTGGTTTGTCTCCCTTTCAATCCCATCTTGTTTCATTTATTCTTTTCCTACCCCCCTAACCACACACACCGCCCACCGTTGCATCTCCACTTCCTCACATCAGGGAGATCATATGATATAGAAACTAGAAATTTGAAAACTAGAAAATTAGAAACTAGAAAAAAATGCACTTCAAATATAAAGACAAAAATAGGTGAAAACTAAAACTTTTTTTTTTAAGACTTTATTTATTTGAGAGAGTAAGCAGGAGAGAGCAGTGGCAAAGGGAGAGGGAGAAGCAGACTCCCTACTGAGCAGGGATCCCAACATGGGACTCAATCCCAGGACCCTGGGATCATAATCTGAGCTGAAGTCAGATGGTTAACTGACTGAGCCATCCAGGTGCCCCATAAAACTTTGAGTGTTAAAAGATATACCGTGCTGAGACATGACATCAGCAAGATGGCAGAATAGAAACCTTGGACCCTCCTCTCCCCCATAAACGTACTGAAATAGCGATAATGCAGAGACAAATTCCCTTTGTGAGCAATCCAGAAACTAGTTTGAGAGTGCCAAGAATATAAATAGGGATCAGAGAGTGTCTTCAACAAATAGTGTTGGGAAAACTGGATATCTAAATGCAAAACAAACCACACACAAAAAAATAATCTCAAAGACCTTAAACTATAAAACTGGAAGAAAATACAGGAAAGCTTCATGATACTGGTCTTGGCAATGATTTCTTGGTTATGATACTAAAAGTCAACAAAACCAAAACTGGACAAGTGGGACTTTGTGTTTTTTTCTGCATAACAAACTAACAACAGAGTGAAAAGAACCTGCAGAGTTCAAGAAAATAATTGCAAACTGTATATCAAAGGGGTTAATTTCCAAGATGTATAAGGAACTGCACTCTGTTGCAAAATGGTCAAAGAATTTGAATAGCTACTTCTCCAAAGAAAACATACAAGTGTCAAATAGATATAGGAAAAGATGCTCAGAGGCACTAGTTGTCGGGGAATTGCACATCAAAATCACACAGATCTATCACTTCACCCTGCTAGGATGGCTATTATCAGAAAAAGAAAAGAGAGAGAGAGAGAAAAGTGTTGGCAAAGATATGGAAGCATTGGAATCCATGTACATGGTTGGTGAGAATGTAAAATAGAGCAGCCACTATGGGAAATAGTATAGGGGTTCCTCAAAAAATTGAAAAGAGAATTACCATATGATTCAGGAATTCCACTCCTGAGTATTTATCCAAAAGAACTGAAATGAGAATCACCAAGAGGTACTTGCACTTCCATATTCATTGCAGCATTTTTCACAGTAGCCAAGGTGTGTAAACAAATGTCCAAGACAAATGAATGGATAAAGAAAACGTAGGAAATATTTCTTGGCCTCAAAAAAAAAAAAAGAAGAAAGCAATCCTGCCATATGCAACAACATGGGTGAACTCTGAGGATATTATGCTAAGTAAAATAAGTCAATCAAAGAAAGACAAATGATACATATGATTCTACTTGCATGAGTTATCTAAAATTATTAAAATCATAGAAGCAGTGAGTAGAACTGTGGTTGCCAGAGGTTGGGTGAAGGGGGAAATGGAGAATGTTTAATCCAGTCATGCTAAGTGAGTAAGTTGTAATGATGTGTTCTACAATATCATGCCTATGGTTTAAAACACTGTATCTTGCACTTAAAATTTATTAAGAGAGTAAATCTGTTAAGTAGTCTTACCACAAATTTAAAAAAAAAAAAAAGATGGGGCAGGATAATGTAAACCAATTGAACCAATTGAAAGCAAAAAGCTAGAGTGGCTATATTAAAAACAAATAAAACAGATTTCTGAGCAAAAAATATAACCAGGAATATAAAGTTCATCTCATAATGATAAATGGGTCAGATCATTAGGAGGACAAAATTTAAACAAAGCACCCACTCATAGTTTCAAAATATGTAAATCAAAAATAGATTTGCGGGGAGAAACAGAAAAATCTATAATTAGAGATATCAATACCCTCTCTCTGGGGCACCTGGATGGTTCATTTGGTTAAGTGTCTGACTCTTAATCTCAGCTCAGTTCTTGATCTCAGGTTCGTGAGTTCAAGCCCTGTGTTGGGTGGGGGGGGGGCGGGGGGGGAGCCCCACTCAATAAGTGGTAGAATAAATATATAGAAAATCAGAAAGGATATTGAAGATTTGGACAATACTCTGAAAGCTTGACTAATACTCTGATTAGATTGACATCTATAAAAGCTACCCAACAACTGTAGAATATACATTCTTTTTATGTAAATATACAAAATTTACCAATATTGACTGTATCCTAGGCCACAAAATCAGTTCTCAGTGCAAAAGGATTCCAGTCATACCTGGTATATTCTCTTCCACAATAGAATTTATTGAGAAATAACAGATCTCTGGGAAACACATAGATAGTTGAGAGACTAAATAATGCACTTCTTTTTTTTTTTTTTTTTTTTGAGATTTTATTTATTTATTTGTCAGGGATAGAGGGAGAGCGAGCGAGCACAGGCAGAGAGAGGCAGGCAGAGGCAGGCAGAGGGAGAAGCAGGATCCCTGCTGAGCAAGGAGCCCGATGTGGGACTCGATCCCAGTGTCCTGGGATCATGACCTGAGCCAAAGGCAGCTGCTTAACCAACTGAGCCACCCAGGCATCCCTAAATAATGCACTTCTAAATAAACCATGGGTCAATGAAAAGATCAGAAGGGAAATTAGAAACTATTCCGAAGAGAATCAAAATGAAGACACAGTGTATCAGAATATAGGGAATGCTGCTAAATCTAAATCTACTAATGCAGATTTAGAACAAAATTATCTCACTGAGTGCCTATATTTCAAAAGAAGAAAGGTCTCAATGCCCTCAGTTGTTGTTGTTTTTTTTTTTTTTTTTTTTTGACAGAGATCACAAGTAGTCAGAGAGGCAGGCAGAGAGAGAAAGGAGAAAGCAGGCTCCCCAAGGAGTGGAGAACCCGATGCAGGGCTTGATCCCAGGACCCTGGGATCATGACCTGTGCCGAAGGCAGAGGCTTTAACCCACTGAGCCACCCAGGTGCCCTGCCCTCAGCTTTTAATTTAGGAATGAGAAACAGAAAAGCAACTTAAACCCAAACTAAGTAGAGGAAAAGAAATACTAAAGATCAGAGCAGAAATCAATAAACTAGAAAACAGAAAAATAATAGTGAAAAGTCAATGAAAGTTTATTTATTGAGATCAATAAAATTGATAAACCTCTAGCTAGACTAATCAGGGGAAAAACTGCCAATATTAGGAATAAAAGAGGTATTGTTTTTGTGATGAATATATTCACTACATTAATTATGGTGATGGTTTCATGGGTGTGTGTGTGTGTGTGTGTGTGTGTGTGTGTGTATGCCAAAACATCAAATTGTATATCTTTAATATATACATGTCACTTAAATATATGTCACTTATACCTCAATAAAGCTCTTAAGTGGTTTATTCTCAAACTAAAGTCTTAATGTTGGGATTATTTTTTGGACTACTGGTTTAAAATGGCTTTATTTATGAAGACTTGTTTATTTTTGTATGTGTTATTTTTTGTTAATAATGTTTTAAATCAAATTAAGTTGCATTCTTGCATTTTTTTTTAAGATTTTATTTATTTGACAGAGAGACAGTGAGAGAGGGAACACAAGCAAGGAGAGAAGGAGAGGGAGAAGCAGCTTCCCCTTAGCAGGGAGCCAGATGTGGGGGTATTTCTTGCTTTTTTTTTTTTTTAATTTGAGTTTTGTGAGGAGGGTTTCACAAATTTTTTTAATCAGGGTGCCTGGGTGGCTCAGTGAGTTAAGCCGCTGCCTTTGGCTCAGGTCATGATCTCAGGGTCCTGGGATCAAGTCCCGCATCGGGCTCTCTGCTCAGTAGAGAGCCTGTTTCCCTTCCTCTCTTTCTGTCTGCCTCTTGCCTACTTGTGATCTCTCTCTCTGTCAAATAAATAAATAAATAAAATCTTAAAAAAAAAATTTTTTTAATCATTAATGGAAGAAAATTCTCAAGAGAAGAAAATATGCCCTTGTTAAAATTGTGTTTTCAAAAATGACTATAAACAATATGAAGCTAACAGTTTCTTCCCTTTTGAGATTATGAAGAAAATGGAACAGCTTGTTAGGAAGAATCTTTAATACCACGTTTGTGATGGCTTCAGACTGAGAAGGTTGAGTCCCAAACTTTATTTTTTGTCCTCTCCTAATCCTCATCTTCCCCAACATTATAATCCTTCAAGTATAATATAAATATCTTCATCTCATTAAAGAGAGTACCATAGTAGATCTCTGGAACAGTTTTATTAAAGTGTATTCCTAGCATTTTGCTAACACTACCTCAGTAACTTCTGAAAAGCTTCTAAGTCTTAAAAGGCCACATATTGGAAAGTGTTTATGGTTAAGACCTAATGAAGATTTACAGACACTCAGCTCCTACAGACTAGGCTTCTGATCTAGGCCTTAAGTGATCAAGTTGATCTCAGTTTTCCTCCTATTGCCGACAATATTTTTTTTCTTTTTTTTTTTTTTTTTTTTTTTTTAATTTTATTTATTTAAGAGAACAGGAGCAGAGGGAGAGGGAAAAGGAGAAGTGGACTCTCCCATGAGTGTGGGGCCTGATACACAGGGCTCGATCCCAAGATCCCGAGATCATAACCTGAACTAAAGTTAGATGCTTAACCGACTGAACCACCCAGGCACCCCACAGATGGTCTATACTACTATCTCCCACCCAACATGCCTTTCTTCAGTGTGACCTTGACACACTTCCATTGGGAGATAGATGGTTGTCTCTCCTCCCCATGAGTCTGGGTGGGGCCTATAACTACAGTGGA
Source organism: Mustela putorius furo (assembly GCF_011764305.1). Lineage (NCBI taxonomy): Eukaryota > Metazoa > Chordata > Mammalia > Carnivora > Mustelidae > Mustela > Mustela putorius. The sequence continues at coordinate 45,532,545 of NW_025421294.1, read as the reverse complement.
AGTGGCACTATTCAACTTCAGTAGCTCAGTAGCTAACTCATCTACATTAGTGTTATTGCCACTCTAACAAATCAACACAAATTTAATGGCTTTCAAGAACACAGATTTATTATCCAACAATTCTAGAGGTCAGAAGTCTGAAATGAATGTTATAAGGCTAAAATCTAGGTATTCGTGGGGCTACCTACCTTCTGGAGGCGCCAGGGACAAATCAGTTCACTTGTCTTTTCTAAATTTTTTTTTTTTTTTTTTTTTTTTTTACAGATTGATTGATTGATATGAGAGAAAGGGCAGGGGGAGGAGCAGAGAGAGAAATCTCAAGCAGACTCCCCACTAGACAGAGTCCCACTTAAGGCTCAATCTCATGACCCTGAGATCATGACCTGAGCTGATAGCAAGAGTTGGACATTTAACTGACTGAGCCTCCAGGTGCCCTCTGTCTTTTCTAAGTTCTAGTGACCACCTACATTCCCTGGCCCATAGCCCCTTCCTCCATCTTCAAGGCATAACTCTCCAACTTCTGCTTCTGTTGTCACACCTTTCTTATTCTGACACTCCCTCCTCCCTCTTCTAAGGTCCCTTTGATTATATTGGACCCACACAAATCATCAAAGTCTCTAACAACCTCTGTGAAATTCCTTTTGTCATGTAAAGTAATAGCTACAGGTTCCAGAGATCAGGATCTTAACATCTCTGAGGGAGCCATTATTTTGTTTACCACAGTCAGCAAAGATGCTACACCATTTCTGTGGTGTTCTAGAACACTCACTCTTGGAATCCTGCCTTCTTCAGTTGATTCCCTGCCTTAAAGCCAACTGCCCCTGGTGATGTGGAGCAGGGACTGGTCCGAGCCCTGCCCAAATTACAGATTTGTGGGCAAAATAAATAACATCAAATATGACATAATTGATCCTAAAATTCTTACCAGACCACCTTCTGTTTAATTCACTTTACTACTTAGATGTCATGGCTCACTGCTCTATCTTTCCATTTCTTTCCTCTCACGTTCCTATTAAAATTCAACATGCACAAACTGAACTGTCTGCATCTTGTGATTTTGTACCCAGGCTGTTGAAAATTACTAAATAAAATACTCTAATATCAAAATAGCCATGGCAAGGTCCTGCTTTCCAACCTTTCCTGGCTCTTGAAATCACCTAATAATTCTATGTTTCTTTTTCTTTCCCACTTTTTTTAAAAGTAGGCTCCGCACAAAACATGCGACTTAAACTCACAACCTTAAGAGTCGAATCCTCTACTGACTGAGCCAGCGAGGCACCCCTCTTCCCCATTTTTAATTTTTCTCAAATCTCAGACTTCAGCCCCACCCTTAGCCAATGAGAGCTACTTCCACTTCACAAAGAGAAAAATAATCAATGGTGGAATGTCTACAAAATACAGGTTACTCAATAAGTTGTTTGGGGATAACTGGCTTTCCATATAGGAGGAAAAAGTTGTATCTTTTGTGTCACTTTCAAACCAAAAATAAATTACTGATATAAATTTTTTAAAAAAAGAAAGGGGGGTGCCTGGGTGGCTCAGTCGGTTAAGAGTCTACCTTCAGCTCAGGTCATGATCCTAGGGTCCTGGGATCAAGCCCAAATCAGGCTCCCTGCTCAGTGGGGAGCCTGCTGCTCCCTTTCCCTCTGCCTGCCACTCTGCCTACTTGTGTTCTCTCTCTGTCAAATAAATAAATAAAATATTAAAAAAAAAAAATAAAACAAAAACATGGGGCACCCGGGTGGCTCAGTGGTTTAAGCCTCTGCCTTCAGCTCAGGTCATGATCTCAGGGTCCTGGGATCGAGCCCCACATCGGGCTCTCTGTTCGGCGGGGGAGCCTGCTTCCCCCTCTCTCTCTCTGCCTGCCTCTCTGCCTACTTGTGATCTCTCTCTATCAAATAAATAAATAAAAATCTTTTTAAAAAATAAATAAATAAAGGGCGCCTGGGTGGCTCAGTGGGTTAAGCCGCTGCCTTCGGCTCAGGTCATGATCTCAGGGTCCTGGGATCGAGTCCCACATCGGGCTCCCTGCTGAGCAGAGAGCCCGCTTCCCTCTCTCTCTCTCTCTGCCTGCCTCTCCATCTACTTGTGATTTCTCTCTGTCAAATAAATAAATAAAATATTTTTAAAAATAAATAAATAAATAAATAAATAAATAAATAAAATAAAAAAACGAAAACTAAAACAAAAAAACACAGGAGCCTTCCTGGCTCAGTGAAGCCCAGGTCGTGATCCCAGTGTTCTGGGATCGAGTTCCGCATCGAGATCCTTGCACAGTGGAAAGTCTGCTTCTCTCTCTCCCTCTCCACTTCCTCCAACTCATGGTCTCTCTCAAATAAATAAATAAAATCTTAAAAAAAAAAAAAAACTCACTATAATCATAGTACATAATAATGTGTCTTCATAATCTCAAAATGGAGAGATTTTCTAAAGAAGATTGAAGCCAAAAAACATAGCTGTGATTTCATAAAAACTAAAAGAATCCAAATGGAGAAAAATTCCATGGTCAACTGACAAGCACATATGACAGACAAAGCAAATGTCTTCTGATTAGAGAGTTTTATAAATTAAGGATAACACCAACTGTCCGAAAGTAGGCAAGATCTATGCAGATAGAACCCAGAAGAAATGCAAGGGTTCTTTATTTTGGGAAGGATAATCTGACTTACTGATGAGGGAGCAGGAGGCTGGCTGAGGACAAAGCAAAAGCTGGCGCCTTGCACCCCCTCTTCACCCGCTCCCCTCCATATGTGTAGCATTCCTCAGGCACCCCTGACTTCCATAAAACGATAAATAGTTAACTTGCAGGGATCGCAATCCTGCAGAACAGGAATATCCCTTGCCCTACAAGATGTCCTAGAGACCTAAACAGGGAGGTTACCTTATCAATAGCACAAATTTCCAGAGGCAAATAACTCTTGGTTCCTGAAGCCCTAATGTCCCCCTCCCACCATAAACTGGAGGAGACTGAGGTAGAAGGGAATGTAAATGATAGCCAGATCATAATGCCCCACCAAGAATCCCCCAATTATCTTGATGTTAGTGCCTGACCTAAAGACGACATTGATCAAGCCATCAGGGCAAGGACTCCCCCCCCCCCCGCACCTTGTAGGCCCTCCCTAACATGTGAGAACTCTGTCGAAACCTCCCATCCCTTCACCACCTCCCCCCCCAACCGTGGGGTATATAACATGCCCACCTTCACAACCCAGAGCAGCAGCTCTTCCTGCCCACGGGTCCTGTCCCCGTGCTTTAAGAAACCACCATTTTGCACCCAAAGATGTCTTAAGAATTCTTTCTTTAGTCGTCAGCTCCGAACCTCACCCCACCGAACCTGACTTAGGTTCTGGGACTTCATCATTACCATCCAAGAAAATGCAAAGTAAAATGAAATGCCAGCATTTCTGTATCAGATTAACAATGATCAATGATGATACACTATAGGTCTATCACTATATAAAAATCAACTGGACAGTATCTGCTAAAATAAAAAATCATTGGCCCTGTGATCCAGAAATTTTTCTCCCAGGGCTTTGTCTTTAAGCTATCTATACAAAGACTTCAGTGTAAGAATGCCCCCTACAAAATTGTTTGGAAGCAAAGACAATGTAGGTCTTTGATTAGCTAAGTGTTAACTAAGATCTTGGTTTGCGAAGTGCTTAGCGATCTAGCAGGAGTTTCCAACCCTTCCAGGTTAGGTCAGGAGGGAAGTACTAAGCTAGGACCTGAAGAAATGGGTAGGAGTGTCAGGAAGATCAGAGATGTGAGGGTTCAATGGAAATGTATTATCAAATGGGAAAGCAAGAGAGTTTGGCCCCTTTGATAAACAACATTCAGTATCACCAGGAGAAAAGTGGCAAGAAATTGAACTACAAGGATAAGTGGATCTGATTGTGCGAATGATAAAGAGAAAAATGTATACTATGAAATTCGATCTTTAACCTGTGACAATAGTGAGCCATTAAAGAGCAATGGATCAACATGAGATGTTGCATTGACCGCTGAGTGGGAAATTAATTCTATGGAAATAAACCAGAAGTCAGATCATTTATCCAATAATATTTACTTGGACCTAGTATCCATTAGACGACGTCTAGTTGCTTTAGAAGAAAAAAAAAAGATAATAAGGCAGGTAAAAACAGAAGATGAGCCTGAGGGAGAGTTAAAGGCTTTCTGGCTTGGACAATGGGTGAATGAGCTTGTTCCCTGAGATAAAGAACATGGGTGAAAGAGCACATTGTCAAGTGAGGTGGACACATTCGGTTTGGGACACAACTGAGTTTGAGGTGGGGTGGAGACGTCAGGCAGAACGTTGCATATATAGGTGGCTTGGGAGAAGGCCCTGAACAAAAGGACACATCTGGGAATGGTGAATGTGTGGATGGTAACTGTTTCTTATGGCTCGGTGAGATCTGCCAGTGTTAGAGTCATTTAACAACTACCAAGATTTTTAAAATAACTACTATGCTAGAGGCCAAAGAAATGTATGAAGATGGCTCCTGTCTTCACAGAGCTTTCAGTCTAGCGAGAAAGACAGTCACACTTAGGCATACATAAAGTTACAAACTGATTTAATTATGCTGAAGCAAAAGTAGCACAGCTTTCATAATATGAGGATGGAGACATGGAGGATAATAAACAACCAGCAACGGATTACATCGAGGACTACATGAGTGAGCAGCCAATGGTGTTTGCTTTCCAAAGCGTTGCCAAAAGTCGTCGTCATCATCGTCCTCATCATCATCACAGTCCCAGTTCTCCCCAAAGGAGGAGGATATTTAAGGGAGAAATTTTAGACCTTTCAGAAATCAGCTGTGAAATAAATGGCCTACATTTCTGAGGGAGTGCCAGGCCAGTGTGTACTGAAGGTGTGGATGAGGTTTCTTTAGAAAGAAAGAGCTGACCTTTCGACTTTTTATTGACCCTTCAAGTTTTGCTTCAAGATTTTTGACATGCTGCCTCCCAGGGAACATACAGGACCTGGCCTGCGTGTGCCAAGGCTGACAGGTAAAAACCCAAGTGATAGGAAGCCTGGGCTTCAGAACTGAGGGCCATGTCTACTTCCACTCAGGCCCTGTATATCCACGTTAGCCCTTAACCTTGAATACCTGTCCATGTTCACACTACTGCCAAGAGAGCACCATAGTGTGGGATGCCCTGACCTCCTTCCTCACCATCCGATCTCTTGTTGCTATTCATGATTTTATGGGACTATCTCCTGGAAATAGGGTGGGGGCCCCCAAAGTAGTGGCAAAGTAAAAGAGAAGACCCCAGAGCCCAAAGATGTGGGAGACATTCATTCTCCTTACAAAAGCTTTCATTGAGACCCCAAGTCTAATATTCCTTCAATTTAGGAGTCACTGGAGCCTTAATCACAAATCAAATTTTGTCAACTGATTTTCTGGAGACTCTTAAGATACCAAAGGTGGCTCCAATACTCTCTCTTCCCATCTCAGTCACAATAATGTTTATCTCTTCTCCCTCAATCAGGTAGAAAGGACTGATCTGTCAGCCCCCTTCCACTTCAGAGTCCTCATTAGCTTTAGATTCTAGAGAATAACAATAGCAGGACAAATATTTGCTGTATTTGTGTATTTTCACTTGAACCATCCTAATTCTCCTCCTGGATCTATGAATGCTGCAAAGTAGGAGAAAATTAGGAGGGAGCTGTAAGAAATTAAAAAATACAAAGATTAATATTTCAAAATCTTCTGTCACTACACTGTATTTCAAAGCTCATGTTGAAAGAAATGACCAAAGGAAGAGAAGTAAGTATACAATTTGTGAAAAACAATATTTATTGACAAGTATGTGCTAGAGATATTTAAAGCCACCTCTGAAGGGTGCCTGGCTCGGTCCTTCAAGTATCTGACTGTGGCTTAGGTGATGATCTCAGGGTCCTGGGACTGAGACCCAAGTGGGGCTCCCTGTTCAGTGGGGAGTCTTATTCCTCTACCCCTCCCTACCTTGTGTGCACACGCAAGCGCTCTGTCTCTCAAATAAATAAACAAAATCTTAATAAAAAATCCAACTCTAAAAAAAGCACATGCTATAGCTCTTTCTCCCTTGTCTTTCTCATCCTAACTCACTGTAGTCTGATTTCTGTCCCCAGTCCTCTGCAAAGCTCCTGCCAATTTCTCCAGTGAATTCTATCTTACCAAATCCAATGGGCACTTCTCTAATTTCATCTTATGCTAACAGAACTTCCTCCTCTTTCTTGAAATGCTTTGTCCAGAGAGCTGATGCCATGTACTTGGTTTTCCTTTCACCTAATTATTGCTTTTCTCGCTCCTTTGCTGCACTGTCCTGTATCTGGTTTGTAATTACTAGAGTAAGGAGTTGAACCTGGATTCTCTTCTCTTCTTTAGCCACACCCACTCTCTCTTCTTCAGCTACCCTCACTCTCTCCCTAGGTGACTTCATTAAGTGTTAGGGACTTTGCCCCCTCCAACATAATCACAAGTTTAGAAGAGGAATATCAGTGGAGGCAATTAGGCGAATGTTGTTAGGTTACAGGATACTCACAGGTCCCAAAGTAGGATTCCAAAGATTACTTATTAATTGCAAAGGATAAAAGAATGTACCACGAGGCGGGCTCAGTCGGTAGAGCATGTGACACTTGATCATGGGGTCATGAACGGGAGCCCCACATTGGATGCAGAGATTACTAAAGAAAGGAAGGAAAGGAGAAAGGGAGGGAAGGAGGAAAGGAAGGTGAAAAGGAGGAAGGCAGGACCACCACACACCAAATGGTAAAACACCATTCATATTAGGATGACCTTTTGTCAGGTGCCTCCTGATACGATACAATATGCATGCACAGCACTATCAATCTAATCAAGTCTCAAAAAAAAAAAAATCACTTTACAGAAAATACAAAGCTTAGCGGAATATTATATATGAATCCCTGAAAAAAAATCATCAAGTAACTGGTATTGTTTCTTCAAAAAAAGCTAATGTGATGGGGGTGGGGAATATAAATGTTAACATAAAAACCCGCACACAAATGTTTATAGCAGTTTTATTCATAATTGCCGAAACTTGGAAGCAGCCAAGGTAGATGAGTAGGTGAATGTTTAAATAAATTTTGGGGGGCGCCTGGGTGGCTCAGTGGGTTAAGCCGCTGCCTTCGGCTCAGGTCATGATCTCAGAGTCCTGGGATCGAGTCCCGCATCGGGCTCTCTGCTCAGCAGGGAGCCTGCTTCCCTCTCTCTCTCTCTGCCTGCCTCTCTCTATCTACTTGTGATTTCTCTCTGTCAAATAAATAAATAAAACCTTTAAAAAATAAATAAATAAATAAATAAATTTTGGTGCATCCAGACAATGGAATATTAATCAGTGCTAAAAAGAATGAGCTATTAAGGCTCATGGGGGAAATAAATGCATATTACTAAGTGAAAAGAGTCAATCTGAAAAGACTGTGTACTCTGTGATTCTAACTATACCACACTCTGGAAAAGGCAAAACCTGGAGACAAAAAGACAAAAAGATCAATGGTTGCCCGGAGCTGGGGGGGGGGGGGGGGGGGGGGGGGGGGGGGGACGGAGGAAAGGGATGAATAGGCGGAGCACAGAGGATTTTTAGGGCAGTGAAAATGCGCTGTATGACACCACAGAGACAGATATATGCCATTATACATTTGTCCAAGCCCACAGAGTGTACCAGAATGTACAGCCCCAAGAGTTTACTAATGTAAACTATGGACTTTTGTTGATTACAATGTGTCAGTGTAAGTTCATCACTGTTAACAAACGTATCACTCTTGCTTGGTTGTTGCTAAGGAGCCTGTGCAAGTGTGAGGGGTGGAGTATGACGGGGACCGCCAATATGAGCGATCTCTGTACCTTCTACTCACTTTTCCCGTGAATTTAAAGCTCTTTTAAAAAGAAGATGAAGGGGCGCCTGGGTGGCTCAGTGGGTTAAGCCGCTGCCTTCGGCTCAGGTCATGATCTCAGGGTCCTGGGATCGAGTCCCGCATCGGGCTCTCTGCTCAGCAGGGAGCCTGCTTCCTCCTCTCTCTCTGCCTGCCTCTCTGCCTACCTGTGATCTCTCTCTATCAAATAAATAAATAAATAAAGTCTTTAAAAAAAAATAAAAATAAAAATAAAAAGAAGATGAAAATAGTAAACAAAATGTGGGAACTTTGGTGATATATGGATTTTTTTTTAAAAAGCTATAAAATACATTCTTGATACAATTAGAGAAATTTAAATATAGATGATGTTATGAGTTGTTTTTTTCAAGATTTCATCTATTTCTCTGACAGACAGAGATCACAAGCAGGCAGAGAGGCAGGCAGAGAGAGAGGAGGAAGCAGGCTCCCCGCTGAGCAGAGAGCCCGATGGGAGGAGGGGCTCCATCCCAGGACCCTGGAATCATGACCCGAGCCGAAGGCAGAGGCTTTAACCCACTGAGCCACCCAGGCACCCCATAAATATAGACGATGTTATGGAATTGTGAATCTTCTTAAGTGTGACAGTGGTATTGTAGTCATATGAGAGAATGACCTCATTCTTAGAAAATGAATGCTGATGTTTTAAAAAGTAAAATGTCATGATGTCTACAACTTATTTTGAAATGGTTCAGGAAAACAAATTTAATTTAAAATATATAGAGAGAGTGGTGCCTGGGTGGCTCAGCCGGTTAAACTACTGACTCCTGATTTCAGCTCAAATCATGGTCTTTGGGTGGTAAGATCAAGCCCTGAGCCCCGTGTCAGGCTCTACCTGCTCATTGGAAGTTCATGAGATTCTCTTCCTCTCCCTCTGCCCCTTTCCCTGTTTGTGTGCTCTTTCTTTCTAAAATAAATAAATAAATCTTTAATAAAATAAAATCTATATAGAGAAAGCCATTAGAGTAAAATACCAACAATTGTTTGGGTAGAAAATATAAGGATGTTCATTAAGCTCTTTAAAATTTTCAGTAAGCTTGACCATTTTAATAATAAAAAGTTTTAAAAATCCTCCTGCATTAGCTAAAAAGTTACATCGGTACAATTTTAGTTCAGTCCTGCCCTCAAAGTTATGACTCATGTATCCCTCCTGCCTCATTACCCTCAACTCATGGCATTACCACATACTTAACTGAAAATTGAAGCAGTCAGGACTTCCTCATTTTCCCTCTATTTAAATTTTCCAATCTGAAACCCTGTGTCCTTCTATTCTCTTACTCCTTGTAGTACCTTATATTATTGTTTGAAAGACAGTAATTTGAAGGGGAGGATGATCCTTCTCCACTCCACGGATGGCAGGCTGGGCTATGAGACTTTCGGTGCCCCTCCTTTCAGGAGAATTCTACATTTGTCTCTGTAAATGTGAATTGGACAACAGCCCTATTTCTAAACCAGGTCATGGTGTCAGGTGCTGGGGATTAGGACGTCAACATGTCATTGTCACAATTCAACCTGTAACACCTCCTATTAGTTTGATGGATCACCCCCACTGTCCTACAAACGTGCTCTAGTAATAGACCTTCTAAAACTGAACAAAAAACAAGGCCAAACAAAAGTCACAGTCCTCCTTGGATCGTATAGAACCCTCCACCCTTCCACACCTTTACCTCGTCACAGAAATAGTGTTTGGAAGAGTTTTCTACAATACTGAGTTCCACGTCCTTTTTTTCCAGTCCTTTCTCTCATCCTTTACTTGAACTTCTATATCAATCCTCCACTAACCTGCCAACTCCAGTGGCCACTTCAGAGCATTTGGCAGTGTCCCTTGGATAGTGGTGATGGTTGCACAACTCTGAATATACTGAAAACCATTGAATTCTGCACTTTAAAAGGTTGAACCCCCATTAAAGGGTTCTTGGGAGAGAACCTCCATTAAGGTTCTCCCCCCAATTTCCTTATATAGCATGGCAACTAGCTCTGGATTTCTCATGCATCATATATATTTTCTCCCAGTTTTGTCTTTCGACTAGTTTAATGATCACTATTATTGTTGCATACCAACAATAGTATGCAGAGATTTACAAAAATCTATATTTTTACTTTTGGTTTCTGAATTTTTTTTTTTAAGATTTTATCTATCCAGGGACGCCTGGGTGGCTCAGTTGGTTGGACGACTGCCTTCGGCTCAGGTCATGATCCCGGAATCCCGGGATCGAGTCCCGCATCGGGCTCCCAGCTCCATGGGGAGTCTGCTTCTCCCTCTGACCTTCTCCTCGCTCATGCTCTCTCTCACTGTCTCTCTCTCAAATAAATAAATAAAATCTTTAAAAAAAAAAAAAAGATTTTATCTATCCATTTGACAGAGAGAGAGATCATAAGTAGGCAGAGAGAGAGAGGAGGAAGCAGGCTGCCCGATGTGGGACTCGATCCCAGGACCCTGAGATCATGACCTGAGCTGAAGGCAGCGGCTTAAACCACTGAGCCACCCAGGTGCCCTGGTTTCTGAATTTTATGATACGCTCATAAAGGGCTGCCTCACTCCGAGATTATTGTGCACATTTTCTTCTTCTTCTTCTTCTTTTTTTTTTTTTAAGATTTTATTCATCCATTGACAGAGTGAGAGAGAGAGAAAGGCTGGGAGAGGGAGAAGCAGGGCTCCCGCACGAATAGGGAGCCCAATATGGGGCTCGATTCCAGGACGCTGGGATCATGACCTGAGGCGAAGGCAGATGCCCAAGCAAGTGAGCCACTCAGGCACCTTGACACATTTTTCTCTAGTAGTTTTCCCCAAATCTTAAAATTTTAAATCTATTGAAAACTTATTTTAGTATAAGTGAAGTAGGAATCCAGTTTATTATTTTTAACGATTTTTTAAAAGATTTTATTTATTTATTTCACAGAGAGAGATCACAAGTAGGCAGAGAGGCAGGCAGAGAGAGGGGGGGGGGGGGGAAGGAAGGAGCAGGCTCCCTGCTGAGCAAAGCCCAATGTGGCTCCATCCCAGGATCTGAGATCATGACCTGAGCCAAAGGCAGAGGCTTAACCCACTGAACCACCCAGGTGCCCCTAATGATTTATTTTTAGTTTATCTTTATTACCTAATACATTCCCATATCTAAATTTGAGTCTATTAGTTAATTAGTATTAAAGTATCTTTCTCACAAACCTGGGGGGTTACAAGGAAGATCAGGTTTTGGGAGACAAGATGATTGATTAATATTAAATTTACTTTTTGTTCCTTGGACATGTGAGTTTGATATACCAGAGGAACATATGTTTACCAGAGGTAAAGATGTCTAGCTATGGGAAACCATAGCTAGAGAGAGAGTTTGCCACAGAGCCGTTAATGTGAGTATAGGAGTCACAGAGATAGGAATGAAGGAGCAGGAGGCTGGCTGAGGACAAAGCAAAAGCTGGCGCCTTGTACCCCCCCCTTCACCCGCTCCCCCCTCCATAGGTGTAGCATTCCTCAGGCACCCCTGACTGCCATAAAACGATAAATAGTTAACCTGCAGAGATCACAGTCCTGCAAGGTAGGAATCTCCCTTGGTTTGCAAATGTCCTTGAGATTTACAACAAAGAAGTTACCTTATCAATAGCCCAATTTCCAGGGACACAGAACTCAGTTCCTCAAGCCCTAATGTCACCCTCCCCTCCATGAAAAACAGAAGGAGGCGGAGGTAGAAGGAAAAGTAAATAAAGTTAAATTTCTTTTAAACCTAAATCTCATTAACAAGGATGCTTGATAGCAGGAATGTAACATTCCACCAGGAGACTCTCAATTGTCTTTACTTGATAGTAACCAGGCCTTCAATATCCTGATAGTGCTTTTTTTCGCATGCGTGGGCTAACCGGCCAGTTCTGCTTCTGTAAGATTGCTTTGTCTGCTTTCGCGTGGGGTCCCCTGACCCAATCCACTGACGCCAAGTATGCCTGTTCAAACTGTCAATCAATCAGCTCAGCCCCACCCGAAACTTGTTTGTATCTGTCTATAAAAAATCCTGCACCGACCCAGCTCTGGACCTCTTGGCGTTAGCGGCAATGAGCGGGGCAGAGGTCCAGGTTCGAACCTGCAATAAATGACCCTTGCTGATTGGCTTTGACTCACGTCTCTGGTGGTCTTTTAAGGTGGGGGTAATATTCAATTGGCATTTCAGGAACAGCTGAGATGGTGGAATCAAAGGCAATTTTAAAAATGGATAGTGGGGACGCCTGGGTGGCTCAGTCAGTTAAGCCGCTGCCTTTGGCTCAGGTCATGATCCCAGGGTCCTGAGATCAAGTTCTGAATCCAGCTCCTTGCTCAGTGTCCGGGAGCCTGCTTCTCTCTCTCAGTCTGCCTGCTTGTGCTCTCTGTCTCTATCTCTCAGACAAATAAATAAAATCTTAAAAAAAAAAAAAAAAAAAAAAAAAAGATAGGAGTGGAGGTGAGAGGAGGTTGTAAAAAAGAAAAACAAAAAACCTTTGTTCTTGCCCTTGGGGTATCATTATAACTTAGGGATATATTTCTTAACTTGAAAAATGTGTGCATACCCTATCAAGGAAAAAGATTTTGATTTCTTAGGTCCTAATGAGTTTAAAAATTTAAATACTGTCCATTTAGCTCATCATTTATACTGTAACTGAACTCATGGGGTTCACCTCTCCAGGTGCACTAAATTGAACAAAACCCAGAAAAGGGCTGAAAGCAAAGAAATTTTTATTACTTTTAGAAGACAGGAATAGCTCTCAAAGCACTACCTAGCTCCCCATGAGTTGGTAAAGGAAGCTTTTATTCAGTGTATTAGTGGGCAGGGAGTTTGCATGCATATTAAGGAACATACACATATTCTATTACTTAGGCACTTTGATTCAATTACACATGCCTAGCACTCCAACATGCTAGAGCATACATTGTTATGTTAAAAAAAAATGGCAGAAAACCCCACCCACTGGAGGAGATCTTAGTATTACAATGAGCTAAAGTAACTTCAAGACAACTCAGGGGGACTTCTGTGCATGTCCTTAGCTCCAGATTAGTTCAGAATGGCTCTTGCTCCGGGCTATGAGGAAAATACCTAGCCAGGTGTCAACAGGAAGTACTGATCTGTCCCTACTCCCCTTCCCCCCTTCTGCTAATAGCTTTCAGGCCTCTGATCTAAACAACTTCCTATTGCATCCTAGCTAACAGTACCAGTGAAGTAGTTAACACTACTTCAAACTTCTATCCTGGGAATTGTTGACTGAGTCTAAGGCTGTGACCCAAACGGTCCAAAACATGTCTGTTACTGTTTTAAACTGAGTTATAAATTATATATTGTAATATAGACAGTGAAATGAACAGATCTTAATTCTATTTAAAAAATTCAATTGCAATATATATATTTTTTAATATTTATTATTTTTTAAGCAACCTATATATCCGACATGAGCTTGAACTCATGACCCTGAGATCAAGAGTCATGTGCTGTACCAAGCTAGCCAGCCACCCCCAGATATTAACTCTTATAATTTGATAAGCATGTATACCCTTGTTACCCATATGCTAATCAACACAACATAAAAAAAGTTATAAAATATTTCATATCAACATAACTTATAAAACTTTATTATAAAATACTTCCATTACCCCAGAAAGTTCATTTATGGCGTTCACAATCAATCTGTCTCCCCTCCCCCAAGCTAGTGTCTTTCATCATAGATTAGTTTCAACTGTTTCAGAAGTTTACATAAATGGAATCATACTCTTTTATGTTTAGTTTCCTTAATTCAGCACAATGATTTTGAGTTTCATTCATGCAGTTCATTTCTTTGTATAGCTAAGTAATATTCCAATACTATGAATATACCACAATCTATCTGTTCTATATTTGGCTTATTTCCAGTTTTAGGTTATTTCGAATTAAGCTGCAATCAATATTCTTGTGCAAGTCTCTATGTTCATTTCCCCTGGGTAATCATCCAGAAATGGAATTACTAAGTTAAGGGTTCAACTTTATAATAAATTGCCCAACAGTTTTCTACAATGGTTGTGTCATTTTATACTCCCACTGGCAATGAATAAGCAATCTAGTTGCCAAAAATGCTCATTAGCATATGAAGTTATCAGTCTTTTTCATTTTAGCCATTCTGATAGGTATGTAATGGTGTTGTAACTGAACTAACATAAGTTCCCTCTTTGGTGAGTCACAACCAGGTGGAGTTGTCACACAAAGTAAACTTTATTTGCAGCAAATGAGATCACAGGGAATAACTTCCAACGCCTAGAGTCCCCAGGCAAGGGTGAATGTGGTTTCTTTTATTTAGGGTTAGGAAGAATATTCAGAAGGGAGCCTGGTCATTGCATGTAGAGGCAGGCATAGGGTCGCTACCTGCACCTAAAAGAAACATCCTATTCATATATGTTGAGTAAATGAGGCTTGTGTTCCTGTTTCCTGGGTAGAGATTTCATATAGTATTATATAATAATAGAGTATTATAATGAGGAAAAGCTAACTGTTGGGTCACTTCATAGGTCAATCCATGGCCCATCTGTGCAGGTGTGAGCCAGGGTTTGAGCTCAAACTGCTCTGGGTGGTATTCAGGGGAACTCTGCTCAGTCATTCATTATTTCTTGAAGGACAGTTTCACTTTCCATCACAGTGTGGGTGCTATGCAGCTCCTGCAGGTCTTTTGTTTGAGCTAAACTGGAAAGAGGAGCTTAAGGAAAAATGTGGAACAAAGGTCAGTAAGTAAGCATAGATGAGCCATAAAAGTCAAGTCTTGGGGCCTGGCTAATGACAATGTTTCAGTATGAGTTTAGTTTGCATTTCCCAGATGCTGAGCATCTTTTTATGTGATAATTGGCCATTCTTATGTCTTTGTGAAGTTATCTATTGAAATGTGTCCATTAAAAAAATAATTTTTAAAAAAATTACTGAGTTGTGCTGTTGATCACTGGCTTCTGTGCTTAGGGGCCAAAATATAACACATAGATAGACTTTGGAATAAAGAAGAACCTTATTGCTTTGCCAGGCAAAGGAAAGTGCAGCAGGCTATGGCTTTCAAAAATTGCAAGCCCCCCTACGGAAGGGGGCTGGGAGTTTTATAGGGAAAAAAGAGAATCTCGCCAGTTTAGACAGGAATTGGGAATGTGCTGCCAGCCTCTGTAGTAGTTTCCAGGGTGGTACTGGGTTCCTGAAACAAAAGGCTGAGAACAGAAGAGGGGAGGTTTGCAGAGGGAGGAGGGAGGTTTGTGGAAGAGAGGTTAAAGGATACTCAGTTTCAAATCAAGCTTTGGGAAAGCATTAGTGCAGCCATTTGATTTTTGCTCAGCTTTATACTTTAAATTTTTTTTTCATTTTAATTTTTAAAAAAGATTTCATGTATTTATTTGAGAGAGAGAGCGCGTGGCGCGTACCCCTCGTGAGTAAGTGGAGGGAGGAACAGAGGGAGAGGGAGAGAATCTCAAGCATACCCTGCTGAGCATGGAGACATCTGAGATCATGCCCTGAGCAGAAACCAAGAGTGGATCACTTAACCAATTGAGACACCCAGGTGCCCATTATGCATTTTTTAATCATAAATCAGAAATCAATAAACTAGAAAACAGAAAAATAATAGTGAAAAGTCAATGAAAGTTTATTTATTGAGATCAATAAAATTGATAAACCTCTAGCTAGACTAATCAGGGGAAAAACTGCCAATATTAGGAATAAAAGAGGTATTGTTTTTGTGATGAATATATTCACTACATTAATTATGGTGATGGTTTCATGGGTGTGTGTGTGTGTGTGTGTGTGTGTGTGTGTGTATGCCAAAACATCAAATTGTATATCTTTAATATATACATGTCACTTAAATATATGTCACTTATACCTCAATAAAGCTCTTAAGTGGTTTATTCTCAAACTAAAGTCTTAATGTTGGGATTATTTTTTGGACTACTGGTTTAAAATGGCTTTATTTATGAAGACTTGTTTATTTTTGTATGTGTTATTTTTTGTTAATAATGTTTTAAATCAAATTAAGTTGCATTCTTGCATTTTTTTTTAAGATTTTATTTATTTGACAGAGAGACAGTGAGAGAGGGAACACAAGCAAGGAGAGAAGGAGAGGGAGAAGCAGCTTCCCCTTAGCAGGGAGCCAGATGTGGGGGTATTTCTTGCTTTTTTTTTTTTTTAATTTGAGTTTTGTGAGGAGGGTTTCACAAATTTTTTTAATCAGGGTGCCTGGGTGGCTCAGTGAGTTAAGCCGCTGCCTTTGGCTCAGGTCATGATCTCAGGGTCCTGGGATCAAGTCCCGCATCGGGCTCTCTGCTCAGTAGAGAGCCTGTTTCCCTTCCTCTCTTTCTGTCTGCCTCTTGCCTACTTGTGATCTCTCTCTCTGTCAAATAAATAAATAAATAAAATCTTAAAAAAAAAATTTTTTTAATCATTAATGGAAGAAAAAATCTCAAGAGAAGAAAATATGCCCTTGTTAAAATTGTGTTTTCAAAAATGACTATAAACAATATGAAGCTAACAGTTTCTTCCCTTTTGAGATTATGAAGAAAATGGAACAGCTTGTTAGGAAGAATCTTTAATACCACGTTTGTGATGGCTTCAGACTGAGAAGGTTGAGTCCCAAACTTTATTTTTTGTCCTCTCCTAATCCTCATCTTCCCCAACATTATAATCCTTCAAGTATAATATAAATATCTTCATCTCATTAAAGAGAGTACCATAGTAGATCTCTGGAACAGTTTTATTAAAGTGTATTCCTAGCATTTTGCTAACACTACCTCAGTAACTTCTGAAAAGCTTCTAAGTCTTAAAAGGCCACATATTGGAAAGTGTTTATGGTTAAGACCTAATGAAGATTTACAGACACTCAGCTCCTACAGACTAGGCTTCTGATCTAGGCCTTAAGTGATCAAGTTGATCTCAGTTTTCCTCCTATTGCCGACAATATTTTTTTCCTTTTTTTTTTTTTTTTTAATTTTATTTATTTAAGAGAACAGGAGCAGAGGGAGAGGGAAAAGGAGAAGTGGACTCTCCCATGAGTGTGGGGCCTGATACACAGGGCTCGATCCCAAGATCCCGAGATCATAACCTGAACTAAAGTTAGATGCTTAACCGACTGAACCACCCAGGCACCCCACAGATGGTCTATACTACTATCTCCCACCCAACATGCCTTTCTTCAGTGTGACCTTGACACACTTCCATTGGGAGATAGATGGTTGTCTCTCCTCCCCATGAGTCTGGGTGGGGCCTATAACTACAGTGGAAGTGGCACTATTCAACTTCAGTAGCTCAGTAGCTAACTCATCTACATTAGTGTTATTGCCACTCTAACAAATCAACACAAATTTAATGGCTTTCAAGAACACAGATTTATTATCCAACAATTCTAGAGGTCAGAAGTCTGAAATGAATGTTATAAGGCTAAAATCTAGGTATTCGTGGGGCTACCTACCTTCTGGAGGCGCCAGGGACAAATCAGTTCACTTGTCTTTTCTAAATTTTTTTTTTTTTTTTTTTTTTTTTTTTTTACAGATTGATTGATTGATATGAGAGAAAGGGCAGGGGGAGGAGCAGAGAGAGAAAATCTCAAGCAGACTCCCCACTAGACAGAGTCCCACTTAAGGCTCAATCTCATGACCCTGAGATCATGACCTGAGCTGATAGCAAGAGTTGGACATTTAACTGACTGAGCCTCCAGGTGCCCTCTGTCTTTTCTAAGTTCTAGTGACCACCTACATTCCCTGGCCCATAGCCCCTTCCTCCATCTTCAAGGCATAACTCTCCAACTTCTGCTTCTGTTGTCACACCTTTCTTATTCTGACACTCCCCTCCTCCCTCTTCTAAGGTCCCTTTGATTATATTGGACCCACACAAATCATCAAAGTCTCTAACAACCTCTGTGAAATTCCTTTTGTCATGTAAAGTAATAGCTACAGGTTCCAGAGATCAGGATCTTAACATCTCTGAGGGAGCCATTATTTTGTTTACCACAGTCAGCAAAGATGCTACTACACCATTTCTGTGGTGTTCTAGAACACTCACTCTTGGAATCCTGCCTTCTTCAGTTGATTCCCTGCCTTAAAGCCAACTGCCCCTGGTGATGTGGAGCAGGGACTGGTCCGAGCCCTGCCCAAATTACAGATTTGTGGGCAAAATAAATAACATCAAATATGACATAATTGATCCTAAAATTCTTACCAGACCACCTTCTGTTTAATTCACTTTACTACTTAGATGTCATGGCTCACTGCTCTATCTTTCCATTTCTTTCCTCTCACGTTCCTATTAAAATTCAACATGCACAAACTGAACTGTCTGCATCTTGTGATTTTGTACCCAGGCTGTTGAAAATTACTAAATAAAATACTCTAATATCAAAATAGCCATGGCAAGGTCCTGCTTTCCAACCTTTCCTGGCTCTTGAAATCACCTAATAATTCTATGTTTCTTTTTCTTTCCCACTTTTTTTAAAAGTAGGCTCCGCACAAAACATGCGACTTAAACTCACAACCTTAAGAGTCGAATCCTCTACTGACTGAGCCAGCGAGGCACCCCTCTTCCCCATTTTTAATTTTTCTCAAATCTCAGACTTCAGCCCCACCCTTAGCCAATGAGAGCTACTTCCACTTCACAAAGAGAAAAATAATCAATGGTGGAATGTCTACAAAATACAGGTTACTCAATAAGTTGTTTGGGGATAACTGGCTTTCCATATAGGAGGAAAAAGTTGTATCTTTTGTGTCACTTTCAAACCAAAAATAAATTACTGATATAAATTTTTTAAAAAAGAAAGGGGGGGTGCCTGGGTGGCTCAGTCGGTTAAGAGTCTACCTTCAGCTCAGGTCATGATCCTAGGGTCCTGGGATCAAGCCCAAATCAGGCTCCCTGCTCAGTGGGGAGCCTGCTGCTCCCTTTCCCTCTGCCTGCCACTCTGCCTACTTGTGTTCTCTCTCTGTCAAATAAATAAATAAAATATTAAAAAAAAAAAATAAAACAAAAACATGGGGCACCCGGGTGGCTCAGTGGTTTAAGCCTCTGCCTTCAGCTCAGGTCATGATCTCAGGGTCCTGGGATCGAGCCCCACATCGGGCTCTCTGTTCGGCGGGGGAGCCTGCTTCCCCCTCTCTCTCTCTGCCTGCCTCTCTGCCTACTTGTGATCTCTCTCTATCAAATAAATAAATAAAAATCTTTTTAAAAAATAAATAAATAAAGGGCGCCTGGGTGGCTCAGTGGGTTAAGCCGCTGCCTTCGGCTCAGGTCATGATCTCAGGGTCCTGGGATCGAGTCCCACATCGGGCTCCCTGCTGAGCAGAGAGCCCGCTTCCCTCTCTCTCTCTCTCTGCCTGCCTCTCCATCTACTTGTGATTTCTCTCTGTCAAATAAATAAATAAAATATTTTTAAAAATAAATAAATAAATAAATAAATAAATAAATAAAATAAAACTAAAACTAAAACAAAAAAACACAGGAGCCTTCCTGGCTCAGTGAAGCCCAGGTCGTGATCCCAGTGTTCTGGGATCGAGTTCCGCATCGAGATCCTTGCACAGTGGAAAGTCTGCTTCTCTCTCTCCCTCTCCACTTCCTCCAACTCATGGTCTCTCTCAAATAAATAAATAAAATCTTAAAAAAAAAAAAAAACTCACTATAATCATAGTACATAATAATGTGTCTTCATAATCTCAAAATGGAGAGATTTTCTAAAGAAGATTGAAGCCAAAAAACATAGCTGTGATTTCATAAAAACTAAAAGAATCCAAATGGAGAAAAATTCCATGGTCAACTGACAAGCACATATGACAGACAAAGCAAATGTCTTCTGATTAGAGAGTTTTATAAATTAAGGATAACACCAACTGTCCGAAAGTAGGCAAGATCTATGCAGATAGAACCCAGAAGAAATGCAAGGGTTCTTTATTTTGGGAAGGATAATCTGACTTACTGATGAGGGAGCAGGAGGCTGGCTGAGGACAAAGCAAAAGCTGGCGCCTTGCACCCCCTCTTCACCCGCTCCCCTCCATATGTGTAGCATTCCTCAGGCACCCCTGACTTCCATAAAACGATAAATAGTTAACTTGCAGGGATCGCAATCCTGCAGAACAGGAATATCCCTTGCCCTACAAGATGTCCTAGAGACCTAAACAGGGAGGTTACCTTATCAATAGCACAAATTTCCAGAGGCAAATAACTCTTGGTTCCTGAAGCCCTAATGTCCCCCTCCCACCATAAACTGGAGGAGACTGAGGTAGAAGGGAATGTAAATGATAGCCAGATCATAATGCCCCACCAAGAATCCCCCAATTATCTTGATGTTAGTGCCTGACCTAAAGACGACATTGATCAAGCCATCAGGGCAAGGACTCCCCCCCCCCCCGCACCTTGTAGGCCCTCCCTAACATGTGAGAACTCTGTCGAAACCTCCCATCCCTTCACCACCTCCCCCCAACCGTGGGGTATATAACATGCCCACCTTCACAACCCAGAGCAGCAGCTCTTCCTGCCCACGGGTCCTGTCCCCGTGCTTTAAGAAACCACCATTTTGCACCCAAAGATGTCTTAAGAATTCTTTCTTTAGTCGTCAGCTCCGAACCTCACCCCACCGAACCTGACTTAGGTTCTGGGACTTCATCATTACCATCCAAGAAAATGCAAAGTAAAATGAAATGCCAGCATTTCTGTATCAGATTAACAATGATCAATGATGATACACTATAGGTCTATCACTATATAAAAATCAACTGGACAGTATCTGCTAAAATAAAAAATCATTGGCCCTGTGATCCAGAAATTTTTCTCCCAGGGCTTTGTCTTTAAGCTATCTATACAAAGACTTCAGTGTAAGAATGCCCCCTACAAAATTGTTTGGAAGCAAAGACAATGTAGGTCTTTGATTAGCTAAGTGTTAAACTAAGATCTTGGTTTGCGAAGTGCTTAGCGATCTAGCAGGAGTTTCCAACCCTTCCAGGTTAGGTCAGGAGGGAAGTACTAAGCTAGGACCTGAAGAAATGGGTAGGAGTGTCAGGAAGATCAGAGATGTGAGGGTTCAATGGAAATGTATTATCAAATGGGAAAGCAAGAGAGTTTGGCCCCTTTGATAAACAACATTCAGTATCACCAGGAGAAAAAAGTGGCAAGAAATTGAACTACAAGGATAAGTGGATCTGATTGTGCGAATGATAAAGAGAAAAATGTATACTATGAAATTCGATCTTTAACCTGTGACAATAGTGAGCCATTAAAGAGCAATGGATCAACATGAGATGTTGCATTGACCGCTGAGTGGGAAATTAATTCTATGGAAATAAACCAGAAGTCAGATCATTTATCCAATAATATTTACTTGGACCTAGTATCCATTAGACGACGTCTAGTTGCTTTAGAAGAAAAAAAAAAGATAATAAGGCAGGTAAAAACAGAAGATGAGCCTGAGGGAGAGTTAAAGGCTTTCTGGCTTGGACAATGGGTGAATGAGCTTGTTCCCTGAGATAAAGAACATGGGTGAAAGAGCACATTGTCAAGTGAGGTGGACACATTCGGTTTGGGACACAACTGAGTTTGAGGTGGGGTGGAGACGTCAGGCAGAACGTTGCATATATAGGTGGCTTGGGAGAAGGCCCTGAACAAAAGGACACATCTGGGAATGGTGAATGTGTGGATGGTAACTGTTTCTTATGGCTCGGTGAGATCTGCCAGTGTTAGAGTCATTTAACAACTACCAAGATTTTTAAAATAACTACTATGCTAGAGGCCAAAGAAATGTATGAAGATGGCTCCTGTCTTCACAGAGCTTTCAGTCTAGCGAGAAAGACAGTCACACTTAGGCATACATAAAGTTACAAACTGATTTAATTATGCTGAAGCAAAAGTAGCACAGCTTTCATAATATGAGGATGGAGACATGGAGGATAATAAACAACCAGCAACGGATTACATCGAGGACTACATGAGTGAGCAGCCAATGGTGTTTGCTTTCCAAAGCGTTGCCAAAAGTCGTCGTCATCATCGTCCTCATCATCATCACAGTCCCAGTTCTCCCCAAAGGAGGAGGATATTTAAGGGAGAAATTTTTAGACCTTTCAGAAATCAGCTGTGAAATAAATGGCCTACATTTCTGAGGGAGTGCCAGGCCAGTGTGTACTGAAGGTGTGGATGAGGTTTCTTTAGAAAGAAAGAGCTGACCTTTCGACTTTTTATTGACCCTTCAAGTTTTGCTTCAAGATTTTTGACATGCTGCCTCCCAGGGAACATACAGGACCTGGCCTGCGTGTGCCAAGGCTGACAGGTAAAAACCCAAGTGATAGGAAGCCTGGGCTTCAGAACTGAGGGCCATGTCTACTTCCACTCAGGCCCTGTATATCCACGTTAGCCCTTAACCTTGAATACCTGTCCATGTTCACACTACTGCCAAGAGAGCACCATAGTGTGGGGATGCCCTGACCTCCTTCCTCACCATCCGATCTCTTGTTGCTATTCATGATTTTATGGGACTATCTCCTGGAAATAGGGTGGGGGCCCCCAAAGTAGTGGCAAAGTAAAAGAGAAGACCCCAGAGCCCAAAGATGTGGGAGACATTCATTCTCCTTACAAAAGCTTTCATTGAGACCCCAAGTCTAATATTCCTTCAATTTAGGAGTCACTGGAGCCTTTAATCACAAATCAAATTTTGTCAACTGATTTTCTGGAGACTCTTAAGATACCAAAGGTGGCTCCAATACTCTCTCTTCCCATCTCAGTCACAATAATGTTTATCTCTCTCTCCCTCAATCAGGTAGAAAGGACTGATCTGTCAGCCCCCTTCCACTTCAGAGTCCTCATTAGCTTTAGATTCTAGAGAATAACAATAGCAGGACAAATATTTGCTGTATTTGTGTATTTTCACTTGAACCATCCTAATTCTCCTCCTGGATCTATGAATGCTGCAAAGTAGGAGAAAATTAGGAGGGAGCTGTAAGAAATTAAAAAATACAAAGATTAATATTTCAAAATCTTCTGTCACTACACTGTATTTCAAAGCTCATGTTGAAAGAAATGACCAAAGGAAGAGAAGTAAGTATACAATTTGTGAAAAACAATATTTATTGACAAGTATGTGCTAGAGATATTTAAAGCCACCTCTGAAGGGTGCCTGGCTCGGTCCTTCAAGTATCTGACTGTGGCTTAGGTGATGATCTCAGGGTCCTGGGACTGAGACCCAAGTGGGGCTCCCTGTTCAGTGGGGAGTCTTATTCCTCTACCCCTCCCTACCTTGTGTGCACACGCAAGCGCTCTGTCTCTCAAATAAATAAACAAAATCTTAATAAAAAATCCAACTCTAAAAAAAGCACATGCTATAGCTCTTTCTCCCTTGTCTTTCTCATCCTAACTCACTGTAGTCTGATTTCTGTCCCCAGTCCTCTGCAAAGCTCCTGCCAATTTCTCCAGTGAATTCTATCTTACCAAATCCAATGGGCACTTCTCTAATTTCATCTTATGCTAACAGAACTTCCTCCTCTTTCTTGAAATGCTTTGTCCAGAGAGCTGATGCCATGTACTTGGTTTTCCTTTCACCTAATTATTGCTTTTCTCGCTCCTTTGCTGCACTGTCCTGTATCTGGTTTGTAATTACTAGAGTAAGGAGTTGAACCTGGATTCTCTTCTCTTCTTTAGCCACACCCACTCTCTCTTCTTCAGCTACCCTCACTCTCTCCCTAGGTGACTTCATTAAGTGTTAGGGACTTTGCCCCCTCCAACATAATCACAAGTTTAGAAGAGGAATATCAGTGGAGGCAATTAGGCGAATGTTGTTAGGTTACAGGATACTCACAGGTCCCAAAGTAGGATTCCAAAGATTACTTATTAATTGCAAAGGATAAAAGAATGTACCACGAGGCGGGCTCAGTCGGTAGAGCATGTGACACTTGATCATGGGGTCATGAACGGGAGCCCCACATTGGATGCAGAGATTACTAAAGAAAGGAAGGAAAGGAGAAAGGGAGGGAAGGAGGAAAGGAAGGTGAAAAGGAGGAAGGCAGGACCACCACACCAAATGGTAAAACACCATTCATATTAGGATGACCTTTTGTCAGGTGCCTCCTGATACGATACAATATGCATGCACAGCACTATCAATCTAATCAAGTCTCAAAAAAAAAAAAATCACTTTACAGAAAATACAAAGCTTAGCGGAATATTATATGAATCCCTGAAAAAAATCATCAAGTAACTGGTATTGTTTCTTCAAAAAGCTAATGTGATGGGGGTGGGGAATATAAATGTTAACATAAAAACCCGCACACAAATGTTTATAGCAGTTTTATTCATAATTGCCGAAACTTGGAAGCAGCCAAGGTAGATGAGTAGGTGAATGTTTAAATAAATTTTGGGGGGCGCCTGGGTGGCTCAGTGGGTTAAGCCGCTGCCTTCGGCTCAGGTCATGATCTCAGAGTCCTGGGATCGAGTCCCGCATCGGGCTCTCTGCTCAGCAGGGAGCCTGCTTCCCTCTCTCTCTCTCTGCCTGCCTCTCTATCTACTTGTGATTTCTCTCTGTCAAATAAATAAATAAAACCTTTAAAAAATAAATAAATAAATAAATAAATTTTGGTGCATCCAGACAATGGAATATTAATCAGTGCTAAAAAGAATGAGCTATTAAGGCTCATGGGGGAAATAAATGCATATTACTAAGTGAAAAGAGTCAATCTGAAAAGACTGTGTACTCTGTGATTCTAACTATACCACACTCTGGAAAAGGCAAAACCTGGAGACAAAAAGATCAATGGTTGCCCGGAGCTGGCGGGGGGGGGGGGGGGGGGGGGGGGGGGGGACGGAGGAAAGGGATGAATAGGCGGAGCACAGAGGATTTTTAGGGCAGTGAAAATGCGCTGTATGACACCACAGAGACAGATATATGCCATTATACATTTGTCCAAGCCCACAGAGTGTACCAGAATGTACAGCCCCAAGAGTTTACTAATGTAAACTATGGACTTTTGTTGATTACAATGTGTCAGTGTAAGTTCATCACTGTTAACAAACGTATCACTCTTGCTTGGTTGTTGCTAAGGAGCCTGTGCAAGTGTGAGGGGTGGAGTATGACGGGGACCGCCAATATGAGCGATCTCTGTACCTTCTACTCACTTTTCCCGTGAATTTAAAGCTCTTTTAAAAAGAAGATGAAGGGGCGCCTGGGTGGCTCAGTGGGTTAAGCCGCTGCCTTCGGCTCAGGTCATGATCTCAGGGTCCTGGGATCGAGTCCCGCATCGGGCTCTCTGCTCAGCAGGGAGCCTGCTTCCTCCTCTCTCTCTGCCTGCCTCTCTGCCTACCTGTGATCTCTCTCTATCAAATAAATAAATAAAGTCTTTAAAAAAAAATAAAAATAAAAATAAAAAGAAGATGAAAATAGTAAACAAAATGTGGGAACTTTGGTGATATATGGATTTTTTTTTAAAAAGCTATAAAATACATTCTTGATACAATTAGAGAAATTTAAATATAGATGATGTTATGAGTTGTTTTTTTCAAGATTTCATCTATTTCTCTGACAGACAGAGATCACAAGCAGGCAGAGAGGCAGGCAGAGAGAGAGGAGGAAGCAGGCTCCCCGCTGAGCAGAGAGCCCGATGGGAGGAGGGGCTCCATCCCAGGACCCTGGAATCATGACCCGAGCCGAAGGCAGAGGCTTTAACCCACTGAGCCACCCAGGCACCCCATAAATATAGACGATGTTATGGAATTGTGAATCTTCTTAAGTGTGACAGTGGTATTGTAGTCATATGAGAGAATGACCTCATTCTTAGAAAATGAATGCTGATGTTTTAAAAGTAAAATGTCATGATGTCTACAACTTATTTTGAAATGGTTCAGGAAAACAAATTTAATTTAAAATATATAGAGAGAGTGGTGCCTGGGTGGCTCAGCCGGTTTAAACTACTGACTCCTGATTTCAGCTCAAATCATGGTCTTTGGGTGGTAAGATCAAGCCCTGAGCCCCGTGTCAGGCTCTACCTGCTCATTGGAAGTTCATGAGATTCTCTTCCTCTCCCTCTGCCCCTTTCCCTGTTTGTGTGCTCTTTCTTTCTAAAATAAATAAATAAATCTTTAATAAAATAAAATCTATATAGAGAAAAAGCCATTAGAGTAAAATACCAACAATTGTTTGGGTAGAAAATATAAGGATGTTCATTAAGCTCTTTAAAATTTTCAGTAAGCTTGACCATTTTAATAATAAAAAGTTTTAAAAATCCTCCTGCATTAGCTAAAAAGTTACATCGGTACAATTTTAGTTCAGTCCTGCCCTCAAAGTTATGACTCATGTATCCCTCCTGCCTCATTACCCTCAACTCATGGCATTACCACATACTTAACTGAAAATTGAAGCAGTCAGGACTTCCTCATTTTCCCTCTATTTAAATTTTCCAATCTGAAACCCTGTGTCCTTCTATTCTCTTACTCCTTGTAGTACCTTATATTATTGTTTGAAAGACAGTAATTTGAAGGGGAGGATGATCCTTCTCCACTCCACGGATGGCAGGCTGGGCTATGAGACTTTCGGTGCCCCTCCTTTCAGGAGAATTCTACATTTGTCTCTGTAAATGTGAATTGGACAAAGCCCTATTTCTAAACCAGGTCATGGTGTCAGGTGCTGGGGATTAGGACGTCAACATGTCATTGTCACAATTCAACCTGTAACACCTCCTATTAGTTTGATGGATCACCCCCACTGTCCTACAAACGTGCTCTAGTAATAGACCTTCTAAAACTGAACAAAAAAAAAGGCCAAACAAAAGTCACAGTCCTCCTTGGATCGTATAGAACCCTCCACCCTTCCACACCCTTTACCTCGTCACAGAAATAGTGTTTGGAAGAGTTTTCTACAATACTGAGTTCCACGTCCTTTTTTTCCAGTCCTTTCTCTCATCCTTTACTTGAACTTCTATATCAATCCTCCACTAACCTGCCAACTCCAGTGGCCACTTCAGAGCATTTGCAGTGTCCCTTGGATAGTGGTGATGGTTGCACAACTCTGAATATACTGAAAACCATTGAATTCTGCACTTTAAAAGGTTGAACCCCCATTAAAGGGTTCTTGGGAGAGAACCTCCATTAAGGTTCTCCCCCCAATTTCCTTATATAGCATGGCAACTAGCTCTGGATTTCTCATGCATCATATATATTTTCTCCCAGTTTTGTCTTTCGACTAGTTTAATGATCACTATTATTGTTGCATACCAACAATAGTATGCAGAGATTTACAAAAATCTATATTTTTACTTTTGGTTTCTGAATTTTTTTTTTTAAGATTTTATCTATCCAGGGACGCCTGGGTGGCTCAGTTGGTTGGACGACTGCCTTCGGCTCAGGTCATGATCCCGGAATCCCGGGATCGAGTCCCGCATCGGGCTCCCAGCTCCATGGGGAGTCTGCTTCTCCCTCTGACCTTCTCCTCGCTCATGCTCTCTCTCACTGTCTCTCTCTCAAATAAATAAATAAAATCTTTAAAAAAAAAAAAAAGATTTTATCTATCCATTTGACAGAGAGAGAGATCATAAGTAGGCAGAGAGAGAGAGGAGGAAGCAGGCTGCCCGATGTGGGACTCGATCCCAGGACCCTGAGATCATGACCTGAGCTGAAGGCAGCGGCTTAAACCACTGAGCCACCCAGGTGCCCTGGTTTCTGAATTTTATGATACGCTCATAAAGGGCTGCCTCACTCCGAGATTATTGTGCACATTTTCTTCTTCTTCTTCTTCTTTTTTTTTTTTTAAGATTTTATTCATCCATTGACAGAGTGAGAGAGAGAGAAAGGCTGGGAGAGGGAGAAGCAGGGCTCCCGCACGAATAGGGAGCCCAATATGGGGCTCGATTCCAGGACGCTGGGATCATGACCTGAGGCGAAGGCAGATGCCCAAGCAAGTGAGCCACTCAGGCACCTTGACACATTTTTCTCTAGTAGTTTTCCCCAAATCTTAAAATTTTAAATCTATTGAAAACTTATTTTAGTATAAGTGAAGTAGGAATCCAGTTTATTATTTTTAACGATTTTTTAAAAGATTTTATTTATTTATTTCACAGAGAGAGATCACAAGTAGGCAGAGAGGCAGGCAGAGAGAGGGGGGGGGGAAGGAAGCAGGCTCCCTGCTGAGCAAAGCCCAATGTGGCTCCATCCCAGGATCTGAGATCATGACCTGAGCCAAAGGCAGAGGCTTAACCCACTGAACCACCCAGGTGCCCCTAATGATTTATTTTTAGTTTATCTTTATTACCTAATACATTCCCATATCTAAATTTGAGTCTATTAGTTAATTAGTATTAAAGTATCTTTCTCACAAACCTGGGGGGTTACAAGGAAGATCAGGTTTTGGGAGACAAGATGATTGATTAATATTAAATTTACTTTTTGTTCCTTGGACATGTGAGTTTGATATACCAGAGGAACATATGTTTACCAGAGGTAAAGATGTCTAGCTATGGGAAACCATAGCTAGAGAGAGAGTTTGCCACAGAGCCGTTAATGTGAGTATAGGAGTCACAGAGATAGGAATGAAGGAGCAGGAGGCTGGCTGAGGACAAAGCAAAAGCTGGCGCCTTGTACCCCCCCCTTCACCCGCTCCCCTCCATAGGTGTAGCATTCCTCAGGCACCCCTGACTGCCATAAAACGATAAATAGTTAACCTGCAGAGATCACAGTCCTGCAAGGTAGGAATCTCCCTTGGTTTGCAAATGTCCTTGAGATTTACAACAAAGAAGTTACCTTATCAATAGCCCAATTTCCAGGGACACAGAACTCAGTTCCTCAAGCCCTAATGTCACCCTCCCCTCCATGAAAAACAGAAGGAGGCGGAGGTAGAAGGAAAAGTAAATAAAGTTAAATTTCTTTTAAACCTAAATCTCATTAACAAGGATGCTTGATAGCAGGAATGTAACATTCCACCAGGAGACTCTCAATTGTCTTTACTTGATAGTAACCAGGCCTTCAATATCCTGATAGTGCTTTTTTCGCATGCGTGGGCTAACCGGCCAGTTCTGCTTCTGTAAGATTGCTTTGTCTGCTTTCGCGTGGGGTCCCCTGACCCAATCCACTGACGCCAAGTATGCCTGTTCAAACTGTCAATCAATCAGCTCAGCCCCACCCGAAACTTGTTTGTATCTGTCTATAAAAATCCTGCACCGACCCAGCTCTGGACCTCTTGGCGTTAGCGGCAATGAGCGGGGCAGAGGTCCAGGTTCGAACCTGCAATAAATGACCCTTGCTGATTGGCTTTGACTCACGTCTCTGGTGGTCTTTTAAGGTGGGGGTAATATTCAATTGGCATTTCAGGAACAGCTGAGATGGTGGAATCAAAGGCAATTTTAAAAATGGATAGTGGGGACGCCTGGGTGGCTCAGTCAGTTAAGCCGCTGCCTTTGGCTCAGGTCATGATCCCAGGGTCCTGAGATCAAGTTCTGAATCCAGCTCCTTGCTCAGTGTCCGGGAGCCTGCTTCTCTCTCTCAGTCTGCCTGCTTGTGCTCTCTGTCTCTATCTCTCAGACAAATAAATAAAATCTTAAAAAAAAAAAAAAAAAAAAAAGGATAGGAGTGGAGGTGAGAGGAGGTTGTAAAAAAGAAAAACAAAAACCTTTGTTCTTGCCCTTGGGGTATCATTATAACTTAGGGATATATTTCTTAAACTTGAAAAATGTGTGCATACCCTATCAAGGAAAAAGATTTTGATTTCTTAGGTCCTAATGAGTTTAAAAATTTAAATACTGTCCATTTAGCTCATCATTTATACTGTAACTGAACTCATGGGGTTCACCTCTCCAGGTGCACTAAATTGAACAAAACCCAGAAAAGGGCTGAAAGCAAAGAAATTTTTATTACTTTTAGAAGACAGGAATAGCTCTCAAAGCACTACCTAGCTCCCCATGAGTTGGTAAAGGAAGCTTTTATTCAGTGTATTAGTGGGCAGGGAGTTTGCATGCATATTAAGGAACATACACATATTCTATTACTTAGGCACTTTGATTCAATTACACATGCCTAGCACTCCAACATGCTAGAGCATACATTGTTATGTTAAAAAAAAATGGCAGCAGAAAAAAACCCCACCCACTGGAGGAGATCTTAGTATTACAATGAGCTAAAGTAACTTCAAGACAACTCAGGGGGACTTCTGTGCATGTCCTTAGCTCCAGATTAGTTCAGAATGGCTCTTGCTCCGGGCTATGAGGAAAATACCTAGCCAGGTGTCAACAGGAAGTACTGATCTGTCCCTACTCCCCTTCCCCCCTTCTGCTAATAGCTTTCAGGCCTCTGATCTAAACAACTTCCTATTGCATCCTAGCTAACAGTACCAGTGAAGTAGTTAACACTACTTCAAACTTCTATCCTGGGAATTGTTGACTGAGTCTAAGGCTGTGACCCAAACGGTCCAAAACATGTCTGTTACTGTTTTAAACTGAGTTATAAATTATATATTGTAATATAGACAGTGAAATGAACAGATCTTAATTCTATTTAAAAAATTCAATTGCAATATATATATTTTTTAATATTTATTATTTTTTAAGCAACCTATATATCCGACATGAGCTTGAACTCATGACCCTGAGATCAAGAGTCATGTGCTGTACCAAGCTAGCCAGCCACCCCCAGATATTAACTCTTATAATTTGATAAGCATGTATACCCTTGTTACCCATATGCTAATCAACACAACATAAAAAAAGTTATAAAATATTTCATATCAACATAACTTATAAAACTTATTATAAAATACTTCCATTACCCCAGAAAGTTCATTTATGGCGTTCACAATCAATCTGTCTCCCCTCCCCCAAGCTAGTGTCTTTCATCATAGATTAGTTTCAACTGTTTCAGAAGTTTACATAAATGGAATCATACTCTTTTATGTTTAGTTTCCTTAATTCAGCACAATGATTTTGAGTTTCATTCATGCAGTTCATTTCTTTGTATAGCTAAGTAATATTCCAATACTATGAATATACCACAATCTATCTGTTCTATATTTGGCTTATTTCCAGTTTTAGGTTATTTCGAATTAAGCTGCAATCAATATTCTTGTGCAAGTCTCTATGTTCATTTCCCCTGGGTAATCATCCAGAAATGGAATTACTAAGTTAAGGGTTCAACTTTATAATAAATTGCCCAACAGTTTTCTACAATGGTTGTGTCATTTTATACTCCCACTGGCAATGAATAAGCAATCTAGTTGCCAAAAATGCTCATTAGCATATGAAGTTATCAGTCTTTTCATTTTAGCCATTCTGATAGGTATGTAATGGTGTTGTAACTGAACTAACATAAGTTCCCTCTTTGGTGAGTCACAACCAGGTGGAGTTGTCACACAAAGTAAACTTTATTTGCAGCAAATGAGATCACAGGGAATAACTTCCAACGCCTAGAGTCCCCAGGCAAGGGTGAATGTGGTTTCTTTTATTTAGGGTTAGGAAGAATATTCAGAAGGGAGCCTGGTCATTGCATGTAGAGGCAGGCATAGGGTCGCTACCTGCACCTAAAAGAAACATCCTATTCATATATGTTGAGTAAATGAGGCTTGTGTTCCTGTTTCCTGGGTAGAGATTTCATATAGTATTATATAATAATAGAGTATTATAATGAGGAAAAGCTAACTGTTGGGTCACTTCATAGGTCAATCCATGGCCCATCTGTGCAGGTGTGAGCCAGGGTTTGAGCTCAAACTGCTCTGGGTGGTATTCAGGGGAACTCTGCTCAGTCATTCATTATTTCTTGAAGGACAGTTTCACTTTCCATCACAGTGTGGGTGCTATGCAGCTCCTGCAGGTCTTTTGTTTGAGCTAAACTGGAAAGAGGAGCTTAAGGAAAAATGTGGAACAAAGGTCAGTAAGTAAGCATAGATGAGCCATAAAAGTCAAGTCTTGGGGCCTGGCTAATGACAATGTTTCAGTATGAGTTTAGTTTGCATTTCCCAGATGCTGAGCATCTTTTTATGTGATAATTGGCCATTCTTATGTCTTTGTGAAGTTATCTATTGAAATGTGTCCATTAAAAAAATAATTTTTAAAAAAATTACTGAGTTGTGCTGTTGATCACTGGCTTCTGTGCTTAGGGGCCAAAATATAACACATAGATAGACTTTGGAATAAAGAAGAACCTTATTGCTTTGCCAGGCAAAGGAAAGTGCAGCAGGCTATGGCTTTCAAAAATTGCAAGCCCCCCTACGGAAGGGGGCTGGGAGTTTTATAGGGAAAAAAGAGAATCTCGCCAGTTTAGACAGGAATTGGGAATGTGCTGCCAGCCTCTGTAGTAGTTTCCAGGGTGGTACTGGGTTCCTGAAACAAAAGG
The DNA here is from genome assembly GCF_011764305.1 of Mustela putorius furo. Taxonomy (NCBI): domain Eukaryota; kingdom Metazoa; phylum Chordata; class Mammalia; order Carnivora; family Mustelidae; genus Mustela; species Mustela putorius. Next base: position 45,500,391 of record NW_025421294.1, on the reverse strand, counting down.
CTGAGAACAGAAGAGGGGAGGTTTGCAGAGGGAGGAGGGAGGTTTGTGGAAGAGAGGTTAAAGGATACTCAGTTTCAAATCAAGCTTTGGGAAAGCATTAGTGCAGCCATTTGATTTTTGCTCAGCTTTATACTTTAAATTTTTTTTTCATTTTAATTTTTAAAAAAGATTTCATGTATTTATTTGAGAGAGAGAGCGCGTGGCGCGTACCCCTCGTGAGTAAGTGGAGGGAGGAACAGAGGGAGAGGGAGAGAATCTCAAGCATACCCTGCTGAGCATGGAGACATCTGAGATCATGCCCTGAGCAGAAACCAAGAGTGGATCACTTAACCAATTGAGACACCCAGGTGCCCATTATGCATTTTTTAAAAAAGTTATTTGTTTGGGGTGCCTGGGTGGCTCAGTGGGTTAAAGCCTCTGCCTTCGGCTCAAGTCCTGATCCCAGGGTTCTGGGATGGAGCCCCAAGTTGGGCTCTCTGCTCAGTGGGGAGCCTGCTACCCTTACTCTCTCTCTGCCTGCCTCTCTGCCCACTTGTGATCTCTGTCAAATAAATAAATAAATCTTTTTAAAAAAGTTACTTGTTTATTTAAATAATCTCTATACCCAACATGGGGCTTGAACTCACCCCCCTCCCCCCACCTCCCCACCCTCCACCCCTAGAAATCAAGAGTCAGGTGTTCTACCAACTGAACCCTCCAGGCCCCCCTCAACTTTATGATTTTAAGCAGTTTCAGTAGGGGTTCTTTAAATATTCCAACTATGAGTCCTTTTCATTTGTGTGTATAAAGATCCCCCCCAATCCAGTTTGTGATTTGCTTAGTCATTTTCTTAATACTGTCTGGATACAAATTTCTGATTTTGGTAAAATGTATCAGTTTTTTTAAAATTGCGCAGTTCTCCATGACTTATAGATTTTCTGCGTGTCTCAGAGTTTACTATGTGCTGTGTGCTCTAAGTGTCTAGAATATAAAGAGTTAAGGGTATTTTTCTTAGTTCTACCTATATGGCATTTTGTTGTTGTTCTTAAATTGTTACAAAGCCATAGTCCAGAACAGTGGTTCAAAATTTAATGGAGTGTATTCATTGTCCTAGAAATTGTTAAAAGTAAGATTACAGGGCTTCACTCCTACAGAATGACGTTTGTTTCATAGTTTCTATAGTGCATGCAGGTTTGCAAATCATTCATCTAGAAATCTTCACTTAAAGCTGCTCCACCTACCATTTTCTCAGTGCGAAGGCAGCATAATGTTAATAAAAATGACCTGTTGCATTTTAATTATTGGGTGCTGTTACCACCAGTGCCTTTTACTGTGCTTTGAGATAATTAGAAGGCACTGGGTAGAAAAGCACTGAAAAATTTTTACTTAGATGCTGTTGCAATACGGCATAACTGAATAAAATATTTCAGGACACGAAATCGACTGCAAAATCTGCGTGCTTTCCAACTGTGAGCTCTTGCTTTTCTTCTGCAAGAGAAAATTGCAACAAGTCTTCACAGGAAGTTTTTTTGTTTCTTCCTTTCTTCTTCTTTTTTTAAATAAACTGGTTCTCCCAATAGTTTTGCTAATGGACCCTAACTTGACATGCAATTAAACATGAAACTTCTCATTGGGTATTTTCAAGACTGCCAGGGGGAATCAGCTGCCAGTTTACTGCAATGTGGAAAACTGCATGAGATTCTGGGATTGGAATCAAAATGCTAATTTAAAAGGTCGAGTGAAGCTGAAGCTCACGTTTTTGCGTGCCTGCGCTCTCTTCAGGCAGAACAAAGACCCAGGCAGAAAAGGCAGAGGCTGAGACTCACCCCAAATCTGTTTTCCTGAGATAATTTTGGAATTATGCCTGAAATGCCGGAGGACATGGAACAGGTAAGAGCTAGCTGTTCAAGAAATGAAGCATTTTGGAGTTAGTGTCTTTAAAAAGCATCCCAGTGAATGGTAAAAACCAAAAGGGTGTGTTAAAAAAAGAAAAAAAGAAGCGGGTGTCATTCATTTCTTTAAAACATGTAACTTTGGGACATGGAAGGATAAACCAGTTTTAATTATTGACCCTGGGGACCAGGTTTTCAGCTAAGTCTCATTAACTGACAAAAAAAAAAAAAAATGCAAAACAGAACAGCAGTTTCCTTAACCAAATTATATGCAGTGACGTACGTGAAGGTTCTATATAAGTAAGGATTTTATCTTTAATTGTGTGCTCCTGCCTTTGTCTTAGCATGAACTGAATCTGCTAACATAACTTTAGCTCCAGGCTGCTCTCTTTGAATTTATAGACTTAGCCACCACAGGAACTTGGATATTGTATGTACAGCGGTGGCATTTTTGTTCACAGAGAAACTTTAATCTTTAAAGAGAATGAATAAAAACTACACAACTAGACTCTGGTTTTACCTGGGAGGTATCACGCCAAATTCTAAGGTAGGCAAGAAAACTCTTGTTCTTAACTCTGGACAAGGCTGCTCTGAGAATAAAAATAAAATAGTAATTGCATATGCATGTCCTTAAATCTTCGCACTGTACACTTTTTTAAAAAAATCAGAACGATCAGGTTGCATCACACGTCGCTACTAGAAATTAACAACAAAAATCCCAGTTTTTAAAGAGGATTAGGAGGATCTTGAATTTGCCTCCCCTACCCACCCACGGACACTCACCTTTTCTTTGTGTGCAGATTATGAATGTTTAATGCTGGGGCAGCCCTCTCAAGGACTCTCTGAATAATGCTAAGTTGATTAACAGTAACAGTTTGGGAAAAAACAAAAATTGGAAAGCGGGGTGGGGGGTTGGGGAGGCTTCAGGCTCCCTTCCCCCACCGTTCCAAAGAAAGACTGTTAACTCGAATTAAGAAATGAGTTCTTGCTGGGAGGAGGGGGGTTGGGTAGAAAGGAAATTCACGGGGCTCAGACAAAGAAAAACTTTTTCAAAAGGCTGCTTAGTCTTTAGCTCTGAAATAAACCGAAAGGGATTATGAAAATAAGGCCTTTTTGTTCAGATTTTCAGAAAAATCCAAGCCGCGGTCACGCCTGTGGGCGACTCTCAAGCCCCGTGTCCGGCGTGTCTGGGTCAGAACACTCGGGACTGCTGGATGCATGCCCGCGGAGCCTACACGGCCCATGGCGGGTTTTTTCCTGGGCAAATTCCACAGGCGTCCCAATGGACGCGGATTTTGCGGTTTTGAGCTGGGAGGGAAACCAGTTGCCTGCGAGGTCTTTCTCGGCCCTCGGGGCTGTTGTTTCCGATTCGTGCTTTTAGGAAGCCGTGCAGGTGGTGGAGGGTCTAACGCTCCTCCGCTCGGTTTCTTGAACTTGGCGGTGGTTGCGGAGGCCAAGCTCGCGGGGCCGGACCGGGCAGTTCGTGACGCGAGTGCTTCTCTCCAAGGGGGTCGGTGGGGTCCGGTTCCTTCCGCTAACGAAAATGTACAGTCCCCGGGTCTATTACCACCGGGTCTCGTTATGTGTTTACGGGTACAGTCCGAGAATCTATTTTGAAGAGGCTCCCGGATAATTCCTCCCCCACCCCCAGCTTTTTATTTTTAACTGGTTAAAAATAGTTTGACTTATTTAGAATTTCACACGTACCACTTTTTAGCATCCCAGAAAGACAAATGGGTTGTTGAGGTGTTAATGACTCAGATGCCAACACTTGTATTTTTATTCTTCTGTCTTTCTAAATCTCTGGGGGAAACAAAACAAAACAAAAAACCACCTCCTAATGTTGCAGAGATGGGAGGTCTACTGTCCTCCCTCCTCCTGGTGTTCCCCAAACCTACCCCCTGGCTTTAAAATGTTTTCTCCTCCTTGCTGTATTACGTGCGCGGCTGGCTCTTACGCACGGGGCACTCTGGAAACTTGAAACCCTAGGCGATCCAGTTCAGTCCTTCCCTAGTCCAGAACAAAGGCAAAGAGAGAAAAAAAGTACAGAAACAACCCCTCCCCACACAAAACTTGTATTCACTGCCTAAGGCCAAGGCCTTTGTTTGGTGTATTCCTTTAAGAGTTGGCGAGTGGGCTGGGAGCGTACTGAACGCGCCCGCCCCCTTTCTGGGGCATCGGCTGAGCGTGGCCAATCAACGGGCGAGGCCTTGGCGGCGGAAGCCGGAAGCGGAGAGCGGGGGCCGGCCCAGACCTAGGGAGGCGGGCCGAGGGCGACGAAGCTGCGGCCCGCGGCGATCCTGGGCTGGTGGAAGTGGCGGTCGCTGCGGCGGCGGCGCGAAGACGGCGGGCATGGTGGGGCGGGAGAACGAGCTCTCCATCCACTTTGTTCCCGGGAGCTGCCGGCTGGTGGAGGTGAGGGAGTCGGCCCGGGGGTCTCGTAGGAATCGGGAATGCAGAGGGGGACGAGCCAGGTCGCGGGGGCTCGGGTGATCTACCTTGCGTATCCTGCAGAAATCCCAGCCTCTGACTCTGAGTCGCCCCAGCACCTCCTTCCTAGCTCTGGTTGGAGAGGGCGGCGCCACCGAGTTTGTTTACCTCCGTGCGCACCCGTCGGTGTTTGCTCCTCCAGTCCTGCGGCAGGAAGCGAGGGGGTCTGGTTTCACTCTGGTGCCTTCGGTCTTCCCTCCCGGAAACGAAGAGGGGCTTTCAGAGCTCTTTCGGTTTTGTTTTATCTCTCTGAATTTCTTCTTCATTCTTTGTTCCTATCTCTCGATCTTACCAGTTCTTACCTGAGAACCAAGGGGAAAGTGGTGTTTTAGAAATAGTGGATTTGGAGATGACAAGTTACCGAAATCTTAGTGCAAGGCACTAGGTCAGGCACTTTACATGCATCATTTAATCGTCCTAACGGCGAGATACTGTTTTTGCTCCATTTTACAGAGGAGAAAATTGAGGTTTACAGGATGAGCCTTCGGCCAAGTTCATTCAGTAAGCTTGGAGCCGAGATTCAGATACAAATCTCTTTCACTTTCTCAGGCTTTGAATCACTATGGAGGTTACATAAAGGAAGATTGTTACGGTGGGAGAACTATCCCAGACGTCTTCCGTCTCCATGCTTGCTTGTGTTTCATTTCTGGGCCTCCCAGCATTCAGTCCACAGAATGTATCTAGCAATGGCGAAAAGAAGAATGTTAATGCCTAGACCGATATGTCTTACGGAAATAAGAGATGTGGGAGATGGCTGTTTTTGATACTGCAGAATTTTTATGCTTCCAAGAGTATATTTAGTGTTTCTAATCAGTTTGGTGTTGGGGGGGGGGTAAAGGTAGGCGAGATGGACTATGAAAACTTATGTATTGTTTTTATGTGTCCCCCAAAGTACTGAATGCATAATGTTACATATTGTTTACAAACATACGCGTGTGTGTGTATGCGTGTAAAGCTTAATGTTTCACAGTAGGAGTTCAGTAGATTAATGAAAATAGGTTTTCATGATTTCACTAAAAACGATACACCCTAAATCTTACTTTTTTTTTTTTTTTAAAGATTCTTTTAATTTTAAAATAATCTGCACTCATAGTGGGGCTCACACTCATAGTCCTGAGATAAGAGTGTAAAGCTGTACGGACTGAGCTGGCCAGGGGGCCTCCACCCTAAATCTTGACACATATTTTCTGCTCTCTCAAAACATGTGGAATTAAAATTCACTCGTGAGGGCGCCTGGGTGGCTCAGTGGGTTAGGCCGCTGCCTTCGGCTCAGGTCATGATCTCAGGGTCCTGGGATCGAGTCCCGCATCCGGCTCTCTGCTCAGCAGGGAGCCTGCTTCCTCCTCTCTCTGCCTGCCTCTCTGCCTACTTGTGATCTCTCTCTGTCAAATAAATAAATAAAATCTTAAAAAAAAAAATTCACTCGTGAGAATGAGGACTGCCTTACTGCTTACATTGGAGAAGGTGACTGTGGTGGTACCTGTTAAGACTGTCTTGAAGGGTAGAGATAGGGTGACAGTAGCAGTTAGACCAGTGTCACCTAGATAGTCATGGAATCTTGAGTCTCTTAGTGTCCAGTAATGTCTACTCAGAGATCTGCCTCCAGAGGAATGTTGTATGAAAGGATCAGTTAAAGAAAGGAAGAGGAAACTGCCGTATCTGAGAGGTTCTAAAAGTAGCAAAGTATTTTATTTACCACTAAAATTTTAAGAAGATCTCAATTTAAATGTTACTGATGTCTCATTCTTTTTCTGGGACATATTTATTTTATTTTTTAAGATTTTATTTATTTATTTGACAGAGATCACAAGTAGGCAGAGAGGCAGGCAGAGAGAGAGAAGGGGGAAGCAGGCACCCCGTGGAGCAGAGAGCCCGATGCCGGGTTTGATCCCAGGACCCCGAGATCATAACCTGAGCCCAAGGCAGAGGCTTAACCCACTGAGCCACCCAGGCGCCCCTCTGAGACATTTTTAGAAGTTAATGCAAGTGTACTAAAGTGAAAATCACTGTCCCGGAGTAGTGTTTGACCATTTTGAAAGAGCCATTTGTATCATTACCTATAGTTTGGTGTCATTTGATTAGGTAGCATAATGAAACTGGTACCTCTATGTTTATTTATATGTATTTAATTTTTTAGGAATTCTTTGAGTGACTATATAAATCTGTTCACTTGTAGTTTTATACTTCTAAGAGTTTATGTAGTTAGAGGCAAATACATTCAGAGTAACTTAAAGTGATACTTCATAGTATATACATGTAAGTTAAGTTTTCAGGCAGACAGTATTTTCAATTCTCTGTTGTTGTTTGGATTAACTACAGTTTCTTCATTCTGAGTTCTTTGAAGTGCATGGATATTCCTGAGTTTTGCAAGACTAAAGTATTTTATGGAGTAACAGTCCAAAGTAATTTTTTAGAGGAATAGTCCTTTTCTTTTAAAAATAAAAATAAAGGGATACCTGGGTGGCTCAGTTGGTTAAGCTGCTGCCTTTGGTTCGGGTCATGATCCTGAGTTTCTGGGAGGGAGTCCCACATCGGGCTCCTTGACCAGCAGGGAGCCTGCTTCTCTCTCTGCCTCTGCCTGCCACTCTGCCTGCTTGCGCTCTCTCTCTCTCTGACAAATAAATAGATAAAATCTTTAAAACAAACAAACAAAAACCCCTGAAAACAGTGTGCTTTTTAAAAGCTTGAGATGAATTTCTGTTTATATATAGAAAGTAAAAAATAAATATTTTTGTTTGGAGTCTTTTAATTTCAGAGTGAGGCATATTTTATTTGCCAACCACCAAATGACAAAAATCTTGTCTTGGCTCCTGTAGTGTGACAGAAGGAGCTCATTGAGTCTCTAGAGAGAACTCTGTGAAAAGAGGAAAAATGACTTAAATAAACGAGGCTCCTTTCGCTCTTCAGTCCCCTCTGTGTTAAGTATAATATGGAAAATGTTAGAATTACAAAACTGTAAAGCTGGAAGAGCCTTAGTCATCTTATTCACATTCCTCTTTTTATTAATGAGGAATTTGATCAATAGAAATTTCAGTAACTTTTCAGTACCATATTTCATGGCAGAATAGTTAAAATTTAATCATTATGAAATCAAATAGAAGTTCAAAGGATTAAGACAAAACTCAGTTTTGTCTTCTATGGCTGGACCATAGAAGCTAGAAACAAGTCTGGGCCCAACCTTTTCCGTTTACTATGGGTAAAGACTTTGATGTTTCAGTGCTTGAGATTCCTCAGTTTGGAAATAGTATTTGCCCTGCATGTTTAATAAGGCTATTCTTATGATCAGGAGTTATGATGTAGGCTTACATAATACTGGATAGTTTTCAGATATAAGATTGTGCAGTATCATTTCCGTTTTAAGAAATGCTTGCACTTCAGATCTCTGCTTTTTTTAATAAAGAAAATTCTCGAGCACTGACATCTGTTCACTGGTTATCATGGACTGTTTCCTCTTTTCTTCTAGGGACCTTACAAATTACCCCAGGCTTTAAGGACAAAAGATTGTATTTTTTTCCATGCAACCACATTCTGTTTTAAAGTTAAGTGTATTAAATTCCCTAAGAGCCTTGCTGTCCTTGTAATTTAATTCTGTATTTCATCAAGTCTAAAATGTACTTGATTATCTGGGCTCTGATTTTAAGATGCACTAAAAAGCAAAAGACACTGCCAAAGTATGACATAGTAAGAAGATGCATCTCTGTTTCATTCATTTAACAGGGATGTTAAAATGAGGAAAAAGTGTGCTTTACGCAGTCAGTGAAGTACACAGAGATTGGAATCCACTGTTCAGTAACCTTTGTGTAATACATTATACTTGTTCTTTGACTTAACTCTTGTTTTCCTTTTACGGGAGAAAAGGGAAGGAAGGAAAGGTGTCGCTTTTGGAAAGGTAGATGACATTTTTTGGCTTCTTTGAATAAGATAAATGTTTCTTAGGAAAACCTTGGACTTTTCCTGGAGTTCAAGATTACACTTCTCAAAGGGCAGTTTCCAAATCACCATCTTCAGCACATTCCTGGGAACTTGTTAGAAATACAAATTATCAGGACTTATCCCAGATGTACTAAATCTGAAAGCCTCCTGCATGATTCTTACACATAATGAACCCTAAGCGCCACCAACTAAGAACTGTAACATATGCCTTTGCTTCTTTAATGTGAAGTAATAAAAAGTGAGAAACTCAGAAGAAACCAAATCATAGCTCTTTTATATTTTCTCAGGGATCTTTATGGTATTTATCCTGTGTAAATTGTTTTCTGATTGTATCTACTAGACTTGGCATGTTCTTTCTTCTTTACAAATCAGTCTTTGTAGGGCTGTTTTCTTGCCAAAATTCAAAGAAAATATTTTACTGGCTGAAATCCTTGTTTTCATAGATCAGTTGGCTTGGGGCCAGGTTTTACAACAGAGAGCCTAGATAATTTTTCCTTCAATTTTTAAAAAGTTTGGAATGGTTGAACTAAGGAAAAGATATCTTTAAGAGTTTACCATTATGTAGTCTCCTTTCTTTTTTTTTTTTTTTTAAGATTTTATTTATTTTTTTGACAAACAGAGATCACAAGTAGGCAGAGAGGCAGGCGGAAACAGGCTCCCTACTGAGCAGAGAGACCAATGTGGGGCTCTGTGGGGCTCGATCCCAGGACCCCAGGATCATGACTTGATCTGAAGGCAGAGGCATTAACCCACTGTCCACCCAGGTGCCCTGTGGTGGCCACCTTTTTTTTTTTTTTTTTTTTAAACATAGTGCTAAATTATTCTGCTAAACTAAGGACTATCAAAGATCTTTAGTTATTGTATGCTTGTTTAAAGTGTTTTTGTTTTTGTTTTGTTTTTTGTTTTTTTAAGATTTTATTTATTTGAGAGAGCATGAGCAAGGGAGCCCCAGAGGGAAAAGGAGAAGCAGACTTCCTGCTGAGCAAGGAGCCCCATGTGGGACTTAATCCCAGGACTCTGGGATCATGACCCCAGCCAAAGGCAGACACTTAACTCACCGAGCCACCCAGGTACCATCCTTTTTGAAGTTTCTGACATCTCAGAATAGGTGACCATAGCTATAGTAAAAAGACTGCGAACTGATAAAATATAATAATTTTTTTAAAGTAGGCTGCACACCAAACCTGGGCTTAAATTTTCGACCCTGAGATCAAGAGTCACATGCTATACTGACGCAGCAAGCAAAGTGCCCCTAATAAAACTTTTCTTTTCTCTCTCTCTCTCTTTTTTAAAGATTTTATTTATTTATATGACACAGAGAGAGAGAGAGAGAGAGAGAGATATCACAAGCAGGCAGAGAGGCAGGTAGAGAAAGAGGGCGAAGCAGGCTCCCAGCTGAGCCGAGAGCCTGTATTCAGGGCTTGATCCCAGGACCCTGAGATCATGACCTGAGCCGAAGGCAGAGGCTTAACACACTGAGCCACCCAGGTGCCCCCCCCAATAAAACTATTTATTGGTGGTTTTTAAAATAGTAAATGTTGATTTTATTCAAGAGTTTGGGAAATTTGGTGTTACCCATCTTTGGGAAGAATGGAAGTTTTTAAACTGGTTTGGAAACAACTTTTTTTTTTCCTAAATAGTAGTTCCTTTTAATTTCATTGTGTAAGGAATTTTTTCTTTGCCATGTAAGAACATAGATTAGTTTAAAATATTTGTTTCTGGGATGCCTGGGTGGCTCAGTTGGTTGAGCAGCTGCCTTCGGCTCGGGTCATGATCCCAGCGTCCTGGGATCGAGTCCCACATCGGGCTCCTTGCTCGACAGGGAGCCTGCTTCTCCCTCTGCTTCTGTCTGCCATTCTGTCTGCCTGTGCTCGCTCTCTCTCCCTCTCTCTCTCTGACAAATAAATAATAATAATAATAAAAAAAAATATTTGTTTCTTTTTCTTTTTTCCATTATCTTCTGTGTTAGGGCTTTCCCCACCAATGTTAGTTTTAACTTGTCTGTTAAAGTAAATTTAGAGATAACTCAGGAACATTTACCAGTTTGCTTAAACTTGGATTATTATTACTGTTAAGACCACATGTATTTTTCCTCCACATAAATTCCTGTGAAATGTGAATTCTCTAATTCAGACCTATCAGAATATGATAAATCAATGAGATTTGGAAGAAAACTTGGGATTACAAACTGAAGACCAAAATTGTCAACTTGTGAACATACTGGTGGAATACAGCCAAATAGTTAATCAGGGCGTAAAAAATTCATAGCTTCAGACTAATTGTACATTTTTATAAAATGGAGAACGTAATAAAATTGCTGTTTATTCAACTATAAATCTATTTGACTAGGTATATCCTTACAGTATCACCTTAGGTTCTTTTTCTTGGATAAGATGAATAAAACCTTTCTTTCTTTTTTCTTTTTTAAAGATTTTATTTATTTGACAGAGAGAGACACAGCCAGAGAGGGCACATGAACAAGGGGAGTGGGAGGGGGAGAAGCAGGCTTCCCACCGAGCAGGGTGTCTGATGTGGGGCTTGACCTGAGCCGAAGGCAGACACTTAATGACTGAGCCACCAGGGTGCCCCAGTAGAACGTTTTCTTAAGTGATATAATTATTGATGCAGCTTGATCTTTGTTCTAACTTAAGAATTGTCTAATAAATATGGGACACGAAGCAAACTACTTAGACTGGAAGTATTTATTGAACAATAATAGTGACTAATTTTGTAGAGAGAGTATTTTCAAAATACCTAATCCTTTGTTCTCCTATTCATCTTTTAGGAGGAAGTTAACGTTCCCAATAGGCGGGTTCTGATTACTGGCGCCACTGGGCTTCTTGGCAGAGCTGTGTATAAAGAATTTAAGCAGAATAATTGGCATGCCTTTGGCTGTGGTTTTAGAAGAGCAAGACCAAAATTTGAACAGGTTAATCTTTTGGATTCTGAAGCGGTTCATCACATCATTCATGATTTTCAGGTATGGTTGTCTGTTTAACACATACATAAACTATGCTAAGAATTGTCTATGAACTATATTAAACAGTTGTCTGGATGATTTAGAAAATGTTCTTGCTCTCAAGAGAGTTAACTGTACTTAAGCTCTAACCTATTAAGCAACAAGAGTATGCAGTTGATCCTTGAACAGTGCAGGCCTTAGGAGTGCCAATCCTTGCATAATTGAACATCTGTGTATAACTTTTTACTTCCTCAAAACAACTGCTAATATAAGATATTTGAATTTATGAATTTAATTTGAAATTGGTATTCTTTTAACACTATTGACTGGAAGCCTGGTTGATTAACACATAGTTTGCATATGTGTTATATACTGTATTCTTACAATAAAATAAGCTGTGGAGAAGAAAATACATTTATGGTATTTTATTTATTTAAAAATATCCGCATCTAAATAGACTCGTAACTCAAACCCATGTTCCACGACCAAGTGTATAGTGCACTTTTTTTTTTCTGTTAGCATGGCAAAATATATGCAGCCGTTCAAAAGATTGTGTCGAAACACAGGTTGACAAAACTTGGGAATTAAAAAAAGCATTTTATAAAAAGCTTATGTTTGTGAGGTTCTCTTTTTAAATACGACTTTCTGTGCAAATGCCTGTTTAATATTATCTGTAAACCCGTAACACTGCAAAGTAGGTATTATCATTTCCATTTTAGAGATGACAGAGGCTCGGGTTAAATAACTTGTTGACCAGTGCTGTAGTAAAGTTACTGAAAAATTTAACTTTTGTTCTACCTCTGATCAAAATGTGAGAGTTAAAGTTCTTTTCAACAATGTCCAAGGTACACCTGCATTAGTCACTTGGAGAACTCATTATTTAGATCTCATTTCCAGAAATTTTAACTCAGTAAGTCTGTGTCAGGCCCAGGACATTGTAAGATGCACCCCAGATTATGCACGTTCAAGTTTTAAAGCAACTCTAAGATTATGCTTCCTCGGCAGTTGTTAAGGATGGAGATAGTCTGGCATGTTTGTGTGTTAGCCCTGCCTGTCAGTACTTTTACCGAATCTTCACTTGGGTTCATCTTCTCTGGGAAGTAGGTACCCCTCCTTAACAAAAGACCCTGTGCATTCCTATATCTTCAATTTAGTTATTATAATTATTTTTTTTAAGTAAGCTCTAGGCTGCACATGAGGCTTGAACTTGTTACCCCAAGTTCAAGAATCACATCCTCTACTGACTGAGCCAGCCAGGTGCCCCATTCCTCTGTCTTGATGTATGTCACATACTACTGAAACAGTCTCTTTACATACCCTTCTTTTCCAGTAGATTATGAAATCCTTGCTCCTTGCACAGGGGTTAGTATATAGGTGATATAATAAATGGTTAACATTTTGTTGTTGTTGTTTAAGATTTGATTTATTTGACAGAGAGAGAGATCACAAATAGGCAGAGGGGCAGGCAGATAGAAAGAGGGAGAAGCAGACTCCCTGCTGAACAGGGAGCCCAAGGTGGGTCTCAGTCCCAAGACCCTAAGATCATGACCTGAGCCGAAGACAGAGGCTTAACCCACTGAGGCACCCAGGCTCCCCATAGTTAACATTCTTTAAATGGTTGGTATAAGAGATTTGAATTTATGAATTTAATTTGAAATTGGTATTCTTTTAACACAAATTATTATTTAGGTCATATTTATTGTATAAATGTTAGCTCTTTTCTCCCATCCAAATTAGAGAATAAAGCTTATTTTGATTGAAAAATAATAGTTGTTGGGGCGTCTGGTGGCTCAGTGGGTTAAGCCTCTGCCTTTGGCTCTGGTCGGGATCGAGCCCCGCATCGGCTCTCTACTCGGTGGGGAGCCTGCTTCCTTCTCTCTCTCTCTGCCTGCCTCTCCGCCTACTTGTGATCTCTCTCTCTGTCAGATAAATAAATAAAATCTTAAAAAAAAAAAAAAGAAAAAAGAAAAATAATAGTTGTTGATCTTGAGTTTATCTGGTTTTGCCTAGGGATTACTAAATTGCTCTTTCCTTTTCAGGGCCTACATTTATTTATTTATTTGTCTGTCTGTCTATCTCTTAAAGATTTATTTATTTATTTGAGAGAGAGAGAGAGATCACAAGTAGGCAGAGTAGTAGGTAGAGAGAGAGGGGAAAGCAGCCTCCCTGCTGAGCAGAGAGCCTGATGCAGGGCTGAATGCCAGGACCCTGAGATCATGACCTGAGCTGAAGGCAGAGGCTTAATCCACTGAGCCACGTAGACACCCCACCTACATTTATTTTAAGGAAGTTTGAAATTTGGAAAAGGGAAGCATGGCAAAACTATTATAGCAATTCTAAAAAAAAAAAATTTAAAAAATTACAGCGATTATTTACTTGAAGGAATATTGATTTAGCAAACCTTTTTTATGAATTGAGTCACTGTTGGGAGGCTGTAGCTCCCTTGTTTTATTCCTTTGGCTTAAAAATACATCAATGTTTACCTTCCAGCCCCATGTCATAGTACACTGTGCAGCGGAGAGAAGGCCAGATGTTGTGGAAAATCAGCCAGATGCTGCTTCTCAGCTTAATGTGGATGCTTCTGGGAATTTAGCAAAGGAAGCAGGTAATGATGACTTTATAAAATCTTTGCAAAATATTAAATAATTGCTGAGTTTATAAAGGTCAAAGGTTTCTAGATCGCTTAGAAGAGATTTATATATGATGAATAAGCTATTATAAATGCCAGTGCAGAGTGATGTTATGTAATAATTTGATAGATTATTTTCTTTTATGTCTTTTTTTTTTAGCTTTAATTGGAGCATTTCTAATCTACATTAGTTCAGATTATGTATTTGATGGAACAGATCCACCTTATAGAGAGGAAGACGTACCAAGTCCCCTAAATCTGTATGGCAAAACAAAATTAGAAGGAGAAAAGGCTGTCCTAGAGAACAATTTAGGTAAGACAAATTTCTTTAGCTCCTGATAGTTTTGATTGTTTTGAGGATTTCTTTTATGATACTGAGAAAAACACACACAGACATACACACATGTATATATACACATATATATGGTATGCTATATATAAGACATACAAAATTTTGAAAAAATTAGCGTAAATCATTGGAGGAAAAATTAGAGAATGTAGTTAATAAAAATGAAAAATAAGAATTTTAGAAATCATGACGAATTTATGAATCCTTGCAGACTTTTTCCAGTATTGGTATATACATGAATGTCATGTATAGGGGTACCTGGCTGGCTCTGTCAGTAGAGTATGTAATTCTTGATGATCTTGGGGTTGTGAATTCAATCCCCATATTGGGCGTAGAGCTTAGATTAAAAAAAAAGTTATTGTATAAAAGACAAGACTCTTATAGTATAAATATTTGTAATATTCTTTCAAAAAACAGGTCTGTATCATTTCTCCTAGATTGAGGTATTTGTTATTTTTTGTACAATTCTTAAATTTATTTATTTCTTTTTTTTTAAGATCTGGAGAGACAAGGGGGTTAGGGGGAGGGGCAGGTGGAGAAGGAGAGAGAGACTCTCAAGCAGGCTTCATACCCAGTGTGGAGCCCAGGGCGGGGCTTGATCTCACAATACTGAGATCATGACCTGAGCCAAAATCAGGAGTCAGATGCTTAACTGACTGAGCCACCAAGGTGCCCGAGGTTTTGAATTTCTGTTTGTATGGCTCTTCTTTTCCCTTATATGTGTTTGTGTATATACACACAAATATATGTGCCGAATATAAAAAGTAATACTCTTACTGGAAAAAAAAATAAAATCAAAATTGTAAAGGGTAGAAGTTCTTTTATAATCTCGCCTCTGGGAAGCACCAAATGTGGTTAGGTATGAAAGCATTTTTTGTGAATTTTCTAAAAATGGAGGATTTCGTTTTATAATCTGGTCCCTTGAATATTTGTCTTTCACTACATATTGAGTCATCTCTGGATTATCTTTTCCTATCAGTGGCTGCATAGTACTTGATTTAATGATTCCTTGCACTGCCTTAGACTGTACAGTCTTTGAGAAGCATCTTGTAGTGTAGATTCCATGCTTATGGCATTTCCAGATGGGTTTTTTTTTTCCCTTTGGTATTATAAATTATCCTGCAGGAATCATCCTTGAATACATATCTATACATGGTTATCCAGTATGTTAATTTAATTAAAAAGTTTAACTTTCAGTTAAAGTGTTCATTATTCAAAGTCTGTTGTAACTGCTCAGTAGGGACCTACATAAAATCTGAAAGCTCATAATTCCTTAATCACTGGTTCCAAGAATAATGTGGTGAAACACTCACATAACTTTTATATAGATGCACCACTTGTTAATGTGTCATGGTTGTATGTGTGTGTGTTTTTCACCGAACATGTTGGGAATTAGTTGAAATTCACCCCAAAATATTTCACCATGCTGTTTATCTTTTTTAAAAGATTGATTGATTGATTGATTGATTCTGGGGTGGGGGAGGAGCAAAGAGAGAGAATCTTTAAGCAGATTTCCCACTGAACACAGAGCTGTATGTGGGGCTCAGTCTCACAACCCTGAGATCATGACCTAAACTGGAACCAAGGGTCAGACACTAAACTGACTAGGCCACCCAGGCTCCCCTATGCTATTTATCTACTAAGAAGATTTTTCTTTACATAATTACAGTGTAGTTATCACACTCAGGAAATTTAACATTAATATGGTATTATACTATAATATATCATCTATGTAGGAATTTTCCCACTTGTCCCAATAATACCCTTCATTGCCTTTTATTTTTTAATCTAGGATCCAGTCAAGGATCACTCATTGCACTTCGTTGTCATATCAGTTTAATTTCTTCATTATTATGACTGTTAAAAATAATATATAAAGGGGCGCCTGGGTGGCTCAGTGGTTAAAGCCTCTGCCTTCAGCTCAGGTCATGATCTCAGGGTCCTGGGATTGAGTACCGCGTTGGGCTCTCTGCTCGGCGGGGAGCCTGCTTCCTCCTCTCTCTGCCTTCCTCTCTGCCTACTTCTGATCTGTCTCTGTCAAAGGAATAAATAAAATCTTTAAAAAAAAATATATATATATAAAAATACCCCAAATGACAGAGACCTTTAAAAATATTCAGTATAATATTTGTTAAATGGGCGTTATTATAGGTGAACTATGTCATTTTGGTATATTGCAAGTTTTCTACAACAGTATTTTTTTTTTTTTAATTTTAATTTTTTTATTTGAGAGAGCATGGGTATACAAGCACAAGCAGGGGAAACAACAGAAAGTGAGGGAGAAGCAGGTTCTCTGCTAAGCAGGGACCTTGACGTTGTGGGGCTGATGCCAGGATCCTGGGATCATAACCTGAGCTGAAGGCAAATGCTGAACCCAGTGAGCCACCCAGGCATCCCCCTGTGGCAGTATTATTTAAATCTATGTACTTTCATTTTATATCAAGATTTAAGAACCAGTCAACTTTAAAAAATTACCTGTTTTTATTAATTCCTAGGAGCTGCTGTTTTGAGAATTCCTGTTCTGTATGGAGAAGTTGAAAAGCTTGAAGAAAGTGCTGTAACTGTTATGTTTGATAAAGTGCAGTTCAGTAACAAGTCAGCTAACATGGACCACTGGCAGCAGAGGTTCCCTACACATGTCAAAGATGTAGCTACTGTATGTCGCCAGTTAGCAGAAAAGAGAATGCTGGTGAGAATCTTTGGAAGGAGGAGTTCTTAATTGCCATCAACAAGTGAAAATCCAAGTGTTTTTGTTTCCTTTATTATTATACATAATAATATATATCTTTATAATAATATAAATAAATAACTACAAGTGTTTATGAAAATTTTTTTTTACAACTGCGACCAAACGAAAGTAGTTTGCAGATAGTAGGCTATATTTGTGAATAGTAAAAATATTATGCTCTTGTATTTGAATTTTTTTTTTTTTCATACACTATGGACTCTGTCTCTGACTAGAATATTAATAGAAAGGTGAGAGTGATTGATTTTAAGATGTTAATAATGGTTTGTAGTTTTTTAACATATAAAAATATATATTTTAAATAGGTACTATGGAACTATTTAAGGATATCGTGACTAATTAGCTCATACTGCAAAATGGTTCTGTTACATTTTGATTTAGCTGAGGATAATTAGAAATACTCATTAAATTGGCCTGTGTTTCTGTAAAAATCTATAATCATTCTTATGATTCCCACTAAATAAAATTTGGAGCCATTTATATTTTTATTAAAAAAAATTCTTAAGCCTAAATTCTAGAAATTGTTTCTCATGCTTAGCTGGGTATATTTATAGGAATTTGATTTTAGATATCTCCTGGGCAGCATTCTAGAAAGGAGGGATACATTTTAGTTCCTGCACTTCTAAATTAGTTTTTTTGTGCAGTCTGTTCCACTCAACTCAAAAAGTTGAAACTGTTTTGAATTTTTATGTCGTTATTAGGATCCATCAATTAAGGGAACCTTTCACTGGTCTGGCAATGAACAGATGACTAAGTATGAAATGGCATGTGCAATTGCAGATGCCTTCAACCTTCCCAGCAGTCACTTACGACCTGTAAGTACATTGTGTTTTAAACCTCACTGGTTGAAAGCCCAGATCTGTCACTATATTTGTATTTTTTTTTTTATATTTTGTATTACTGATAAAACTTTCCATGTTGCTTTAGAAATACTGGGTAACTTCTTTTTTTGGTACTAATTAAAGTGAACTTGTAAGTTGGTGGTTTATATTGTTACTTATCTCTATCCTGTACAAGGAAGCCCATGGGTATTGGTGAAGTTTATAGGAAAAGTCTTATCTTGATTATTTGTATTTTTCCAGGGATCAGATCAGATTTGCAGTTAAGGGCAAAGTGAAATAGAGACTATAAAACTGCAACATAGATGTATTTATTTTTAATTTTTTTGTTTTTATTTTTCTTTAAAGATAACTGATAGTCCCGTCTTAGGAGCACAACGTCCAAGAAATGCTCAGCTCGACTGCACCAAATTAGAGACCTTGGGCATTGGCCAGAGAACACCATTTAGAATTGGAATCAAAGAATCACTCTGGCCTTTCCTCATTGACAAGAGATGGAGGCAAACGGTCTTTCATTAGTGTATGTGCAGGTTTTTTTTTTTTTTTTGAGAAGTATAGTATGTGGCACTTTTTAAAGAAAAAAGGAAATAGTTTTGTATGAGTGCTCTTTAATTGTGACTCATGATCTTTCAGGTAAATGATGCTCTTGCACTAGGAAATTGTCTAAAGAAACTAAGGGCAATAATGCCACAGTTGAAGTAATGATTTTTCTTTTTATCATTTTGTTCTGGCTTAACTTTGTTTGAGTATAGTAAATTATGATTCTTAAATATTTACAAGCCAGGATGAGACAGATCTACTGTAGACTTTCTCTTGGATGAAATGCATTATTCATTCCTATAACCTCTACATTTTCAGGACTTTTGCAACTGTTGACCTTTT
The DNA here is from genome assembly GCF_011764305.1 of Mustela putorius furo. Lineage (NCBI taxonomy): Eukaryota > Metazoa > Chordata > Mammalia > Carnivora > Mustelidae > Mustela > Mustela putorius. The sequence goes on along the minus strand of NW_025421294.1, from coordinate 45,481,693 downwards.
TTATGTTTTAAAGTGAGTTAAGTAGTACAAAATCATTGGTGTTCATTATTTGCATTGCTTGAGCTCTGATCAAAATGTTTGAAGAAAGAAACTTTATTTTTGCAACTTACATGCAGTTTTTAAGCTTGAGATATTTCAACGTGTTATGTATATTGGAACTCCTGTAGCCTGATGCCTCCTGCTTTTGTAGCAGTGTATGGTGAGCAATTGACAGAGAGTGTGTGTGTATGTGTATGTATTTTTTTAATGTGTAAAACTGTCCTTTTCACTCCATGTCACTAAGTGATATTTCATATCTGTGGTTATATTAATAATGATGGGCCTTGTAAGTCTTTTGGCCATTCAAGAATAATAAATATGTACTGCTGGCATGGTAATGCTTAGTTTTCTTTTATTTACTTTATAACCATAAGGACCAAGCATCTAAACTCACTGTTATTTGTTGCTTTAATTTTTAAAAATTACATTCTTATGTAACATCTGATGCATATAAGAAAATACAGTTGATATTTACTGAGATATAAATAATAAAATGAACCCTGGTGAACTCTACTTGAGACCTAGAATGTTACAGATACTGTATCTACTTGTGCCATCTGATTGTTTTTTAACTAAAAATAACTATGTAATTTTGACACATGTTTATGTAGGATGTTCCTTCTGAAGAATGCAGAGTATTTGAATGTATTATCTATGCAGAGTAACATTGAAGTGACCTTAGCTTCAAGGATATTTTTGGTCCTTAATAAGGAATCAGCATGGCAGAATGAGGTGTATGACTTGGCTTCTCTTGAGGGTTCATTGTGAAACCTGGTTTTCTGATTTCACTTATGGGGTATCCTTTCCCTAGATTATGATTTTGTCATCCATTGGACAAAAAAAAAGTATTTCTAAGTTCCTAATTTACTTAGAGTTTTAGGTTTAGAAAGAATCAGGTTTGGATGATTTGTTTAAAGGACCAATTCCCACACCATGTTATATTTTGTAATTAGGGAAATTTTGGTGGTACCTAACCCCTAACCTGGACTCACTGAAATAGAATTTCTGGAATTGAGACCTGCTAATCTAGTTATAAATTTTCTCTGGATGCTTCCAAAGTAAGCAGCCTGGTACTTGGATTTGGCAACCACTGGATTAAAGCCCCCCCCCCCCTTTTTTTAAAAGTTATTTAATTGCACCTAGGACAAAACTGAAAAGTTTCAGAGTAAAAAACCTTTCTCATTCTTCTCTAGCTACTGATTTTCCATCTGTGGAAGAAATCAATGTAGATCAGATCCTGGTATGTTTTTGCAGGCACTCTGTATAGTAAGATAAATACACTCCTTACATGTGTATGTCACCATCCCTTCTTTATACAAATAGCATCATAAAATAAAAATTTTTCTGTGCTTTTAAAATCTTTATATGCCTTAGAGTTTATTCCAAATTAGTATAAAGAATGTCTATGTGTTTTGTTTTTACTATTCACTTTGAAATTTCAATCCTTTTTCTTTTTTTTAAGATTTTATTTTTAAGTGATCTCTACATCCAACATGGGGCTCGAACTCACAACCCTGAGATCAAGAATCCTGTGCTCCACTGACTAAGCCCATCAGGAGCCCCTGAAATTTCAATCTTAACAGAAAAGTTGTCATAATAGCACAAGAATGTCTGTATTCCCCTTCCATAGTTCGCAGTTATCAACATTTAGCCACATTTATCCTATCATTTTCTCTTTCTCTTTACATACACAAAGTATGTTTTGTTTTTTCTGAGCTGTTCAAGAGTAAATTGCAGACATGATTCCAAGTCACCCACCTGCTATATAAGCATCAGTGTATAATTCCTAAAAATCAAGATGCTCTTCCACATAACCCTATAATAAAACCTTCAGACTCAAAAAATTAACATTGATACACTGTTATCTAGTCCACAGACCCCATTCACATGTGTTGTGCCAGTAATGTCCTTTATAAGTCTATCCAGTCCAGGATTTTTTGTGGCATTTCTTACCATTTTGTTTAGGATTCAACCTGCAACAGTTATTCAGTGTTCTCTTTCATGATCTTGACTTTTTCTGACATCTCTCTCTAAAAGAAACAAATTCACTTTGATACTTCAGTGCCAAATCACTCCATTCTTTTCTGTGCAGCTCCATTCTCTGACATGAGAAATCTAGTTCCTGTAATTCTTAATATCCTTACCACTTGGCTCAAGTTATCTATAAGAACCATTCTGATCACACAGTTCTTGCTACCCTCATCACAGACCTCCATGAGCCAATTGAGCATCTCTGACACCTGGGCCATGGCCCCTATGACAGTGACCATGACAGTTACTGTACCTAGTTGAGACCACTCTTTCCCTCCCCTAGCCCACACAGTCTACTGCACCAACAGCCACAGGAGCTACCACAAACCTACCCGCAGAGCACCAAAGGGAAGGACCTAGGTATTCTTTGATGGCGGCATATATATCAGTGAATGAACCACGATTTATTTAATTATTAGTTTCTTTAATGATGGACTTCAGGTTGTGTGGAATTTTAGAGCATGCTTATAATGAGCCCAATGTATAAAACATTCAAGTTTGTGAGACTTTCTGTTCTACTGTATATCCACAGATCATACCAAAAGTTCAGGTATATATTCCAACAGGTCCTAAGTGTGTCAGTCTGTGGCACAAGAATGAATTTAGGAAAAATTCATTACCAAAAGGAAAAGAGCTTGATCAATCAACCTGAATGTATGAAGAACAGAATGTATCTTAAATATTTCTCAGACTATTTTTGTTACATGTTTAAACTACTGTCCTATGTAGTTAAAGGTATTTGCTTATTTTGAGTTTTAATATAAAATAACAATCATTTGAGACACTTTCAGCAGGAAGTAGGAAACATTCAACTGTCCAATAAAACCTTTGGGATAAATTACTGTTGGAGTCTAAATTCTATCTTTGTAAACCACATCATATCATTAGCCTTAAATAAGGCAGTAGATTTTACTTCAACTGTGTAGATTAGTCAAGAGAGAATTTTCTAACTTGAGGACCGTATTAGGTGTACTAGCAAATAAGAAACAGCCAAATCGGATTTCGAATGTGGTTCTATTGCTTGCTTCTGGCAAGTTATTTTTCCTTTGAGTTTCAAGTTTCCTTTTAGGGTTAAGTGGGAGTAATATTATCTATTTCACAGGTTATATTGTGGAAATGCCTAGAGCACAGGTGATTGACAGAAAGTAGCAGTGGACTTACCAAGTGCCTAGAGGAAGAGCTTGGGGGTGTGTGGAGGAGCCTGTGCTTATACACTCTTGAGCTAGCTATACTTTCTGACAAAAGACAATAGGAGTTTTCCTCCATAAGTAGAATTACAAGTGGGTTTTTTCTAAATGATTTTTTAATATTTTCTGAGTTTTCTATAATGAGCATTTAATATTTTTGAAATAAATTTTAAAAGATTTTCATTTATTTGAGAGAGTGTGCAACTGAGGGAGGAACAGAGGAAGAGGGATAAGTTGACTCCGTGCGGACTCCCACAATCTGGAGATCATGATTCCAACCGAAATCAAGGGTCAGACACTTAACTGACTGAGCCACCTGGGAGCCTTTAAAAAATTTTAAAAAGGATAAATTAGTCCTTACTGTAACTTCTTTAGCCTAAGTACTTCTGAAATTCTGTATTTTGCCATGCAAATTAATTTATATGTACCTAATTGCAAATTGAATTTAAATGTGCCTAATTCTATCTCCAGAAATTGGATGTTAAAATTCCTATATTTGTAATTGGTTTATTTATCTTTAAATTTTAATTTTTTTTAAGTAGGCTCTGCACCCAACGTGGGGCTTGAACTCAGTGACCCTCAGACCGGGACTTGGATGCACTACCAACTGAGCCAGCTTGATGTCTTCCCATACTCTTTTTTTCAACAATTTTAGGCGTTTTATTTTGTTTTGTTGGTTTTTTATTTCTATTTTTATTTTTATTTTTATTTATTTGTTTAAAACACAAATATTTTAATTTCATCTTTAATCCAAATTACTTATTCATGAGAGTTCTGTACATAGCAGAAATTTCATAGCTTCTATTTTAAATTATTTTTTAATTGCTGTGGGTTTTTGAAAAATTTTTTAATTTTTTATTAACATATAATGTATTAGCCCCAGGGGTATAGGTCTGTGATCATCAAGCTTACACACTTTCCAAAACTCACCATAGCACATACCCTCCCCAATGTCTATAACCGAACCACCCTCATCCTACTCCCCTTCCCCCAGCAACCCTCAGTTTGTTTTGTGAGATTAAGAGCCTTTTTTATAGTTTGTCTCCTTCCCAACACCATCTTGTTTCATTTTTTTCCTTCCCTACCCCCCAAACTCCCTACATGGCCTCTCAACTTCCTCATAGCAGGGAGATCATAAGATAATTTTCTTTTTCTGATTGACTTATTTCGCTCAGCATAATACCCTCTAGTTCCATCCACGCAGTTGCAAATGGCAAGATTTCGTTTCTTTTGATGGCTGCATAGTATTTCGTGTGAGTGTGTGTGTGTGTGTGTGTGTGTGTGTGTGTGTGTGTGATCACATCATTTTTATCCATTCAGCTATTGATGGACATCTCGGTTCTTTCCATAGTTTGGCTGTTGTGGACATTGCTGCTATAAACACTAGGATAGACGTGCCCCTTTGGATCACTACACTTGAATCTTTTTTTTTTTTTTTAATATTTTATTTATTTATTTGACAGAGATCACAAGTAGGCAGAGAGGCAGGCAGAGAGAGAGGAGGAAGCAGGCTCCCCACCAAGCAGAGAGCCCCATGCGGGGCTCGATCCCAGGACCCTGGGATCATAACCTGAGCCAAAGACAGAGGCTTAACCCGCTGAGCCACCCAGGCGCCCCTACATTTGTATCTTTAAGGTAAATACCCAGTAGCACAATTGCTGGGTCATAGGGTAGCTCTATTTTCAACTTTTTGAGGAAACTTTGTGCTGTTTTTCAGAATGGCTGCACCAGCTTGTATTCCCATCAACAGTGTAGGAGGGTTCCCCTTTCTACACATCCTCACCAGCATCTGTCATTTCCTGACTTACAGTTTTAGCCATTTTGACTGGTGTGAGGTGTTGTCTCATTGTGGTTTTGATTTTATTTCCCCGATGATGAGTATTGTGGAGCACTTTTCACGTGTCTATTGGTCATCTGGATGTCTTCTTTGCAGAAATGTCTGTTCATGTCCTCTGTCCATTTCTTGATTGGATTATTTGTTCTTTGGGTATTGAGTTTGATTAGATCTTTATGGATTTTTGGATACTAGCCCTTTACCTAATATGTCATTGGCAAATATCTTCTCCTATTCTGTCAGTGGTCTTTTGGTTTTGTTGACTGTTTCCTTTGCTGTGCAAAAGCTTTTGATTTTGATGAAGTCCCAATTGTTTGTTTTTGCCCTTTCTGCCCTTGCCTTTGGCGATGTTTCTAGGAAGAAGTTGGCTGCGGCTGAGGTCGAAGAGGTTGTTGCCTGTGTTCTCCTGAAGGATTTTGATGGATTTCTGTCTCACATAGAGGGCTTTCATCCATTTTGAGTCTATTTTTATGTGTGGAGTAAGGAAATGGTCCAGGTTCGTTTTTCGGCATGTGGCTGTCCAATTTTCCCAACACCATTTGTTGAAGAGGCTATCTTTTTTCCATTGGACATTCTTTCCTGCTTTGTCAAAGACTAGTTGACCGAAGAGTTGGGGATCTACTTCTGGGCTCTCTATTCTGTTCCACTGATGAATGTGTCTGTTTTTGTTCCAGTACCATACTTTCTTGATGACAGTTTGTTTATTTTTTGACCGAGAGAGAGCACAAGTAGGCAGAGAGAGAGAGGGAAGCAGGCTCCCTGCCAAGCAGAGAGCCCAATGCAGGACTCTATCCCAGGACCCAGAGATCATGACCTGAGCTCAAGGTAGTGGCTTAACCCACTGAGCCACCCAGGCACCCCAAACTTTGGCTTTCTTTTTCAGCATTCCTCTGGTTATTCAATATAAATTTTAGGATTATTTATTCCATTTCTTTACAAAAAATTGATGGTATTTTGATAGGGATTGCATTAAATGTGTAGATTGCTTTAGGTAGAATAGACATTTTCACAATATTTGTTCTTCCAGTCCATGAGCATGGAACATTTTTCCATTTCTTTGTGTCTTCCTCAGTTTATTCCATGAGTACTTTATAGTTTTGAGTACAGATTCTTTGCCTCTTTGATTAGGTTTATTCCTAGGTATCTTATGGTTTGGGGTGCAATTGTAAATGGGATCAACTCCTTAATTTGTCTTTCTACTGTCTTGCTGTTGGTGTATAAATGCAGCTGATTTCTGTGCATTGATTTTGTATCCTGATACTTTACTGAATTCCCATATGAGTTCTAGCAGTTTTGGAGTGGAGTCTTTTGGGTTTTCCACATAAAGTATCATATCATCTGCAAAGAGTGATAGTTGGACAACTTTGCCGATTTGGATGCCTTTAATTTCTTTTCATTGTCTGATTGCTGAGGCTAGGACTTCTAATACTATATTGAATAGCAGTGGTGATAATGGACATCCCTGCCGTGTTCCTGACCTTAGCAGAAAAGCTCTCAGTTTTTCTCCATCGAGAATGATATTTGCTGTGGGTTTTTCATAGATGACTTTGATATTGAGGTACATTCCCTCTATCCCTACACTGTGAAGAGTTTTGATTAAGAAAGGATGTTGTACTTTGTCAGCTGCTTTTTCAGCATCTATTGAGAGTATCATGTGGTTCTAGTTCTTTCTTTGATTAATGTATTGTATCACATTGATTGATTTGCAGATGTTGAACCAGCCTTGAAGCCCAGGAATAAATCCCATTTGGTCATGGTGAATAATCCTTTTAATATACAGTTGGATCCTTTTGGCTAGTATTTTGGTGAGAATTTTCACATTTGTGTTCATCAAGGATATTGGTCTGTAATTCTCTTTTTTGATGGGGTCTTTGTCTGATTTGGGGATCAAGGTAATGCTGGCTTCATAAGATGAGTTTGGAAGTTTTCCTTCCATTTCTATTTTTTGGAACAGTTTCAGGAGAATAGGTATTAATTATTTAAATGTTTGGTAGGGGCGCCTGGGTGGCTCAGTGGGTTAGAGCCTCTGCCTTCGGCTCGGGTTATGATCCCGGGATCCTGGGATCAAGTCCCACATCGGGCTCTGTGCTCAGCAGGGAGCCTGCTTCCTCCTCTCTCTCTGCCTGCCTCTCTGCTACTTGTGATCTCGGTCTGTCAAATATATAAATAAAATCTTAAAAAAATAAAAATAAATGTTTGGTAGAATTCCCCTGGGAAGCCGTCTGGCACTGGGCTCTTGGTGGCTGGGAGATTTTTTTTTTTTAAAGATTTTATTTATTTGTTTGACAGAGAGAGATCACAAGCAGACAGAGAAGCAGGCAGAGAGAGAGAGAGAGGGAAGCAGGCTTTCCGCTGAGCAGAGAGCCCAATGTAGTACTCGATCCCAGGACCCTGAGATCATGACCTGAGCCGAAGGCAGCGGCTTAACCCACTGAGCCACCCAGGCGCCCAGCTGGGAGATTTTTGATGGCTGCTTCAGTGTCCTTACTGGTTATGGGTCTGTTCGGGTTTTCTGTTTTTTCCTGGTTCAGTTTTGGTAGTTTATACATCTCTGGGAATGCATCCTTTTCTTCCAGATTGTCAAATTTGCTAGTGCATAGTTGTTCATGATATGTTCTTATATAATGTTTGTATCTCTTTGGTGTTGTTGTGATCTCTCCTCTTTCATTCATGATTTTATCTATATGGGTCCTTTCTCTTTTCTTTTTGATAAGTTTGGCCAGGGGTTTATCAATCTTCTTAATTCTTTCAAAGAACCAGCTCCTAGTTTCATTGATTTGTTCTTCTGGGTTTTTTTGGTTTCTATTTCATTGAGTTCTGCTCTGATCTTTATGATTTCTCTTTTCCTGATGAGTTTAGGCTTTCTTTGCTATTTTTCTGTCCAGCTCCTTTAGGCTTAGGTTGTGTACTTGAGACCTTTCTTGTTTCTTTCTTTCTTTCATTTTTTTTTTAAGATTTTCTTTATTTATTTGACAGAGATCTAAGGTAGGCAGAGAGGCAGGCAGAGAGAGAGAGGAGGAAGCAGGCTCCCTGCTGAGCAAAGAGCCCTATGTGGGGTTAGATCCCAGGACATTGGGATCACAACCTGAGCTGAAGGCAGGGGCTTTAACCCACTCAGCTTCCCAGGTACCCTGAGACCTTTCTTGTTTCTTGAGAAAAGCTTGTATTGCTATATATTTTCCTTTCAGGACTGCCTTTGCTGTGTCCCACAGATTCTGAACAGTTGTGTTATCATTTGTTTCCATGAATTTTTTTCAATTCTTCTTTAATTTCCTGGTTGGCCCATTCATTCTTTAGTAGGATGCTCTTTAGCCTCCATGTATTTGGATTCTTTCCAACTTTCCTCTGTGATTGAGTTCTAGCTTCAGAGCGTTGTGGTCTGAAAATCTCCAGGGAATGATCCCAATCTTTTGGTACTGGTTGAGACTTGATTTGTGACCCAGGATGTGATCTATTCTGGAGAATGTTCTATGTGCATTAGAGAAAAATGTGTATTCTGTTGCTTTGGGATGGAATGTTCTGTATATATGTGTGATATCCATCTGGTCCAGTGCGTCATTTATAGCCTCTATTTCCTTGTTGATCTTTTGCTTAGATCATCTGTCCATTTCAGTGAGGGGGGTGTTAAAGTCCCCTACTATGATTGTATTATTGTTGATGTGTTTTGATTTTGTTATTAATTGGTTTATATAGTTGGCTGGTCCAATGTTAGGGGCATAGATATTTAATTAATTAATTAATTAATTAAAAACCGACTCTTTTTCTTTTTTTAAGATTTTATTTATTTATTTGAGAGACAGATATCACAAGTAGGCAGAGAGACAGACAGACAGAGGAGGAAGCAGGCTCCCCGCTGAGCAGAGAGCCTGATATACAGACTTGATCCTAGGACCCTGAAATAATGACCTGAGCCAAAGGCGGAGGTTTAACCCATTGAGCCTCCCAGGCACCCTGAACTTAGATATTTACAATTGTTAGATCTTCTTGTTGGACAGACCCTTAAAGTACGATATAGTGTCCTTCTTCATCCCTTATTATAGTTTTGCGGGTTTTTTTTAAGATTTTATTTATCTGTTTGTCAGAGAGAGAGAGAGACCACAAGCAGGGGGAGCAGCAGGCAGAGAGAGAGGAAGAAGCAGGCTCCCCACTAAGCAAGGAGCCTGACATGGGACTCAATCCCAGGACCCTGAGATCATGACCTGAGTGGAAGGCAGATGCTTAACAATTGAGCCACCCAGGCACCCTCTTATCATAGTCTTTGGCTTAAAATCTAATTTATCTGATACGAGGATTGCCACCCCAGCTTTCTTTTGATGTCCATTAGCATAGTAAATTGTTTTCCACCCCCTCACTTTTAAATCTGCAGGTGTCTTTGAGTCTAAAATGAGTTTCTTATAGACAACATATTGATGGGTCTTGTTTTTTTATCCATTCTGATACTTTGTGTCTTTTGATTGGGGCATTTAGCCCATTTACATTCAGGCTAACTATTGAAAGATACGAATTTAGTGCCATTGTATTGCCTGTAACGTGACTGATACTATATATTGTCTCTGTTCCTTACTGATCTACCACTTGTAGGCTCTCTCTTTGCTTAGAGGACCCCTTTCAATATTTCTTTTAAGGTTGGTTTGGTGTTGGCCACTTCTTTTAGTTTTTGTTTGTCCTGAAAGCTATTTTTTTTTTAAAGATTTTATTTATTTATTTGACAGACAGAGATCACAAGTAGGCAGAGAGGCAGGCAGAGAGAGAGAGAGAGAGAAGCAGGCTCCCTGCCGAGCTGAGAGCCCGACGCGGGGCTCGATCCCAGGACTCTGGGATCGTGACCCGAGCCGAAGGCAGAGGCTTTAACCTACTGAGCCACCCAGGCGCCCCTGTCCTGAAAACTTTTTATATCTCCTTCTATTTTAATTTTTTAAAAAGATTTCATTTATTTATTTGCCAGAGAGAGAGAGCGCGAGCACAGGCAGGCAGAGTGGCAGCAGAGGCAGAGGGAGAAGCAGGCTCCCCGCCAAGCAAGAAGTCCAATTTGGGACTTGATCCCTGGGATCAAGACCCAAGCTGACGGCAGCCGCTCAACCAACTGAGCCACCCAGGCATCCCTCTCCTTCTATTTTTAATGACAGCCTAGCTGGATATAGTATTCTTGGCTGCATATTTTTCTCATTTAGTGTTCTGAAAATATAATGCCAGTCCTTTCTGGCCTGTGAGGTCTCTGTGGATAAGTGTGCTCCCATCTAATATTTCTACCATTGTATGTTACAGAGCTCTTGTCCCAAGCTGCCTTCAGGATTTTCTCTTTGCTACTAAGATTTGTAAGTTTTACTATTAGATGACAGGGTGTGGACCCTACTATTTTTATTGATTTTGAGGTGGGTTCTCTGTGCCTCCTGGATTTTGAAGCTTGTTCCCTTTGCCATATTGGGGATATTCTCTACGATAATTTGCTCCAATATACCTTCTGCCGCAAACCCCCCTTCTTCTTCTGGAATATCAATTATTCTAATATTATTTCATCTTATGGTATCACTTATCTCTCGAATTCTCCCTTTGTGGTCCAGTAGTAGTCTCTCTTTTGCTCAACTTCTTCATTCTCCATCATTTGGTCTTCTGTATCACAATATATTCTCTCTTCTGCCTCATTTATCCTAGCAGTAAGAGGCTCCATTTTTTTATTGTACCTCATTAATAGCTTTTTTGATTTCAGCTTGGTTAGATTTTAGTGCTTTTATTTCTCCAGACAGGTTTTTCTAATATCTTCCATGCCTTTTTCGAGGCCAGCTAGCACCTTGAGACTCGTCATTCTGAACTCTAGATCTGACGTATTACCAATGTCCATACTTATTAGGTCCCTAGCCTTCAGAACTGCCTCTTGTTCTTTTCATTGTAGTGAGTTTTTCTGCCTTGTCTTTTTTTCTAGATAAGAATATATGAATGAGAGAATAAAATACTAAAAGAGTGGCAAAGACCCTATAAAAATGTATGCTAACCAAATCAGAAGAGACCCCATATGTGGGGAGAGGAAAGGGGGTAAAAAGTTTAAAAAAATTAAACACTGTGTGGCTTAACCCACTGAGCCACCCAGGCGCCCCTGAAAAGATTTTTTTTAAAGAAAGGTATTGTTAAGATAAACTAGTTAATATTAAAAGAGGAAAGGAGGGGCGCCTGGGTGTCTCAGTGGGTTGGGCCTCTGCCTTCAGCTCAGGTCATGATCTCAGGGTCCTGGGATCGAGCCCCGCATCGGGCTCTCTGCTCAGCAGGGAGCCTGCTTCCCCCTCTCTCTCTGCCTGCCTCTCTGTGTACTTATTATCTCTCTCTCTCTCTCTCTCTGTCAAATAAATAAAATCTTTAAAAAAAAAAAAAGGAAGGGAAAAATTTTAAAAATTAGAATAAAAAATTTTTAAAAAATTTAATCAACTTTGCAAGACTATAAAGAATCATGGGGAGAAAGCCATGAATTCCATGACTTTGCTTTCTCTTCCTCTGGAATTCCGCTGTTCTCCTTCATCAGTGAGTTTGGTCTTGGCAGGATGTTCTTGTTGATCTTCTGGGGGTGGGGCCTGTTGTGGTGATTCTCAAGTGTCTTTGCTGAAGGTGGAATTGCACAGCCGTTGCCAGGGCCCTGGCTAAGTAATCTGTTTGGGTTCCCTCTCAGGAGGTTTTATTCCCTGAATGCTTTCCATAGAGCCCTGTAGGATAGAAATGAAAATGGCAGCCTCCCTATCTCCAGCCGGGAGGAGCTGAGAGCTCATGCCCCACTTCTCAGTGTGCCTTCGGAGAAAAGCACTCAATCACTCCCATCTCCCTGGTCTCCAGCCGGGCTCCAAGCTCACCCGGCCTGTAACCAGGTATTTCTGTCTCTGGCACACAGCCCCATTAGAAGTCTCCAAACTCAGCGGATTCCTGCCTCCAGAGAAGGAAGGTGGGTTTCCCCAGTCCTGCCACTTGTGGGGTCCCTGCTCAAAGAGCAGTGGCTAGAGTGTGCCATGGATCGCAGCTTAAGGTAACCCCAAACAGAGAGCTCACTCCTCGGATCCGTCTCTAGTCAGCTTTCCCGCTCTGTTACCTGCGAGCTCTGCTGTAATCAGACACTTAGTCCTTCCGTGAACCCGTGGGACCTGAGACCACACTGTCCCTGCGAGGGCTCCACCCCCGTTTGGCCTCTGGAGCAATGTCCCTCAGTGGAGCAGACTTATAAAAGTTCAAATTTTGTGCTCTGTTGCTCTGCTGCTTGCCGGGAGCCAGCCCCTCCCCCCACAGTCTATGTTCCCATTGCTTTGGATTTGCTTCTCCACACATCCTATTTTTTAGAAAGTGGTAGATTTTCTATTTCTAGAATTGCTGCTCTTCTTCTCTTCAATCTCCTGTTGAGTTTGTAGGTGTTCAGAATGGTTTGATAACTAGCTGAACCCCTGTGACCTGATGTCATCTCAGTCTGCTACTCCTCTGCCATCTTGACCTAATTCTCTGGTTTGTTTTCTTTTCTTTTTTTTTTTTTTTAAAGATTTTATTTATTTATTTGACAGACAGAGATCACAAGCAGGCAGAGAGGCAGGCAGAGAGAGAGAGAGAGAGAGGGAAGCAGGCTTCCTGCGGAGCAGGGAGCCCGATACGGGGCTTGATCCCAGGACCCTGAGATCATGACCCGAGCCAAAGGCAGCAGCTTAAACCACTGAGCCACCCAGGTGCCCCTAGTTTGTTTTCTTTTTTACAATTGATTTAATATCAAAATGAAATTGCTTAGCTCATTCCCACAATTGTTTTGTTTTCTATGGACCCCATCTTCATTCTGATTTTTGACAAACATGCAACATGGAACAATTTCAATTTTTCCCCGGTTCATTATAGGACTTAAAAAATGTTGCCTTTGAACTATAAACTTGTTATAGAGGTTTCAAAAAGTTTTTTTTTTTTTTAAGTTTATTTATGTAAGTAATTTCTATAACCAACATGGTGCTTGAACTCATGATCCCCAAGATCAAGAGTCACATGCTCTCTTGACTGAGTCAGTGAGGCTCCTCAGTTTCAAGATGTTTTAATAAGTGTTGCCAGAGGTTATCCAGGGTAAGTAAAATAGTTGGTCATGTTGTAGGGCTGAGAATAATTTTTTATTCTCACCTCCAGGTTTTATGTTCTTAGTACCTATTAGGTTGTTAGTTGAATTGGAAGAGTGATGCGGGTTCTGCCCTTTGGAAATGTTCTTCTGTCATTAGAATTCACCCGAAACTATAAGGTAAGGATGGATGATGGGAAAAAATATATGCTGTGTGAGGGAACACCATATGAAACATTGGTTTGATTACATGTGTCTCAGCAGCATGAGGAATAATCCTCTTTAATAATGTCAATCTCAGAACATTCCTAAGTTCTCCTATTGAGTCCTTGCAGATCTATCACCCATGATCCACTTGAAGTCAACTAAACCAAGTTAGCACTTGTTTCCAGATACAGATGAGCTTAGTAGGTCCAGGTTACTTATTTAAAATCTGGAAGGGTTAAGAAATCTAGATGTGAATTTCAGGAAATAATTTGATTTCATCCCAATCTTAGAAATTAAAAAAAAAAAGTTGTTTTTTTTTTAAAGATTTTATTTATTTATTTGACAGACAGAGATCACAAGTAGGCAGAGAGGCAGGCAGAGAGAAAGAGAAGAGGAAGCAGGCTCCCTGCAGAGCAGAGAGCCGGATGTGGGGCTCAATCCCAGAACCCTGGGATCATGACCCGAGCCGAAGGCCGAGGCTTTATCCCACTGAGCCACCCAGGCGCTCCCCCCAAAAAAGTTTTTAGTTGTGGTAAGTCATATGTACCAAAGTGCATAAGATGTATATACAGTTTAAAGAGTAATGACCCTATGTACGTGTACCCTGTACAACAACCCAGGTTAAGAAATAGAACATTATGGATACCTTAGAAGCTTTCTATACCGTACTTCCCCCTTATCTGCGGCTTCACTTTCTGTGGTTTCATTTACCTGAGGTCAACTGCAGGCTGGAAGCCGATGATCCCCCTTCTGACGTATTGTCAGTAGGACAGTAGTAGCCTAACACTGCATCACAGTGCCTACATCATTCACCTCACTTCTCATCATATAGGCATTTTCTCATCTCATATCATCCTAAGAAGAAGGGTGAGTACAGCACAATAAGATATTTTGAGAGAGGAACCACATTCGTGTAACTTTTTTACAGTATATTATAGTTATGGTATTATTAATCTCTTACATTCCCTATTATAAATTAAACTTTATCATAGGTATGACTATATAGGAGAAATAGTATACCTTGGATTCTGTACTGTCTACTGATTGAGGCATCCACTGGGAGGTCTTGGAACATATCCCACATGGATAAGGGAGACTACTGTATGTCTTTCTAATAGTCTACTTGTATTAGGGTTCTCCAGAGAAATAGAACCAGTAGGGTGTGTATATATGTTGAAAGAAATTTATTGTAAGGAATTGGCTCATGTGATTATGAAGACTGGCAAACTGAAAACATGAAGGTTGGACCCATAGGCTGGAGACCCAGGGAGCCAGTCTTCCAGTTTGAGTTCAAATGCAATCCATTGTAGAACCAGGGAGAGCTGATTTTGCAAATGAAATGTGAAGGCAGTCTGCTTGGTCAGCTGATTGAATTGAGGCCCACACACATTGTGGAGGGCAATCTGCTTTAGTTAATATCCACTGACTTAAATGTTAATCTCATCTAAAATAACCTCACAGAAACAACTAGAATAATGTTTGACCAAACATCTCAGCTCCCTGTGACCTACCCAAATTGTCATAAAATTAACCACTACAGTGCTACTTTTCCCTCTAGAGCCAACCAGTATCCTCACTTAAAAAAAAAAAATTTTTTTTTAAAGATTTATTCATTTATCTGGGAGAGAGAAAGTGTGTGAGCAGGAGAGGGAGAGAGAGAGTCTCATGCAGGTTCCACCCTAACTGTGGAGCTGGATGTGGCATTAGATCTCATGACCCTGAGATCATGACCTGACCCCTCCAGGCACCCCCCCCCAATTTTTTAAATTGTGGTAAAATATACATAACATAAAATTTGCCATCTTAACCATGCTGAAATATATACTTCACTAGTGTTGATTGTATTTGCCAACACAGTTCCAGAACGCTTTCCATCTTATAAAACTGAAACTCTTATGTCCATTAAGCACCTATTTCCTTCCTCCCCCCTCCCACTGAGGCTTGGGAACCACCATTCTACTTTCTCTCTTTATGAATTAGACTATTCTAGGTACTTAATATAAGTAGAACCAGGCAGTATTTGTCATTTTGTGACCAACTTATTTCACTTGGCATAATGTCCTCAGCATGCATCCATGTTGTAATGTGTCAGAACTTTTCATTTTTAAGGTTTTTAAAATATTTTTTTAAAATTCCCTTGTAATGTATATGCCAATTTTGTCCATCCATTCACACCTTCATCTCCTGGCCATTGTGAATAATGCTTCAGTGAACATGGTTGTTAAGTATCTCCTTGAGATCATGCTTTCAGTTCTTTTGAGTACGTCCTTGAGAAGTGGATTTGCTGGATCATATAGCAATTCTATTTTTCAGTTTTTTGAGGAGCTGCCATACTGTTTTCCATAGTGGCTGCATCATTTTACGTTCCCACTAACCGTGCACAAGACCAATAAATTTCTCATTTTTGCCAATACTTAATTTTGTGTTAATAAGTAAACTTATTTATTTATTTATTTATTCATTTATTTGACACAGAGAGAGATCACAAGTAGGCAGAGAAAGAGGTGGAAACAGGCTTTCTGCTGAACAGAGAACCCAATGCGGATCTCGATCCCAGGACTCTGAGATCATAACATAAGCCAAAAGCAGAGGCTTAACCCACTGAGCCATCCAGGCGCCCCACTTATTTTCTGTTTAATAGTCGTCGTCCTGGGGCACCTGGGTGGCTCAGTCATTAAGAGGCTGACTTTGGTTCAGGTCATGATCCCAGGGTCCCAGGATCAAGCCCTGCATAGGGCTCCCTGCTCTATGGGAAGCCTGCCTCTCCCTCTCCCACTACCACTGCTCGTGTTCCCTCTTTCACTGTGTCTGTCAAATAAATAAATTAAAATCTTAAAAAAAAAAATAGTAGTCGTCCTATCTTCCTTCTGAGGTAGTATCCTGACCTTTGCATTTGTCACTATTTTGATTATTTTTATGGTTATTTGCAATTTATATATGTATCTCTAGCTATATATTATTTCATTGTGGAAAATGGATAATAAGCAAACAGCTGGCCAGGGAAGAAAAAGGTAATAACTATTGCCACAGCCGAGTGACAGCACCCAGGGGTGATGAACCATAATGCCTCTGGCTTTACCTTTCCTGAGTATGTACAGAGCTCCTGAGAATTCAGTGGATAAAAGGGAAAGGAAAATTGGTCCTACTATAGAGTAACACTATGAGCCAGTGACTGGATGACCAGTAGTAATGTGGTAAGGGGGACTACTTCTAGGCTCATCATGGCCTACCTCTGGCTCTTAGACATTTTGGGGGGAGTAAGATGAGGATACCCACCTATTGCAGGCTTCTCAGCATGAAGGACAGAGTAGGAATCCATGACCATTTCGCTCAGGCTCATCTGGCATTCTCTGGTTTTGAAAAAAGGTGGTATAATTGCAGAAACATGTTGGTGGGAACAGCCCTCGATTTTCTTGAGTCAGATTGCTCTAATCTGGACCCATTACCTTGTATTTTCTGATTGCCCTTCACTGTTGTCCTGTAATTTACCCTGTTCTTTCTGTGTTGGATCTTCTGTTTTCCTGTATTTCATGTTTCTTATCTTCGGTAGCTTCCTGAGAAAAAGTCCATAAGAGATAAAAATGTTAAACTTGATTGAGTGCCTGGGTATAATATTTTAACAGGGGAATAATTTTTTCCCAAATTTTTGAAGACCATGTTCCATTATATTGGTGCTTCCCGTGCTGGTATCAAGGTCAGAGCCATTGAGATCTTTTGTTTTTTGTTATGTTTCTTTCCTCCTCTCTGGAAGCTTGTTGAATCTTCTTTTTTTTTTTTTTTTTGGTATTGTGAAATTTTATTGTGGATCTATTTCTATCCATATTGCTTAGCCCTGAACCCCTCTGTCTTTAAACTTACATCCTTCACTGTTGCATTGCTGTCTTTCCCCACTTTCTTGTTCATTCTACTTCATGGTTATCATAACTCATACTTTGATTGTGGTAGGCTGAGTAGTGTCCCCGGCCCCAAGAGGTCCATGTGCTAATCTCCAGAACCTATGAATGTTACTTTATATGACAAAGAGACTTTGCATATATAATTAAGTTAAGAATCAACAAGATGAAGTTACCCTGAATTGTCCTAGTGAGTGCAGTATTGTCACAGGTCCTTTTAAGAGGGAGACAAGGAATGCAGCAGCCTTCACAAGCTAGAAGGGGCAAGGAAACATTTTCCCCTAGAGCATCTGGAGGGAAGACCCTGCCAACAACTCGGTTTTGGCCCAGGGAAACCCATTTCAGACTAATCTCCCAAACCGTAAGATAACAAATTGTTTAAAACAAAAAATTCATGATAATATGTTTACAGCAGCAATAGGAAGTAATATAGTTGGCCCTTGAACAATGTGGGTATTAGAAGCGCTGACCTCCTGTGCAGTAGAAAATCTGTCAAGCTTTTGGACTCCCTCTCCACCTTCCAAAATTGAACTAGTAGTAGCATATTTTTGATTGGAAGCCTTATTAATAAATAGGCAATTAAAACATTTTGTATGTTACATGTATTATACACTGGATTCTTCAAATGCAGTAAACTAGAGTTTAGAAAATCATAAGGAAAGTACATTTACAGGGGCGCCTAGGTGGCTCACTTGGCTGAATGTCTGACTCTTGGTTTTGGCTTAGGTCATGATCTCAAGGTTGTGAGATCGAGCCCTAAATTGGGCTCAGCCCTCAGTGTAGAGTCTGTCTGCTTCAGATTCTGTCTCCTTCTCCCTCTCATTTGCTTTCTCTCTCTCTTTCTCTCTCAAATAAATAAAATCTAAAAAAGAAAGAAAGAAAATACATTTATAGCACTGTCCTTTAAAACATCCACATATAAGTGGACCCATGCAGTTCCAGTCCATGTTCAAGGGTTAACTGTACTCTGAATTCTGACTCTTATTTTCTTTCCTATTTTTTAGCTCTTTATCTTTTTATATTCTGGGAGATTGCCCTAGCTTTAAAAAAAATTTTCCTCAGTTTTTCTACTAAGTTATTCCTTTTTGTTGTTGTTGTTACCACCTTAGTTTCCAAGAGCATTTTTTCTTTCCTCAGTGTTTCCTTTTTGTAAAACAAACAAACAAACAAAAACCCTGCCATTATCATGTTTCATGGATGTATGGACTCTTACTTATATGAAATATTAGTGATAATTTTTGGTTTTGTTTCTTTTTTTTGGCTGCAAGATTTCTCTTCCTCCAAACTGCTTTTGTTTCTTTGTGCTGGGTCTGTTTTTTTTGTTTGTTTTTTTTTGTTTTTTGCTCTTAAGGCTTTGCTAAGTTGTCCTATAACCTTTGGCTGTCTGCTGATCGTGATTGGGATTGAGACACTAAAAGGATTATTGGAATTGATGAATATATGCCTGCAGGTTATAGACCTGTGAACTGTAAAATGATTAGCAGCATCCTTGGCCTATACTAACTGGGTACCAACCACAGCCATCTAGTTAAGACAGTGAAAAATGGGGGCGCCTGGTGGCTCAGTGCATTAAGCCTCTGCCTTCGGCTTGTGTCATGATCTCAGGGTCCTGGGAACAAGCTCCGCTCAGTGGGGCACCTGCTTCCCTCTCTCTGTCTGCTGCTCTGCCTACTTGTGATCTCTCTCTCTCTGTCCAATAAATAAATAAAATCTTAAAAAAAAAAAGTCAAAAATATTTCCAGACATTACCAAATGTTCCCTGGGAGCGAAGTCAACCCAACCAAAAACAGCCATTCTTGGTCTATGTGAATGGTTCCCTTTAATTGGGGACCTCCCACTGTCATTATTTTTAGTTTTTTTTTCCCCTTTTGGACAGGTTAGATTTCTCAGAAAAGGGTCTTACTGTCCCTTGTTTGAAGGGCAAAGATTTGACTGCCTGGTATCTGGTGGTTGGGTGGGAGATGAAGCCTGGGATCAATGCTGTTAAGCTCTTTCTGTGGTAGTTACCACAAAAAAAGTGTTGCTACAGGAGGAGTTGGGTAAACCTGTCAGCATGTCATTGCCCTATCTTTGAGCTATCTTTAGAGGTTGAAGATACAGGGGCCAGGAGGGAAACCAGCCTAGGGGCTATTGGCACTCATAGCACCCAGGGTTTCCTCTCACTTCCTCCTTCCTACTTATGCTAATTCATCTTAGAGATTCCATAATTAGTAATTGTTTAGACTATTGTCAGAACCAAGTTCAACTTATATATAATAGGCTTTCTTAAGATTGTGCAGTTCATCCAGTAGAAACCTAGTCCCAAAATACAGGGTAAACAGTTTTGGGTTCTTTGCTAGATTATGTGACAGCTCCCATACAGTTGAAAATTACTGTGATTAGCATTTAGCTTTCATCTGTTCACTTAATCCTTTCATTGCTGTGTAGTACCTCCATCCTTAACATTCCTTCCAGTCCGGGTCTTTATAGAATAAAGTCCAATCATATGGGTGTGTTGGGAAGGGATCAGGGCATTTCAGAATAAATTATTATGGTTCTCAGCTCTCCCAGCCACTGGCTATAATTCAGCTTTTTGGGGTGGTTGAATGGTTTACATTAGTCCTCTTCGCTTTCTGGCTTCCAAAATTTTGTCACCATTGTCTGCTTTCTAGTTCTCCCTGTCCTTGTTATTTTGTCTTTTGTTCAAAAAGATTTTTCACTGGGGTTTTGGGAGGAAACCAAATTTGATACATGCCTTCCATTTACTATCTTAAAATGGAGCACCATACTTACATTGATTTTCATAGGCTTGCATCATGAATCTCTTCCTAACCCAGGTTATGAGCTGAACACTCTCAGTTTTCTTTAGCTTAATGCCTTCCGTAGCAGATTTAAATATCCTGGCTCACTTGAATGGCTATCCTGTGCCATTATGTATTTGGGAAAGTTGATTACACCTAGAACATAAGTATCTTAGATGAGGTCATCCATCATTTAATACAAATGAAGCAACAAACTAACCATTGTATTTTTGGTTATTAATACTGTCTGCATTCACCTAGAAAAAGTGATGCTGTTATTAGGCATGATTCCTATTATTTTGGAGTGGTTTTTAGTTGAAAAGATCTAATATTCCTTGAATTCCCATGAACCTCTTGTTATAGACTGTCAGGGCTAAGCTTTAAAATTAAGAAGAATCAGTTCTGTTCCTTCCAAGAACCGTTCTTGGGAAATGAGTAAGGATCAGCATGGCATATTAACAATGTTAATCTAAAACAACGCTAATGCTTTTCATCCTTTACCCACTGTCCTAGTTACTGTCCTTAAGTTAATAATGTCAGCTTCCTGGAAGGACACTAGATTCTTCATGTTTTCCATTTGTCAGATACAATTTAATTTGATTTCAGCAAGCGGTATTTGAGTTTTCATTGTATAGGGTGGTACTAAATGCTATATGATAATACAATTAATATTAAATCTCTTGTATTTGGGTACTTCAAGGATGATTGAGGTATATAAATAGGATGTTACAGGGTACCTAGGTGGCTCAGTCAATAGATCAAGCATGTGACTCTTGGTCTTGGGGCTGTGAGTCCAAGTTCCACATTGGACAGAGAGCTGATTTTAAAAAAATAGGATATTACAGTATAGACACTATTGATTTTCTGTGTGGCTTTCACACATTACCACCTATGTAGAAGCTTAAACAGCTCAAATGTACTATCTCATATTTCTATAGGCCAGAAGACTGATACAGCTCTCCCTAGGCTAAAAACAAGGTGTTCTCAGGCTGTATTCCTTTCTGTGGAGGCTGTAGGGAAGATTAAGTTTCCTGCTCACCTAGGTAGTTGGTAGAACTCAGTCCCTTCTTGCTAATTATAAACTAAGGGTTCTTCCCAACTTCTAGAGGCCACCACATTCCTTGGTTTGTGGCCCCCTTCCTCCATATTCAAAGCCTGCAACAGTGGATTGAATCTTGAATTTCTCCAACCCTTCTGTCTCATCTTGCTGACCACAGCTGGGAGAGGCTATCCAAATTTGAGGAGGCATATGGTTAGGTTGCATATTCCCTGATAATCCAGGATAATCTCCCATCTCAAGGCTGGTGGCCTTAGTCACATCTACAAAGTCTATTTTGCCATTTAAGGCTCTGGGGACAAGGGTGTGGGCATCAGTGGTTAAGCATAATCCTGCCTGCCATTAAATGTAGTTCTGTAACTAAAAAATGAAATTTTTTAGAATTGGCAGCTTGAAAACACAGGTAGAAATGTTCCCTTAAAGTAAGTAAGTGTTCTGTCATTTACTTAAATCTGTTAAAGGAGGGTAGCCAAAACAACCTCCTTTTGACGATATTCCTTCTCCTTCCCAAATTTGGCTATTCTATTTTTGCTGCAATCATTTTTTTTTTTAAGATTTTATTTATTTATTTTAGAGAGGGAGCATGAGCAGGGGGAGTGGCAGAGGGGGGAAGCAGACTCCTAGCTGAGCAGGGAGCCCCATGCAGGGCTCCATCCCAGGATCCCAGGATCATGACCAGAACCAAGGGCAGATGCTTAACTGACTGAACCACCCAGGCACGCCGCTGCAGTCTTTATTTAGTCTTTGGTTAAGATTCTTCATGGGGTGCCTGGGTGGCTCAGTCAGATAAGCGTCTGCCTTTGGCTCAGATCATGATCCTGGGGTCATGGGATCGAGCCCTACCTTGGGCTCCCTGTTCAGTGGGGAGTCTGCTTCTCCCTCTGCTGCTCCCCCTGCTTGTTGTTCACTCCGGCTCTCTCTCTCTTTCTGTGTCTCTCAAATAAATAAATAAAATCTTAAAAAAAAAAAAAGATTCTTCAGAATAACACAGGCTATCCTTTTGTCCTTTTGTAGATATTGATTGCATCTACCCCCAGAGTGACAGCCATTGCAATGGGGCAGATAAAAATGGTGGGGACATTTTCTTTTTTCTCTATTCTTAGATACTGTCATTTAAGGAGAAGCCAAATTAAAATGGAGATACTGAATAGTTTAGGAGGCAAATGTTGCCTTTCTTTGCTTTTACCCAAAAACTTCAGCATGTGATCCTAAGACAGACTGGCAATATTGTCTACTGTCTTTTATCATGCTCCAAAAAGCAGTTGATTATCTTGGAAGGGCTTCAAAAGCAATTAAGAAAATCCCTTATGTCAAGTTACATTTCAGACAGGACAAATTAGATGTATGGGGAAATGTCCTGATAAAGTACTTGAGAAATAATGAATCTGTATACAATTTGTAATTGCTCCTGCAAAAAATTTACAACATAAAAGAGGCTGTTAACCTGAGACTGAAGCTCAGAGATGGTTTTTTTTTTTTCATTACAAATGCAAATACCTTATGAAATTGAGCCCAGAGCATTTTAAAATGTCCAAAATGTAATTTAAAACATTGTTTATTACATCTCTGTCTGGGTTCTTCACTGCATCACAAGCTGCTTTGTAAATGCTGATTTTTAAGGCAGCAGGTCTATAATGAAAAAATGGCCAATTCGACTCACTAATGTAACACAGGCCCTAAAGGTCCACCCTTCACCAGAATAAAGGGTCAGGGTTAGCACCATGCTACAGAAGGGTGGTAATGGATGATGATTGAAAAGACATTTAGTTATGTGTTTATGAGATTGTTGCATTTGCTTTCTACTTTATGCATTACAGATAGGTGATCTTCAATCTGCATAACCCTATTCCTGTGACTAATGACCATCTCCATGGATGACCAGTAATGAGTTAGCAGGGTGAGAGGTTGGTTGCGTGTTAGAGGCTAAGGATACTCAGTGAGAAATAGGTATCATTTAGATAGAGTACTTTTATCACACTCACTGCTGAGAAATTCAAACACAATTTCCTTCCCTTACGAACTGCTATTCCCCTCTGAGTAAAATTATTTCAACTCTTCCAAACTACTTGGGTTTTAGCCTCAATTTCCTAACTTTTGAAGTATGAGTGTGCCCATTGCTAATTTTTCCCCAGTGATAAACATTAGCAAGTGGGAAGTTATTCTATGGTTATTATACAATATTTATAGACCACTTTTTATTTGTGAAGTGTTTGAAGGTCTCTTAAATATGAACTGTTTCCAAATAACCTTGGGCTCATTTTTCATCTTGATCCAAATCCCATGGAAGCAAACCAATCATGAAGCTCTCTAAAAAGTCATTGGGAGCCCCAGGCTCAGAACCCAGCTGTGGAGCCTGAACTATTAGGTTCTGTGCTGCTCGGAGCTTTGAGTAACAGCCACAGGGACTGATGCTCATTTAGGAATCAAAGTTGGTGCTTTGTTTCTGGAAGCCTTTGCCTGAGCTGAGGAAGGTGGACTAAATCCCTCATAGGAGTTCAAACTGTATAGACTTTACTTTTTACACAATTGCTTTTGAGATCGTTCAACAAAGAGATGTCTCTTCTGTTTAAAGAGCAGAGAAGAGGAACAACAAACCAATGAAAAACAAACTTCAGGGTATTCCAATCAGCACGATGACTCTGATTTCTAAGTTTGTCTTCATTAACGTTCTATTCCAGTTTCATCATGTTTTCTCCTGGTGAGCTTTCCCCCACTCCTATCCGTCCTCAAATACCATCACAGGTACATACCTCATTATTTCTTACCTTGATCTGCCTTCTCCTGATTTACAACTTGATCATGTTAATTTCCATCTCTCATCAAAGTATGTTTGCCCTGATGCTCTCCAGAGTCAGCATTTGACATAATAACAGTAATAATGCTTGCGGAGTACAGAGAAGTACAAAGCCATTTACGCTCAAAATAACCCTCCGGGGTATTGACTTCTTGTGCGTATTTTATCCATGGAGGAATGGGAGACACAAGGAGGCATGTTACTTACGCCTTACATCTGGCAGTTGGTAGAGTCAGGGTTCATGCCCAGGTGATCTGGCCCCAGAGCCCATATTGTTCACCTTTGCTTTTCATCGGCTCTTAGAGTGGGGAGAACATCAGCTTTAGGTAAGATAGACGTGGGCTTAAAGGCAGATCCTGATATCTGTACTGGATGTTTTGCCTTGGGAAAGTGAAGTAACTTCTCTGAGCTTTAGTTTCCTCAACAGTAAGTATCTATTTGTGTGCAAAACCCAGATAACCCTTATCAGCTTCCATGGCCACAGTAAGTGCTTGAGAATGTTAAAGTGTAGCTAACCCTTTCTCTCCTGCAGTGTTCTCTCTATGAAATTTGCAAATGATACTGGTTGATTTCTGTATGTTGTTGGGGGGAATGGTTCAATATATTTCCTCTCTCTGAGGTAACCTCAGGCATCCTGACTTTTCAGACTGGCAGACTTTTTACCCCTTCAGTCCATTTAGGCAAGGACATCTCTGAAGTTGTATGAAGTTTCATGTTCTGAGGTGTATTGGTTTTTGATCTGAAACGTTAATATTTCACATGACATGTGCTCTTGGATATGATCTTCAGAAAATATTTTGAATGAAGAAATGAAGTGGAGCAGCAACCACCTGCCTGTGGGTTTCTATCGTGTCAGGAAGAGCCTGGGGGCTGGTCTAGTGCTCCAAGAATGGCAATGGCCCATGGCAAATGCTTCCGCAGCAGTCAGCATATTCCCTGGCCATGGGGCCAGCTGTTTCTAACTGTACGCTGTGTGGTGGGAAGTTCTCTCTCCAAGCTGGACCCCTTCTGGGAACCACACGGGCTATTAATTTTACAATGGCAAATATAACTGCAGGTGTCTGTGTGTGAGACTGGGTTGCAGAATATACCTGATGAGTTATCCAGTTTCTGGGGACCAAATAGAAAGTTTTTTCTGTGACTTACCACAATAGCAAGTAGAATGCAGAAGCTCTTGCCAAATCAGTTATACTTATTTTTATAAGAAGAGTATGAGGCGGTTGTATTGTACTCAAGTGCTTCCTCAAATGAGCCCTCACACTGTTTTCGTTATTAGTTTGGAGGAATCTTTCTCTCTGCACCCCTTTCTTTACTTGGCTTACCATAGATAAATCTGATCATGTTTATCCCCAGCCATTTATTGAGTACTACGTAATCTCCTGTGCATATGGGAATATCAAGAGGATTGGGGCATAATTCTTGTCCTAAAGGATCTTGAAATCTAGTAAGTGCTAAGTATCAAACATGTAAAGCTGCTACACAAGCATATTAATGTTTTTGGAACAACAGCTATTTGTAAACTACCGATTATTTAGGTACCCTTCCAGAGCTAGCTCGTGCATTGATGAAGCATATATTTATATACATCTTTTTGTTTTTTTTTAATGTAGTTAAAAGCGTGCTATAATCCTCTTAGGTTTCTGGCTGTTTTGTCACTGGACAATATATTTTCTAGGCCATTTCATAACTGCGCACGCACACACACACATATGTATATGCTTCACTATCTTTGACAGCTTCATAGCATCCTATTAAATGGAAACCAGTTCTTTTCTTTTATTATTGCCTTATTGTTTTTAAACTCCAAACGTGTACATCAAACTTGCCCACTCACCTGAGTCTTGGATTTAAATGACTTTTAATTGATTGCAAAAAGTCTGCTCTTTTTCTTTTAATTCAATTACCCAACATGTAATATATCATTCGTTTTTGATGTAGTGTTCAAAAAAGTCTGCTCTTAATGAGAAAAAAAATTAGATACAGAAATTTGGAACTTCATTAAAACAAATTTATATCTTTATTTTGAAGGTGATGACACTAATTTGGATTTATATTCTGGCTTATTTACTTAAGAAAAACAGCGTCATTAAATCATAGTCCAATCAACATACCAGGCGAATGTTAAGAAAATGTTAAAGGGGTTCTGTGTATGGAGAAACTGTCAGAGTAATTTTTAATAAAGCAGCACTCTCATGTTTCATGGCCACCAGTAACAGTAGGTGTAATTCCTACCCCACTGTTCTACCCACATTTAAAAGTGGGGCTTCAACTTCCTCAATCACTGTAGGTTTAAAATTCTATTTTATTGTGGTAAGAACACTTAGCATGAGATCTACCTTCTTGATAAAGTTTTTTTTTTTTTTTAAGATTTTATTTATTTACTTGACAGAGAGAGAGAGAGCGCGCGTACAAGTAAGTAGAGTGGCAGGCAGAGGGAGAGGGAGAAGCAGGCTCTCCACTGAGCAGGGGGCCCAATGCAGGTCTCAAACCCAGGACCCTGGAATCATGACCCGAGCCGAAGGCAATTGCTTAACTGACTAAGCCACCCAGGTGCCCCAAAACACATTGTATATCTTCTTGATAAAGTTTTAAGTGTACAATACATTATTGTTAATGTTGCACAGTGGTTGTACAGCAGATTTCTAGAATGTACTGATTTTGCATAATTGAGACTTTATGCCTATTGATTAGGAATTCCTCATTCCTGTTGCATCCTCTCATTCCCAGTCCCTGGCACCCACCATTTTACTCTGCTTCTAGGAGTTTAACTATTTTAGATACCTCATACAAGTGGAATCATGCAGTATTTGTCCTGTGACTGGCTTATTTTACTTAGCATCATGCCTTTAAGGTTCATCTGTTTCATGTTGCAGGATCGATCTTTCTTTCTTTCTTTCTTTCCTTTCTTCTTTTTTTTTTCTTTTAAAGATTTTTTATTTATTTGACAGAGATCACAGGTAGGCAGAGAGGCAGGCAGAGAGAGAGAGAGAGAAGAGGAAGCAGGCTCCCTGCTCAGCAGGGAACCTGATGCGGGGCTCGATCCCAGGACCCTGAGACCATGACCCAAGGGCGGAGGCTTTAACCCACTGAGCCACCCAGGCGCCCCTCCTTTTTTCTTTTTAAAGAAGATAGGCTACTGAAGGGCTGAAAAGAGAATGGAGAGGATGGGGGGAAGGAGAGGCAAAAAGAGATATCCTTCACCCTTTTGGGCAAGAGAGATCTGGCCGGTTTTCCCTGGGGCTTTGGGTCCTTACTGAGAAGTAACCCTGGCTGGACGTCATCAGTTCCCCAAGGAGTCCTAGAGTCAGTCCACTAGGGGAAAGAGCCCAGGGCTGGCAAAGGCTCCCAGTGTGGGGTCCACCAAATTGGCCAGTACAGCCACCAAGTGTGATGTCTCTCCTGATCAAATGGGGGACCACCAAATGTGGGGTTACTAATTATTTAGAAACTGGTAGCGTGGGCAGTGAAAGAATTCACCCAAGGCAGAACGAAAGAAATAGAAGTTTATTGAATACATAAGCAAGGAAGCTGCCGGCAGATAGCAGAGATTGTCTGCCCTTTCTTTTCTTTTCTTTTAAAGATTTTATTTATTTGAGAGAGAGAGAGTAAGGGAGAGCATGAGAGGGTAGAAGGTCAGAGGGAGAAGCAGACTCCCCGTGGAGCTGGGAGCCCGATGCAAGACTCCATCCCGGGACTCTGGCATCATGACCTGAGCCGAAGGCAGTTGCTTAACCAACTGACCAACCCAGGCGCCCCTGCCCTTTCTTTTTTAATACTAAATTCTCTTCCATGGCGTGTATATATGACATCTTCTTTAATTATCCATTGACGGAAGCTTAGGATGTGTCCATATCCTGCCTATTGTGACTTCATTGAATATGGGAGTACAGATAATCTCTTCCAGTTCCTCATTTCATTTTTATGGATGAATCCATTAATTTTTGGAGGAATCTCCATACTGTTTTGCATAGTGACTATACCATTTTACATTCCAACAACAATGTTCTAATTTCTCCATATCCTTGCCAACACTTATTTTTGTTAGTCTGATGGTCACCCTAACAGGTGGGAGGTGATCTCATTATGGTTTTGATTTGTTTCTCTGATTTTTAGTGACATTGAGTATCTTCTCATGTTCCTGTTGGCTATTTCTTTGGAGAAATGACTGTACAAGTGGTTAGCCCATTTTAAAGTTGGGTTATTAGCTTTTTTTGCTGTTGAGTTGTATGAGCTTCTATATGTTTTAGAAGCGAAATCCTTATTTGGCATATGCTTACAAATATTTTCTCCCATTCTACAGTCTGCCTTTTCACTCTCTTGTTTCTTTTTCCTTACTTTAGTTTTTGCTGTTGTTATTTTTTACTGGTTTGTTTTAAGGCAACATAAAAAGAGATATAACATGCTCAGCAAACTTTAATTGGTAATTTTCACATTTTTATTCTTTAATAACTGATGTTTATAGTGATGTTTTGGAAATTCCAATATGCTGGTATTATTGCTGAAGAAAGATGAAATTCATGCTAGTTTTTTCCTATATGTATGTGTGTGTATATATACATTGTGTATATATATATATATATAATATATTCCCTTTATTTTTATCCATATTCTAAATTTTCTTGTGCACTTACTATTGTGCTCAATGCTTTATATGCATTATGTCATTGACTTCTCACATCACATGAGGTATGTATTACTCCATTTTGCAGAGGAGAAAAGCTCAGGGAGACTGAGTAACTCACCCAAGATCATACAGGGTAGCAGAATTGGAACTGAGATCTTGGTATCCAAAGGCCTAGTATTTCTGTTCTGCCACACTACCTCTATCTCTTTGAAAACTGTAGATCTGAATGTCATGTACATAAACGCAATCGTATAAGTGCACACCTACCCACAATGTTAATTAGAATAGTACTCAGCCATTCCAGGTAGCTTTTTGTTGTAGATAGATAGAGGGCTTAGACCCTCATAATGTAACAACACTACTCCTCTTTTCACTTTGAAAATCTTTGGCCAGCACTGCCAATAGGTAACCAGCTTGATTTATATGAATTTTATCTCATCTCCAATTTGCCTGTTTGGAGATGGAAGTGATGAGATGAGGCAGAAGAGTGAGTTGATGGAAAAGGCTTTGTATAATATTCACTGTGCGGTGCACTAAGCAAAGAGCTTTGTAGTTGTAGTGTGTGGTAGAAGCCTATCTGTATGATACCAGAGTCTGCTTTTCTTGGGGAAAACCCACTGCATGTGGTTCTCATGAGACTAGACTCCTTTCTCATCCCTCCCTGTCAAGGAGTGGTCATTTGATCAGTACCGTAGGGCAGAGTACCCTATTTCCTTGGCCAAATGGATTGGATCAGAAATGGGCATATGACCCAGTTCATGTTATTCTGACCTGTTTGTGGGATTTTTTGCTGTGACTATCAAGAGTTCTCTCTTTTGGGGTGCCTGGGTGGCTCAGTGGGTTAAAGCCTCTGCCTTCCGTTCAGGTCATCATCCTAGGGTCCTGGGATCAAGCCCAGCATTGGGCTCTCCACTGAGAGCCTGCCTTTCGCCTACTTGTGATCTCTGACTGTCAAATAAATAAATAAAATCTTTTTTTTAAAAAAAGAGTTCTCTCTTTTTTCCTAGGAAAAATGTTTGTGAGGGTAAAGATTAGTAGCTAGCTTAGCCACCATGTATTGCCACAGTGTAATCTAGGAATGAAGCTGAGAAAATCAGAGCCAAAAGTTTGAGAGAAATATTAGAATTCCTGATGACATCCATTGAGCCCTTTGATTCAGCTGTGCTTGAAGCTAGCCTCATTGCCTTGAACTTTCCAGTGACATGAGGCTCCTTGTAGCAATGGCATATTCCAGAGCTGGAATTAAGAGGGGGGCATAGGTGCCAGAAAATAAGGAAGTGATCAAAAGGACACATGAACTAATGTGAAGACTCTCCTAATAGCCACATCTGGGACAATTTTAGTATAATAATAATACATAGAATATTTGATATGTAATAAATATGTGAGACCATACTGATTTATATAAACCATGGAATAAACAGATAAAGCAGGGAAATGAGATTGCTCTTCCTTTACAGAATTCCAGTTGATAAGTATAAGAAGCTTACCATTTGCCAAACATCACAGTAATAATTGTTGCAGGCTATAATCATTGGTGGATACTAAAGTGAGTGAATGAAAATATGATGAGAAAAAGCCTATTTACACAGTCCCACGGTATCACCTTATGAAATACTTATTTACAAAGGAGAAGCTAGTAACTCTACAGTGGAGAAACCTTGTAAACAATGTGTTGACGAAGTAATCAAATTTAATATCACAGGAATGAGACATTGACATGTGGCTCCTGATATGATGCCCTAAGAAGGATACAATGTCACTTCTGTGGCATTCTTATAAAAAATGTATAGCCTGAACCTAAATCATGAGAAAATTTGAGACAAACTCAAATTTAGGGACTTATTTAAAATAACTGTTGGTGGACATCAAGGAGATGAGAAGCTTCGAAGCAAAGTGGGATCCTCGACCAGAAAGAGACAATTGTCAAAATTTGAATCAGGTTTGTAAATTAAAGTATTTTTATCAGTATTCATTTCCTGGTTTTATTTATTTATTTAAAAATTTTATTTATTTATTTGACACACAGAGAAACCACAAGTAGGTGGAGAGGCAGGCAAAGAGAGAGGGGGAAGCAGGGTGTGTGCTGAGCAGAGAGCCTGATGCGGGACTCGATCCCAGGACTCTGAGATCATGACCTGAGCCAAAAGCAGAGGCTTAAGCCACTGAGCCACCCAGGCACCCTCATTTCCTGCTGTTAATAGTTTATGGCAGGGGTGCCTGGGTGGCTCAATCTGTTAAGCGTCTGGCTCAGTGGGTTAAAGCCTCTGCCTTCGGCTCAGGTCATGATCCCAGGGTCCTGGGATTGAGCCCCGCATCGGTCTCTCTGCTTTGCAGGGAGCCTGCTTCCTCCTCTCTCTCTGTCTGCCTCTCTGCCTACTTGTGATCTCTGTCTATCAAGTAAATGAATGAAATCTTTAAAAAAAAATAGTTTATGGGAGTTAATTTGTTTATTTTTTGGGAAAGCTGGGTGGAGATTATATGGAAATTGAGTAATGTTTTTATAATTCAGAAATCTAAAGTTATTCTAAATAAAAGTTATTTCCCCTCTTTGTTGTTATTTTAAGTTTCTCTCACCTGAAACCAAAAATTCTGTAATTTAATAAAATATACTTATTTTGTTGAATTTTTACAACAGTCCCATAAAGCTTTAAGTACCTTAAATAATTTCCCCAAGATCACATAGTAAATGACAGAGCCAGGATTTGAATCTACATCTGCTTGACTTCAAAATTTTATGCATATTATAAAAAATAACAAACTGGATAAGCAAACCAGCTTATGTGAAAATTTACTGTATTTTCAAAAACTCTACCTTGTTCCAGAGACCTGAAGCAGAATATTTGAGATTTGAGTATAGGTTAAGAGAAATATTGGCAAAATATTAGAAAATATTTTGGTGTTTGTCTTTTATAAGCATAAACACTAAAATTGTCTAATTATGTGGTATAGGAGGGCATACCAATTAGCCTCAGTATGGACTTCCTCTGAAAATAATTAACATTTGACAGACAGTATGATCTAATAAACCAGATGACAGAGGCATTTTTCCAATGGGATACATACTTGGTTTAAGCCTTTGATGAACTTTTTTTTTTTTTTTATGGGAGTAGTTTAAATTTAAGAAAAAGCAAACAGTTGGGCATGTTAAAATATCTATTAACTGAACACCCTGAAAGGGTATAAAATGCCTCCAGCTGCCAAAAAACAATTAGGCTGCAAATATGCCTTTGGTTACCTAACTACACATTCCCTAAACATTTAGTTCTAATTAATTTTCTTCATTACACAACAATGCCTCTTCTAATTACACTAGAGAAATTCTATAAACCTACTAGCTATTCGAAGTCTTTATTGCACAAATTATTCTGGTAGGCCTCTATTAGAAGCAAATCCTCACTCTCTAATTTATACATACCTCATCTCAGCGGACATGGGCTACTTAGTAAACCCTTGACAGCCTGGCAAACTAATCCTGTATGTGACCATTTTCCCAATTAGTAATTTTAGCGTGATGGAACATCAAGGCTGAATAATTTAAAATATACCAAGGTAAAGGTGAAAAGTACAAACACAAGAACGTGTAGCATCCAAATTCATACACATGTTGCCAAAGCTTGTGTTCCTGAGGCTGACTCAGGAACAAAACGCCTGCACTTTCAGTGAACTAAGTACAGAGGGTAGGCTGTGGCAGTCTTCACGCACCAGAAACAATGGAGTGAGGGTAGTCAGTAGAAAGGCCTGAATGGGTCATAGAATCATGGGCTTTTAAGAGTAGGCAAAGACCCCAGTCCCCTCACTCAGTGACCAAGGACATCAAGGCCCACTGAAGTGACAGGGGATAGTACCACTCTCCAAGGTCCTGACAGAGCTGGCTACACAACACCGTGTCACTCGACAGAGGGTTTAGTACACTTTATTGGAGCCTATTAGCTGTTTGAAAGTTGGGGCAAAGCAGAGTTTGATTCTTACAAAGCTATTTTGGCTTCCTTTGCCAGCCACATAAAAATTGGTGAACTTAATTATCATGGTTTTGGAGGAAGGCATGTAGGCCAGTCAGTACACATGCTTCTTCAGTATTCAAGACTTGAAGCCAAGGGATGGTGATTCAGCAGCTTCCCTTCCTGCAGTTGGAGTGTGCTGATTAACCAACCATTTCAACCAGGCCTACTACTTGCTGCTTCTTCTTCTTCTTCTTTTAATATTTTATTTATTTTTTAAAAAAATATGTTTATTTATTTATCTGACAGATTACAAGTAGGCAGAGAGGCAGGCAGAAAGAGAAGGGAGAAGCAGGTTCCCTGCTGAGCAGAGAGCCCGATGCGGGGCTCGATTCCAGGACCCTGGGATCACGACCTGAGCTGAAGGCAGAGGCTTTAACCCACTGAGCCACCCAGGTGCCCCGGGGACCAGCCTCTGACATTTTTTTTTTTTTTTGTGCATATGAATTTTCTTTCATGACATTAGATGAAAAGTTACCTAGAATTTTGCTACTCAAAGTGTGATGATCTGTGTGTGAACCAGCAGCATTAACATCACTTGGGAGATTATTAGTTCCCAAACTTACTGGAACAGAATTTGCATTTTAACAAGCTCCCTAGATAATTCATGTGCTCACTGAAGTTTGAGCAGCACAGGTCTAGAGTAGTAATCCTCAAATGTTAATATACCTCATCCGGAAGGATACCCCATCCCCAGAGTTTCTGTTTCAGTAGGTCTGGGCTGAGGCCTAGAATTGGCATCTCTAGTAAGGCTATCCGGAGACTTTTGAGAAAAAAAGCTTGGATTCTGGCATAGAGTCTCTGCTTTGCCAGATCTTTGGGGGTTTTAGAGATTCAGTTGCTGGAGTTTTTGGTAGCCAAGGGCTCTTTATTTTTCACAAAGTATGGATTTGTGCAGTCCTTTTGGTAACTGGAAATTCTACACATTTGAAGATAGCAGTAAGTCAGTGGTTTAGTGGTAGTTAACAATGATTCCTAGTCCCCCACCCCCTCCCAAATTAGTGGGTCCTGGATGAGGTCCAGAAATATGCATCTTTAATAAATACCCACCTGATTCTGAGACAGGTGGTCAAACAACACACTCTGAGAAACATTGATTTAAATGCTGAACATCTTAGGGAAGAAGCAGGATTTGTGCCCTCTCAGCAGCAGGATTTCAGCGTTCTCCCAGTGTGGGCAGCAAGTGCTTCTCATAATTTAGCAATTGAAGCAGTTCCAGGAAATCAGTCCACTGAGCCTTTCCCTCATGGAAGCCCCAGCAGAACTTGCTCACTCCTCCTTTCTTAATTATGTCTGGCCAGCAGTGAGCTGTGTTCTTTAATCTACTTATCCATCTTACAACTGCAATTAATCAGGTGCAGCCATCCATCTGGTTAATATGAGGACAAGCTGTTAATTTGTGAATGAAGATAAAGGTCTAAAGACAACAAACAAACTTAGCAAGGAGCTCTAGAAGATAACATTTACCCCAATCTTTGCAAAGCAGGGTGAAGGGACGGGGTGGGGGGGATTCATTTGTTATAATAAAGGAGGGGAATGCTTTTTGGTGGAGGGAAATAAATATTGAATTTAGGCACCTCTGGGTACCCATGTGGCTCTTCCCCAGGTCATCCCTGAACTTAGAATCTTTAGCTGTAATACAGGAAAATAATAGGACTTAATATTCATCTTGAGGAAGTGAGGAGACGCCCCTGAGATCAAGTGAGTCAAAACACTTTGTAAAATGCGGCAGAGATATTTTCAGTTGTTGCTGTGTATTTGTTTTACTCATTTCATAGATAGACAGGAGAATCTCTTTTCATGAACATCTGACACTTTCTGGGATTTCTAGCAAGAAGGATGCGCATGTTGGTCACGTGGTAGCTTTATGATTTTATAGTCTTCAAGTTTTTGTTTTGTTTTGTTTTTTGGTTTCTAAAATCCGTAGAACAGATTCCCCTATCCTTTCCAACCCTTTTTTTTTTTTTTTTAAGATTTTATTTATTTATTTGACAGACAGAGATCACAAGTAGGCAGAGAGGCAGGCAGAGAGAGAGGGAGAGGAGGAAGCAGGCTCCCTGCTGAGCAGAGAGCCCGATGCGGGACTCGATCCCAGGACCCCGAGATCATGACCCGAGCCGAAGGCAGTGGCTTAACCCACTGAGCCACCCAGGCGCCCCTCCAACCCTATTTTTAAGTGTACATTTCAGTGTGTTATGGACTGAATATATCCTCTTCATTTTTTAAAAAAGATTTTATATATTTATTTGACAGAGACAGAGCACAAGCAGTGAGGAGCAGCAGGGCGAGAGGGAGAAGCAGGCTTCCTGAGGAGCAGGGAGCCACATTAGGACTCTGGGATCATGACCTGAGCCAAAGGCAGAGGCTTAACCAACTGAGTCACCCAAGCACCCCAGAATATATCCTCTTCAAATTACCTGGTTGAAGCCCAAGACTCTGTGTGATGGAATTGGAGGTGGGGCCTTTGAGAGGTAATTAGATTAAGATTATATCTTGAGAGTGGCACCCTGCTAATGATAGGAATAGTGCCTTTATAGGAATACTATTTCCTACGAAAGTCTGTGTGAGGACACACACAGCAGGAAGACACATTTCGTCAAACCTGGAAGTGTCCTCACTAAGAACTCAATCTGCCAGCACCTTGATATTGGACTTTACAGCCTCCAGAACTGTGAGAAATAAATGTTGTTTAAGCACCCACCCACGTCCCCTTCAGTTTATGGTATTTTGTCACACAGCTCACTTTTTAAAAAAGATTTTATTTATTTATATTAAAGTGAAAGAGCACAAGCAGCAGAGGGAGAGGGAGAAACAGGCTCCCCGCCGAGCAGGGAGCCCGATGCGGGACTCTGTCCCTGGGATCATGACCTGAGCCAAAGGCAGATGCCCAGGCTCCCTGAGAGAATTTGCATTTAAAAAAAATATTTTATTTATTTATTTGACAGAGAGAGAGAGAGAGATCACAAGTAGGCAGAGAGGCAGGCATAGAGAGAGGAGGAAGCAGGCTCCCTGCTGAGCAGAGAGCCCAATGTGGGGCTCCATCCCAGGACCCTGAGATCATGACCTGAGTCAAAGGCAGAGGCTTAACCCACTGAGCCACCCAGACACCCTGAGAATTTGCATTTTTGACAAGATCACTTTCTTTTTTAATTCTGCAGGGCTGTGGACTGCATTTTAAGGACAATTGGATTAAAACAAAATTTCCCCTCATTACAAAATGTAAGCTTTCTTTACTATTTAAAAAGTTTATGTTCTCTACCTCACATTCCTACTCCTGGTCTTCAATTTAAAAGGAAGCCTACTCCAGATTTAGAACTAAATGAGGTGTAGAGGAAATATACACCTAATGACCTTGAATGCACTTTTGTCAACAACACTGCGCTAAGCATAATTTCTTTCTTTCCATGTCATTAAGAAATATTTTGAAAGCCTTTCAACTACCCTAGGAGTTTACGATCAAGCTGGGGAGACCAAACATACCCTGCAAAACACTTTGCGAATAATTACTGAGCAAAGTAAACTATAAATGCAAAACAGCATTGACTAAAGTCCCCAGGTGAGAGCACTGTCACATTCCTAAAAGGAGAAATTGAAATCTAGGTCCCAAACGCTCAGAAAATCTACTTTCCACTTCAACTTGTTTACAGCTAGCTAGAGGCAAGCCTCCTGACTTCAGTCACAGATGGGATAAAACTTTGAAGTGCTTCCGTTGTCCTGACAGTCTGCCCTGTGTCATTAGATAAAGACTGAGAGCACAGTCTCTCCAGGTGTGATCTGTGGGCCACCTGCAGCAGAACTACCTTAGAAATCTATTCAGTGTATGCATTCAAAATGACCCACCGAAAAAACTTCGGAAGCCAGGTCGCGGAAACTCGTCTTTTACCCAGCTCCCCAGGTAACTCCTGAGTTCAGTTTAAGGGGATGTCCTCCGACCGTCTGCGCAACCCCACCACCCAGCGCAGCTGACTTCGGGATGGGATTAGCACTTTGTTCTTGAGACAATGCTACTCGCCAGGCATTAGTAAACCCGAGGCAGTAGGAGATGATGAGTTTTCCGTTTGAGTCTTAGTTTCTGGGTCGATTCAGATAGGACAGGAGCCATCCCCTTTGCACTCGCAGGAAGCACAGAGATCGGTGATGAACACGTGGGGAAGTGAAGCTCTGCTCCACAGACAGGAAATCCAAAGAGAGAGAAAATGATCAGATCTGAGGATAGTTGGAAGAGCCGTGTCACTGTCCCTGGGTGGGTCCCAGGGAGTTGGCCTGATTAGGTTGAGAGTGTGGCGTAAACCCGGATTGGTGGTGTTTGCTTGTCCCGATGGGAGTACCTGATTTCAGCTTTGATAGCCCAGCCATCCATTTTAAAGAGGCGTCCACTTCAAAGAAGGCCATTTCTCAGAAACAAACACCAGCCACATAATTTGTAATTTGATTAAGAGCCAGACGACCTCTCCACCCTGAGATTCCTGGGTTTTAGAGATTTTGGTTGATTTTGGTGACTGATCATTTGGGCTATTTGTCTTTTCCCTTCCCTGCACCTTACACTCCCCCTGTTATGTTTTCAGTTCTCCAATAAAAAGAGAGGCTGTGAAACCCTAGGCCCTCACCTTCAACCCCAATAAAAACAGAACACTCAGTACTCTTCTGTGCTCACTCTCTCTCCCTCTCTCCTTTCCATTCCTCCCTGAGACCTTGCAGTGTGGCGCCAGGTGTGCTATGTAATTTCCAGGTCTTGTAAATAATAAACCTTTATCTTTTTTAAAGTTTCCGGGTGGTTGTTGGCTGAAGGGTTTCTTGCTATCATAATAAGAACCACAAGGGTCAGTCTAGTGTTAACATTGCTTTGGAAAGGTGTCTGTGGGAAGCGCAGGTGTGTGTCCCCAGGCACTTCTAGCATCACTATTGATAGGCTGAGACCAGCACAAAACAGAGGTAGACTTATTTTTGTTTGTTTTCTTGAAGAGTCCTGTTTTTATTTTTATTTTTATTTTTTTTAAAGATTTTATTTATTTATTTGACAGAGAGAAATCACAAGTAGATGGAGAGGCAGGCAGAGAGAGAGAGAAGGAAGCAGGCTCCCTGCCGAGCAGAGAGCCCGATGCGGGACTCGATCCCAGGACCCTGAGATCATGACCTGAGCCGAAGGCAGCGGCTTAACCCACTGAGCCAGCCAGGCGCCCAAGAGTCCTGTTTTTAAAAAAGAAAATTGCTTACATTTACCCATGCTGTTTCCAAAGGGTAGGTGACAGGAATATGAGAGCAGTAAATTTAGTCTCGTGATCTATTTATGAGCTTCAGGCTGAGGCAAAGTCTTCTTGAACATCACTGAGTAAATTTTCTTTTCTTTTTTTGAGCAATTTCTAATTACGAATGAATACATATCTGTTGCGGACATCTGTAAAAGCAGCAATAAATGAATAAAAATCTAATCTTACCAAATTAATCTGATGATCACTGAGTATAAAGTGGTGTGGGATTTGAGATTATCAAATAAACAGAATGACACTATGCATTTGCTACCTGCCACCGTCACCTACTACTATAAACATTGTCACCATTTTTTCCCCTTTAAATACATTCTATGCTCTGATCTTTAAAATGGCTACATAGTTCCCCATTGTATTGATATTATGGTTTATATACATGGTCATTGATTATGGAATGCATTGTCCTTTGATAGTTCCCAACGAGAGCTCCCTATTTTATACCAGATGGCTTTTCCTAGCTCTTGCCTAATGATATAGGGGTAATGTTCTGATCACAGTAGTTGTTCCAGTTCCCTCCCTTTAGACCTCTTAAGTTCTCATTTCATCCTTAAGGGCTTTCTGAAAGCAACTGTAGCAGTCTCAATGTCTTGTATTTCATTCGTTAATTTATTTATTCATCAAATATTGAGGAAATGGAGGTGACAGATACAAACCCTGTCTTTGATGGCTTTGATTCTGGTTTGAGCTCCAAAGGAATATATGGGTAAAAATAAATATAATGCCAAGTAGTGAGCAGAATCACTTAAATAAGTCTAGATTTATCGCTATTAATTGGAAGGAC
This sequence comes from Mustela putorius furo, assembly GCF_011764305.1. NCBI lineage: Eukaryota > Metazoa > Chordata > Mammalia > Carnivora > Mustelidae > Mustela > Mustela putorius. The sequence goes on along the minus strand of NW_025421294.1, from coordinate 45,443,145 downwards.
ATCTCTTACACTACAAACATTACTGTCAGCAAAATCAGGGTAGTAGGCTGAGGTCACAGTGCGTCACGAGGAGATCAAGGACCCCCTCTCTTCCAATATATGTGCACTTCTTGCTCTGTCACTGATTGTCTTCCTGGTTTCCCCTTTTTACGTACCATATAAAGACATGATCTGATTATTAGCTCAATGGAGGACAATTTTTTAAATTAGGTGGTGAACACCAGGCCTCCTTTCTGAAGTAGGTCATTTTATTTATAATGGTCTTGCCTTTGGCTTGCTGCCTGCTGTTTTTGTGGTTTTTCTTTTGCTGTTGCTTCTTTCTTTCTTTCTTTTAATCAATGAAGGATTTAGACTGGATGGACAATGTTGGGAATTTGGTTTCTCTTTTTAACGTTGAACAGAAAGCTATTTATTGTGTATTTCTGGGGTCAAGCAAATCAATAAAGGAGGCCAACAAAAGCACGTCCTTCGGAAGTCACCAGCTCACTGAACGCGTATTGTGGCAAAAGCTGGACTTTTGTGTCTGAAGAAAAAGAGACGGATATCAATACTATCTGACTTCTCCATCAGCCCACAGATGAAGAGAAACCTGTCCAAAAAGTTGTTATGGTTCCTCACTGAACTTTCAGATGTCTCCTCATAGACGAGCTTCTAATTAACCAAAATCTGGCTCGCATGAGGTCACTAAAAATCTGACACTTTATCAGAAGTCAATTTTCGAGTGACCTCCTCGTCATTTTAGAGAGCGTTGAAGCGTAAAAGCATTTTGCTTTCCAGTGGAAGTTCTTTTCTGTTAGTGTCAAAGATAAAATCTCCATGATCCCTTCTGTGTTTCTGAGCATCACAGCTAAACAACTTAAAGAAATTTCCCAACATTTTTCTCTAATTTAAACCTAAGTAGGCTTGAAGGGAGCAATAATGATATCTAGGATGGCTTCATGTAGACCCTGATGGCTTCTGCATATTTTCATTATGCATTTATTTGGTAATCAGGGGAAGTTATTTTGTTTCTTATACATCCAATTCCTTAGACAAACAAAGTAAAGTCAGAATAAAATGAACCATCAAGTGTTATAAAAGATCCACATTAGAGGAAAACATTCTTTTAGCTTTATTTTTATGGGAAGAGATTTAAGAAGTGCAAGTTCAAAATTTGGTAAGTCTGACTATTGTAGAATCTATTCCCTTACTACATAAGGGTGAAATTTTTGTAGATTAAAAAGAAAAGGTGATATGTTAGCTGGCTTGGGCTGCCATAATAAAGTATCACCGTCTGGAGTGACTTAAACAATTGACATTCATTTTCTCACAGTTCTGGAGGCTGGAAGTCCCAGATCAAGGTGCTGTCAGGGTGGGTTTCTGTTAAGAGCTCTGCCTCCACGCTGGCAGACTGCACCCAGACCGCACCTACATGGCGATCCTGAGTTCATGACCTGAGCCAAAAATCATGTCTCTGTGCATGCTCGGAGAGAATGCTCTGGTTTCTTTTCCTCTTTTTATAAGGACTAGTCCAATTGGTTTGGGACCCCATCCTTGTGACCTTATTAACTTTAATTATCTTGAAGGCCTTATCTTCAAAAATAGTCACATTATGGGTTAGGGTTTTGCCATATGAATTTTGAGGGACACAATTCAATCCATAACAGATAGAATAATTCTGAGGGAGTTTTGTTTGGGATCTTTCTGAAAGGGCTCTTTCCAAGTGTGAAAACGCATGTAGCCTCTATCACTGAAGTGGGTAGGGAGGGGAATGATAATTTGAAATGGGACTTTTGAGTGCTGTCAGACCCTCAGACCCAAGCATTCATGTAGACCCAGAACCCAAGGTCTCTGTTCGGGCACTTGTTGAAACTTTTCACACTACCTATGTGAGGGTGCCCAGACTCAAGCCTGGAGAATTTCCACAGGGTAATGTAATACTTTAGTCTACCAATAGTTCTCAGCTTTCTTTCTTAAGTAAGAAACATGTGTGTTTACTTAAGGGAAGAACCACTTATTTTTTTAAAAAATATTTTATTTATATATTTATTTGAGAGGGGGGAGAGAAAGAGAGAGAGAGCAGGAGGAGGGACAGCTGGAGAAGGAGAGAGAGAATTTCCAGCAGACTCTGTTGAGCACAGAGCCAGATGTGGGGCTCAATCCCAGGATCCTGAGTTCATGACCTGAGCCGAAAATTAAGAGTCGGATGCTCAGCTGACTAAGCTACCCAGGTTTCCCAAGAAATATATTTATTATTAACCAAGTCAACTTTTCCTTTACCTTTAGTGTCAGTCCCCAACCAAGCTAAACACGTATTTCTGAACTGGATTTGTTGCATATCTAATGACCACTTTTGTCAAGGATTCATGCAGTCTTCCTTGTGCTCTTTGAGAAACTTCAAGTTCATGTAATTTTTTAACCTGCCTCATTCTACTCTATATATCTCAAGCCTCTCAGTTCATAAGGGAATAATCGTGCTCTCTTTGGACATAAATGCTCTTGCTGCTGGTGAAATCAGATCTGTTCGTTCAGTTATAGGACTTTCTCGGAATGCCTACAGTGGAACATTATGTCTGGTCAGTTAGTGGTTCTTTAACCTTCAGGTAAAAACAGCATGGCCTGGAGAAGAAAATTTATTTATTTTTCCTGATTAAAAAAAAAAAAGATTGGGGATGATCATCATAGGAAACAGGAAGGAGAAGAGAAGAAGAGGAAGCGCAAACCACACATACAAGAAAGCAAAGAAAGCAAGCTCCTCATCTTACCTCGAAGAAATCGTCATTGTTAACATTTGGCTTCTTTTCACCTGGCCTTTGTTTTAAGTGGTATTTGTTATGTGCTAAATACTTTGCATTCATTGAGAGATAGACCTCATGAACTTTCATTCTTAGAAACTACTGTGATGCATACAGATAATATAGTGAAGTACAGATAATGTGCTTAGGGTACTCCCCATCCACACACCCCCCTAGATTGATTCCCTTGTATGGGTTTCTCTATACCTTCTTTTACTCAATATTGCCATTATAGACATTTAATCATGAAAGTTAATAATCTTTAAAAATATCTATTTCATACTATTTCAGGCTGCAGATGTAACACGAGTTCCCTACTGCGGCTGGCTTTTGAGGTTATGGCTTGCCTTATTATGCTGTTGCTTTTAGCATTCTTGGATGTTCTGCCAAATCAGAACCAAAATGTCTATATTCTGAAACTTGATTTTACAATAGGTATCAGGGCCGCCTTCTTCTTCCTCTTCTCCTTCTTCTTCTTCTAACTCTCTGGAAATTCTAATTCTCTCTTATACAGGGTTATAGACAAAAAGACTTTGAAATATGAACATTTTCAGAAAGGGGGAGGAACATCAAAACCAGTTAAAAGACTGGCAAGCAGGATCTGAAATCCTTTTAGACCACAGTTCCTTCTACCTTCTCTCACTTGACCCCTTCCAACACGTCTATTTGTGGTGTAGACAGCACCTTCTTGGGGAGTGCTTACAAGGCCTTTTCCCTGTGCATGTGCAGAGAGAGTGCTCTGGTTTCATGGTGTGGGTAACTTTATTTTGATAAAATTATAAGCTTTTGAAATACTTGTAAGAATAATGATACAAAGAGCTTCCCTTTTAAAAAGACTATTCTTAAAAAGCAGTTTTAGGTTCACAGTAAAATCGAGGGGATGATACAGAGATTTCCCGTACACTCCCTGCTTGACACACAGTTTCACCCATTGTCAATATCCCCCACCCCTTCATCCCTCCCTCTTTCCGACCCATGGCAACCACTGATCTTTTCACTGTCTCCATGGATTTTGTCTTTTCCAGAATTTTTAAAATTAACATATAATGTATTATTTGTATTATTTTTTGCTTCAGGTATGTGATTCATCAGTCTTACACAATTCAAATCACTCACCATAGCACATGTCCTCAATGTCCTCACCTCCTTCAATGTCCATCATCCAGTCACCTCATCCCTACCCTCCACCCCGCAGCAATCCTCAGTTTGTTCCCCAAGACCAAGAGTCTCTTGTGGTTTGTCTCCCTCCCTGGTCCCATCCTGTTTTATTTTTTCCCTCTCTTTCCCCCATAACTCCCTATCCTGCCTCTCAACTTCCTCATGTCAGAGAGATCATGTGATAATTGTCTTTCTCTGATTGACTTATTTCGCTTAGCATAATACCCTCTAGTTCCATCCATGTCATTGCAAATGGCAAGATTTTGTTTCTTTTGATGGCTGCATAGTATTCCATTGTAGATATATACCACTTCTTTTTATCTATTCATCTATCGATGGACATCTAGGTTCTTTCCATAGTTGGGCTATTGTGGACATTGCCACTGTAAACAATCAGGTTCACGTGCCCCTTTGGATCACTACATTTGTATCTTTAAGGTAAATACCCAGTAGTGCAATTGCTGGATCATAGGGTAGCTCTATTTTCAACATTTTGAGGAACCTCCATGCTGTTTTCCAGAGTGGCTGCACCAGCTTGCATTCCCACCAAGAGTGTAGGAGGGTTCCCCTTTCTCCGCATCCTCACCAGCATCTGTCATTCCCTGACTTGTTAATTTTAGCCATTCTGACTGGTGTGAGGTGGTATCTCATTGTGGTTTTGATTTGTATTTTCCTGTAGCCGAGTGATGTGGAGCACTTTTTCATGTGTCTGTTGGCCATCTGGATGTCTTCCTTGCAGAAATGTCTGCTCATGTCTTCTGCCCATTTATTGATTGGATTATTTGTTCTTTGGGTGTTGAGTTTGATTAATTCTTTATAGATTTTGACTACTAGCCCTTTAACTGATATGTCATTTGCAAATATCTTCTCCCATTCTGTCAGTTGTCCTTTGGTTTTGTTGACTGTTTCCTTTGCTATGCAAAAGCTTTTGATTTTGATGAAGTCCCCAAAGTTCATTTTTGCCCTTGCTTCCCTTGCCTTTGGCAATGTTTTTAGGAAGAAGTTGCTGCAGCTGAGGTCGAAGAGGTTGCTGCCTGTGTTCTCCTCAAGGATTTTGATGGATTCCTGTCTCACATTGAGGGCTTTCATCCATTTTGAGTCTGTTTTTGTGTGTGATGTAAGGAAATGGTCCAGTTTCATTCTTCTGCATGTGGCTGTCCAATTATGCCAACACCATTTGTTGAAGAGACTATCTTTTTTCCATTGGACATTCTTTCCTGCTTTGTCAAAGACTAGTTGACTATAGAGTCGAGGGTCCATTTCTGGGATCCCTATTGTTTTTTTTTCTCACACTTTAAAAACTTTATTTATATAAAAAACTAATTTGTTTTTAAGAGCATTAACGAGAGAGAGAGAGAGAGAGAGAGAGAGAGAAACAGGAAAGGTATGGAGGAGAAAACATGCCCCTTAGTAGTGTTCTGTGGGAGGTGGGATTTTTGGTTCTCTGGAATTAAATGTTTAGTGTTTTTATAAACAAAAAAGAAAAAAAATAGTTAAAGTTCCCCCAAAGTCTATCACTGTTCTATTACCCACACTCCACCAAGAAAAAGAGCCCCCAGGAAAAGAGCAGAAGAAGAGAAGAGAAACTAAGAGTGGAGCCAGGTCCAGATGGGGGCAATTTCCCCTGTGCAGTATGTTCTTAGGGTCAAAGAGGGGAAAAGACTCCTTTTTGCCAGAAAAGGAGTGGGAAGAAATGGGTTAGGGTAGTTAAAATAAGGGATTTTAATGAATAGGGGAAGGGAAGAGGGGATGTGCACTTTTCTCTTACTCCATAGCCTCAATTTATAAGGGGAGGGGGGAGAGAGAAGGATAGATTTCCAGTTGCATTGAACAGTGGGCTTTCTATTCTGTTCCACTGATGTATGTGTCTGTTTTTGTGCCAGTACCATACTGTCTTGATGGTGACAGCTTTGTGTAAGAACTCGAAGTCTGGAATTGTGATGCCGCCAAATTTGGTTTTCTTTTTCAACATTCCTCTGGCTATTCAGGGTCTTTTCTGGTTCCATATACATTTTAGGATTATTTATTACATTTCTGTGAAATAAGTTGATGGTATTTTGATAGGGATTGCATCAAATGTGTAGGTTATTTTAGACATAGACATTTTCACAATATTTGTTCTTCCAGTCCATGAGCATGAGGAAGACTGTGTCTTCCTCAATTTCTTTCATGAGATCTTTATAGTTTTCTGAGTACAGATTCTTTGCATCTTTGGTTAGGTTCATTCCTAGGTATCTTATGGTTTTGGGTGTAAGTATAAATGAGATCAACTCCTTAATTTGTCTTTCTTCTGTCTTGCTGTTGGTGTATAGAAATGCAACTGATTTTGGGGCATTGATTTTATATCCTGACACTTTACTGAATTCCTGTATGAGTTCTAGCATTTTTGGAGTGGAGTCTTATGGGTTTTCCATAGAAAGTATCATAGTATCTGTGTTATTGTCAATGTGTTTCTTTGAATTTTTTTTTTAATTTGGTTTACATAATTGGCTGCTTCCATGTTAGGGGCATAGATATTTACAATTGTTAGATCTTCTTGTTGGACAGACCCTTTAAGTATGATATAGTGTTCTTCCTCATCTCTTATTATAGTCTTTGGCTTAAAATCTAATTTATCTGATATGAGGATTGCCACCCAGCTTTCTTTTGATGCCCATTAGTATGGTAAATTGTTTTCCACACCCTCACTTTAAATCTGGAGGTGTCTTTGGGTCTAAAATCAGTTTCTTGTAGAAAACATATTGATGGGTCTTGTTTATTCATCCATTCTGGTACCCTGTATCTTTTGATTGGGGCACTTAGCCCATTTACATTCAGGCTAACTATTGAAAGATTTGAATTTAGTGCCATTGTATTGACTATAACATGACTGTTACTGTATTTGTCTCTGTTCCTTTCTGATCTGTTACTTTTAGGCTCTCTCTTTGCTTAGAGGACATCTTCCAATATTTCCTTTAGGGCTGATTTGGTGTTTGAAAATTTCTTTAGATTTTGTTTGTCCTGGAAGCTTTTTTTTTTTAAAGATTTTATTTATTTGACAGAGAGAGATCACAAGTAGGCAGAGAGGCAGGCAGAGAGAGAGAGGAGGAAGCAGGCTCCCCGCTGAGCAGAGAGCCCGATGCGGGACTCGATCCCAGGACCCTGAGATCATGACCTGAGCCGAAGGCAGCGGCTTAACCCACTGAGCCACCCAGGCGCCCTGTCCTGGAAGCTTTTTATCTCTCTTTCTATTTTCAATGACAGCCTAGCTGGATATAGTATTCTTGGCTACATATTTTTCTCATTTAGTGCTCTGAATATATAATGCCAGTCCTTTCTGGCTTGCCAGGTCTCTGTGGATAGGTCTACTGCCAGTCTAATATTTTTATCATTGTTTGTTACAGACCTCCCCTCTCTCACTGCTTTCAGAATTTTCTCTTTGTCACTGAGACTTATAAATTTTACTCTTAGATGATGGGGTGTGGACCTTTTTAAGTTGATTTTGAGGGGGGGTTCTCTGTGCCTCCTGGATTTTGATGCTTTTTTCCCTTTGCCATATTAGAGAAATTTCCTGCTATAATTTGCTCCAACATACCTTCTGCCCTCCTCTCTCTTTATTCTTCTTCTGGGATCCCAATTACTCTAATATTATTTCATCTTATAGTACCACTTATCTCTCAGTTTCTCTCCTTGTGATCCTGTAGTTGTTTAGCTCTCTTTTCCCCAGCTTCTTTGTTCTCCATCATTTGGTCTTCCATATCACTAATTCTCTCTTCTGCCTCATTTATCCTAGCAGTAAAAGCCTCCATTTTTCATTGCAGCTCCTAAATAGCTTTTTTATTTCAATTTATATTTATATATATAATAATATATATAATATAATAATATATAAAATATATAATTATATATATTTATATAGTTTATATTTATTTTTTATTTCAATTTATTTCAATCACAAAAGAATATATATATATATATACAAAAATAAGGGTAAACATGATGAAGGGATGAAATATGACTGTAAAGATGAAAATTTAAAAAAGATTCTAAAAAAGGAATTGATAATATAAGAAGTTGGTTGGAAATAGAAAAACAAAGAGGAAAGACTGTGATCAGGCTGGAGGCTAGAACAAAGTCATGTGCTAGATTTAGGGTCTATTTTGATCTATCAGAAGAAACTATCCCAAAATTTTAAAGCAAGAAAAACCTATATGTATATAAAAAATAAGGTTAAATACAAAGAAGAGATAAAATATGACTCTAACAATGAAAATTAAAAAATACTTTTTAAAAAGGTATTGATAAGATAAAATAGTTAAAAAACAAACTAGGAAAGAGGAAAATTAAAAAAAAATAGAATAAGAAAAAAAAATTTAAATTTAACTTTGAAAGACTAAAAAATTATGGGAAAAAAGCCTTGAATTCTGTGTGCTGTATTCTCATAGCTCTGAAGTTTTGCATTTCCCATTGATCAGTGAACTTGGTTTTGGGAGGGGCCTGTTGCAGTGACTCAAACATCTTTGCCCAAGGCAGGATTGCACCACCCTTACCAGGGGCCAGACTAATTAATATGCTTGGTTTTGTCCTCTGGAGCTTTTGTTCCCTGAACGCTTTCCATACAGCTGTGGAGGATGGGAAAGAAAATGGCGGCCTCCCAGTCTCCTGCCGTAGGAGCCAAAAGCTCCAGGCCCCCACTCCTCAGTGCTCTCTCAGAGAAAAGCTGTCAATCCGTCCTATCTCTCTGGTCTCTGACTGAGCTCCCTGCTCACCTGGTGTATGACCGAGCATTTTTATCTCTGGTGCGCAGCTCCGTCCAGAGTCCCCGGACCCAGCAGATTCCCGCAGCGCGCCTCTGCACTGTGTCTCCCAGAGGAGAAGGAGAATCTGCCACTTATGGGGCCCATCTTGAAGAGCAGTGGCTCGACTGTGCCTTGGATCATGGTTTAAGGTAATCCCTGAACTGAGAGCCCACTCCTCGGCTCCTCTGCCCCCGGCTTCTGGGAGCTCTGTCACATTAAGACACCCCTGGTCTTTCTGTGACACAGGTCCCAAGACCACACTGTCCCCGCGAGGGCTCCACCCCCTGTTTAGCCTCTGGAGTGATGTCCCTCAGTGGAGCAGACTTCTAAAAGTTCTGATTTTGTGCTCTGCTGCTCTACTGCTTGCTGGGAGTTGACCCTCCCCCCATGGTCTATCTTCCTGTATATCACCTTGGATTCATTTCTCCACGGGTCCCACATTCCAGAAAGTGGTCGATTTTCGGTTCCTAGAAATGCTGCTCTTCTTCTCTTCAATCTCCTGTTGAGTTTGTAGGTGTTCACAGTGGTTTGATAACTATGTAGCTGAATTCCTGGGATCCATGATATTTAGGTCTCCTACTTCTCTATCATCTTGCTCCAGGAACTGTATTTTTATTTCATTTTCTAAATCCTAGCACTTAACAGAAAAGCCTTTTAAATATTCTTTTTGGGGTGCATGGGTGATTCTGATGGTCTCTCTGTCAAATAAATAAAATCTTTTCTTAAAAGAATATATATTTTTAAAGATTTTACCTATTCATTTCAGAGATAGAGCTTACAAGTGGGGGAGTGTCAGAAGAGGAGGGAGAATCAGACTCCCCACTGAGCAGGGAGCCTGCCTTGGGGCTTTATCCCAGGACCCTGAGATAGTGACCTGAGCTGAAAGCATACACTTAACTGGCTGAACCACTCAAACACCCCTAATAAAAAAGGCCTTTTATTTTATTTTTGGTTAATAGTTTTGTACTTTATATTTTTTAATACAACAACTAGTTTTTTTCCTAGCTGATCTTTCTAAAGTGTTGCTGTTTCTTACTGACAATAAAAATGGGTTCATGGTTCCAGTTAAAAAAAAAAAAAGCAAAAAACAAAACAAAACAAAACAAAAAAACAAGGCAAAGCCTGGAATTATACAGGGGCAAGCCAAGGAATGCACAAGGATTGATGAAGTCACCACCAGAGATGAGGAAGGAGGCTCTATCCAGAGTCACAAAGGGAGCAAGGCCCTGCTGACACCTGTATTTCAGACCACCAGCCTTCAGAACTGTGAGGGAATACCTTTCTGTTGTTTTAAGCCACCCAGCCTGTGGGATTTGGTTACAGCAGCATTAGGGAGTTAACACAATGTCTGTTTCCTGGATTTGGTGGTTTCATTGAAGGTTGTGAAATGGTAAACTTTGAATTCTGTCATCTTATGTATTTATTAGCTGGAATTATTTCAGTAGAAAAACTTCCTTTCCCTAAGTCTATTTTATTGTCTTGGAATATATTTACTCTAGAAAGTTATAGAATAGTTTGATTTTTTTTTCTCCCTTTTATTCATTCATTCATTCATTCATTCATTCAAGTAAGCTTTATGCCCAAGGTAGGGCTTGAATGCATGACCCCGAGATCAAGAGTTACATGCTCTAGGGGTGCCGTGGGTGGCTCAGTTGGATAAGTGTCCGACTCTTCATTTCTGCTCAGGTCATGATCTCAGAGCTGTGGGATTGAATCCCAGGTCAGACTGTGCACTCAGTGTGGAGTCTGCTTGAGGTTCTTCCTCTCCCTCTCCCTCTGCTCTGCTCCCTTGACTCCTATCTCTAAAATAAATAAGATTTATTATCTTTAAAAAAAAAAGAGTCATATGCTCTAGTGACTGAGCTAGACAAGCACTCTTGTTCTTTCTGTTTGGATTGTCAAATTTCGAAGTAATGAGTTGGCAACATTTAGTGATGTCCAATGAGCTTATTTTGTTCCCATTTTTTTTTTTTAAAGATTTTATTTATTTATTTGACAGAGAGAAATCACAAGTAGATGGAGAGGCAGGCAGAGAGAGAGAGGAAAGCAGGCTCTCTGCTGAGCAGAGAGCCCGATGCGGGACTCGATCCCAGGACTCTGAGATCATGACCTGAGCCGAAGGCAGCGGCCCAACCCACTGAGCCACCCAGGCGCCCCTTTGTTCCCATTTTTTTTTCTTTTGAGTATGTTATGGACTTATGAAGAGAGCTTATTTAAAAGAGAATGTCATTAATAAATTATTCTGGGCCTTTGGGCTTCTCCCAGTTGTAAATGAAATGTAGGATTGATATCTTGCCCTTGGGTAAAATGTAGACTAAGAAAAATGATCTTGTTAGGATGTCTAGGAAATTACCTGTTGGTGACCCAGTAGGAGGCTATTTAAGTTCCAGTAGGGCCAAAGTTGAGTTTGGTTCAGATAATCCTCTGAAAACCAGTATAATATTAAGTGTAATTATATTAATATTTGTTTTCCAGCTTGATAAATCTTATATCCCCTAAGAACTCCCATCTTTCTGTCTGGAGAAGAATTAAATTTAGGTACATTCTCAGAATTTCTTCTTATCTCAAAACCATTACAAGCTATGAACAGTTTCCCTCTTTTTATTGGACAGATGAACATGAGGGTAAAGAGTTGCATAGTAGCCACTAAATGGAGGTTTGTGTTTGGTTTTGAAAATAAAAATCCGGGTTTGAGAATTAGTGTATTTGAGGGGAAGCACAGACTAATTAAAATTAGAAATGTCCTAAAAATTCAGTTTTATAGTGTTAATTATAGTTTACATCTCCCCACGAAATTCAAGTTCCTTCAGGGCAAGACCAGGTCTGACTTATCCATATCTCCTCAAACACTCAGTATAAAGATTTCACAGAGTAGGTGCTTCAAAATAAATAAATATAATTAGAATTCAGTACAGTTAAAGTTCCTTAAAAGATCAATATACTTTAGACAAACTCAGAGCAATGAATATCACGTGAGAAGCCGAATTGGATTCAATTACCATAAAAAAATGATAAACTGACTGTATACAAAGTGATGCAGAGTACACTGAAAAAGATGCCCACAGTATAAAACAGGTATGGTTTAGCATACTATCCCTTTATATAAAGAAAAATGGTGTTAGGGTACAGAGTCGACCACCCCTCAATTAGACAGAGAACACTCTCGATAATGCAAGTCACACAGCGAGGTTTATTTCCAGCTAGCTGGGGTCCAAGTATCCGCCCGGAGCAGCGGGTTTCAACAAGGACCCCGAGCACTCAAAGCCAAGGGTTTATATAGCATTTTCAAGGCACTTTCTCATAGCTACATACATCTCTTGCGCCCGACTTTGACAGTTAAATTTTGTTTAACTTTCTGCAACCCTGGCGTCACCCTAGAGCCATCCTGGCAGTTAAGTGAGATTTAGGTTTAGAAGAAATTTAACTTTATTTACATTTCCTTCTGCCTCAGTCTCCTACAGTTTTATGGTGGGGAGGGCGACCTTTGGCCTTGAGGTACTGAGCCATTGAAAAGATGGCCTTTTTGTTGTAAATCACTAGGACATTTGCAAACCAAGGTAGACTCCGGTCTAGCAGGATTGTGATCTCTGCAAGTTAACTATTTGTTTTTCTTCAACATTTGGTCCCTGTAGTGCCATCACTTAACCGCCCTGGTGGTATATGATTAAGTTGTTTTTTCAGGTTTTAGCTACTCTCTTATCTCAGGTAACGTGAGCAGTGTGGCCTGCTTAGGGACGCTCAGTAAAATGGCTTCCCGGCCTTCAGGATGGCCATTCTTATGCTAACCCACTCTTACAGTGCAAGGTGCCAGCTTTTGCTTTGCCAAGATGGCTGTACTTATGTCAGGGCTAGACTCGAGGTGGGCACAGCCTTGTTTTTCTTGGCCTTCACACCTGGAGCTGGTTTCCAGGACTTGTTTTTAAGTCCCCTGGGGGAGGGGAGCAGAGACAGTAAAATAGGTCCTTACAATGGTAGGTAATATTTCAATATGAATTGGAAGGAACTTAGAGGAATATATGTCTGCGATGGGCTTTGTCAGTCAGGATGCCGTTGCAGAAAGAAACCACACAAAATACCTCAACATAAGAGATTTCATATAGAGACATGGTTACAACGTTGGAAGTGCTCAAAGAGCAGGAGAGAATTGAGGTGTCACAAAGTAGTGTGGAAAGCAGCAACTGACATCTAGGAGTGAGGAACAAAGGGTGAGTTTGTGTCTTATTGGAACCTCAGAGGAGGACTTTGGCCGCTGGGGAGGGAGCAAGGCTTGCTTTCCCCTGGTGCCTTTCAAAGGGGTGTGTGGTGAAGGTGCTAGAAGGGCTGGTGGAAGCTCAAGACCAGGACAGGATGGGGGAGTTGGGGGGGGGGCACAGGGGGCTAGAAGGAGCTGCACCCCAGGGCTCCTATGGCTGCTGGAGTGATGCTGAGAGGGGCAACAAGACAACAGGAAGTGGGACTTCTTCTCTTATCCTGCTTCCTAATCTTGCTCTGGTGAGAAATGCCAGGTGCAACGTTCCAAATAAAGTATCATCACAAAGCAGGTTACGGGAAAGCAGATGTGGAGCCCAGGGACAAGAATTTAGTAAATCCTGTGGGGGAAAGAGAACACAGATGCTTCCTCTAACATTGATGTACTTCTGCATTGTCTGAATTGGATCACAGTGATCAAGCCTCATTATTGTAAAAGTTTGTTTATTTTAAGTAATCTCTACACCCAAGTTGGAGCTCAGACTCAGGACTCTGAGATCAAGAGTTACATGCTCTTCTGGCTCAGCCAGCCAGGCGTTCCCAACCCATATTTTTTTATTGAGATATATTTCATGTACTCTTTTTAGTATACAATCAAAGTATACAATTCAGTGTTTTTTTAGTGTATTTACAGAGTCGTGCAGTTAAAGACCACTAATTCTGCACTAGTTTCATCAGCCCAGAAAGAAACATTGTGCCCTTTAGCTGTCACCGCCTATCCCACTGCAGCTCCCACACTCCCCTCAACCCTAGGGCAACTATAACCCTGCTTTTCATCACTGTGGACTTGCCTGTTCTGGACATTTCATAGAAATGGTATCCTACATTATGTGGCCTTTGTTTGGTTTCTTAGCAAAATGTTTTCAAGATTCATCCATGCTTAACATGTGTTAGTACTTTCTTACTTCTCATACCTGAATAACATTCCATTATATGGGTGTACAACATTTTGTTTCTTCATCTTTTTTTTTTTTAAAGATTTTATTTATTTATTTGACAGACAGAGATTACAAATAGGCAGAGAGGCAGGCAGAGAGAGAGGAGGAAGCAGGCTCCCTGCTGAGCAGAGAGCCTGATGTGGGGCTCGATCCCAGGGCCCTGGGATCATGACCTGAGCCGAAGGCAGCAGCTTAACCCACTGAGCCACCCAGGCACCCCTATATGCCTATTCTTAATGTTAGTACCACATGGCTTAATTACTGTAGCTTTGTAGTAAGTTTTTTTTTTTTTTTTTTAAAGATTTTATTTATTTATTCGACAGAGAGAGATCACAAGTAGGGAGAGAGGAAGGCAGAGAGAGAGGAGGAAGCAGGCTCCCTGCTGAGCAGAGAGCCCGATGCGGGACTCGATCCCAGGACCCTGAGATCATGACCTGAGCCGAAGGCAGCGGCTTAACCCACTGAGCCACCCAGGCGCCCAATAAGTTTTGAAATTAAGACCAACATCGGTCTTTTTTCCCCCAAGATTCTTGGCTATTTGAGGTATTTTGCATCTCCATATGGATTCTAGGATCAGCTTGTCAATTCATGCAAAAAAAAAAGCAGCTGGGATTTTGATAGGGATTGCATTGAATACCATGCTTACTTTTAACAAAAACATTTCCACTTTGACCGGAGAGTCTGTTTTTCAAGATGCTAACTCTCTCGGTAATAGACAGTTAGTGTAAACTGCATTAAGTTAGCTCAGATTAAAATCAAGATTTTATCTCTCTTTTTTAGAACAAATCACACTGATCACTTTAAATTTGCGTGAAATAAATATTTGTTTCATATAAAATAAATATTTGTGGCTTGGCGAGGGCAAGGACTATATCTAATTTTGCTAACCACTGTATCCGCAGGCTAAGCCCAGAGCCTTGTCTGTAGAAGGTGCTCAGAATTTTTTAAGAAATGGAAGCATCTTCTCTAATAGGTGAGGGAACAAAAGCAGAAGGGTATATGGGCTTAGGCTGTCCAAGGTGATGCCCAAGGCACTAGGATATGTGAAAAGAACCCAGCTTAACCAGACACAAAAGCACACACATTGTATTTTTTATGTGAAATGTTCAAAAGTCTGGGGGATGGGGATATGGACTGACTATAAAGCAGGCATGAGGCTTCTTTTTAGGTAATGGGAATATTCTGAAATTACATTATGGTGATGATTGTCCAACTCTGTAATTTTACTATAATTCATTCCCTTGTCCACTTAAAGGTGGTAAATTTTATGGCATGTAAACATCACAATACAACTTAAAGAAGAAAAAAAAGAAAAGAAAAAAAAGAAAAAAGAAAAAAGAAAAGAACCCTAACAAATAACTCCAGCTTGAGACCGGGGCTTCAGTCAATTTCAATTTTTATTGGGGAAAGTGATAACCGATGAAGTCGATCAAATGGTGCTGTATTTCACTGGCAGAGCAGGAAAAAAAGGAAAAGGAAAGAAAAAATGGAGGTGGCATGATTGAAAGGAGAGGGGTCTGCCCAGAGCAGTTGGGACTGCCGCTCACAGAAAAGGTAATGAGGGATCACGGGCCGAGGCTCCTGTCGGGAATTGGTCTATAAAAGGCCTGGAATACAAAGTAGAGCATGGACACTCGGCTGAAGGGAGACAAGGGACTGGAAGCCTAAGCCATCTGCCCAGTTTCTGACAGTGAAGAAACAAAGAAGGTCGCGGGGCTTGCCTTCCTGCGGCACTTGGGGGAGCCCACTTGAAACACTGCGGGGCAGGGCTGGTCACCCTGGTGTGAAAAGCCTGTAGCGGCAGCCTGAGGAACGTGGCGGTGGGAAAACCTTCTAGTTAGGAGCCATCACTTCACCATTCACCCTTGTCAGCCCAGCTGCCGGGATGGCTCAGCGGGGAAGGGAAATGATCGATAGTGGCCCCTGACAGGTTACAAGGGAAGAAGTAAATGTTCGACAAATAGCTTCGGGTCATGTTGGCCAGGCTGTCGGACTCCCAATCCTGCCCTTGATCTTGATGCCGGAGTGTCTGCCTCCCTCACAGTAACGAAGTCTAAATTGCGTCCGGAGGCTTTCTGGCTTCGGTATTTCTGCTCACCCCAAGCTAAAATTCACCTGGCCTTCAACGCCTGCCTCATTTATTTACGGTGCCAGCTTTCTTATCATTCTTCAGCATGTGTGACGTGCTAGAGACTCGGCTAAGATCTTTCCAGGCATGCATACATTCTCGCACAAACCCAAGAATTAGAAACTGTGATCCTCAGTTTTTTTAGATTGGGATATAAACTCAAAGACATGGATTAATTTGCTGAGATCACACAGCTAGTAAGTAGCAGAGGTGAGCCTTGAACTGGGTGTATCCGATGCCAAAGCCCATTTTCACAGGCAGCGCTGTCTTGTCTTTTCCAAAGTGAATCTTCAATGGGCCATTCTACTTCCTGGTCTGATTAAAGATTAATTTCTTACTTCTAAACGTGGAATAAATAAACAGCTAATTCTTACTCTCTAACTGAACTGGGTACTCACATAGAGCAGCAGACAGGCCTCAATAAAACAAACACCAGCTGTATTGCCCCCTGGTCACTAGTTGGGGAGTCAGGATCCTACTCCAGTCTGTGGCATGGTCTGGGGCAGGGGTGGGAGTTGGGACAGGGCCTTTGTCACAGCAGCCTGCAGCCCTCAGAAGTGCTCTCATCTCAGTTGGTTAGGACCTGGCATGGCCAGCTGCTCCACCACTGTCTCCAGAGGTAGGGACCTGGCAGCCATGCTGGGCTCCCCTGGGGAGGGACTGGAAAGCTCTTCCCTTTTGCAGCCAATTGGCCTGATTTCAACCCTTACTGGGATCAACCAGGCAGGCTTGCGTGTGCTGGGTCACAAAGCTCAAGTAACCTACTCAGCTTTCAGATTATTACCTAAACAACCACATTAATGAGATTCAAATCTAACACTTGCACCAAATTCAAACTAGAATTCTTATGGTAAAAGCCTACAGCCTTTGACCAGTCTTGAAGAAGAAGTCTCATTTTCTCTTACCCCTCCATAGAGTGATGGTAAGGATGAGATGGAAGGCATTATCCCCATTTTACAGGTAAGAAAAGCTGGCTCAGAGAAGTTTCTATCCCGAGTGTGCCTGACACCTTGTTTTATGGCTGTAGGTACTCCATTTTGAATATTTGTTCACTGAGCCAGTCTTCCTGTGGTCAGTGGGGGATAGAAGAAAATGCAGGTACTATTTATTTCGTTTGTAGGTACAATGTCTCCATTTTGTCTGGTTCAGCATACTGGAGAGTTTTCCTTTCTCTTTGTCTGGGCCCTGAATTCCTGCCATCTTCTCGGAGAGTGCCTACCTGGGAACAGCCTCTGGGATTCTTTTGCCACCATGGATTTGAAGGGTGAAGCCAGAGTGTGGCAGTACAAACTGGTGGAGGGGAGCCAATAAATGAGTGGAAGTAAAAGGCCTTTTATCCTCCTTTGCAGGAACCATTCAGGAAGGCAGTGATGTGGGAAGCCAGGTATGGGCACAACAGCAGGGGAATGACCGATGGCATCATTAAATCTCTGGGCTATTCGTCCTTGGCTATCCAGCTGTTTCCTAATGACATTTTCCCCCTTCTCGATTTCTATTTTCTTTCTTAAGAAAGATCAATGCAGAATGAAACAGGGTCTGATTTGAATGGAGGTTTTAATATAAGTGATATTTGTGTTCCTTAAAATAAAAAGGTTTTTTTTCCCATGTATTGTCCCATGTTATAAATGATATATATTTAGGAGAAGTACAATTTTTAGCCATAATCTTTCAAACCTCCCTGGTGAGCAGCTGCATTATGTGTCTAGACCACAGGAGGGCAGTGGTGTCACACGTAAAAGATGCCTGCCTTCTGCTTTCTGAACAGATGGCACATTTGTTAGACTTCATTGGATGTATTTTTCCTTTATTGAAGCACAGGGGAATTTCACATTTGCAGGTAGAATGGGGGAAGATAGTTAAAATTTTATACCGTATTTTTATCTCTTTGTTTATGCTGATAAAGGTAACAAAGGCAGTTGATTTATCCTCCTTTTTGCTGTTTTGAGAGATTGTTGCACTAACAGGCTGGGCTGGTTGTTCCTTACCACCATGACCCTGGCAGAAGATGTTCTGTTGATTTTGCATTTAATTGGAAATCTCACAAAGATAATACATAAGCCCATCCTTCTTCCAAACCCTCAATACCCTTAGATATGACTTAAATCCTGCTGTTGCTTTCAGGAAATTTTTGTATTTAGTGTTTCTCCACACCTATTAAGTAGGCAGTATCTAGCCAGCTTTCTCTGAAGATGGAACCGTATCACCTTCCTTAACCCCATCATCATGGGAATTCTGAAGGATCTCTTTCACAGAGAGGTCTGGTCCTGCTGGGTTCCGAATGTCCCCTGGCCCCTGCGGATGCAGGAGGTCTTAAGTCAGAGCTAATCCGTTGACTCTTCCTAGGGTGGTATAATGCAGAGGTTGCTGCAAAACCTTGGACTGTTCTAGCATCTGTCCTATGAGCGTATTTGGTTTGTCATGCTGCATTGGCTCATACAGGGTTGAATTAAAAAAAAATTGCTAATACTTAAATGCAAAGACTTCTATTAAAGATCCAGGTTTCTTGCTTTTCTTGAAACACTGAACAATTGGTATGACTAGCCTGCACGGGCTCTGGGTGACAATTGGCCACAGCCACCTTCTTTGTGGCTATATGTAGTCATTACATAACCAGCTCTTCTCTTTTGTTTCCCTGACACTAGGGGAGGTGCTGATTATAACCACGTTTGCACTGTTTTTGTTACAATAAAAAAGGAAAATGAGAATTTAATACCCATTTCAGTCTCAGAATAGCAAAATGAAAAAGATAATGAAGGAGCCACATGTCTCAAGGAAAATGAGCCTGAATGTAGCCTTCTCTGCTGCAGCATTTAGGGAAACTACCTGGTCTGCTAGCACCTTGCATTTTGCACCTGGGATGGCTGCATCTTTGAAGGTGGGCAGGCCTGGGGCTTACCTGGGATAAAGTACCAGCACTCTGGTGATCTTTCTATCCCCGTGGTTAAATGGGGGATAATCTCATTGAGCTCTCACAGCAGCTGGGCACACTGCTTAGCACAGTGTTGTTGACCACCTCCTAGCTTTGTCTTACCTTCCTTTTGGGGGCAGTGGATTTTTAGGCTGGAGCTCCATGAAGCCTCCTAACCCTCATTCTTTGGTTAAGTTGTAGATTCACTACCCAACCCAGCCAGGGGAAGAAAGGGTTAAGGTGGAAGGGGAGGGAGGGAACCCTTTGGAGGGGCCCTCAGACTCAGATACGGCTAGATGCCTCTTCTGGAGCCTGGAGGTGGCGGCTGAGCTCCGTGGGGCTCCAGGAGGATTGGAGGAACAGACAGGAAATCCATTCTTGCTCTGCAGACACATCGGCAAAACGCCCAAAGCAAACAGCAGAGGAAGTTTGCTTTAGTGGAGACAAACTCACAACTTTGCTCTTTCAAAGCCTCTGTTTACAAGTCAAAGCCGAGGCTCTGGCGGGTTTTCTACGCACACTCACCTGTGAGGTGCTGCCGGAGGGCTTATAGTAACTGAGCTGGGCTGCTGTGGCCTCCAACGGAGATCTGCTCTTTACCCCTTGGGGAGCAAGGACTGCTTACCCCAGGCCTCCTGGGGTCAAATTTGGGAAAAGAGGAGATGAAAAAACAAAACAAAACAAACAAAACAAAAAAACACAAGCCCTTAGCACTGGTGAGTTTTCGAGTAGAACATCCCCTGTAGGTTATGGAGGAGGTGAGCAGTGTGATATTGGCAGATGCGGGCCTTGGGTAATTGCAGCCTGAACAAAGGTGGTAAATAAAAATATGCTGCAAGAATAGAAGCCACAGAAGATGTCTCTAAGGGGTAGTGTTGGTTCCGTTACCTGGACGGTGTCTGATGTTATAACTGGATTGGGTGTACCTGTTCCCTTGAAATCAAGTCAGCAGCAAGTGTCTGGAATAAAAATACATTGGCTGAAGGTGGAGTTTGGGGAGTCTATAAAAACAGTATCACAGATCTTTTGTAACTTTACAT
Organism: Mustela putorius furo; assembly: GCF_011764305.1. NCBI lineage: Eukaryota > Metazoa > Chordata > Mammalia > Carnivora > Mustelidae > Mustela > Mustela putorius. The sequence goes on along the minus strand of NW_025421294.1, from coordinate 45,423,173 downwards.
TCCAGTGAGAGATTTCCTGTGGGAAAAGAGGCAAAGGGGATGCTCTCTGCTGACTAAGAGGAAAAGGGAGACCCTGAGGAACCAGGGGGATGGAGGAGACTGGGTGAGTGACAGCGTGTCTTGCCCTAAAGGGGCTGCTGATGAAGATGTCTTAGGGAGGTTCAATACCATGATCGAGCCCCAAAGGTTCTGGAAGCAGTTACCTCTGGTTTTGAATCCTGGCTGTGATGCTTTTTAGCTGCTGGGCCAGTCACATTCCTTCTTTAAGCCTTGGTTTCCCTTGACGAGAGAGTGGGGGGAGAGAGATTGAGCACCAAACACAAGGTGCGTAGGGCTGGAGGGCAGTGCTGACACTGGCTTGGAATGTCTGTTTTCAAAGCCCTGGTTTCCACCATATACACTGCCATCACACACCCCATCCCCCAGCCCCACCCTGTCCTCCCCAACATCTCCTCTCAGTTTGGATTTTGAGCTCTTAGACCCAGCACCTTTGGTCTCCGCTGCTTACATTAGGATCCTCAGGGCAGGAACTCCCCATGTTCTGCTAGTTCCTTTGAAATCTAGTGCTAATTTTTTCAAAGTGATTCTTTGACTCTTCCTGGCCATAATTTCTGGTTGAGCTTTGCTCCTCAGCGTGCCTTTTTTTCTCAGGCCATCCCCACTTTAAATACTTTTACCTCTCTCGAGAAGTATGTACGGGTGTGGTTCTGTGCCTCTGCGTTTCTCTCAACTGCTCATTCCCCGAGTGTGCCCTCGGAGGGTCAGTGGCCAAGTAAGTTAGGAAAATGGTTGCTTGTTTAAAGGGAGTTTTGTGCTAATGTGCATTATAAATCCCTCAAAAGATGCTATTGCCTGTAGGGTTTCTCAAACTGTTCGGATCTAGGAATTTAAAACTCTCGCTCCTTTGCTCCCCCCCCCCTTTAAAAAAAGATTATGTATTTATTTATTTATTTGACAGACAGAGATCACAAGTAGGCAGAGAAGCAGGCAGAGAGAGAGGAGGAAGCAGGCCCCCCGCCGAGCAGAGAGCCTGATTCGGGGCTTGATCCCAGGACCCCGGGACCACGACCCGAGCCAAAGGCAGAGGCCCCAACCCACTGAGCCACCCAGGTGTCCCCTCCCTTTCTTTTCTTCCCTGTTCTTTTACTGTTTCATGGGACCTGAATGTCAGCGTACACGTATTGGAGGCTACAATGCCATTATAGTGGAGTTCCTAAGTAGGGGGAGCCCAAAGCCAGACTCTGGGGCCAGTTGTATTCCCGGGAGGGGGTCTCAAGGGCAATGATCACCCCTGCTGTTGTTCTGGGGGGAATTCATCTTTTGCATCTAGAATGGTGCTCTTATCATCTCACTGCTAACCAAGTCTCTGTCTTATAAGACATTCAGGTAAGTGGTCTCCTATCTGCTATCCCAGTTCCCGCGGCCTTATCTTTCACCTATTTGTTTCGGAGAAAGAGGGAACACATGCGTACAAGGGCGAGGGTGGGGTGGGGTGCGCAACAGAGGGAGAGGGAGAGATAGAATGTTAAGCAGACTTCATGCCCAGCGTGGAGTCCTAATGAGGGTCTCCATCTCACGGCCCTGAGATCATGACCGGAGCAGAAATCAAGAGTCGGAGGCTAAACTAACTGACTGAGCACCCTCGGTGCCCTCCTTGTTTGTGACTCCAAAGTCTGGCGTCCTTTCTGTGCCCAAACTTGATTCTGTATTGCTTGTGCCCGCACACAACGCCCACCCATATCTCTATCTGTTTTCTTTCTTTCTTTTTTTTTTAAAGATTTTATTTATTTATTTGACAGAGAGAAACCACAAGTAGACGGAGAGGCAGGCAGAGAGAGAGAGAGAGGGAAGCAGGCTTCCTGCAGAGCAGGGAGCCCGATGCGGGGCTCGATCCCAGGACCCTGAGATCACGACCTGAGCCGAAGGCAGCGGCTTAACCCATTGAGCCACCCAGGCGCCCCTCTCTATCTGTTTTCTTTTGATTTGTCTTTCCCTCTGGGACTTTAGGATGCCTTGGTCTTCCTTTTTGGTCCTGTACCCTTCTAATCTTCCTTGCACTTTGCCAAGTTTGATAGGATGTAGGTGTTGAAGAGTTCAGGCTCTAGGGTCTGATAAATTGATTTCTGGTAATTGTAAACTCTTGGGGGGAAGTTATTTAACCTTGGGCCTCAGCAGAGCCACTATAACTCCCTTATACAGTCCTGTTGAGGATTAAATGAGATAGCCCATGTGGAGTGCTTCTCATACCACCTGGTGTATAGTAAGAGATCAGTAATTATCAGCTCTTACATTATCCAAGGCCCAAGGGCTTCTTTGATCAATTTAGCCCACACTGAGCTCTCTCATCTCTAAATACTTTATAATTAGTGTCACAGACTTAGCACTTGATTTTGTTTGTGACTTACTGATAGCTCCCCACACTAGATTTGGACTTAATTTTTTTTTTTTAAATGAATAATTTCCAACATGCCAGAAGTAGAGAGAATAATAGCATCTTTTTGTAGGATTCTTTTGTACTTGTCATTGGTTTGGGTCTTTCATGATAGTTCTTTTTCATTCTGTTGTGACATTAACTCTCACATCCCTCCATACACAGGACACACTGGCATAGGCTGTAACTGAGAACAAGTCACCCCTTGTGTGGAAGGCTCTACGTAAGGATATCTTTCCTCAGTCTCTCCTGGAGGATGAGACCCCCCCAGAAAGGCTCTTTCCCTTCTTTTTTTTCAAAGGAAAAAATAGCAATCGACTTCCTAGAGACTCTACTTCATTTTCCAAAGGGAAACGGTCCCACCTCCCCTCTTCAGTTCTTCAGTGGAGCCTGGTGCAAAATAATTTTTTGAATCAGTGACTTCCCATTTTTTTCCTAAAGTTTTTCAGAACTGCTCTCTAGTATCAGGTTTGAATCCCAGTTCTCGACCTTTGTGGCTTAAAGCAGCAGACTTGAGAAGAACAGATCTCAGAGCTAAATCTCCACGGCTCTCCCCCTTCTTTTTTTTTGCACTGGGTGATTGACATCCAGGGACAGAACATACTGACTTCTCTCAAGATACTGAGCAAAATAAAAACAACGTGCAGGAGGAAACATGATCCTACATTTATTAATGTGGCATCAGACAAGGTCTCCAGAAACATGTCTTACGCCACAATTCCTCTTGATGGCACTGGAGCCTTAAATATCGGAACAAGTCTGGTCTTTCTCATTCTAAATCCTATTATCTAGGTTAGCTCATCTGTATTCAAAAGATCAATGTTGCATTATTACAAAGATCCTTTCAAGTGTAAAAAGGATGGCACTTCATTACAGAAAGTAAAAGAAACTAATCAAACTTTCTTGGTGAAATCATTGACTTTTTTAAGTAAAGGGCAAATTTAAGAATTTGAAAGTCCGAGATGCAAGAGAACTCTGTGGTTTGGGCTCACTCCGGCATGCATGTGTCTGGTTGTAGCGCGTGGGTCTTGGATAACCTCAAGAAGAAAGAGACTTTCTTGAAAGATTCTCAGTGCTCGCAGCTATGCTCATTTCTTCTGTCACGTCGTGGTTGTGTGCCTTGGAAAAAATAAGCTGCTGGCGCGAAGACTCAAAGTCATGGTCCCTGGTGTGCCATGTACAGGCAACACTTATATTGACCTGGTTAATAGAAATTGTTAGGAAAACACTGGTAAATATTATTTATTCATTGTCTTAACTCTTTTTTTAACAGACAGCTCTTATTTCTTATTATCACCAGTTGGGTGCCATGGGTTGTGTATTGGCAGGTAGGATGTTTATTAGGTGGTGTTCTTGGGGTCAACACCCTCTGAAAGAGAGGGGAGGGAAGGAGGAAGGGAATGGGAAAGATCCACATGCACACTCCAGGATACATACATAAGGAAGAGGGGCTCTGGAGTGAAAGCAGCCTTTTAGTGCTGTCTTTCCTGAGGAGGAGGGAGCCTGCCCTGTAATACAAACAACATTGGAAAGGTGCTTGATTTTAGCAAGCCTTCGGTCTTTAGTTGAGGCAATCCCCAAAGGGAGATGATAGTTGAGGGCTGTTTGCTGTCAGCACTCCCAGCAGCCTGGGTAAAATTCCTTTTATTTCTGCAAGTTGGATCTGGGCACACATCACAGTGTCCACCACTCTTAAAGGAAAATGTGCGTTGACCACCTTCTGTGTCCCAGAGCTGTGCAAGGTCCTGGGACTAACAGTGATGCATGAGGAACAGTCAGTCCTTGCCTTACGGTATTTCTGATCAGCCTCTTCATTCTATGATTAGTATGACACCATAGATGTAATTCCAAGTATCAGCTTGTATTCACTAATTTCACCTGCTAAAACACATGAGCTAGCTAGATTTTATAGATGGGGAAACTGAGGCAAGTGGTGGTGAAAGCTTGAGCAGGTTTTCCCCAGAGTCCTGAGAGCCTGCTACAATACTACTTCCACATGTTGCCATTTCTGTGAGATCAAAGCCAGGCTTCATCTTCCTGAGCCGGTGTCAGAACTAGCTATAACATTTGCTTACTGAAAGATATGTAGTGTGGCGGTTACCTTCCAGCTGCACTATCCATTACTGGAACCCCTAGTCACATAAGCCAATTGAGCTCTTGAAATGTGGAAAGTCCAAACTGAGATGCTGTTAAGTGTAAAATACACACCGGAATTCAAAGACTTAGATGGAAAAAGAACATTAAAAAAAAAACAACCTCGGGGCGCCTGGGTGGCTCAGTGGGTTAAGCCGCTGCCTTTGGCTCAGGTCATGATCTCAGGGTCCTGGGATCAAGTCCCGCATGGGGCTCTCTGCTCAGCAGGGAGCCTGCTTCCCTTCCTCTCTCTCTGCCTGCCTCTCTGCTTACTTGTGATCTCTGTCTGTCAAATGAATAAATAAAATCTTTAAAAACAAAAACAAAAACAAAAAACACCTCATCTGTCCTTTTATACTGATTGCATGTCAAGGTAATAATATTTTTGATAGGTCGTGTTAAATAAAAAAGTCTAAAAATTAATTTCACTTGTTCTTATGTTTTATTGTGGCTACTTTAAAATTTAAAAATGACTTAGTGGTTTGAATTTGTGGCTTGCATTTTGTTTTTATTGGACACAGTTCACTTAGAGTATCTGAGATTCTTCCTATGGGGACATATTTTGCTCTTAAATTCAGAGAAAATCCTGTTTAGTCTGGTATTGGGATCGGGTTCTTTTGATATGCTTCATTTAATTTGTATTTATTAATAGGGATTCTATTCACCAAACAGCTACTATTTGCTGGTTTTGTGATTGTTGAAAACTAGTTAGAGGCAGCCTGAGTGAGATGAATTAAAGTTCTATTGTTGTAGGGGAACAAGGTCATCAACTTGAAATTAATCAACGGATTTCAAATCACCGGGAAGGGATATTTTACCTTCAGCTTTACAGTTTCAGCATGTAAATTGCTGTTTAGAGGAGAGTCTGTAAAATCAATCCAGCCTTTCTCCCTTCAGAAATTAAAAGCAATTTATTTTTATTTTTGGCAAATCTTAGGAAACACTTGTACATCCAACTCCTTCACCCTGACACCACCTATATTGCATGTTGTTTTGGACTTTTGAGTAGGGAGGTGGGAAATTTGGTTGTCTTCGTGTCCCACAGGATTTGGAGGAGACCCTTCTGATCCCTGTTGGGGAGCCCATCTGTCTCTACCTGATACATTTTATTTCAAATGAGTCAGAAACCCCAGAGCTAAACTTGGCCAAAGTAGCACATATCATGTGGACTCCAACCAAAGCCATATAAATCATCCCCAGATCATACCAAACTTGGCCTCCAAACCCGGCACAGATTTTCCAATCTGGTCCTGGAGTTTGCCAGAAGGCAGGAGGACCACAGGGATGTGTGGGTTGCAACTGGCTTTTGTCCCAAACTTCTGTGGTTAGTGAAGCTCGTCTGATCTGGGATTGGATATGAACACAGCTCGTGGACTCGAAAGACACCGAACCACCTTGAAGGGTCATTTGGTCCAAGCCCCTCCAGAAGATACCCCCACAAATAGCTATTTATCCATCCACCAACCTTTCCCCTACTCCCGTGCCCCCCCAAATCAAGAAAGATCCAGAGACGGTGTGTAAATAAATACATGAAGCATTCCAATTTATTGCTCTCTTAGTACTTTTTAATATCAGTATGCTGATGATAAGCCTACATTGGGGCCCCAAGTGAATGAACTTTCATATTTTTCTGAACAGATTTGCAGAGGCTGCCTTATTTGTTAGGCTGACTCTTGAAAATAGCAACAGTGTAATTTTTTAAAATTAATTTTTAAATTTTTAAAATAAACATATAATGTATTTTTATCCCCAGGGGTACAGGTCTGTGAATCGCCAGGTTTACACGTTTCACAGCACTCACCATAGCACATACCCTCCCCAATGTGCATATCCCCACCACCCTCTCCCAACCCTCCTCCCCCGCAGCAACCCTTAGTCTGTTTTTTGTTTGAGTCTTTTATGGTTTGTCTCTCCCGATCCCATCTTCTTTCATTTTTTCTTTTCCTACCCCCAAAGCCCCCATGTTGTATCTCCACTTCCTCATATCAGGGAGCAACAGTGTATTTTATTTATCTGATTTCTAGGGAAGGTTCTTTTTAAAGTTTTCACTCTTGTTATTTTTATTTTTTTAATGGAGAGGAACAATAGTGATTAATCATTCTTTGTTCTTCTTGGGTTAACACAATTTATTTTCTAGTTTTCACTGAGGTGGCACTGTGCTATATAGTATTTGTCTGATTTGTGAAGTAACCTATATTTTGGGGGAAAAAGACTTGGGAAGGTGGTGAGCATTTTTCTCTTAAATTCTACCCACGAACCCCCAAATAACGGCATCTCTGCATAAAGAGAGCTACCTTATCCTCAATGGGTTTTCTTTTCTGGTTTCTCTGACACAACAAATTGACATCCCATTTGAAAATCAAGCAAGGGCATTCCTGGAAACAAAGAAACAGGTGTGGTTGGAGCTTCCAAAGAACTTCTCAGTTAAAACAAATCCAGTGAAAAACAAACAAACAAACACACAGAAGAAAGGATACTTCAATCTACCTAGCACCTGCCCCGCTGGGTAAGAGTTTAGGATTTATTATCTGTGTGTTTGGGCAATTGACTTAAGCTCTCTGCCTCAGTTTCTTCATTTGTGAAACAATGATAAGACTTTATCTTATAGAGTGGCATAAAAAATACTGTAAAATTACAGGCGGAGTTTCTGGATCATCAAATGCAGGGAAGAAGTTATCAAATGTAGGAGGCAGCAGTGGTCACAGACATCATCTCTGCCAGTCTCAAAGCCTTTCTGCAAAGTTGTTTTTTTAAATGCCGGAAGAGGTTTCTAGCAGCATTTGTGCCACGAACATCTCACAAATGCAATACATGTATAATTCCCAAGAAATTCGTTTTGTCGAAACATAGTGTAAATTGGAGTCCAGGCCTTGAATTTTTTTTTTTTTTTAAGATTTTATTTATTTATTTGACAGACAGAGATCACAAGCAGGTAGAGAGGCAGGCAGAGAGAGAGAGGAGGAAGCAGGCTCCCTGCTGAGCAGAGAGCTCGATGCGGGACTCGATCCTAGGACCCTGAGATCATGACCTGAGCCGAAGGCAGCGGTTTAACCCACTGAGCCACGCAGGCACCCAAGGCCTTGAATTTGATTGCCTCCTGAGTCAGTAGTTTCAGAGCAGAAATTGAGCACAGCTTGGCTGCTTTTAGTTCAGACACAAGCCTGCAAGGTCAGTTGTTATCTTTCTGAGACACACAGTAGGATCACAGCAACCTGGCCATACTTCTAGTCTTTTATTTTAGGCTCCTTTCTAACACCCTGCCTGACCAGACATCCCATGTGCCCCTTGGAACTTGTCCAGAGAAATCGTTTCTGACATCACAATGATTCTGTTTTTATTCTGTTTTATTCCACACTGATTATTGGGACGTTCTTCTTTCTAGCAACCTTGTCGTGTGCCCCTTCCCTGTAATATCTGGTCTTGGTCTTAGCTCTGTCCTTTGGAGAATAAAGCCAGTTCTCCAGCTCACTCGCCAGGGTTTCAAATCTTTGTTTGGGTGATTATTATACTTTTCTGAAGTATTTCCTTCTCCAGGCTACATTTTTGTTGCTCCTTTAGTCATTCCTCCCGTCGCGGGGAACGGCTGGTGAGAGAGGAGCCTCACATTTCAGGTCTTTACTGTGTACCAAACGTAATGAGGGAAACCACTTTTTATTATAGTAGTACTTACATATGATAGAATAATATATAAAATGATGATTATGTTTTATTATATCTCAGGCAGTTGGTTCTTGCTGAAATATCTCAAGTGGTTGCAATCATTTTGTAAGTGGAGTTGGCTTGGTTTGGGCCGACTGTCCAAAATGGATTCATCACTCATAACGTCTGGTTCTGGCCTGGGATGATTTGAATGGCTGGGGCCTGGAAGGGCTTGAGAGTGTCTGGGCTTCTCTCCAGAAGGCCATTCTTTTGGGCTAGCTTGGGCTTCCTAACAGTAATGGCAGCCACAGGGCAAGGCAGACACTTTACACGGCAGCTCAGTGCACCGAGTGCTGCGTTCAAGTCTGGGTCTAAAAACTGTTAGAGAGTCAGCTGTGTTCTATTTGATGATCAAAGAAGTCTCAGAGCCTGCTCAGAGGAAAGGAGAAGGGACATAGATTTTGCCTCTCAATGGGACGAGAATCAAAATTGATGGCCGTCTGCCTCTCTACTCTCAGCCGTCCTGGTGCTAATATCCAACGTCACCTCTTAACACAGCTACGGTGTTCAGAACAGGACAAAATAATCGAGCATGTAATCAGGCCACAAGATTTTCTTTTATTTATTTACTTATTTATTTATTTTTTCAATTTATGATTTCCTCATGGATTTTCGCATAGCTGTGACCCACTGCAGGCTCCTAATAAATTCATCACTCACTAGACCCTTCAAATCTTTATTTCACAAGCCTGCTATCAGGTTTCATATTTGTATAAATTCATTTTCTCATCAAAAGGCAGAATTTGATTTTTGTTCATGGAAATATCATCTGTTAAATTTGTTGGTTTGAATTGGTTTTTGTTCTGGTGGTAGCTACCTGTAAGCTGTTTGAAGAGTGTATTTGTAGTTCACAAACTTGGAGTCTGTGGCCTTGCTTGCTCTCGTCGACCTAGCCAGAGTGAATTTCCCACAACACAGATCTGGTGGTTGTTGCCCCTGAATAAAACTCTTCACAGTCCTAAGATATTGCCCTCAGGAAAAAGTCTGAATTTTATGCATGAAAATCTTACAAGGTTTTTCATACCTACCTCTCCTGACTACCCTCTTGTTCTTTCTTCCTCTTTTTCTCCTTGTCTTCCTCTTCCTTCTCCCCTCCTCCTTTCTCTTCCTTCTTCTTCTAGTAGGCAAGAACATATTTCTGTTGGAAGAAGTCACTGAGAGGACATGATGAGCGGTTGACCCCGCTAGTGGACCTAGGCACCTCTCCCCTGTCCTTGGAATATGCACTCTGCCCTCCATTCTAACACTAGGAGCTGTTTCAAGGATGTAGCCTTGAGAGAGCAATGTGGTTTTGAGACGGTCTGGACTGTGTACATGACTGAACCTTGTTAAGGCCTCTAGATACACTTTCAAGATTCCAGCAGGTAGGTGCAGAGATCTACTCATCTTGCAGCTGCCCAAGACAAGCCTCATAAGTAAGTTCCCTTGACTGTTAAAACTGTCACCCACTGATCTGGAGTGGCCTGCCTCTTCCTTCTGTGTCTCCTTGCCCTCTGCGTTCTGGGGTCAATTTCAGATTTCACTGGGGAAGCTCCTGAGTTTGCAAACCAGCAGTTACCTTTAAAAATTTTTTTAATTGCTGGGACGCCCGCGTGGGTCAGCCGGTTAAGCGTTTGACTCTTGTTTTCAGCTCAGGGTTGATCTCAGGGTTGGGAGACGGAGCTCCATGTTAGGTTCTGCCCTGGGTGTGGGGCCCGCTTAAGATTCTCTCTATCCAAGGGGCACCTGGGTAGCTCAGGGGGTTAAAGCCTCTGCCTTCACCTCAGGTCATGATCCCAGGTTCCTGGGCTTGAGCCCTGCGTCAGCAGGGAGCCTGTTTCCCTTCCTCTCTCTCTCTCTGCCTGCCTCTCTGCCTATTTGTGATCTCTGTCTGTCAAATAAATAAATAATCTTAAAAAAAAAAAAAAAGATTATCTCTCCCCCTCTGCCCCTCCTACCATCAAAAACATTTTTTTAAAAAAATTGTTTAGTGATATATTGGGACACAATTTTAAAAGAAATTGATCCGCCAAGTTTCTGATTGTTTTAATTTGTTCTAATAATTTTTCCATAGAATAATCTGTATTTTTTATTTTCTAGGTTCACAATGTCATTGCCTGTGACTTACAGTTATTCTTCCCTTTCCAGTGTTGTACATTTTATTTCTTATTGAGTTGTCTGTCCTCTAGTTCAATGTTAAATAGAACAGTGGTTGGACAGCCTTGGCTAGTTTCTGACTTGAAAGGAAACATTTCTGACTTCTCAGCATTAAGTATTCTCTTTGCCATAGGTTTTTGTTTGAAGATCCTATTTATCAGTTTGAGACAGTATCTTTTTCTTTCCTTGTTTGCTTTATTTTTAATGTCTGAATGGATATTGAATTTTAGAAGGATATTTTTCTGCATTAACTGATGATCATAATCCTCTTCTTTAATTATTTTTAAGATGAATGATAGGTTTCTATAGTTAAAGCCACCCTTCCCTCCTTCTTATGTATGAGTCGTATTCCATTTATAGTCATATTACGGTTTGTCTCTCTACTTACTTATTGGTGGACATTTGGGTTGTTGCACTTGGCTACTAAAAATAATCTGTTATGAATATCGATGTACAAATCTTTGAAGGGACTCATATTTTTATTTTTCTTGAGTGAATACCTAGGAATAGAATGACTGGATCATAGGAGATGTGTTTGCCTTTCTCCCTTCTCCTGTCCATGGCTGGATAGGTGAATGTTTGATTAAAAACAGAAACAAAAAACCCAAACAAGAACAACAACAACAAAATCCCCAAAACTGCCAAGCTGTTTTTTAAAGTGGATGTACTATTTTCTGTTCCTGCCAGAAATCTTAGAGAGTTCCAGTTGCTCCACACCCTTGCCTCTACTTGGTATGATTATTTTTGGAATTTTAGCCATTCTAATCTATGTATAGTGATAGCTCATTATGGTTTTAATTAGCATTTTCCTGATGAGTAATGATGTTTTCCATCTTTCTGATGCTTCTCAGCTATTTGTACATCTTCTTTATGAAGTGTGTGTTTAGAGTTTTGGCATATTTTTTAAAATTGTGTTCTTTTCTTGTAATTGAGTTGTGGTGTTTATGTATATTCTGGCTACCAAGTCCTTTATATGATACATGTTTTTGGAATATTCTCTCTTAGTATGCGACTTACTTTTAACTTTTAAAAATGTCTTTGGAAGCAAAGTTGTCTAATTCTGAAGTCCAGTTTATCATTTTTTTGTGCTTTTATGACTGATGTCTTATATGTTCTATCTATCTAAACACTTCTGTCCACCTTGTGGTTGTAGAGATTTTCTCTTATTTTCTCCTAGAAGCTTCATAATTTTAAGTTTTATATATAGTTCTACGATCTGTTTTGAGTTACTGTTTTTGTATTGTGTGAAGTAGGGAGCTGATGTTACTGGGTTTAGTTTGCGAAATCTTTTTTAAAAGTTATTTTTACAACAAAGCTCAGGTGAATTAGCAGTATTTTTTATCACTTTTTTTTTTTCCCTTCATGCACATTCTTTATCTCTCTTTGAGATATGGTTGTTCTAGGCTCATAAAGTGAATTGGGAAGTTTGCAGCCTTTCTCAATTCTCTGCAATAGTTTGTATGAGATTAGGATTATTTATTCCTTAAAATTTTGGAGAATCTTCCTTTTAACCAGTCTTGGCTTACTGTTTCTGTGTGTGTGTATAGTGATTTGGTTTTTAAAATGCTATTATTCTATTTATATTTTCGATGTCTTTTTAGTCATATTTAAGATGTATTTTCATAGGGGTTTTTTAACTGTCTTACTGCTATCAGTTGAGAGCTATTATCAGATGACATAATTCCTCTTCCTTCTTATGAGGTGTTTTGAATGATACTGTAACATCTTAAAGCAAACGAATAACATTCTCTTCTGGTGGCATTCCTTGACAACAGCAACTCAAATAATTTTATATGTAATCCAGATAGATGCTGCTTTCTGATGGCTAGCTTAACTCCAAGATACAGTTCAGAATATGTAGCTTAAACATTGGTTCTCATAATTACTAGGTTCTTTGCAAAAAAGTGTGAATGCCTAAACTTTGTCACACATCTATTACCACTGAATCTCTAAGGATGAGACTCAGGAGCTGAGTTTAAAAATTTTTTTCTTGGGGCACCTGGGTGGCTCAGGGGGTTAAAGCTTCTGCCTTCGGCTCAGGTCATGATCCCAGAGTCCTGGGGTCAAGCCCCGTATGGGGCTTGCTGCTCGGCGGGGAACCTGCTTCCCTCTCTCTCTGTCTCTGCCTGCCTCTCTGCCCACTTGTGATCTCTTGTCTATCAAATAAATAAATAAATTCTTAAAATTTTTTTTTCTTACTTATAACCTATTCATTAAAGTATAATTTACAGACCATTTAGTTAATTCAGTGAAAGTGTACGTTTCAACGATTTTTTTAGTCATTTATACAGTTGCCTTATTATCACTACAGTCCAAAGGAAACTGGATTTTTGACAAGGGGCTTCCCTTGAAATAGTCTGGGCTCTCAAGTTGAGACACCTTGTTTGACAGGATCAGATGATTTTCATGAGCTTCACCCAATTTGCTTTGAGCTTTAGTGTTGTTACATACGTCTTTGGGCAGGAGGGAGTGAGTTCACCATCATTCCTTAGAACCTTGGCAATGATAAATTTAATAGTTTTGCTTTCAGTATCCTCTCGTGATCATATGAGCCCATAATGCACTATGATTTGGCTGAAGTATAGACTCAAATTCTGCTCACTGGGTCATGGGTATAAGACTGAGTCCCTCAGTTAATGTGTGATTCTAGTCAAACTCTCCAGCATCTATCTATCTATCATCTATCTATCTATCTATCTATCTATCTATCTATTTTAAAGAGTTTATTTTTTGGACAGAGAACGAGATCACAAGTAGGCAGAGAGACAGCAAGAAGCAGGCTCCCTGCTGAGCAGAGAGCACCATGTGGGGCTCCATCCCAGGACCCTGAGATCATGACCTGAGCCAAAGGCAGAGGCTTAACCCACTGAGCCACCCAGGCACCCCTCCAGCATCCATATCTTAAAATAGGTTTTATGTTTTTTTTTTTTTTTTTTTTTTTTTTACTTGTGAGCACAATGGCTATTTGTCTTGGAACTGATAAATGATGTTCCAAATAAAGCTCTGAGAGTCAATAGTGGAAAGGGAAGCCTTTAGATGTCTTTCATTTCCAAGCCTAAAATAAAGATTTTGGATGCATTTAAAAAGTGTGTAAGGATGCCTGGGTGTCTCAGTTGGTTAAGCGTCTGCCTTCTGCTCAGGTCATGATCCCGGGTCCTGGGATGGAGCCCTGCATTGGGTTCCCTGCTCAGCGGGGAGTCTGCTTCTCCCTCTCCCTCTGCCCCATTTTCTCTGACCCTGCTCATGCTCTCTCTCTCTCCCTCACTCGCTCTCTCGATCCCTCACTCTCTAAAAAAAAGCGTGCGTGTTCAGGAGGGAAGGGATAGATAATGAAATGTTAAGGCATCTTACTTAGCAATATAGAGATTCAGGAAGTTTGAGGCTTTAGAAATGACAAGGTACTTTACAGGTGGTCTTCTCCAGCATTTTTCAAAATATGTAAATCAGCATATTCCTTGATATAATGTAAAGAATGGATTTTGTGGTTTAAATAACTCACGAACCCTTGAAAGGTTAATTCAACTTATTTCTGCAAGATGCTTCAGGTCCATTGTATATTGTGAATCTCTATCGGGGTCACATGTTTTATAGTGGAATTAAAATTTTTCCAAAGAGCGTCTCTGCAGGAGAGTTGGCTAGTACTTTTTCAGTCTCAGTATCCAATTTATCTTATTTTGATAGCACAATATTGAGAAAATTATAATTCACGAAGATAAGTGGTTGCAAAGGGTGGCAGTATTTGGAAACAGATTGCTTTGCTGTGTCAAGATTCTTGTCAATTAAACTGAGCAAAAAGTGTAAAAGAGGAACAATAGGACATTTTTGCTTCATCTGTATGTGTTTTATTGTCTGTGCTTAAATTGTTTATGTCTTTTGTTTAATATGTCTCTTTTCTGATCAGGGCCTGATTTAAAGATATTTTGTGCTATGGATTGAGATAGGATCCATATGTTTTTTACCACTGCTACTTAAATTGTGTGTAGACTAGCACTGTTTGTTACTGGTCTCAGTCAAGAAAAGAATAGAAATTGGGAATTAGTATTTAGAAATTTTTAAAGCAATTTGTCACTGCTATGACATCAAATCAGATGATCAGTGGATTCTTTTTGTTAATCAGGGTCTGGTCCAGTTGGGTGATTGTTATACCCATGTGATGAATTACATGTAGTTCAAGCTACCTATTGTCACCAACCTCCAATGAAATGGATGTTAATAAAGAAACAAAACAAAACTTGTCCTTTACCACAGATAGGTTGAGAGGTAATATGGTAGAAGATAATTAAACTCTTGGTCTTCTGTAGATAATGATAAATACATATATATATATACTTTTAAAAGGAAACATTCATCTTGTTGCTATATCCAAAGACATTGAAACTCTTGTACCACTGTACAACTCTTGTACCATTCTATGCTTCCATAGAATTTTTTTTTAAAGATTTTATTTATTTATTTGACAAACAGAGATCACAAGTAGGCAGAGAGGCAGGCTGAAAGAGAGAGAGAAGAAGCAGGCTACCTGCCAAGCAGAGAGCCCGATGTGGGACTCGATCCCAGGACCCTGGGATCATGACCCAAGCCGAAGGCAGAGGCTTAACTCACTGAGCCACCCAGGCGCCCCTTCCATAGAATTTTTAAAACCTTGTTCAGTTTCTAGAATTTTTCCATCAGACAAACTCCAGTTTTCTCTTTCAGAGCTGGAGCCAGAGGTAGTTTCTTTTCCTTGGGGATTTTCTTACCTCAGGACATCAGAAGTATCAAGGGGATTGGTCTATCTCAGTTCAATTAGTTTTTCACCCTCTCACCAATTTAAAAATATGGTCCATTGGCATTTTCTTGATTTATACATTCTATGCAAATAGAGCTCAAGTCCAACGCTCTTTCAGATTGCTTACTGCCTTCCTGTCTATATAGAAGTTCTGGAAGAGTTGTGACCTACAGATTTTGCATTTTAGTGCTCTTCTTTTTCCTTCTCTTTTTGGCTAACACTTTTACAGCTAGCACTGTGATTGGATCATTGTAAGAGCTCAATACAGTTTAACAATTACTAAAATTATTCTTTGATTTCTGTACGTGGAAAAAGACAACTCAAACATTTTTACAAGGAAAATTGTGGCATTGTCTCCTTATCTGGTAATTTTAGAGGGCAATCACAATGATAATCACTTGGGGAGTATTTGGTAGCTTAGATATAATCGGGAAAAATATTCCTGAGTTGTGAAATTGAGCACCACATCAGGCTCTGCTCAGTAGGAGGAGTCTGCTTGAGCTTCTCTCCCTCTCTCTCTGTCCGCTCCCCCTTGTAGGCATGTGCTCTCCGATTCTCTCTCTCTCACTGTCAAATAAATAAATTTAAAAAAAATTATGCCTGAATTCTTGATTTCCCTTTTCCTTTCTCAGAATTAACCTCTTTCTAAGCATGTATATGAATGGGATCAAAACTTATGGCTTGTTTTCTAATTTAACTTTTTCCATTTAATGATATAACTCGAGCCTTCCATTTGCTATCGTCAGCATAAGTTCACCTCATTTTTTTGGACAGTAGTTGAATTTTCTATTGAATAGATGCACAGTTGTGGGTTCTCCTACCTTCTCACTGATAGATACTTGGGCTTCCTGGTCAACCCAATTGTCTTCCTGACTATACAGACTAGTCATGTTCTAGAATATTAATGCTGATAAAATATTTTCACATGCATGCAAATTACCACGGCTGAAGGGACTAAAGAAAATCAGCTTGGCCCTAAAGGGAAAAAGGCAGCAGTTTCAAAGACATTTGAACAACAACTCTAAAATAAAATTAATTAACTTCCCTTTAAACAAATTCTTTTAAGTTTTCATGGCAATTTGTGCTTGTGAAAAAATTCTTGGCATGTCTTCTATAGGGAAGACACTCGTTCTCTGTAAACCCTAAAGATAGGAGAAAAGGGGCATAACTCACCTAGAAAGGGA
Organism: Mustela putorius furo; assembly: GCF_011764305.1. NCBI lineage: Eukaryota > Metazoa > Chordata > Mammalia > Carnivora > Mustelidae > Mustela > Mustela putorius. The sequence goes on along the minus strand of NW_025421294.1, from coordinate 45,406,822 downwards.
AGACTCTGTTAACACTGGACAGAGCCAAGAAATATTTAGTTGTATGATTTTTAAAAGGCCCTTTGAAGAAATCTGGAATTGCAGTGTTAATTCCATAGTAAAAATTTCCCCACAGAGTATTACAAAGTATGCTGGTATGAGACAGTTTCTAGTTTATTTTCAGGCACACTGCAGGTGGCTCATATATTTGTGGAATGAATGTGATTGTGAGAGGAATGACCAAATGCAGACCCAGAAACAGTGATGTGACTGAGGTCTTGTGGTGGGTCCACCATTGCATGGACCATGAGCCCCCCACTGATTCTCTCTGAAGGCCAGAAAATTAATACTAAAATTCAACTAATTCCCATGATCTGGAGAGTGGAGAATTGGAAAAGTATTTCAACCAGGCTCCTCAACCCCTTAGGGGCCAGCAGAAGTTAGAAGAGGTTCCCACTGCAGAAGAAACCTTCTAGGGGTCATGCATTGATACAACAAGATAAGTTTCTTACAAAGTTGAAGGATGATTATTAAAAATAATGGATGCTCTTATAAATAATATCAATCTACTATAGAGATCATTTAAAAAGTAATTTCCATTTTTTTAAAGATTTTATTTATTTATTTGACAGACAGAGATCACAGGTAGGCAGAGAGTCAGACAGAGGGGAAGGGGGAAGCAGGCTCCCTGCTGAGCAGAGAGCCCGATGTAGGGCTTGATTCCAGGACCCTGAGACCATAACCCGAGCCAAAGGCAGAGGCTTAACTCACTGAGCCACCCAGGTACCCCGTTGTTCTTGTTTTTAACTTATTTTTAAAATTTATTACTGGAGTAAAATTGACACATGTTATATTAGTCTCAGGTGCCATGTTTTTAATTGGAGAAATTGTTCTTAAAGAATGGAGAAATTGTTCTTAAAGAAGTCTGTTGCCAAAGAGTAGAGCTTCAGTGTTTGACATACACAGAAAAGGAAAACATATTCTCCAAAGAATATTTGATCTTACTTCCTTCCTGTTGATGTGAAAAGATGTGGTTTGTGTCATGTGATAGATAATGATCACTTTAAATTATCACCTTGGGAATGCCGTAGTACGATATAAAAGATTGACTAGAATATCTGGGGTCTAGTTCTCATTTTTGCTCTTTAACTACTTTTATGTCCTTGGGCAAGAAACTTAGCCTGATTAGGCTTTATCATCAGGAAGCTGGGAGTAAAAATACCAGTCCTGCTTATTTTGCAAGGCTGTTGCAAGGATGAAATGAAATAAATAAATGTGAAGACATTTTATAAACTACTGTTATACAACTATAAAGTCTCATTACTTGCCGAGATTACAATATCCTCAAATTTTAGTGTGTAGATAAGAGTCATTTGCGGTGCTTGCTAAGAATGCAGTTTCGAGAACTTCTATTTCCAGCAATACATAAGGCAACAGAGCCCAAAAAACTCTCCCACTACACAACTCCTAGAAATGTTGGATAAAGTATATCCAACATCATTATAAATGCATAACTGGGCTTGTGATCAAGAAAGGAAAATTTCTAGGGCCAGAAACTGGAAGGGGAAGAAGTGACTCAGAGAGGTAATTGGGTGCTAAAGGCACAGCTGCCTCGAGGGACAATAATCATAGTAGTATATTTTAGGCTAGAGGAGGGCAGAGGACAAGGTCGGAGGCTTACCCACGGTATGGAGTGAGAATTGAGACCTCCTGTATATCCATCTCTCCTAAAGAGTGTTTTTCCTCATTTAAGGCAGACTAAAAGACCAATCTACCATTGACAAAGGGAGGGGAAGGAGTCTATCTCTTCTAGAGGTTTACAAAGACCGCAGTCCTGACACTAACTCTAAGCTTCTGGGTCGGTGGAGCCAGTGCATAGGGAGCAGAAGCCCAAGTGTTTTCCCTGCTGGTATGTCCCCTCTGCCCAAGGGGCTCTAGGAATTCTAGAAGTAAAGCCAGTTCCCAAATCCCATTGTAATAAGATCTTGCAGAAATATAGATTCCCAAAGACTTCAGACATTGGATGTAAGGTATAGAATGGAAGTATGTCTAAAATGTTTGAAAAGTGCAGATTCCTGGGTCCCAATGAATCAGTTGCTGGGGTGGGCTTAAGAATATTCACTTTAAGAAGGCATCCTCAAAGTGTGAGATGCAGCTTATCTTTCAGAAGGTACCCTCTGGGAAATGTAGCTATGCCAGTTTCCCAAAACGTATTCCGCTGACCCCTTCGAGTACTAAAATATTTGCACTTGGTTCCACCTCCATTGTTAGTGGGTTAAAAGGAATAGGATTTTTAAAAAAATATATATATATTATTTATTTATTTGACACAGAGAGATAGAGCGCAAGCAGGGGGAGTGGCAGGCAGAGGGAGAGGGAGAAGCAGGCTCTCCACTGAGCAGGGAGCCCGATGTGAGTCCTGGGATCACAACCCGAGTCAAAGGCAGATGCTTAACCAACTGGGCCACCCAAGTGCCTCAAAAGGAATACCTTTAATGACAAATGTCCTTTTCTCCTCCGTGGCTAATCAGGCTTTATCAGTCTTCTGACTTAAATGGATAATTGGGTAGTCAGAATTTTTCTCCGCTGGCCTGAAAAACAAGCAGACGACAACAAATGATGGTACCGAACTAGCATGGAGAGTAAGTGGAAATGACACTCTCTTCCCTCTTTTGCCATCGGCTTCCCTAGCAGCCTCTCTAGTGCACTGCTGCTGAGCCGGCTGGCAATGCCCCTCATGTTGGTACAGCTTAGGGAGGTTAAAATGGTGCATAGTGGGCCACTGAGGCAGATGGTGACTTTCTTTACTGTTAGTGTTCCTCCCATATTGAAAAGTTGTAGCTGCTCCCAACGCATTTTGCCCTTCGGTGGAGAGTTGGGGAAGGGCTTGAAGAAGGGTTAGGGGAAAGTCTCAAGAGAACAGCCACCCGAAAAATTTTAGTCCTGGCTTTCCATCTTCTTATTCTCCATCACCTTTTTATCTATTGAACTCCACATGACAGGGGCTTGTTTTTGAAAGCCCTGTGCAGGGACGAGTTGTTTTTCCTATCTTGGAGCTGTTCAGCCATCTGTCCCAATTTCTTCCTGGTTTCCTGTTATTTTCATTCTGCCTTTATAAAGATTAACATGCGGTGCAACCACATATTCTATTAAGCTTGTCTCCTCACTACTTTATCTCATTAACTGCTTGATCACTATGAATAAAAATAATCTTCCATTAAGTCACAACTTCAAACGTCTCTGAGACTTTAGATCAAGCAAACCTTCAACAGCTTAAAAAAAATCTCTTTAAATCCAAGAGGTTCACTTCAAAGGAAAACCTATGGGTGTTCTCAACCCAACTGACAGGTAAATAGTCATTTGTAACTAAAGATATGCAAGTGAGAAAACACGGCTTACACTGGAGTTGATAGCTTCTCTTAACTTTTTCTCTGGTTAAAAGGACAACTTAGAGCTGGCTGCGAGTCAGGATCGGCTTGGATAACACAACATTGTACACATGGAAATGGGGTAGTATCAGAAAGCAACCATACAGCTTTCTGTACTATTCATACTTTGTATTTCTATTTTTTTTAATATAAAGATTTATTTGAGATAGCGAGAACGAGAGGGAGAAGGAGAGAGAGAGGGAATGAACATGGTGAGGGGAGGGGCAGAACGAGAGGGAGACATAGACTCTCCACTGAGCAGGGAACCCTGTGCAGGGCTCCATCCCAGGACCCTGGGATCATGACCTGAGCTGAAGGCAGATGCCTAACAGTCTGAGCCACCCAGCCACCCCTTTAATTTTTTTCTTTTCTAATTTGTAATTTTTCTTTTTCCTGGAAATGGACTATTCCTAATCTGTCTGTTTTTCTACTTGGATATCTATCTTTCTATATTTATAACAATCCTGTGAATTAAGATTCTTGGCCATCTATCACATATTCTGTCTGTTGATATAAATCTTTTTTTTAATCTATCAATTGATGTGTGTTTATTTCCACAGATGCAAAACTTTCCATCTTTTCCCTTTGTTGTTTTTGTTTTTTATCCTTATAAAGCTTTCTCTACACTCAGATTAGAGAAATAATAGCTGTGAAAAAAACAAGATATGTGTATATGTGAGTATATAGAGGGAGAGGACTGGATTAATCTATAAATGAAGCTGGTGAATTGATCAGTTATACAGAAGGGAAAAAGTTAGTCTCATTTAACATCTTATATGAAAGTATTCTCCAGATGGATTCAAATCAATTTTTAAAATTATAAAATAATTGGAAGAAAATAGTGGTGAGTACCACTTATCTGTCTTGAGTACTCAAATTTGTCAGGGTATAAGAATTACTTTGGATGAAAAATAATTTCTTGTTAAAAGTTTTGGCTAGAAATTTTGATCAGAGATCTCCCAAGTTGTATAGTGTTGAGAAGGAGAGTCTAACCTTGGTCTCTAAATACCAAGTACCTTTTTTCGAGCTCCACATCATTTCTGTCAAATGAAGCCAGGGTAAGTAAATCGTGTGGTGGAGAAAGGCCCTGCCGTCACCTGCAGTTAGAAGGCAGAGAGTCCTGGCTGTATCTCATTACCCATCACATAGTTAGGTCAACTGGGGAGAGCTTTTTCTTAGACATTCTCTTTATCTGTAAAGTGAATAACAAAAGTCTCTGTTCTGTCCACTTCACAGAGTTGTTGGGGAGTTCAAATCAGGTACTGTATGAAGAGTGCTGTATGTGATAATAGCACAGTGTGTTTTATATTGCTGTTCTTTAGGTTCCAATCTATTTTTCCTGCAAAAGTATTTCTTTAAGAGCAAGTTTGTTCCTCCCTGCACTCTGAAAATGCCTGGCATGACGGCTGTCCTTAAAGATCATACTCTGCAATGATGAAGAGCTCGGACTAGAGTCCTACTGAGCTTGGTTTGAATCCAGGTCCTGTCATTTGTACTGGTGTGACCTTGGGCAAGTTACATAATCTATGTTTCAGTTTTCCCATCTTTGAAAAGAGGATAAATGTAGTACCTGTCTTGATAAGTTAAGGCTCTGGTTATGTCACTAATCCAAACTATGGTTTTTGAAGCAATAAAAGGGAATACAGTAGCTAATCTGTATGTTTATGTGTCTCTGTCCCTGTCTATCTAGCTATACTCTCCAGGAGTGGTTAGTTAAGATACAATCTTGTTATCCTCTTTTGATTTGCTTTTTCTTTTAGCCTCAGCCTTCTTTTTTCTTTTTTCTTTTTTTTTGTGAATAGGATTTGTCTACACAGCAGAGAAGAAGGTGTCATAGCCCCTAATTAACATTAAATAAATGTATCAAGTTCTCCAACTTGAAATTTAAACTATTCACAGATTTTTAAAAATTGTAATAAAATAATCTTTTTTGAGAGAGGGAGTGAAAGGATGCGCACATGCAAGCTGGGGAGAGGGGGAGAGGCAGAGAGAGAATCTTAAGGAGGCTCTGTGCCCAGCATGGACCCCAGCACAGGGCCAACACAGGGCTCCATCTTTCAACCCTGAGATCATGACCTAAGCTGAAATCAAGAATCGAAGGCTTAAACAACTGAGCCACCCAGGTGCCCCATAAAATAGTCTTAATTGGTTCTACTTTGGTCATAATCTCACCTTGAACTCACCATGTGGTGCTCGCTTCGGCAGCACATATACTAAAATTGAACTCACCATGTGGTCTGGTGAAGGGGTTGCTTTGGTTGTTTAGACCTGGTTTCCTTGCCCTATTATGGGTGTGGCCATGTAGGGTTCTAGGACTGTCAGCCCCACTGTCATCATATGTTTGGAGAATGGGAGAAGTAGTTCCCCAGAGGAAAGGGGTTATATCTAGTAACCCTACTAGACATCTACTAACCAAGAGGAAAGGGGTTATGTCTAGTAACCCTACTAGACATCTACTAACCAATGTCTAGTAGTTTCCTCATTGAGCTGTTATAAGAATTCAATGATAGAAATTTTTGTACCATTGATAGCAAGTGCTCACAAAAAAAAAAAAAAGAAGAAAAAAGAAAAAAAGTTAAAACTCAGCTTTTACTAGTATTATTATTCACTGGAAGGATGCTTATTTCTAGGTATCTTGTAGATATCAGTCACCTGAACTGTTGCGGTTAAACCGCCTTTGGCTAGGTTTAGTGCAAACATCTAGGAAAGAGATGTAGGAGGTCATGTGATAAGAGGGGAACGGAAAGGTAGCCATCATGACTCTTCACAGAAATGAGCCCAGGCAAGGCCCCGGGGCTTAGAGCAGGGGGAAGAAGCCTGTCTTTTCTGATGGGTGGTTCCTCATAATAAGTGCTCATTTTCAGTGGTACTTGTAGGAATAGACTAGCCTTGAGTCTCCACTGCCATTCCCAGCCTCTCTTCAGAGTCAAATAGTCAGTTTTAACCCACTAAGCCACCCAGGTGCCCTAAATAGTCAGGTTTGAACATGATTAAAGTACCATGAGATTTCTGGATCCTCTGTTTGTTTTTTGTTTTTTTTCCTTTCTGTTGGTTAGTGTGTTATCCCTACATTTTTGACCTTTCATCTTCTCAGACTTGGATTTAGCTTACTCTTGACTTTCTCCTTTAGTCTGACTCTGGTCACATACAGATAGAGCCCAATATTAATACGTAATGAGAAAAATGGAATTTAGTTTAGCTTCCTTGTATGTGTTGCATTGTTGAGGCTAAAAAAAAAAGGTGGAACCTTTTGACTTAGAACCATGAAAACACTTCTTATTTAAGCACCATCAACTTAGAGCTGAGGTTTCCAACTGGCATAGATCATCACAGCAAGCAGGCAAATCTTTTGAAATAAACCCAATTTTTTCTTAAAGACAGACATCAGGAGCACATAAAAAATCATGTGCACCACGATGTACTTCGGGGGTAATTTTCCTTGATTATAAACAACGTTTGATGTACTTGTCTCTCTAACGTCGATGAGAAAGAGTCCAAGTGAATAAATAGTTCCTGCATTTCATGATGTGATTTTAATTCCTCCACCTTGGCTGCTTAAGGATAACAGCTTGATCTGATATGACTGAAAATAAGAAATATCTATATTTCCATGATCACTGAAAGTTCAAATTGGATTGTAAACTTAGATAGAACTGACCTGAGGCTTATCAGAACTGAAGCAATGGAGCTGCGAGAGAACAGAGCAGATTTAATCAGAAAGGAAATTCTGCTTCAGAAAGTCTTTGCCCCACCAAAAGACACTTGAGTATAGGAGGAAGGAGGATAGGAGATGAGAAAGAAAAAAGGAACCTTTCAAACATTTAAAAAAAAAAAAATGTTACCTCCCCCCGTAACTTTTCTACTCGATTAGGTCTAATATAAACTAATCCTACGTGTTCGTCAGGAAATCTTATGTTCTCGAAGCCAGTGAATAATGGAGATATCTGCCACACTGGAAAGTAGTCCCGATCAATAATATTATATGTTTTTGTTCGCCATGCCTTTTTGCAGCTGACTGGCCTTCCCTTCTCTCTGGAGCTTGGCTGCTTTATTTATAGACGTGATTTTTATCTTCTCTCTTCCTAATGGTGGTGTTTGGAGGACTAAGGGAACAGTTATGAAAGCAACTCTGTAGGGCAAATAACCAAGCCAGTGGTACTGCACTGATTTCATGAACTCCCAACCCACTCGGGGCTTACTGTGTTGCTGAGGCTGAAGTGCATGTGCTTCACCCAGTTCTGATACTGTTCAGGGCGTGCAGATGTGGGCAGCAAAGCTGTTGTCAGTGAAAGATTTTTCTGCTCCTGCAAAACAATGTACTGTAGCTAAAACCTTAATTTTAGCAAGTAGAATAATTGTTACTTCTCTAATGCCTCTGATTAAGGTCAGCAGCAGACATTACTTGGGAACTAAGACAGCTTTTGTGGGCAAATGACACAGAGGAAGAAATAAAGAAATTCTTTCTTTCTTGAAAATGGAGGATACTAGAAGGAACTATATGGTATACACAGATGGTATCAGCCATCTAATGCTCTATGACATAATGGCTTCCACAACACCTGCTCTTTTATTCCTGCTTTTGCCATTTGGGTTGGGCTCAGCTGGGCTGGCTGATCTCTGCTTCTTCTGGTCAACTGGATGGTTCCCACTACCTCTTTGACATGCCCAGCAATTGGCTGCGGGCCTTGGTTCTCCTTTGCATGGCTCCTTAGCAAGATACCCTGGGCTTCTTCATTGCGTTAACAACTTCACAACTGCGTAGCATAAAACTCAACCCCTTTACAAAATAGTTCACCCACTTCCCCGGACCATTTCCTGTATTTCTTGGGGGATGTGTCAAAAACATTTTCAGAAAAGACCCTTCCACCGAAACTGACCTGCTCTGCCAGCTGCTTCAGTTTTGCCTGTCCCTCCATGTGTGCATTTCAGCATGGCCCAGTTGCCATTGCATCCTTCTCTTACTGCATACCTTCATGCACGCATTGGACCCTTGTGTCCCCAAAGCACTGTGGCTCTCTAGGGTGAGGTGGGAACACTGCTCCTTTCCCCTCTGGGCTACTATTTTAGAGGGGCCCCAAGAAGGACTCTTGGGTCCACCTTTCTCCATCTCCTGTTGTTCTTCCTCTATTTGGACATGAATCCAGCATGGGGTTGGCTGGGAATAAATGGATTGGACCAGGACACATTACTGAATTAATCTAATGGCATTTTATTTGATTAAGTCTATCATGCCCCATTCTTTCTATTTTTAGGGTGAATTCTCTCAAGGCCCTGACTTCCTAGATAGCCATCTTCCTGTCCAGCGAGGACCACCCCCCCCATGCCCATCATCTCTCTCTTGAACGAGCACCATTGTCAAATGAGGTCTGTCCCATTTTAGAGGTGAAAAAACTAAGTCAAGGAAAGCAGAAATTCAACTCCCTTGACTTAGGTAGCCTCTGTAGGCTAGGGAGAAGAAAAAGCGAGATTCCAGGGCTCTATTTAGTCCGTTCCTCAGTTGGCAAATCCTCCCTATCCTAAGAAATCAAAGATATCCTGTGGGGGTAGCAACGAGATACTCCATATGGTGTTCTGCTCTTTCTCACCCTTTTAATTTGGCTCATTGTTCAATCTTAATTTGCAATTGTCACAGCTGCGATTCCATTCCCGATGTTCCACCAACTCCAAAAACCCTTGAATCTGAACCCTCAGTGGTTTTAATTTTATTTTTGTTGAGAAAGGTTATGTTGTCACAATGGGTAAAGCTAGCTCTTCAGTGAGGGAAAACATTTTTTTTTGGGAAAAAGATACTTCTAATTTTATATTAAGCCTCAGAATGGGCTGCAACTGTGGAACCTCAAGTGCAGGGGAGTTGACAACTCAGCCATAATCAAGCTAACTGAATTGGACAGAGCAATGTGAGACATAATTAGCAATTCCGTTCAGCGAGCTGTCTCCTGAAAAACTTAAAATACCTTCCCTTCCTCATGCATATTCAGTGCCTCATTTGCTATTGTTTTTATCCAACAGGTTGAAATTCAAAAGGAAAAAATTCTGAGTTGTCTGTCTCATTTTCATCCCCCGCATTCTCCTCTCTTCAGCAGCTCCCCGCACCCACCCATCCAGTCCCATTTCAATATAGCAGGTCACCCCGATGCCAACTGCACAGTGACAAATACAAAGTACTCTGAGCACATTTTTTCTCTCGCTAGTACCTTTATCAACCTTTCCTTTCAAACTGCTCAAACTGAGCAGGTATGTTTGCCCTGGGAAATTATGACCGTTTGGTTTTTGTGGTCAGGCTTCTGCTGGGAATGCTGTCTGTCACATGGTTACTGGATCTGATAGGTTTGTGCCGAATTGGAGATTGATTGATGAGCCTATGCTTTTCCTCCTGGTCTCTATCCGCCTTGTAGGGTTAGGCTTTCACTTTCCTGGTTGTTCCAGGTAGTTAGGCTTTTGCCTGTGGATGTGCAATGAGACGTGGTGGCGAAGTCAAATACATTTCCCTCTGTTCATTGCATTCCCGGTTAGCTGAGCCTACAAATTCTCCATTAGAAGATTGTCTGCAAAATATGTTGGGTGTGACTACTCTGGAAAGACCCCCAGAAGAATGACTGGTCATCTGCAGGGACAGTGCAGTGGAGAGCAAGCAAGAATCTGTCTTAGATCTAAGGTTAGATCTAAACAATGCTTTTAGCTGTGTGGTCTTGACCAAGTTACTTAACCTCCCTCATCCCCAAGTGTTTCATCTGCACAACATAGATTGTAATAACTCTGTGCGTGAGTTTTATTATGAGGATTACATAAGATAAGGTATAGCGAGGACCTAGATGAGTATCTGGCCCATCGTTGGGGCCCAGCAATTGTGTCCTTCCTTTCCTTTTTAAGTTCCTCCCCTTCCTCATCTCAGTCTTCCTTTTCCTTTTCTTTGTTTTATTGTATTTTGTAATCTGATATCAGAAAATGTAAAATATTTTAAAATTATAGGGAAATTACTCAGTGCTTTCAAACTCTTTCCCTACAAAGTTTCTTTTTAATAGACACATTCTAGCAATTAGTAAATGCCCATTTAAGTTTCATTTTCTCTCCCCTCCCCTATCAATATCTGGTGAGGGTGACTGGACAAAGGCATAAATTGAGTTAAATGAGAAAGTAAATATTTTTTGAATCCTAAATTCCTGGAAGCATCACTGTATTTCATCACTTCAAAAATAGCCTCTTTCAGGAATGCCTGGGTGGCTCAGTCAGTTGAGCATCTGCCTTCGGCTTAGGTCATGATCCCAGGATCCTGGGATCGAGCCCCATGTCAGGCTCCCTACTCAGTGTGGAGCCTGTTTCTCCTTCTCCCTCTGCCTACCACTCTGCCTACTTGTACTCTCTCTGTCAAATAAACAAATAAAATCTTAAAAAAACAAAAACAAAAACCCCCAAACCAAAAATAACCTCTTTCAGATTTTAGCTTTTCCATTTGGGAAGGATTAAAATAAAAAAAGTATACTGATAAAATTTCATGTTAAAAATTTTAATTTGCTGACCTAACTTGGAAGGTTTAACTTCCACATTTTTTTAAAAGTGAAAAGTAGGAAGTTAAGGCACTCTCGAGTCTGCAAATATTTTAGGGGAAGCTGAGATATATATTTAAAATGGATTCTGTATGAAATACAACGGTAGTGCTCAAAAGAAAGTTTTAAGGGGAAATAGAAGAAGGTCCCCAGTGTTATAAATCAGAGGAAGAGAGTTAGGAAGTTATTCCTTTTCAAAGTTATATTTGTCATAGCAGGTTGACATCTGAATAAGTTCATATGATGAGAAATGAATGCAAGGACTAGACCGAGTAGAGGCACTCCTTTCCCTCCCCCTGATTCCTGAAAGCCTATAGATTTCATTACATGTATCATACCATTTGGCAGGTAATTTAACCTTCATTGATTAGCATCACACACTGTCCTCTGTTTTCCAAGTAATAGTCTTATTTTGTCTTTTTTTTTCCCCCCAAATATTGCAGAATATTTGAGGGGTTGGATCACCTCAAGTACTTGATGTGGCTTCCCACAGCTTCTAGCCCTATCCTATATATGTGTTGAGCAAGAAAGGAATCCTTGCAAACTGAAGGCAGAATGAGAGAAAATGAAGCCATGAACCTGTCTTCCACCTGCAGTACCCCTTACTTTATGAGTGTGTGAAGGCCAAAGCTATGAGCCACCATGCTCACCAACAGAAATGGTCGTACAGGAGGGAGGAAGAGATGAAGTCCAGAAGAGAAGACTATGAAATGAGTATGTTGAACTCCAACAATGGAAAGAGATGAAGAATGAATTGCAGATGGAGGGAATGTGAGAGATGGAAGAAAACTGGTGATTGCTCAGCTGCCGTGGTGAGAATTTGGATTGTGAACAAGTTCCAACACAGCTTCCATGTCATAAAGGTGGGGAACAAGGTAGAGGATATATTAGAAATCATGACCCCTTTGTCTGAATAACTTTAGTTAGGGCTTCAACATAATCTCTTGTGTCGCTCAAGCAGGAACTTGATAAGCACTGCTTAATGGAGAATTGAGCGAGCCCATACCCTGAAGAATAGGGACAAGATAAGAGCAGACATTTGAAGCTTAGGGAAAGATTTGCACTCCGTTAGCAGTGGAAAATACCGTCCTTTGCCTCCTTGAGCAGTAGCTCCCTGAGTTTTGAAAGCAATTAATCTGATGTTTCTACTTTAACCCCAATAGAAGCCTAAATTCTGTAAAGTCTTTGCAATAAGTATATTTTGTTGACAGGTTGTTGTATACGATATAACCTCCCACAAAAATCTTGTCTAAATCCACCAAAATGGTGAAAATGAATGATACTGCATCAAAGTCATAGCTGTATTTGTTACATTACCTTCAATTTTTGGCTTCTTTCTGCCTTATGCTTTTTTTTTTTTTTTTTAAAAGCAGGGAGGCTATTGAGAAATCTTATTAAAAATCACAAACTGAACAGCAGACCCCCCTTTTCTTGCGAACCAGAAACAGATTTTAAATGACAAAAAAACCTCTCTTTTAATCTTTTTGTAACATCTTGACAGTTGTGCCAGAAGATGTCTGCTTCTGCCTTCAAAATATAATTGCTTTTGGTCTGAAATAATTCATTTCCCGCTCCTTTTCCTCTACTAGAAATCTTTGCCCTTTAAGCTGGATATTTTCCCTTCATTTTATGGCTACTTTTTTGGAAGAAAATGGGAAGGGGTAGGAAGCCAGGAGGCAAAGGAGACCAGAGTGAATGTCATAACACATTGCCTTGTGAGGGTATGATAAAGAGAGCCTCTGTGAACCAAGGGAAAAAAACTAGCCTCATAAAAATAAGGTTAACTGTTACACTGTTAAATATCTAGTGTCATCATAGGTATTTGACCTTTTTAAATCCACCAGAGCACATTTTTATTTGTTTTGTTTTCAATAACTCAAGTGAAGTCATACCATAGTTGAATACCTTTCTGGCAGTTTTGTGTCTTAAAGATCCCAGATCTTGTTGGAGTAAGAATGTCTTCAAATTTCTGTAAAATCTGTCTTTGGATTCTTTGGCAGGAAACATTTCTGATTTATGAAATAAACTTAATGGGGAGTAGAAATAGGTGATCTCAGCAAAGGAAGACCATCAATGGTGGGATGGGGAGTGTAGGCATTTGTGAAAATTCGTATCTGCAGAGTAGGATGGTATGTCCTTCTAACACCCACATTTAAGTTTTGAATCACAAACTAGAGAAAAGGAAAGATAGTAAAGGGAAAAGAGGACATGAAAGAGAAACAGGTATTGACCATCACAGTAAACCTAATATTTTTAGGCTCCTTACATTATAGTGTCTGTTTTTTTCCCATATATACCTGTCATTTCTCCCCATAAACCAGTTCTGTGAAGGTAAGCGTAGTCCACCAGTTCTTTTATGACTCAATTGTATAGATGTTTTTGGCTTCTTTGGATCTCTGCGTTCGCTAAAGCCCAGAAGAGGACTATGCCTTGCACTTGGCAGAGTTTATGAGATTAAGCAACTCTGTGCTGCCACCTTCTGTCCAGATTTGACCTGTTGGATGAATGAAGATTTGTCTAATAGAGCTTCTTCTCTGCTTTTCTAATTGTTTGAGAAAAAATAGAAAATACATGAATAAAAAAGAGGGAGAAGGGGAACACCAAGTCTCTGTTGCAGTACTAGGTACTTCTTGGAAACTATCGGGTGCACTGTTCTTTCCACCTGCCTTGAGGCTACTTCGCTATTGAGCGCCAGGGTAGAAGCAGTGCATTTCTATGTAGACAAGAACCTACATTTGGAGAAGCAAACTGAAGTCCAAGTTTTCTTCTTTCTTAGGGAAAACAAGGATGAGAATTACATTACATTGCATTGAGCATTGCTATGAGTCAAGCATTGTGTTTCATGCTCCTTATAGTATGTGGTGGGCCTACATCCCATTTCCCAGTAAGACACAGTCACCAACATTCTGGGGAAGATGAGGTATCTTAAAATTAAAGCCACAGTTTATGCTATCTGTTATTTATTTATTATTATTTATGCTATATATTATTATGTTTCCTTAAGAGTTTCCCAATGGGCGAGGACAAAGATTCAGTTTTGCTAGCTGGGTTCAAGACATAGAAGCAAGAAACTGATAATTTTCCTTAGGTTTCTTCCTCTGTGTTTCTTGTCCTGTTAAAATATAGGTATCGCAACCCATCACCTATTCCCATCGTGTGGTCTTTTTTGCTTTTCTGTATTAATTCAGGACCGCATCTGTCTTTTTTACTTCTCTTAATTTGTTATTTCATGTTATCTGTCCTTTCTGGGATATAGGGTCTGTTTCATCCTGAGTCCCATTTTCAGGATTACCCCTTGTAATCCCACTTTTCCTTCTGAGGAGCCTGGGCCTATGTATTTCAGTCTTTGGGGATTCCAGCAGTTTTATGCAAAAGTAATGATGATTATTTTATTTTATTTTTTATTTGACAGAGATCACAAATAGGCAGAGAGGCAGGCGGAGAGAGAGAGGAGAAAGCAGCTCCCCACTGAGCAGAGAATTTGATGGGGGCCTCGATTGCAGGATCACTGGACTCATGACCTGAGCTGAAGTCAGAGGCTTTAACCCACTGAGCCACCCAGGTGCCCCACTTATGATGATTATTAGGAGGCCTGGTATTCCTGGAGGATTAGTACTTCCCAACTCCAGAGATCATTTTATCCTTCTTCAGCTTGGCAAGAGGGCTGGTATGACCTTATTTTACTCTGAGGAAAGTAAGAGTCAGTGTTAGGTAGGTTGCTTACATCATGTAATTAGTAAATGGTGGAGCCTGAAGTTAAATACTGCTCTGTTTGGGGCTAAAGGAAGTATCTATATTCCTTTTACGCAATGATCTCTTAAAATCTAACATTTATTGAATTTATTGAATGTCTACTGATGGTTCAAGCACTGTGACAAGGCTGCTATGCTGGGAAACTCTGAAATGGAGTTGGCATCAAACTGAGTTGGCATTCTGAAATACTGTGATGAGATTCTGTGGACTTGTCTGCACTCAGTGGGAAAAGATGTTGGGATCTATTGTTAATGTCTATCTGGGGAGCATAATAGGGTGGCTTTGACAATTATTCGCCTTCTCTCCCAGAGTCACCCAGCATCAAGGGTGGGACGATAGGCTATTTAAGAGATAGATTTGGACCACTACAGCCCAGGTTCAGGTCCTAATTCCACATTGTGTTTAACTAGGATGTCTTGAGGAAATTACTCAAACTGAGTCTCCATTGTCTTATTCTGTAAGAGAGTGTGATCATAGTATTCACCTTGGGTTACTTTGAGGCTTAAATGTGACAATGCACTTAAAGCACATGATACAATGCTTGGCGCATTAAGTCTTCGGTAAATGTTACCTGTTAGAAATAAATTTAATGAGACTGAAAGGTATCTTGATAGACCACTTTTTATTTTTCTTTCTCTAATCTTACAGAGGTTACTTCTCTAAAGGATACCTAGTTGATGTATTTTACACGGCAAAATAAAAGAGTAATTATTTTCCCATTTATTTCCCTGACAGGTTCCTCTTTACTTCCTTGAGATGAGAAGTCCTAATTTGGCTAACTGATCTAGTCGGTAATGAACACCAGATGCTGACTAGGAGACTCAGGTAAGGCGTCATCTAGAAAACCATGGATGAAGGTGTGATGCATTTTGAAAAGGCAGGATGAGTGTAATGAATTGAGGGGCTTATAGGGGATACAGGGCAGAGCAAACCCTGATGTCTGTGTTTTGCGTATAGATGGTACTGCTTTTGCAGACCACAGTCTCCGTCTCAGCTGCCGTGTTGTGAGATAAGGGAAGTATGAAAGGGTTGGCGAGGGGCTGAAAGCTGAGACATGTAGCCACACACCACTGTTTCTTGTCCCAGTTCCATTAGCACCGAATAGTCAAGTGCTCCAGTACTGTGAGTGTACTTTGGTAGCTTGTAATTGCCCTGTGCTTCAGTCAAGAGATGGGTAATTGCTCCTATGGGCCATGGATTTCCTGCTAGCAGCAGCTGATTGAAACCAGCCATTTATTGTGCTTAAAAACCCCAGACTCGCTGCAGTGTTTACAGATAAACCTTCTGTGCGACAGTCATTTACTCTACCCAGCCATCCATATATTAAAGATATTACACACTACTCCCTCCCTTTCTCTTGAAGACAGATCAACTGTTCTTTTCAGTTTGATTAAATTTCAGTCTATAGTGTTGACATGCCAACTTTTTTATTTTGTGGCTTATGCTTTAAATAAATTTGCATTTCTTTGGACCTAAGTTCTATTTTGGGGGTGTTTGTTAATAGCCACACTACTGTTAGTTTTAGATACTTCTGCCAAGTTGTTTTTCCTCCTTTTTGTGCCTCCCAAGAGCCAAACACAGATCTTAGCCTGTGTGTCTCTTTGTGCCCTCATAAGCTGGAATGTCATAAAGATAGGCTGTTCACTCTAAGTAATCATGGATTTTTAAGTTTTGGGGATGCTAACAGAGGATTGTGTGTTTTCTAATTTTAATGACACCTGCATCTGTGATGGACACATTGGATGCTGCTCCATGACATCACAAGGTAGAGGACACTCTGTGTCCATTATCAACTTAATGGTCTCCCGACCTGCTACCCCCGCAGTTCTATTAAAATTTGGTTCCAGGGGTTAAAAGAGAAGATTGATATCTACATGTGATTCAGGTCTGTCCAGTAGGTCTCAAGATTGGGGGTGGTTTTAATTCAATTTCTCTGCTCATGAATAGTAACACTGATATCATTTTCTACTTTCTCCCTTTGTTCTTGTGCCAAGAATGAAAGATAAGAGAATACTTAGGGATAAACTAGGAATGCTGCTCTGGACTTGTGAAATCAGAAACTCTGTTATTTCATACCATACCCTCTCTCTCTTTTTTTTTTTTTTAAACTTTCCCACCAAATGCACTTGGTTGGAATTCATGAGTAATTTATGCTCTTTCTATAGGAATAAATAGGATTATCTGCTGATCTTGACATTTATATGTAAATGTTCTAGGTTGATTAGAAGGAAAAATGATCAGTCTTTTTTTTTTTTAATTTTATTTATTTATTTGACAGACAGAAATCACAAGCAGGCAGAGAGACAGGCAGATCGAGAGAGGGAGGGGGAAGCAGGCTCCCTGCTGAGCAGAGAGCCTGATGGAGGGCTGGATCCCAGGATCCTAACCTGAGCCAAAGGCAGAAACTCAACCCACTGAGCCACCCAGGTGCCCCTACTTTTTTTTTTTTTTAACCGAATGACTGGAAAGCTTATATCATCATGGTCAGACCTACTTGAATTAATGAGAAGAGTTGAGATTTGTCTAGTGTATTTCCTTTAGCGCCATCTTCTCTTTTTGGAGCTCTATCTTCCTAGATATATGGAGCTGGCAAATTTATTTGTAATGCAATGTTAAAGAATATATTAATTAGGACTCTTGGGTCTGTGTCTAACTAAGCCTGTGTTCCTAGAACTTCAGATAATGATAACTAATTTATCCTTTAAATTGTGAGATTAAAATTAATGGTTTGAGCAGAAACCAAATACAGCAATTGCCATGAAGCAAAGAACATTTGCCCATAGTATACGCATACATGAACTCGGTCCCCTGGTGAGTATGTATGTCCAGGTGTTTAAGAACATAATATAGAACAAGAAAACAAAAGCTTGACTCCTATGATAGTATCATTGTGTGATGCATTTTAGCAGATAAACATTTAACACAAAGATTAATGGAGTAATAATTATATTTACAATAATAGTTCTTCATAAAAGACCAAGGGAAATAATGAATGAATGCTTGCTTATTGGTCCTGCTACTTTGCTTTATATCTTCTTGTTTAATGTTTACCTAATAATGTAGATATTAATAACTTCTTTTTTAAAAAAAGATTTTATTTATTTGACAGAGAGAGATCACAAGTGGGCAGAGAGGCAAGCAGAGAGAGAGAGAGGTGAAGTAGGCTCCCTGCTGAGCAGAGAGCCTGATGCGGGACTCGATCCCAGGACCCTGGGATCATGACCTGAGTTGAAGGCAGAGGCTTAACCCACTGAGCCACCCAGTTGCCCCTTAATAACTTTATTAATAACTCACAACCTCAAGATGAAGAGTCTTACACTCTTCTGAGTGAACCAGCCAGGTGTCCCTTGATATTATTTTCTTCAAGATGAGGAAGCAGAGGCTCTCAGGGGTTAAATAACTTCTCCTGTGTCATAAAGCTTGTAGGAAGAGCCATTGTGATTCTGGTTCAGCTAGGCCTGGCTGCTAAGTCTGCGTGCTTTCCATTATTTTACCTGGTTCTTGAAGTTTTCTTATTTCTCTGAATATCAGATTTCCATAGTGCAGTTAAACATGATTTGATTGATCAGTATTTGGTTTCCACTTGGTTTTTTAGGACCTCATTCAATTATTGATTCATTCAGCTAATATTTATTTTCTTATCTCCTGTGTATCGGGCACTGCTGGGCACTGAGAATACAAGATTAATGAGATGTGGTTCCTGTTCCTGAGACGCTTTCAGGGAGGGAACAGATAGGCAAAAAACCCCATACTTTTGATCCAGTATGAAAGCCACGTTAGAGGTAAAGTAGTGCCCCTCCTGCGCCCCATCTGTGGTTTTGCTTACAGGGTTTTAGTTCCCTGTGCTCAGCCATGGTCTGGAAGCAGTTGATTCTCCTGACATGTCATAGATGAACACTGCATCACAATGCCTATGTCATTCACTGTACTTCGTCTTATCATGTCGGGATTTTATCATCTCCTATCATCACAACAAGAAGAAGGGTGAGTACAGAACAAAGAAGTACTTTGAGAGAGACACCATATTCACATTACTTTTATTACAGTATATTGTTATAATTGTCCTATTTTATTATTAGTTATTATTGTTAATCTTCTTACTATGCCTAACTTATAAATTAAACTTTGTCATAGTTATGTATGTATTGGAAAAAAACATAGTATATATATATGGTTTGGTACTATCTGTGGTTTCAGGCATCCACTGGAGGTCTTGGAATGTAGCCTCCACAGGTAAGGGCAGACTACTGTATGTTCAAGTTTCATGGGTGGAAACAAAAAAAAGCAAGTAATCGATATGTTTGTGAGGAGAGGTTGTGTTTGGCAAAGGGTTTTTACAAAAAAAAAATTAATAATAAAAAGAGCTTTAATGGGAGTCTTAAAGGATAGTGATAATGGTGATAATTGCAAATAATTTTGAATACTTAGTATGTTCTCAAAGCAACCTGATTAAATTCTTACTTCATTTAAACCTCTCAAAATCTCTAGGCATTATTCCTTTTCACATCTTGCTGATGAGGATCTCAGGCACAGAGAGTTAAGTGACTACTGGATAGTAGGAAGGAGAATGCAAATCCAAGTTGGCTAGCTTCAAGGCCAACCCCATTTTGTGGTTCTGTTTTACTGAAGCAGTGCTGAGTAAGGGTTTGCCCAGAAGAGGTCGGATTGGGGTAAAGGGAAATTTGGAACTTCAGAAGGTTTTTACGTAGCCAAGGAACAGCATATACCAAGTCAAAGAGGTGAAAAACAGTGGGGGCATATATTGGGGATTTGTAAGTAGCAACAAATGGCTGAATGTGCCTTGTATATTGAGGGTTGTTGGGGAGGGTCTCCGATCAGGAAGGACCTATTTGGACAGGGTAAGTTTAGACTTGGTGTCACTGAAGGATTTTAAATAGGGGAATGAGATGATCCCATCACTTTTTGTCACTAAGGTATACACAGGAAATTAGGAAAAGTCTAGGTTTCAGGGATATGAGTTAAACCCTCAAAATATGTTAGTAGCAGCAGTTTGACAACCTCAACTTAAAAACATTTTAATAGCATACATTATTTATCTCAATATTATAAGATGTGATAACTTCAACTTTTAAAGCCTTCTAGTCAAAGCTCTTCTAATGTAGAGGTTAGACTGGTCCCTGGAACTGAAATCTGCAAATGCCTTGATCATTTACCTGAGTTTCAGACAGGCCATGTCACCTGAGATAGAGACTCATTCTGGATCTGAGGTTTAGATCAAATTGCTTTACCCTAAAAGAGGGTTGCATGGAGAATTTGTAAATCAAGATTTAGGTTCAGTGTGTATTTTAGGAGCCCATTCTAATGTTTCGTAGACCATAACACAAACTCCAGGCTTCTGAGCCCACATTATAGGAATTGACAACCCATTGTGGGGAGGGAAAACCATAGTTGAAATGGCCACTGTGTGACTGCTTTTGATTACTGTCTTTCTAGGCATTGCACCTATCAGAGGAAATGCACCATCTGAAGATTTAAAGCCAGTAAGCAGTCTTCACCTCTCCTGATATTTTCTGCCTTAGATTGGAGCAAGCATTGGCTGACACTGGTGGTTGTTTTCCCTGACTTGCTTTGTTGTTATACGATGACCTTTTCTTTGTTTATTGTTTTATTTGAACTTGCTGGGAGTTTATATAATTGATGGGCTTGTATGCTGTAGTATGTCTGGGAATCCGCTGGTGATATACAACATTGTCTGAATGTGTAGTGTTTTCTTTCATTCCTCCCCCCAACTCTTACCCCTGATGTCAGATAGTCAACATCCCAACTGGTTGAGCTGATACGGTAATAGAGATTCTTCCTTATCTTGTAAGCTAAAGGTTTGGGCTAATCAGAGCCACCTAGAGTCAGTCTATATTAGAAATTTCTTGAGTTCTGGTATAATACCTGACTTTTAGGTTTTGATATATTTCCTAGCAGAGACTGGTCTCTACTTACATTGTCTTAGCTTGACTGGGGTGTTAAAATGTACAAATTATGCATTTGTTCCTTACGTATGAAAAATAAGTAGTATGTGATTGTCAGTATATGTTTGCTAGCTAATCACTTAACATTTAAATCTGATTTTAAAAAGTATAGGCATTAAAAAAAGACAAAGAAAGGGGAAAAAACTATAAAACAGTATATAGATTCTCATTTTTTTTTTTTTAAAGATTTTGTTTATTTATTTGACACAGAGAGAGAGAGATATTGAGATCACAAGCAGGGAGAGAGAGATAGGGGAAAGCAGGCTCCCTGCTGAGCAGAGAGCCCGATGCGGGGCTCGATCCCAGGACCCTGAGATCATGACCTGAGCCGAAGGCAGAGGCTTTAACCCACTGAGCCACCCAGGCGCCCCTAGATTCTCATTTTTGAACCAAGTTGTATATGATCTTGAATGAAAAAGATACGAAATAAAAAGTATCAGAGAGCTGTGGAGATAATCTGGGTCACAAGGACTTTGTCTTTCCTCCCTGTACTAGTACATGTGTAATTTTTTTCATATTTAGAAAAGTTTAAAAGCACAGGCACTATTCATGATGCAGGCATAACTCAAAAGCTTCTAAAATGCAAGAGGATTGAGTGATTAGCAAATAATTCAAATATGTTATATGTTTCAAATAAAGAAGTTAATTATTCAGTTGACATGGTTAAGCTTTAAGTTCCTTGTCGCTTTAAATTAAACCGTGCTTGTGTTTTGCAGTGATGGCTGAGGTCCTTACATCTTGGTATGAAGTAATTGGTCTTGGAAAGTCACTCCTTTCATATTCTTAAAGTTTATTATTCAAGGCAAGGATTAAAAACTCTTCCATTAGCTTTGGGAATTGATATGCAAACAGATATACTTGTGATGACTTTTGCTTACCTGTGATGTCATCCTTAGTCTTATCTTAGTACCTTCTCTGTCAATCAGTCTTGGCCAACATCTGTTGGAAGTCTGTGGTGTGCTAAACCTTGTGATGGGTGTTTAGGATAAAAAATAAAGGGTTCCTCAAGAAGCTCATGTCTTTGAAAAAGAATCCAGCATAAATATTGAATTTCATTGGTTACATGTATTTTCCAATAGAGAAAGAGAGTTTGTAAAATTGGTTTTGCTTTGCCATCCCTTCTGAGAGTGCCAAGTGATGCGGTGATTGAGTATTTTATGAAGGGCATGTAGTTAATCATTAAACATCTATTTTGGTGCCAATTAAGCAACAATTCTCCATAAATGTTCAAAGTTGAGATTTTCTTTGAGTTCCTTGAGAATGGATTTAGAAATCTGGAGGCAAGAGCCAAAGTGATTGATTTAGTTCAAGGGCCTGATATTGAGGGACTTTTTAAGGTTTCTGTGGGATCCTGTGGTGTTGGTTCTTTTGTCTCTCTTCATGGAATAATACCTTAAAAGAGGAGCTTGGAAGAGATTAAAAACCAATTAATAGGCAGGGAAATGAGCAAAAGAAATGTCAAACTCAGAGAGCATTTGTCAAGGTTTGTCAGTGTTTTAGTTCATTTGGGCTGCTATCGCAAAGTAATGCAGATTGGGTAGCTTATAAACAACAGAAAGTTATTTTTTTTAAAGATCTGGAGGCCGAGAAGTTCAAGATCCAAGCCCAAGCATGGTCATACTCTGGTGAGAGCCCCGCTTCCTGGTTTATCGCCAGTGTCTTCTTCCTGTTCTCGTATCATGGAAGGGGTCAGGGATCTCTCTGGAGCCTATTTAATAAAGCATTGATCCTATTCATGTGTTCTCCAACCTTATGGTTTAAGCCCCTCCGGAAGCTCCACCTCCCAATACCATCTTTGGGAGTTCAGACTCCAACATACTTATTTTGGGGGGACACAAATATTTACACCATAGCCATTAGGCACTCATGAATCCAGACTGGTCCCAAGCTATCAGAAAGGGTTGGATCTTTGTGGCTCAGGAAATTAATAGGGGGTGGGGATACATGTAGTCGTGATACTCAGGGTTGCTTCTTATTTCTTACAGCAAGTATGTTTGTTGTGTGTTTGTTGTCTTGATAGGGAAGATATCGGAACACCAAATTTTAAAAAAGAAGGGAAAAAATCTGTGCCAGAAACCTGTCAAAAAAGGGAGAGAAAAATGCTTTCCCTTAATACTGCTGTTTTGAGACAAAGTATTCAGATTTTTAGAAAAAGATTTTATTTATTTATTTGACAGAAAGAGAGCTCACATGTAGGCAGAGAGGCACGCAGTGTGGGGGTGGCGTGGAGGGGGAAGCAGGGTCCCTGCTGAGCAGAGAGCCCGATGCAGGGCTCGATTGCAGAACCCCTGAGACCATGGCCTGAATTGAAGGCAGAGGCTTAACCCACTGAGCCACCCAGACACCCCAGTATTCAAATATTTGAAGGAATTTAATATTTTATAATATCTGCATTCATATATAGATTTTTTAAAATTCAAAATTCATGGTAAGTACTATATTTTTAAATTTTTGATTTTTTAAAATTTATTTTCAGTGTACCAGAATTCATTGTTTATGCACCACACCCAGTGCTCCATGCAATACGTGCCCTCTTACATAGATTTGATCTATCTTTCTATCATCTATCTGGATTTGATCTACATACACATATGAATTTGATCCCGTTGTTTGGTTTTAACATAGTTATCTGCTACACTTAATATGTTAAAGACATAAAGAAAGTAGGGCATGACTTTAACTTAGCATTTTAGTTCACAGGATACCAATTAATAAGTGTTAAATAATTTAGAAGGGGATTGAGTCTTTCTGGGTTAGACTTTTCTTCTAAGAAATGACTATATTTTAGATTTTACATTTGCTTGGGGTCAGGACTGTGTCATCACTGTGTTTTATTTACAATGTATGGCTTATTTATGGGAATTTATTGGGGAGATGACAACAATAAATTTATTGGGGAGATGACACTTTCATTCTTTCTTGCCTTCTCTGAGTCCAGCTCCAAGAAAGCATATACATTGGATTAATATTTTGGATTTTTTGAAATCATGTTACAAAATACAATAAAAAAGAAAAAAAGGTTTTGCTATTTTCCTCTTAATTTTTAATTTTTTCCATTTTTTTAATCTTAATTTTCTTTCCTTTTTTGAGAATTTATTTACTTATTTATTTTAAAGATTTTATTTTTATTTATTTGACAGACAGATCACAAGTAGGCAGAGAGGCAGGCAGAGAGAGAGGAGGAGGCAGGCTCCCTGCTGAGCGGAGACCGTGATGCGGTGCTCGATCCCAGGACTCTGGGATCATGACCTGAGCCGGAGGCAGAGGCTTTAACCCACTGAGCCACCCAGGCACCCCTTACTTATTTATTTTAGAGAGAGAGAGAGTGCACAAGGCCAGGAGGAGGAGAGGGACAGAGAAACTTTTGCAGAGTCTCTGCTCAGGGCAGAGCCTGACACAGGACTCAGTCTCATAAGCCTGAGATCACAACCTGAGCCAAAACCTAGAGTTGGAGGCTAAGTGACTGCCCATGCAGGTGCCCCTAAACTTAATTTTCTGAACTATATTTCTTCTTTTATTAGATGGGACATTGATGCCTTTCTTTCCTGCGGAAGTGGTCTGGCACATGGCAGGCACTCAGACCAGTTTGTGGTACTTTTTTTAGTACTTAGCAAAAAGTAAGTTGTTCAGTGAATGTTATGCCTCTTGCACATCTTTATGCTGTGGATATGAAGGTGAATGAGACACAGCTTCTGCTTACAAGGAGCTTGACATCTAGGGGAAAGAAAAATAGGTAGACAGAGCCAATGAAACCTCTTATTCAAAGTGCTTTAGGACTAAGGGGTCAATGTTCTAAGGATCTCTGTGTTCTCGACAGCCAGAATTGTCCAAGTCAGCCATGTTATTTGCACAGTATCTAATTGAATGTTTACCAAAAAGACCTAAAGCCATCGACAACCTATAAAAAAATGTGGTGGTGAAAGCTATTAATGTGTACACTGAGCAGAAAATAACGTTAGCTGTAGGTCTGTATTGGTACTAGGGCTGTTGTAACAAAAATACCACCAACTGGGCAGCTTAAATGACAGAAACTCATTATCTCACAGTTCTAGAGGTTAGAAATCGGAGGTCAAAGCAGGGCTGATTCCTTCTGAGCACCATGAGGAAGGATCTATTCCATGCCATTCTCCTAACTTCTGGTAGTTTGCTGGAAATCTTTCACATTTCTTGGTTTTTGCTGCATCACTGAGATCTCTGCTTACATCTTCACATGATGTTCTCCTTGGGGGGCTGCCTGTCTCTTCACATGATAGTCTCCTTGGGGGGCTTCTTGTCTCTTCACATGGTGTTCTCTTTATAAGGACACAGGATGGGGTGTCATCTTGATTTCAGCTCAGGTCATGATCTCAGAGTCCTGGGATCAAGCCCCGAGGTAGGTGAGGCGGGTCCATGCTCAGCAGGGAGTTTGCTTCAAGATTCTCTCTCCCTCTGCCCCTTCCCCCCTCAAATAAACAAATAAATCTTAAAAAAAAAAAAAAAAAGGAAGGATACCAGGGATACCAGGTGTATTGGTTAGGGGCCTACCCTACTCTGGAATGACCTTATATTAACTAAGTACATTTGCAACAACTCTACTTCCAAGTAAGGTCACATCGTGAGGTACTGAGGTGGAGACTTTAACACACGAATTTTGTGGGGAACACAATTCAACACATTAAAAAAAGTGTTTCTTTATAGTATTTTTCAAAGAACAGACAGGAGCAACTGATTAAAATTTCTCCCAAACACTACAGACACTGGAAAGGTATATATATTATCCTGATGAGAAAAATGGAAGAGCAAGTCTTGGGAGAGAAGCGATAGTGCCAGGCTTCATTGGATACTTTCTATAGCCTAGACACTATTAGGTTCTTGTCCAAGTTATTTCATTTACCATAATTTAATCCTGATTAAAATTTATTTACAAGATCATCTCCGTGTTGCAGATGCAGAAACTGAGGCACAGAAACATGGAATAACCAGCCAGAGTTGGGAGCCATAAATGGGTAGCGCTGGGATTTAAGAGCTAATATATTGGGTGCCAGAAAACATATTCCTTCCCTTCTAGTCTGATGTCCTCCCAAGAAAAGCTGTGACAATAAATGTGAGATAGTGGAACCCAAAGATCCTAGAATACTTTTCATATAAAAAGTGTTTATCCCCAGGTGAGGTAACTTAACCAGTTATGTTCTTGGTCATATTTTAGAACTTTATAATGAGAGTAGATACCTCCGTTTTCTCTAATTCTTGCAAAGATCGTTCTATAGACTGATATTAGAAGCTCTTAAATTTAAACTTCAACTAAAAAAATTTTATAACTGTCTACATTTTCTTATCCCACTCATCAGCTTGTTGACCCCTGGGGGAAAGTGCTGAATTCACAAGAGAATCATAAGAACAGACTCTTGGGGGTAGTTCACATGTTAACTCTAGGCACTTAAAATTTGATTTTCTTCTGTTTGGCATTGAACACCATCAATTCCCCCCCACCCCACCCCTATTCCCCTTTCTTCGCTATTCTTGTCCTACCACATCCATGTCATGAAAATGGCTACTGAAATAAATTAGTTTAATTTGTGAAATTACATTATGGTTCTCTCTGCTCATGCCAGTTTACCCAGATTAGCCTGGGCAGATGGCTGTGGGGTTTCATTGCTGGTGAGAAAAGGGGCCCATTCCAGAGATGAAGTACAAATGTGGGAGAAATGTTGTGGATGCCAAAAAGCTGTGTGCTTGGGTTTCTGGGCGAGCAAAAGCAGTGCTGTGCATCAGGGCGATTCTGCCTTCTGAACAGAGGGCTTTCTGAGAGCTAGAAGCAGCTGGTTCTGGAGAAAAGATGGCTTGAAAAGAATCAGAGGCATTATGAGTCTTAAATTATTTAAGTTCCTCCTGTGGCAGCGAACTGTAATTGCTTCCTATTTCTGTAAATATTAGCAGCTGTGAGCCTTTCAAGTTAGGAGCTAAAACAGCGCTCAGTGTATCATACTTAAACTCTGGAATATTGTTAAATATCTGACCTTGGGCTGTCAAATCACACTCATTACCACACTAGTTCTTCTGCTGGGGAGCTGTTGACACTCTGAACTGGTCCATTATTTTCAAGCCTGGTCTGTAATAGCCTCAATAGATGGAGAGTAGGCAAAGGGAATTGTGAGTCACCAAGTAGCAGTGTCGTGATCCATTTCCTCTGGGGAGGTCGCCTCTGTGCTTGCTGCCTTTTCGTTGTTTTCACACGTGTGACTCCACCTACGGCTGTCATGGCAAATCCTTTATCAAACTGGCAAAAACTTGAAATAGGCTAATTCGAATACCAGCTCTTACCTCTTTAGTCTCAGTTGATCTCCCTGCCTTATGTTCAGCGGTTTAGTCATACTGAATTGTTTTTTCAGATTCATCATATTCTCACTTGTCTCTTGCACTTGGCTTATGCTGAAACTTCTATCTGGAACACACTCTGCTTGTCCCATAACATCTCCATGCTAGCATCTACTTATTCTGTTGATGACACCTGCTCTTGGAAGCCTTCCCTGACCATCCGTATGTGGGCTAGTTATGGCTTCCTTATTATCCCATGTGTGTGGGCACTCTCCCCATAAGAACACACATCATATTTTGGATTGTAATAGCCTACTTAGTGGTCTTCATCTGCCATTGTTCAGTGGGCTCTCTGAGGGTAAGAAAAGTATCAGTTCCCCTTGCTGTTTTAATGGCAGGGTCTCTGTGGAAACTGGTAAATAGAAAGTGATTGACAAATGTTTGTTGAGTTGAATTCATACTCCTATAACATTGGTGAGATATAATACCTTTGGGCTTAGGTTTGAGTAGGCCTGCTAAGGCAACCTGTGGATGCAGCAGAATCTCATAGATGTCTTTGGAGAGCCTCTTCCTCCTCTTCCTTGTGAATACATTTGTTTGGGATAGAATGTGCCCAGCTCCCATAGATGAATCATGATTAGCCTAAGCCAGTTATCTCTACCTCACTTTTTTCTGCCAGTGATTGGTGAGCGTGTGACACATTTCTGGTAGTGAGTTGTAAAGGGAAATATGTTGAAGGTTTGGAGAATAATTTTCTGTCTTTCTTTCTTTTTTTTAGAGATTTTATTTATTTATTTGACAGAGAGAGAGAGAGAGAACACCAAGGCAGGGCAAGCAACAGAGGGAATGGGAGAAGTAAGTTCTTCACTGAACAGGGAGCCCAATGTGGGGCTCGATCCTAGGACCCTGGGATCATGACTGAGCCGAAGGCAGATGCTTAAGCAACTGAGCCACCCAGGTGCCCCAGAGACAACTTTTCTTTTTATTAATAGAGTGGTGTGAAAAGACATTTTTTACCTGTGTCCCTTGTTTTTTGCTTGGATGTTTTCATAGACATAAAAAGAAATGCTACAACTATTTGACAACCATGAGAAAATAGGACCCCAAATAAAGGCAAGACATGAGCATGAGAAAGTGGAAATATGAAACATTCTTAGGTCCTTGATGATGTGGAGCCATCAAAATCAACCCTGGGACAACCCCCCTCTGGTTTCTGTAAAGCAAAATACTCTTCTAGCTTAAACTATTTTTGCTAAGTTTTCTGTTACCTGCAGCTAAAACCATCCTAATTGACAGAGACACCAGGAAAAGGAAAGTTGTGTGCATGAAATTTGGGGTTTATTTAAAAAATGAGAAGGACTATGCTACATGATGAGAGAAAGCAGCATAGAAAATGTGTTGAGCTTGGGGTTGAGACATCTTAGTTTACCTGAATATTTCTTGTGTAATTTAGGAGGAATCACTCTTTTCTCTTATTTTCTAGTCAGGCAATCATTCACTCAACAACAAGAAAAAAATATATTTGATTGCCAACTGTGTGTTATATACTATGTTAAGTTTTTATTTGGGAAAACAGAGTTGAACTAGGTGATCTCTAAGGTCCTTTATTTGTAAAACTCTGATTCGCCTTTTATTTTTATGTCTTTGAACATAGTTTCAGGAACTGTGAGTCTATAAAAATTTTGCATGTCTTACCCCCAAATCTGCTTTGATTCAAATCATATTTATCATTGGCCTTTCTCTTCATCCAAATTTCTTGCAGATCCCTGTCTGATAGAATTTTAAAAAACAAAAACCAAAAAACAACAAAACCCACAAGCATCTGTCTCTGGCAAGCAGCTCATGAGTCACATCTCCTCTGCAAAGCAAAGTCTCATGAAATCAGCTGATTAAAAGGAGCCCTTAAAGAGGAGACAATCTGTTAAATTTATTTTAGGTCTAGCCCCCTAATTTCCATTCCACATGCACTCATTTATTCCATCACCCGGTCTTGGCAGGTGCAATCTATTTAGGTGACCCTGCTCAGGCTCACCCCTCAAATTTCCTGGCTGGAGAATAAAGGCTATTGAGCTGTCATCAGAGATATTATAGCCACTGCTGATTCGAAACTGGTTCATCGTGGCCCCACTTTGATTAGGACGGGCTCTTGATTCAAACTACCATGACCTTGCAAGTTGTCTGTTTGTGCTAACCCAACATTCTTGGTAGTAACGATGGGGTGGGATTGCCATTGTGCCAGATCCCCATGGGGGATCATCCATGCTTGATGGGGCACTGGGCAACCTCTGGAAAGCAGAGATAATCATCACTCCGATGGGACCGAAGGTGGTGGTGAACTGATCAATAGCAATTGGTGGTTGTGAATTTTAGGACATTGGTATGGCTGCTGAGTGAGTGTAAGAACTTACACAGTGGATCCATGGTGTGGGGACCCAGCAGCTTCTGAGCACCTTCTGCAGATCTTCCATTTTTCGCACGTGCCTCCACTATGTCTGATTTCCAGCAAACAGGAAGAAAGAATAGTAGAATTTAATGCGTCTTCTTTGTAAAGGATGTGACCAGAAAGTTGCCAAGTCACTTGTATTTGTATTTCCCATTGGCTGGTACCTGGTTATGTGCCATCTCTAACTTTATGGAGAAATGTGGTCTTTAACATGGCATTCATATATGCAGAAAAGACTTGTATTTTTAGAGCAAAATAGATGTGAGTTGGGAGACTAGAAATCTCAGGCATAGTAGTCCTCAGGGATGGCTGCAGGAGTGGCTTCTTGGTGAGCCCCAGCATCTGGGCAGCTTTGAATTCGTTATGGAATGGTTCTGGCCGTGGTCACAGCTCTGGTTCTGCTTTCATACTTCCTTCTTTGTGTTCTCGTCTCTTTTCCTAACCTACCCCTTCCTTGTAGGGGTGGAAAAGCCCATTTTACCGCAGCATCTTTGTATCCTGGGCTGAGGTCAGTGGATTATTGTTGTTGTTGTTGTTTTTACAAATGAAGTAGTATTTGTACAATTGCTTATGTTTTTACAGTTTGGAGAAGTAGACTGATACCTAAACTACTGCCTTCAAAATGTAATTCTGCCCTATCTTTTTCCCAGTTGTGTAGCAGAGCCCTTTGCCTCTAAAGGAGAGAGCAAAACCCTGGTCCCAGCTGGGAAGGCATGAAAAGACATTTAGAGGCAGCTTTTGCTTAGTGAGGATGTGTTCTCTGGAGATGCATGTGCCTTATTAAGAAAAACCAACCAAACTGCTCTTGGTCTCTGTTTAAAATTTGTAAAAGACAGCAGCAGGTAACTTGCTCATTGCATATTCTCTAGACACTTCTATTCTCCCTGAGAGATAAGGAGAAATGACATATTATCTGTTTCCTGACAACATGATCTAGGAATATTCCTCCAAGAACAATTCTTGATTTGTATTTTATTTTGTCCTTTTAAGAGATACACTACTAGGGAATTTAAGAGTTGTAATATTTCATACATGAGAGGTTAAGGTTTTTTTTCTGCCCATTATTTGGGTTGTGAATTGGTGACATTTGTTCATTCCCCAATGAATCTCCAGTATTTCCTTATAGAGCTCCATAAGCAGAGAGATCTATGCTTTGGTTTCTACAGTGAATGGAGGGCAGTTTTGAGCTGTCCTCCTATAGATTTCGATATATAACTAATAGTTTATAAAGAAAACAGTTCATCTGGTTGTCTTATGGTCGTTTAGGGAAAGGATGCCATTCGTGGAATTTTATTTTCTTATTATGTGGTGAAATTCACAAAGATGTGTGTGTGTGTGTGTGTGTGTGTAGAAACATGAGGAGAATCAGAAATAAGTTGGTATTAGTTGGAAAATGAGTAGTGGGAAGATACCTGGCTCCCATTCCCTTACAATGTTTTCTTGATTTTTGGTTCTGGGCTGGTCATTTTGTCATCAGGTGCCATCTTAGTATATGTGCTGCCGAAGCGAGCACCATCAGGTGCCATCTTGGTACCAAATGTCAGCCTCCTCTTCTAGAGATGCACTAGGCTTTTGATCTCTACCATTCTCTTCCATGTGCACAAAGCTTATTTTCCTATGCCTCATGTCTTCAAAAGCCAGTTCTCTGTGAGGTAAAGGGCTGATCAACTAAGAAGATCCTCTAATGGTGGGAGCATTGGGTGCTTAGGTAGTTGTGCTGAAGACATATTTTAGGGCAGTTTTTTTTTTTAAAGATTTTTTCTTTATTTATCTGACAGAGATCACAAGTAGGCAGAGAGGCAGGCAGAGAGAGAGGAGGAAGCAGGCTACCTGTAGAGCAGAAAGCCCGATGTGGGGCTCGATCCCAGGACCCTGGGATCATGACCTGAGCCGAAGGCAGAGGCTTAACCCACTGAGCCACCCAGGTGCCCCGTTTTGTTTTGTTTTGTTTACATTCCTATGAAGCCCATTCCTGTATGATTTCAGAACTATAGATTCTTTGGGGATAAAATAGCTCAAAGATTGAATATTTCTTTATGAATGAGAATCTGAAAGAAACTCAAGGGGGGGGTTTTGAGAGTGAGATGGTTCCCTATCCCTCCTTTTGGTTTGGCTTTATTTTATTAAAAAAAAATTCTCTCTCATTATATATATCAATCTACTTATCTGGAGGGAGGATTCTCTATGTACATATGCTACCAAAAAACTTGCTTTTTACTATTTAAGTAAGGATTGAAGAACTGGGTAAAGGGATATGTCTGACTGCCAAAATGAGGTTGATATCAGTATAGATATATCGATCCAGTTTGTCCTTGTGAGACAAGTGATCTTTTGTAGTATCAAAGCATTTTTGCAATCTAAAGAAATCTGAAGACTATCTTGTCCAACTTCTTATTTTACTTGTGACGGAAACTTGGAGGTTCAGAGATAAGTGACTTGCCTAAGGACATACAAATAAATTATCCTGTTGCTTTACTTTACAAAGTAAACTTTTTGTTGAAGAATAACATACATTAAGAAAAGTGCAAACATTTTCCCCAAGGGACTAGATTTCTGTAACTAGCTGTAGATCAAGTATAGAAAGCACTCCAAAATTTTTCCTAATCACTCCCCCTTTCCCTACTGCAAAATATAACTATTATTCTACTTAAAACATAGCTTAATGTTGCCTGTTTTTGAATTTTATGTAAATTTAATCATACAGACTCTGTTCCTCTTTTTTTTTTTTTTTGGTCTGGCTTCTTCATTCAACATGATGTCTACAAAATTAATCCGTTTTCTATGTTGCTATAGTCTGTCCATTTGCATTGCAATACTTTATACCAGTGTGTGACTATAACACAACTTATTTTTTCCCCATTGCTTTGTTTTTAATGACTAGAGGTTCCTAGTGCTGATTTTCATGTCTGTCTTAATTATTTTGCTTCTGGACAGTAGTATTTTCTCAAAATCAACCTATAAGGCGGTTGTCTGAAGTCAAATCCTTAATCACAGCAAACAAAGCAAAAATATATACCACTACTTATTTGCTATAGCAAGTCCTGTTTTCTTTGGCTTGACTTTCTCTATTCAGAAGTTAGTTGAAAAGGGGTCAGATGACATTCATCTCCTTCTTTCTTATTCTTTATGATGGCCTTTTGCTATTAAGAATTGATTTACAGGTTGGGTTTTGAACAATTCATGTTAAAGTGGTTTGTTTAGAGGAATGACTTTCCTTGTTCATTTTCTCCAGATCCTCTGGGAGAATCCAGATGGTTCTTGCATTTTTAGTGAATGAACACTTGCCATCTTGCATAATCTAATTGTCTAAAACTGCCCACATGCTTACCATCTGAAGGAGTGCTGTCTGCCAAAGGTGTCAGGTTATCTTTCATACGGCTTTAAGAAAGAAGACATTTTCGCCTGAAAGCATGGCATCAAAAAGCATCTCTCCTGGGTGGCTAAAATTGACAGTGCTTCAACTCCTTTATTAAAAATACAATTCACCAGCCTGAAAAAGAAAATCTAATTATTTAACTGCTAGCCATTTTCCCCATGGTAAAATAACCCTTAAATGTTTACAATCAAGTTAGCTAGATTTTAACCAATTTACTTATTTAACCAAGTATTAAAAAAAAATCTATACCATACCTTGTAAGTTCTTCTAAGCTTTTTTTCCCTATTGATTTTGATTAAATAGGTAATTGGCAGTTGATCAATAGGCATGATTCTGATGAGCTGGTTTGGCCGAGGCTTCGGTGTGACAAACCTGGGAGGAGGGAACCCAGAGGTTTACTGACACTCCAATCTATCTTCAATGAATGCAAGCTGGCTAATAAATATTTAATGGGCAGTTGTTTGCAGTTTAATAGAATTAGATAATTCTATTAGAATCCTGTTTGGAGACCTACAGGTATCATATATCACAGTTGAAGACATGGTTAATAATTTAAGCTAAGTGACTAGTAATTAGACAGTCAGAGTAAGCAGGAACTTTTGGTTTTAAGCCATTTGGGAATTTGTGTGTGTGTGTGTGTGTGTGTGTGTGTGTGAGAGAGAGAGAGAGTGAGAGAAGGAGAGAGAGAAATTGTGTAGGATTTTAGATTGTGAACCATTATAAGGATTAGCTAATGCAGCAAGTCTGGGCCAAACCTTAAATGTGATAACAAAGCATGAGGCCCCTGGGGTTTATTTAATATCTCATCCTCTTAGTTAATGAGATGGAAAATAGTTCACTGTTTATCTACAGTAGATTGAGCAGATGTTGCCAATTCTGTTTTATGGAATGTAATCTTGGTAAGATTGTCTTCTGCCCATTACCTTTTCATTGGCTCAATCTCTCCTGTACTCTTCTTTTTTGGGAGGTACAGATACTTTCTTGGTCATGGACTAGATGAAAAACCCCTTAAGTTAGGAATTAGTGGCCTTTTCATGTTTCAAACACTCAGTAACCTCTATTATGGCAAAGCTGGTTGCTTGACTCAGGTTTGTTGACAACAAAAGTCTGGTACAATGTGAAGACTATTGACTCTCCCACCAATTAATATTTATAAAATTCCTTAGGTTTGTGATTTTATTTCATTTGCCTCTTTTACATTTCTCTGTTCTACAAATGCATAATATATGAACTGGAGCATTGGATCTAAGAAGCCTAATATGATCCTTTTTTTTCCCCCCGTTAAATAATTATAATTTTCTAGAACCATGAGGTGATTGGTATTTTCCTAAATTGTGGTATCAGGATTAAGTGGCTAATTTAGGAACATAAGGTAGTAGAGATTTAGCTAAAGGCATTAAGTTACTTTAGGAAGTGGGCTACAGACCCATTAGGACTTGCCTTTTTCTGTGGCAGAAATAGACTCGTAATAGGCATAAATATATAAAGACTTCTGGGACACCTGGGTGGCTCAGTGCGTTAAACCTCTGCCTTCAGCTCGGGTCATGATTTCAGAGTCCTGGGATCGAGCCCTGCGAGCTCTCTGCTCAGCAGGGAGCCTGATTCCCCCTCTGTCTCTGCCTGCCTCTCTGCCTACTTGTGATATCTCTGTTGAATAAATTACAAAAAAATTTTTTTTTTTAAATAAAGACTTCTTTTTGGAGGTATGTGATGTTGGGTTTTAGATCAGTGGTATGAGGATGTGAGAGCCAAAGGCTCTGTCATTCTTTTACTTTTTCTCTTAGGTTCCAAGATGGCTGCTGCCACTCCAACCATTGTTTGCATTCTAGACAGGAGCCAGCAGATAGTGGTAATATCTCCAAGAAATTCCCAGGAGACACTCACTTACTTCTCATTGGTCATAAATGTGTCACAAGGGTACTTTTAGTTGCAGGGGCCTCTAGAAAGGTGGGTTTGTATCTCTCCTGTCTCTCTAGCAGAAGGAAAAGAAAGGAAATTTGAATAAGTATTGCATGAGCCAACCTACAATATTTGCCATATTCTTTAAGGAAATTTCCTTCTTTTGTAGTAAACACTGACATGAATTTTTCCTACCAGAATAAAAGCCCTTTAAGATTTCCTTAGGCCCAGTGTTCTACAAGCCTTGCATACGGCAAATTGGAAACTCTTGATAAATTATGCTGCATTCTTGGGAGAAAGAAATAAAAAAGGGAAGAATTAGGAAGAGAGGTGGAAGGCAGGAACCAAAAGTAGTGTTTATTTACATATAACTAAGAAAAATATTATACTGTACCGTTAGAATGTTCCAGTCCTTAATTATCACAATTATTCTGGTTAATTGAAGTTTTAGGCTCAACTTTATTTATATTTACTAAGAGGCGATTATATTGAGATGTTATCAAGTAATATTTCCAGTTGAGTTTTTCTTAGCCTTTTTTTCCCTTAATGTTTTAAAAATATTTACTTTCTTCTTACCTCAAAGTAATGTATGGCCATTATAAAAATTTTACAAAATGCAGATTTAAAAAAGAGAAAATATTCAAATCCTTACATGCTTGAAATATTTTCTTGTATAATAAGACACTATATTGTGCAAATTTAAGTAAATGGTGAAATGATACAGTGCAAATATTAATGTTGCATGATTTATTTATTTATTTTTTTAGAGGGGGGCAGTGGGGAAGGGCAGAGGGAGAGAGAGAATCTTAAGCAGCCTCCATGCCCAGTGTGGAGCCTGATGTGGGGCTCAATGTGGGGCTGGACTTCACAACACTGAGATCGTGACCTGAGTTGAGATCAAGTCAGATGCTTAACTGACTGAGCCAACGAGGTGCCACCCTATTTATTAATTTATTTATTTTAATTTTGAAAGATTATTTATTTATTTGAGAGGGAAAAAGAGAAAATATGAGCAGGGGGTGGGGGAGGAGCAGATGGAGAAGCAGACTCTCCGCTGATCAGGGAGCCTGGCACCAGGCTTGATCCAGGATCCTGAGATCATGACCTGAACGGGAGGCAGATGCCTAATGCTCTGAGCCACCCAGATGCCCCCCAGGTGCCCTATTAATGTTTCATTTAATGTTTGGATTTGAAATAAGAATTTCTCAAATTAGTGACTGGGTCAGTCTGTAGATCATAACACTCTTAATCACAGGGTCATGAGTTCAAGTCCCATGTTTGGCATGAAGCTTACTTAAAAAAAAGAATGAAAATATAATAAAGTAATAAAAGATAATTTCTCAAATTAAAAATTATTGTCTACAAGGGTATAATTTCAAAGCTGGATAGCCAATAGGAATTAAAAAAGGTGTAGGGATGAGGGTTGAGGTCACCATGATTGGTAATCCAAAATCCCCAGCGTGTTTCATCAGAATTAGACTTTGGTAGCTCCTCATTTTCATTGAAGTGACCACCCTAGATATCTTCTTTTATGTGAGTTGTGTTCTTTTTTTTTTCTTAAGATTTTTATTTATTTATTTGACAGATCACAAGTAGGCAGAGAGAGAGAGAGAGAAAGAGAGAGGAGGAAGCAGGCTCCCTGCTGAGCAGAGACCCTGATGTGGGGCTGGATCCTAGGACCCTGAGACCATGACCTGAGCTGAAGGCAGAAGCTTTAACCCACTGAGCCACCCAGGTGCCCCTGTGTGAGTTGTGTTTACTTAGGTAAATATAGGATTGTGTTCTACATGATTTTTTGGGGCAATATCTTATTTTAAATATTTGCCTGCTTTGTTATCCTATCTTGTCTTAAGCAGATTTGCAGGGGTCAGTGAGAGAAATTTTCAGAGATCCTTGCTGTCATCATTAATAGTCAAGTTAGTAATGATACAGGGCCTGCTATACAATTTATTCTCCTCAAGGTCTTTAAAAAATTTCTTTTTAAAGTAATCTAAACAAGGTTCAGATTTAACTAATGTTTATTGAGCTCCAGTTTTGTTCCATGCATCATGCTAGGCATGATTACAAGCCTTCATTCAGTTAGTGCTCAGAATAACCCTGTGTGGAAGTGGTCATGTATCTACTTGGCATTGCCCTAAACTTCACTTTCTTTTCTTGAAGACTTTACTTACTTATTTATTTTTTTAAAAAGGCTTTATTCATTTATTTATTTGAGAGAGAGAGAACACATAAGCAGGGGGAGGCACAGAAGGAGAGGGAATGAGAAAATCCCAAGCAGACTCTGCACTGAGCATGAAACTCACCACGGGGCTCCATCCCAGGACCCTGAGATCATGACCCGAGCCAAGACCAAGAGTGGGTTGCCCAATAGACTGAGCTACCCAGGCACCCCACTGGAGATTTTATTTTTAAGTAATCTCTCCACATTATACGTGTGCCTCAGATTCACAACCCTGAGATCAAAAGTCACATTCTCCACTGACTGAGTCTGCCTGGTGCCCCTGACCTTCATTTTCTTGTCTCCCATATCAGAGTGGAAAATCATACTGACTCTACTGTCAAAGTAAGTCTGAGTCTGATCATTTACAGTCTCTACCACCGCTGCCTCAGTCTAAATCACATCACCTACTGCATAGATGGTTTCAAGAGCCTCCATGCTGCGCTCTCTGCTTCCACTCTGCACCTCTCCTTCCCTCCCCTCAGTCCACAATTTCCTGCAGGGAAGACAAGGGTGGGGGGGAATGTGATCTGGTTATTACAGAAACATACTGGATAGCTCCTAGCATCCAATGTATGAGGGGAATGAAGAAGGAAGACTTGAAAGAATTTTGTACATTTTAGTGATCAGAAATAGAAAATTATAAAAGGAAGATTCAGTACTTATTGATGTTTAATCAAAATGGAAATATGGAGGAACATGTTTGATTATGTAATTTAGAAAATTTAAATGCACCATATATTTTTTTCTTTTGTGAATCATGCAAACTATGATTTGTCAGAGTGTCTGTCTTAAAAGAGTCAGGACGGACAGGAGTACACCTGTGTGTGTTGTTGCTTGTTTTCTGCATCCCCCCCTTCAGTAATGAATTTTGATCACTATGCTAGAAGAAAGACTGAACTACCTTTTTAACTCCCTTGAAAGTTATAGTAAAAAATTATTGTCATATGGAGAGGTGATCAAAGAGCAAGGAGATAAAAGGAGTAGGACAAAGTTATTACAGAAGTGTTATCAGCCGGTTAATTAACAAAAACATTAGGATATTCTTCTGGGTTTTGTCATATTTGTGACATTTGTCAACATTTAAAAATTTGCAGTTTGCTGTGATTTCTTTTTTTGATACTCACTTTCATGCCTAATTTTGCATTTGAAATTGAAAAGACATCCTTTCTCTACTTTTAAATCTGTGGGCCCCGGAAAACCTGGATCTTGCTTTATTTTTGTGAGCTAACTTAGTTCCATGATGTCTGGAAGTTCCTTTCCATTAGTCTGGAGTGAATTTCTGTTTCCTACAACCCAGAGAGCTTTGGCTAACATAAATACCTTTAAAGAATTAGAGGTAGAATGGGACCCAGAGGAAAGAAGAGGATGTGTGTGCTATGTGGGCAAAGAAAGGTCCCAATTATAGGACAGTTCTCAGGGAGAGCACGGCCATATGGGGATGGGTGGAGGTGGCGATTGGGTCTACGGTATTCCTAAAGATCCCAAAGGAACCTAATAGTCACCGGACAAAGAAAACGCCCTGGCTCCCAGCGTCACAGAGGGAAAAAAGCTTGGAGGGAGATTGAAAAGGACTGGAGAATTTAGCCAGCAGCCAGTCTGCTCCTTTGCAAGTTGTACACACTCCTCAATACAGTGTGTTGACTTTGTATGAGGAAGCTGAGGTGCTGCTGTCCATTCAGACGACGCTGGTGTGTAATGAAAGCAGAACAGCGGGAGCTGTACATTGGAGAGGGCGCTTTTGATTTTATCTCCTTTTGTTGCTCTGCTTTTGAGTTTCCTTGGTTCTGTGGTTTGGACCTCCACAGACCTAGAAGAGTTCAGAAACTTGAAAGGGAAAAAGCCCTTCCTCCCCAGGGCCGGCTCCTCCACTTTCATCCTGTGTCAGGTGTTCACGCCTCACAAAGATGGTGCTAAATGGAACTCTCTGCAACCTCTGGGTAGCTGGGAGTCCTTTTGAGGTGTTATGTTCTGGCAATAATGGAGTCTTGTTACTACAGGCTGTTAACATACACCCTTCCATTGTTGAAGAAAGACATCCAGGCAACCACAAAGCACATGGCTTCCAGGAAAATCTCAGGCTCGAGGATCTCTCAGGGAGTTTGGCTCTTGAAAGGAACATAGAAATCTCGGGCCCTTACTTCTCAGAGCCCTTTTTCCCTTTTTCCCTGAGTAAGTTGTTGAATTTTATCCCTGTGTCTTGCAGCACAAGGAGTTTAAAGTAGATGGTTGTGGGGAACAACCAACAAGTATAAGCAGTTTCAGGGAATGTGCTTTGAAATGTGGTTGCTATTATCTTCCTCAAAGGATTCAGATTTTAATATCTGTTGCCTATAGCTGTATCTGTACCTACACAATAGGCTAGGTATCTTGCTTTCTGGAAATTTTTGATGTATTAGTCTCCTTTAACTCCTAGGGAGGATAAATGCATGGAATATAGTCTTACACGCCACCGCACTCTGTGTAGGCATTGCTACTTGATCATGGTGTTTTCTCCTACTAAGCTCTGATGCGGTTTCCAAACCGTTTTCTAGATGGTCACCTTCGATCTACCAAAATTTGTGCCTTAAGATAAAGATTGTCAACGGGATGAAGTCCTCTTTACGTGATTCTTCCAAAGATCTTCTTAAAGGCCAGACGCTTATTTGCTTACCTCCAAGATAAAAGAGGAGAATGTACTCTCATAGAAAGTTTAAAAGAAACATGGGGTAGTAGGGCTGGTGAAATGAGAATGAGAGAGAGAAATGTGTTTAATTTATATTAGGTATTTTTGTCTGCTAGCCTGATTATTAAAAAAAAAAAAAGCTACCTTAGCAAATCAATTATAGTTAGAATGACAGGGTACAATAGTAATAGTTGGGACAAGCTTCATTAGGCATTTGTGAGTGTGGCTTTTTTTCTTCTCAAAGGTCTGCCTGGGTCACTGGAATAACTGTGAATTTGGGTCAAGGACCCGAGTAAGCAGGGGAAGGCTCATTTATCATCAAAGAAGGGTGAGACAACTGTCATCACTCCATTTGACTCCAGCTGTGAAGTGAACAGCTTATTTTTGTTTTAGTGATGATTTGAGAGACCCATCAATAACATCACCAATACTCTTTGCAGTGCAGCCGTCTGTGTGTCAGTGTGTGTATTTGTGTGTGCACATGTGTACCCACCCATGTGCTCGCTGTAAGCAGGAAAGCAGAATGCAGAAAATAACTCCACCTTTGCACAC
Organism: Mustela putorius furo; assembly: GCF_011764305.1. Classification (NCBI taxonomy): domain Eukaryota; kingdom Metazoa; phylum Chordata; class Mammalia; order Carnivora; family Mustelidae; genus Mustela; species Mustela putorius. The sequence continues at coordinate 45,366,687 of NW_025421294.1, read as the reverse complement.
CTATATACATAGGGGTCCCTTCTTTCTGTTCACTCATGTTAGGGACTAATCTCGGAGCCTCCAGCTGGTTCCTTATTGTCCCTGATGGTTAGCATATTGAGCTTGTTCCACAGCTTTATTGCTCCAATGTGCTTATGTTGCCTACTGTGCTACTCATATGTCCAAGCCCAGAGGATTTTTTGGAGGAAGGAGTGACTAACTGGAAGAAATGGGCTGAGTAGACTGTCATCCATCACTTTCCTTTATTTTGAACAGCACATCTCCTTAAACTTAATCATTTCGAAGACGAAAATCCTTGTCATAATTTCCTGGGTACTTACTAAGCTAACACACACACAGCACTTACGACGTGTGAGGCACTGGCTAAGTTTCTTTTTTTCATGATTTCATCTAAGCTCTACAACCACACTGTGGGGTAGATACTGTTACTATTACTATTCCCTGTGTTGATTAGTGTAGCCTAACAAATAGACCCAAAATGGCTCAGATACTATAGAAGTTCATCCTTGCTCGCATAAGAATACTGTGTGGCTGAAAAGTTTCGAGGAGGGGTCACCTGCATCCATACAGTTATTCAGAGACCTGGGCTATTGGGAGCTTTGCTCTCTTCAACAAATAGTTTTCAAGGTCACCCTGATGGATCACCTCCATTCCAGCCAGCTGAGAAGTGAAAAGAATATGGATAGAGTACTGTGTGTGGGTCTCGATGTGTCAGGTCTGGAAGTTATGGTGATCAATTTTGTTCACATTTCATTGACTAGAGCTTAGTCGCATGACTACCACTAAGGGTAAGAGGAACTGGGAAATGTAGTCCCTGGGTTCTCTGAGATAACTCCACACTAGGGAGGAAGTGTAAAAAGGTGATCTGCTAGCCATCTTTGCCCTACTTCATCCACTGGCTACCGAACAGTTCAGAGCACCCTTCTTCTCATACTGTTCTGTAAGAAAGACAATCCAGAGTTCCATTCACTTACTGAATCCACATCAAAGTCTAGGCTTTCAGGGTAATGTGCTGTCCTATGTTGGGTGGGGATGGATGTGAATCCTTATGCCTGGCTACATATGAACCAAAAGCTGATTTGTCTTCCCCACCCCTTACCATACACCCAATAATGACAGTATAACCACATACACACGCAAACTTCATCTTGGGAACTGAAGACGTGGGACACTCACAACCATCACTAATCTGCAACAAAGATGAAATCGTTTCTAGTCAAGTATGTGATGGACTTTTGAAAACAGGTTTTATAGGCGTTTGAATACATTACATCTTCTCTGTTTGGTATGTACACACAGACACATACATACATATATAAAAAATGTGTATTATGCAATTCATATGTAACATATCTCTAATACTGTGTCTATGAATATAATATTCATACTTATATATGAAGAAATAACATGCAAGTAATAGCAAACGAACCATTTTGCCATTCTAATCCTCTATATCTTTACTTTGTTTTAAACCCTTTGGTTATGTGAAATAGAGCATACATTGAGAGATATGCTTAAATACATGTACCATTTAACATAGTAATGACATGAACACCGGTGTCCTCTTCATGTAGATTGAGAAATAACATAACCAGCATGCCAGAAGCCCCTCTCCTCCATCACCTCCTTATCACAGGGAAGTTTTATTTTATTACTGCCTAAGGTAATTACTCTCCTGAATTAATAAGACTTGCTTCTCTCTTTTCCCACGTCTTTATCATCTAAGCATGCGTTCCTGATATCCATACTTAAAATCTGGTTGTTCTTGAATGTTACATGAATGGGTACTTTCTGTGTGCATTTTTGGTGTCTTATTCTTCTCACTAAACTTTGTAATATGTGTTGAATATTGCTGTGGTGGATTTATTTTTATTCATAAGTTAGAAGTGCTCATCTCTTATTCTAGGCTGTTAATGTTTTTTTTTTCATTTTATATTATTTCTTTTCAGCGTTCCAGAATTCATTGTTTATGCACCACACCTAGGGATCCATGCAATACGTGCCCTCCATAATACCCACCACCAGGCTCACCCAACCCCTCACCCCCTCTGCTCCAAAACCCTCAGTTTGTTTCTTAGAGTCCACAGTCTCTCATGGTTTGTCTCCCCCTCCAATTTCCCCCAACTCACTTATCTCCATCTCCCAATGTCTTACATGTAATGCCTTCTGCTCCACAAGTAAGTGAAATCATATGATACTTGACTGTCTCCGCTTGACTTATTTCACAGAGCATAATCTCTTCCAGTCCTGTCCATGATGATATAAAAGTTGGGTATTCATCCTTTCTGATGGAGGCGTAATACTCCATTGTATATATGGACCATATCTTCTATATCAATCCGTCTGTTGAAGGGCATCTTGGTTCTTTCCACAGTTTGGTGACTGGGCATTGCTGCTATCAACACTGAGGTACAGATGGCCCTTTTTTTCACTACATCTGTGTCTTTGGGGGTAAATACCCGGTAGTGCAATTGCAGGGTCATAGGATAGCTCTATTTTTAATTTCTTAACCCACTGAGCCACCCAGGTGCCCCTATTTTTAATTTCTTAAGGATCTCCACACTGTTTTCCAAAGTGGCTGCACCAACTTGTATTCCCACCAACAGTGTAAGAGGGTTCCCCTTTCTCCACATCCTCTCCAACACTTGTTGTTTACTGTCTTGTTGATTTTGGCCATTCTAACTGGTGTAAGGTGGTATCCCAATGTGGTTTTGATTTGAATCTCCCTGATGGCTAATGATGATGAACATTTCTTCATGCGTCTGTTATCCATTTTTATGTCTTCTTTGGAGAAGTGTCTGTTCATGTCTTCTGCTCATTTTTTGACATGATTATCTGTTTTGTGTGTGTTGAGTTTGAGGAATTCTTTATAGATCTTGGATTTAAGCCCTTTGTCTGTAGTGTCATTTGTGAATATCTTCTCCCATTCCGTGGGTTTCCTCTTTGTTTTGTTGACTGTTTCCTTTGCTGTGCGGAAGCTTTTGATCTTGATGAAGTCCCAAAAGTTCATTTTTACTTTTTTTCCTTTGCCTTTGGAGACATATCTTGAAAGAAGTAGCTGTGACCTATTATATTTTTAAGTCTGCATTTTCAGAAAATGTATTCAATCTACTGCTTTGGTCTGTTGCTTTGAAAAAATTCATCAACAATAACTCTCTTGTATTAAGCAAAAGATACATTGATCTTTCTTGTTTGTTTACCTCAGCTTTTTAAATTTTATTTTTATTCAGTTATAACATGTATGCAGTAAAGTACACAAATTTTAAATGCATAGCTCGCTGAAGTTTTACAAATGTAGATGCGTGTAAGCGCCACCAGGCTCAAGTTATAGAGCTTCTTAACACCCCAAAAAGCTTCCTTGTGCCCTTTCCAGTCAATACACACAAACTGCAGATATTGACCATTCTGATTTTTAGCCTCATGAATTAATTTTTCCTTTTCTTGAACTTCATATATGTGAAAGCAGGCAGTAAATTCTGTTTGGTGTCCATCCTCTACTCATCAGTATGTTTTAGGGTCCATTTATGTCATTGGTGTAGCAGTAATTTTTTCCTTTTTATTGCTATGTAGTTTTTCATTGCATGAATATATCACAGTTTATTTATTCACTCTTGATTATAATGAATAAAACTGCTCTGAGCAGTCTTGAACATGTCTTTTGTGGAGATATATATATATATATATATATATATATATATATATATATATTTTTTTTTTTTTTCCCCCCCAGTTATCTTGAAAATATACAGATGTGTGGAATTTCTGTATAATAAGGTTGCTGTGGGCACATGGGTACTTCAGTTGGCAACTGCCTTCGGCTCAGGTCATGATCCTAGACTCTTGGTAACAAGTCCCACATCAGGCTCCCTGCTCAGTGGGAAGTCTGTTTCTCCCTCTGACCCTCTCCCTTCTCATGCTCTCTCTCACACACACTCTCTCTCTGAAATAAATAAATAAGATATTTAAAAAACCCAAGGTAGCTGTATATTATAACTTTATATTATATTATATGTATATAATATAATATATTATTTATTATAGCTTTAACATTAAAACATTATTAACACTGTGTTTCAACAGTATTAGAAAGTTATGTAATACTTTACACTTCAACGGGCAATGCCTGAGCATTCTAGTTGTTTCTTGTTCTTCACCAACACATACGTTGTCAATCTTTGAATTTTAACCAGGTGTTGGCAAATTTTTTCTGTAACTGGACAGATAATAAGTATTTTAGACTTAATTGCCCGTAGGGCTTCTATTGCAACCTTGCAGCTCTACCACTGAACTGGAAAATAAGCTGTTGACAATCAGTAAACAAATGGGCATGGCTATTTTTGGTGATCTTTGGTCTAAAACAACCATGTCCATTATATTTATATTTAAGCTAATAGATAGAGGGATGGCAAAGTGGCATTCTTCTTTTCTTTAAGAGAATGACTTAAAGGGGCACCTGGGTGGCTCAGTGGTTTAAGGCGTCTGCCTTCTGCTTGGGTCATGATCCCAGGGTCCTGGGATCGAGCCCCACATCGGGCTCTCTGCTCACCGGGGAGTCTGCTTCATCCTCTCTCTCTCTCTGCCTACTTGTGATCTCTGTCAAATAAATGAATAAAATCTTTAAAAAAAAAAGGGAGAGAATGACTAATAATTGCATATTATCACTTTAATCCACATCTTATTGGTTAGAATTTTGTCACAAGACCAGTTTGCAAGAGAGGGTGAAAAATTATTTCACCAGGTCTTCTGTGATTAGCTAAAATTCTCAGGGGTTCTATTAAAAGAAGACAAGGAGAATGGGTATTGGTAGACAACCAGCTATCTTTTCCACAGTGGGCCATGTCCTGTGGAAGATTTTTTTAGGTCAAGGAATACGGACTTTTATTTCTTTCATTGTATTCCCTCTCCATGTTTGTCATTCTTCTAGAATGACAAATCCTATTTTTCTAAAGTCTGTCTTGAAAGAAGTAAGATCTAAATTCTATTATGACTCTTGTTGTCTCATAATTTCTGTTTCTTTGGTAGATTTTCAGTTGTTAATTCAGTTTTAGTTGATCTCCCTTTTGGTATTTGGCTGATTTAGTTTTAAAAAAAATCTTAAAAATCATATTTTTAATTTTCAGACTGATGATTGCTTTTCACAGAGCTCTTTTGATATATCAAATCTCTTAGTGATAATTATTATATATTTAAATTTCTATTCAGTACTGTTCATATGCTCTGTTTACAGGGATTGGCTATTTTGACTTTCAACCTAGTGTCTCTTTCATTTGTTAATTTTCCTCATAAGTTTTGTTATTTGGTGTTCTTGCTTATATTTATAATTTGGAGTTAACTTTTAAAAAATGATTTATTTTAGAGAGAGAGAGAGTGAGTGAGAAAGCACATGAGCAGGTTAAGGGACAGAGGGAGAGAAGCAGACTCCTCACTCAGCAGGGAGTCTGACAGGGACAGGGGGCTTGATCCAACGAACCTGAGATCATGATCTGAGCTGAAACCAAGAGTCAGAAGCCCAACCAACTGAACCGCCCAAGCGCCCCTAATTTGGAGTTTAGATTGAGAAACACTAGTAGTTGGAATGGATTTCTTCAACACAAGTGAATATAATAACTCTTCTGGTAGATAATTGAGTTATGATTATGGGATGAGTGGCTCTACAGCTATGTGGGGCAGAACAACAGAGCAACATTTGGCTGTGGAACATTTTCTTTAGTTGAATTAGTATTATTTTCATGCAACACTGCCACTGTTCCCATGCTCAGTTGAGTTGTCTTTGGAGGCATATCCTCCACTTTATTTAGAATGATATATTTGAGTCTTGTCATTCAAAATATATTGAAGTCACCTTGAAAGCAGGGACTGATGCAGTTGTTTTCCAGTGCTTAATTAATTTTCTCATGGACAATCACAAGATATGTTGTGTCTGCCAGAGATTGCCCACTTAAGCTGATTCCCTTCTTTGGGAATTATTATTAATTTATTACTTTGTTGCAGTGGTTTTGTTTGCATTTATTTACTGATTTTTGAATTGACTTTTGGCATTTTTTATAACATTTAGAGGAACAAAATTGGAATCTGACTGTTGTTTGGATTCATTGAGAGTTACTCTATTAAAACTATTACTTCTATCATATGATCTCCCTGATATGAGGAAGTGGAGATGCAACATGGGGTGTTAAAGGGGTAGGAGAAGAATAAATGAAACAAGATGGGATTGGGAGGGAGACAAACCATAAGTGACTCTTAATCTCACAAAACAAACTGAGGGTTGCTGGGGGGAGGGGGTTGGGAGAAGGGGGGTGGGGTTATGGACATTGGGGAGGGTATGTGCTTTGGTGAGTGCTGTGAAGTGTGTAAACCTGGCAATTCACAGACCTGTACTCCTGGGGATAAAAATATATTATATGTTTATTAAAAAAATTAAAAAAAATTAATAACAGAACAAAACAAAAAAAATTACTTCACTTAAGTTCTAATTTCCTTAGTTAACTTTACTATTATATAATGTTTGCTTTTTTTGTTATAAAGATAATATAAGTTCAATAGCAAACATTTTTAGAAAATGCAGATACATAAAACTTTTTAAAAAGATTTTATTTATTTATTTGGCAGAGAAAGAGACAGTGAGAGAGGGAACACAAGCAGAGGGAGTGGAAGAGAGAGAAGCAGGCTTCCCACCAAGCAGGGAGCCCGATGCAGGGTTCCATCCCAGGATCTTGGGATCATGACCTGAACCAAAGACAGACCCTTAATAAACTGAACCACCCTGGTGCCCCTAAATAAAGCTAATTTAATGCTTAATCCCTCTATCCAGAGATAACTACTGTTAACTTAAAAAATATGTATATCTTGGGGTGCCTCGATCGTTCAGTCGGTTAAAGCCTCTGCCTTTGGCTCAGGTCATGGTTGCAGGATCCCTGAGATAGAGCCCCGTGTCAGACTCTCTGCTCAGCGGGGAGCCTCCTTCCCTTCCTCTCTCTCTGCCTGCCTCTCTGCCTGCCTCTCTGCCTACTGGTGATCTCTGTCAAATAAATAAAATCTTTAAAAAAATGTGTATCTTCAGCTCTTTTTCTCCCATGTATGAAATTAGGCTTAATAGAAATTAGGTTACTTATTGACAATCACACAGTAAGTAGTGAAGCCATGTTATGGAACAAGGCAAACTTATTCCAAAGCCTTTGCTCTTAAACATTACAATTTATACTTTGCCTTATGGATCAAATCCTGGCGTTAGAAAGTCTTGGAAGACGTAGGATTGTGGCAGTTTGGAGCCAGCAACCAGGAGCTGAATGGAGGAGGTTGGTGACTGTGAAACATTCTGTTGGGTCCCAAAGGGAGTGTTGTTCTTTAAGGGGTCTGCATCTCTTAGTTTTCCAAAGGTTCTACTCCAGTTGATGACTCATATCTTGTTGGCTTTGACATTCTACTACTGTCTTCCAAGTATCCTACAGAGTGGATTCATTGGGCTTAGTTTAGTTGTTGTTGCACTGTTGAACTCTATAGAAAAACAAAACTCCCGTGGATTCTAATCTTATAATTATCAACTTGGGTGTAGTTTTCTCCGTGAGGTTGAGCAAAGATAGAGGAGTGCTTGCTGTGCATGCCACAGCCTTCTTCATTATCCTTCGATTTGCTTCTCTCCTTGGCATGCTCAGAGAAGTTTGCAAGGGTCCAGAGAACTGAGTTACCGTAACAGCTCTCTAAGATCTACTTTAGGCAGTGCACTTCAGCAAAGAGCAAGCCATGGAAGATCACAGGTATCTGAAGTCGCAGGTGATGGTCCAGATTCTTGGCTCCAACTGTAAAATACTCATTTCCCCAACTCCTATTCTCTGGGCTTTCTTGTTCTGAAGCCAGGCTGGTACTGTTTGCATAAAGTGCTGTTCCATTTGGAAACAGCTGTGCCTAGAAGCAGATGAGAGTCGGCGAAGTAGGGATCATAAGTCAGCAGAACTGTGCTAGAGAGGCATTTTCTGTTGCTGCTTTTGGTGGATGCTGACTAGAAAATCAGATTCTCTATAATCAACAGAACTTTACATTATGCATTTTAGAAGTTAAAAATCTAAGCTCAGAGATTCTTAATGATTTACTACCCTGGACAAAAGCTGCAGCTCAGAGTCTGTCCTTTATGGCACAAATATTATGATCTCATCAAAACAAATATTATCAGAATACTCCTTTTAAATCGTTTTTTTTTTTTTTAATTGTGATAACTTATGATTGCAGGATCTGACTTTCACCCTCTCTGCTGAATGTCATATGGTCTCATCTTCCCTGCTTCCCTGTTTCATAAGCTCCTTCAGTGTGCTGTTCACGAGACGCGTCTTCGTGGTGATCTTAGCTATACTCAGGGTCAAAAGGGACACTGCCATTACAATGTGTTAATAAACTGGGGAGTGGTGGTTCTTAGCACCTAGTCTGTGAACATTCTCTTGCTTCCTTCAGTGCTGTGCCTATGAAAGACAAGTTTCGGGATTTTTAAAAAATATATTTTTAAAAGTTATTTTATTTTATTTAACACAGAGAGAGAGAGAGACAGAAAGAGAAAGAGAGACAGAGAGAGATCACAAATAGGCAGAGAGGCAGGCAGAAGGGGAGGGGGAAGCAGGCTTCCCACTGAGCAGAAAGCCTGATGCAGGGCTCCATCCCAGGACCCTAAGATCATGATCTGAGCCAAAGGCAGAGGCCCAACCCACTGAGCCACCCAGGTGCCCCTGGGATTTGTTTTTACATTTATCAGTCTGTGGTCTTTTTCCCTTAAAGTCTAGCCATCGCTGGGTGCTCCATCACTCATCAAGGTGATACAAAAGATGGACTTTGAATAAGAAATGTAAGCCCAGCAGGTGTTTGACTTTTTTTATTTTTTATTTTTTTAGATTTTATTTGTTTATTTGAGAGAGACAGAGAGAGAGAAAGGGAGAAATTAAGATCACGAAGTGGAAGGTGAGGAGCAAAGGGAGAGGGACAAGAAGATTTTGTACCAAACTCAGAGCCTGACCTGGGACTTGATCTCAGGACCCTGAGATCATGACCTGAGCTGAAATCAAGAGTCAGATGCTCATCCCACTGAGTCACCCACGTACCTCAGGAGTTTGAGATTTTAAGTGATATGCTGAGTAAGGCATTCTCAATCCATCTCTTTCTTCTTTCACATGCCATCTATCATCTTGTACCACAGTCTCTGAGTATCATCTATACCCCCACAGTTAACGTAGCCGTGAGCCATAACCCTGAGTTTGGCATGAGAGTGGACCACCCCTTGGTGTTGATGGCAGAGTTGGTTTGGACCCACGTGATGATCTAAGCTCCTGAGGCAGAGTTAGACACTTTAACCAGTCTGTCACCATACTATGTAAAGCTAGGATAACCAAAAAAGTGAAGACAAATCAGTAGTTTCTCTTTCCTCATGAGAAAGGCAATGGTACTGTATTCCTGTTCCTAATAGTAACACCTGGACCTAATGGTACACCTGTGAGGTATCTTTATTATCTGGTTGGATAAACTCCCAATATCTTGGAAAAACACATTCAGCACGATACTACATAAAATAAGTGATGATGAGGAAGCAGGAGGTTATGATATAACACTTCTAGTCAATGATAAAGTAGAAGCTGAAATAATGGGGATCTAAAAACAGTTCTTAAATAGAACCGTTTACATAAGAGAATTTGTGATTATAGGAGAGAAGAGCTCTCCACCAAAATTTAGTTTTGTGCTTTGTGTGGTACAGGATCAACCTCGGGAGGAAATTCCCTGCCTGGGGGTTTACATTTCCTGGTCCTCCTTGCATGAGTTGTGGCCATGTTACTGTTTAGGCAAAGGAGCAGAAGTATGATTGCCTGAACCAGAGTTTTAAGATGGCAGTATCTCTTTTAATCTCCTTACCTCTGTCTGCCTGGATACAGGAGACTCCAGAGGCCTACAAGTTGATGGAGTCACAAGATGAAAAGACCCTGGATTTCTAAATCTCCACGTGGAGGAGAGTGTCTTACTCAGCAGGAACACTTTCACTGATATAAGGGTTGTATTTTTAAGAACAAGTAGCATTGCCCTAACTAACACAGCTGGGGAGACAAGTTGGAACAATGTATCAGTCAGGGTAAAGACCTTGCCTATATTTGTGTTTGGCCGTTGGTGGTCCAGATGATGTTGTATCCAGAAACTAATGTCCAGATGACCTGTCACTTGATACATAAGTGAAACTACATGATCCTCTTCCTTTGCCACTTTATTTACTAACAGGAATTTAAAAAATGAAATGTTCTCCTTTGTCTGAACATGCACCATCAAAGTTCTTCATCAATATCAATAGCAATCATAATTAGAAAATACAACTAAATAGAGTAACATATATAATTAATATAACTAAAATAGAAAATAGAAAAAATACTAAAAATACTAACTAAAATAGAAAACATAACCAACAAGTCTGATTTCTTTTAGATTTATTTCTGTATGTGTCATATTCTCAATGTCATTGGTACTACCCTCTCACACCTAAGTGATCATCTGGCTTTCCCTAACACAGTTCTTTGATTTCATTGAGAACAGCCCTTTGTCAGATTTAGGTGGCATATGTGCTAATCATAGTTTAATTGGTCTCTCCTGTTCTGTGGTGGCTCAGGTGTGATGCAAATAAAACATATATGTGCAATGGAGGTGATTGGAATTATGGTCAACTGACAGGAGGCATCAACCTTTCAGTGGTTGAATAGCTGGTTTATTGGATAAGACAGGACAATTACCACAACTGGCCTGTCAGGATGGTTAGAGCTCCCTATAGGCTTTGAGGCAGGTGTTTGTGCCTTCAGTTTAATCTCTTTCTTTCTAGTTCCAGGCTGCATGCAGCCCTTGGCACCAGCAGAAGCATTTATACAGAAACGTGGGTCACCTGGATGCCTAGCCCAGTGGATCTGGATGCTTATTACCAAACAAGGCATGAGCTCTCTGCAACGCAAGCTCAATTTCTCTGGGGGAAAGGTAACCTGACTTGCAATCTTTTTTGGATCATCTGTGTGTTTAATTTAGTAGAATTGTGGAAATTGAGAATGTTTTTCATCAGCTCCAAAGTACCTCCTAGAACCTATGCCATTCAATCTCTGATTTTGCAATTGAGGATTCAGGGTCTCAGGGAGGTTAAGTGGGTGCCCCAGGCACAGCCGATCATCAGGGAGCCAGGGCAAGGTTTTAGGGCTTCTCAGCCGGTGCTGATTACATGACCTGCAGCTGCTGCTTTCAGCCTGTTTTCATCACCTGTCAGCTCCTGTTTGTAGGAGTTGAAGCCTCAACAGCTTCTAGAGATTGGAGAAGTAAAATAGATCCAGAAGGAGTAGTTGTGAATAATTGTTTTCTTCTTTAACACCTTTTTTTCTTCTGCAAGGATTTTTTTTTTTTTTTATCTCATCACAAAGTAGCTGTTATTCCACGCTGGTGGTCTTTCTGCTGGTCTTAAAGTTGTTTGAGACCTGTGACAATTCTGCCATATAGCTAAGTTCTAGTTTATATATTATGGTTGATCATTCCAGTTTTATTTCATGGGGAACATGTTTGGTAATATTATTATTCATACTTTCAGAGATAGCAAAAGTAGGCTTTAAGGCTACCTTACAACTTTCCCAAGGCCATCTGGGCAGGAACGGCAGAGCTGGGGTTGAATCTGAGACTGACCTCTCCCAAACTGTGCTGTTGACTTCATGATACATAATCCTGCAGAGTACTCAGCATTTCTGTAGTCGTTTAACTTACTCCCCCAAAAGATTCAGCCTTGGGAGAATCCATTTTATCAGGATGAGAGATTTTCTCAAAACTCCTCTTTCAGGATTAAGATTCAGATGGAAATTTTCATATTCTTAAATCTCAAAGAGCGTATATTCTGAACATTGTTTCAGTGACTGCTCTAGGCTCAAACTGGGAGTTAAAGGAAATGGACCAGGGTAGTGGAAAGATCCAGAAGTCTAGGTGATGGTACCTCCTTCCTGAGAAATCTCCATCAAGAAATCACTGTTAAGTTGTGTTAGATGTCAGTACATTCTCTGGAAGTAACTTAGTTCCTTTGATTTTTTTTTTGGTAAAAATTCATCCTGGCTAACTTTTCCATATTTATCACTTTCCTTATAGAAATATAGTCCTTGCTACTTGGGTCATTTCTGTCAAAATTAAACAATTTCTAGGCTAGTAAGAAAAAATGAGCATTATTGTCTTATGGACCAATTTATAAAACTGTCAGCTTTCTAGATGGTGTTTTTTTTTTTTTATTTGTGGCTTTTTCCCAGAAAACGCCATGACTTGAGCAGTATTTTATTTTTTAATTTTTTATACTTCATTACACACCTTTTACCCCCATGATATCCTGGTGATTGTGTACAATTCATCCAGTTTTTCTTATTCTCATTGGAAAAAACAAAAGGGACAAAGGTAGGAGAATGGCTGGTTAAGAAAAGCCAAGTTCTGGGAGAAATTGGTAGGCACCATTCAATTACTGACTTAAGAAAAGTGCTTCTAAATCCTTGTTTGGATGGCAGAACTGAATGTGAAGGTTGGGAGGCGTTCTGATCCAGATGGTTCTCTTATTTCCTCAAAAGTCTACATTTTCTTCTTTACCTAAGGAAGAAGACAGAAAACAAGAGATAACAAAGCTCAGTTTTGGGTTAGCTTCATGTTGAGCAATTACTCTATTCCACCTATGTTTCACATGTACTGCTTTTCATATTCACTGGTTAGCATATTTGAATATACAAATAAGCATCACCACTTAAATAAAAGAACGATCAGTTTCAAAGCTTGGGGTACACGTGCAAAAAACTATTGCCCTCCATAGGTGCTCAAGGCTGAAGATGACCTTGACAATGTTGTCCTTTCTGCCAGGAGCTCATTCAGTGCATAGGTGCATTCTTTCCATGTATCTATAAAGTCTGGACCATTTCTTTTTGTCCTTTTCACCCCCTTTCTGCTTTCTTTTACAGTGTTATCCAACTCGTGTTCCATTTTCTTTTTCTTTCTTTCTTTTTTTTTTCAGTAGGTTCCACACCGACCGTGATGCTTGAACTCATGACCCTGAGATCAAGAGTCACATGCTCTACTAGCTGAGCCAGCCAGGCACCCTCATTTTCAATGGTATAATTCTCTGCAGGTATTTTTATGAACTAAATGGGTTTGTAATGAGACTATTAATAGGATGAATGGAGGATTTAGATACTTGCCCAGAATCTGTCTTTACCCTTTGATTTAAGAACATTGGATTGTTAGTTTGATTGAAGGGAGGATTTTGGCTATAATAAAGGTTACACAGAGGAGGAGAGGCAAAATGATGAGGGTGTTGTTTTGCCTTTCTGCCTTATACAACGGAATGTGTTTGAGTTCACTGGTTAATGGGTCAATGGTCAGAAGTTGCTGTGATTTTTATTTTTTTCCCCTGATGAGAGGCTTCAGGGATTCCATGCCCAGCATTGGTACTTCCTGCCTACCTGTCAGAGTATGGCACAGAATAGAAGAGAAGGAAGTCTCTAAGCACCGTTGTGGCACCTTTGGAATTGGCATCTTGGAGAATTCTCTGGAGATTTGCCCTTGCATGGACATGGCCACTCACAGGGTGGATGTGGGCACCAGTTGATGATGGGAAGCCCAAAACACCTTGGCACAGAGAGGGAGAACATTTCAATTCTCTGTAAGCGCTGCAGTTGACAGATTGGTTCATGGACACGTGTGAGGCATTTCCTTGGTGGTGACAGTGTTTGGGGAGTATTTTAAGCAGCTTAGACCCATTGAAATTTAGGAGTCAAGCAATTTGTTAATCTTGTGAGAGTAGAGTTGGTTATACTCGAGTGACATGTTAATTCACAAAGGACTATGATGGTCTGAAGTTTTACCCTCTTGGCAAAGTAACAAGTCAGCCCATCGCAGTTTCATAGACGTTAGCTGAAAATGTGAGACTCCTGGGTGGAGACAAAAGACTTTATTATTTATAGCTCAGCAGGCAGAGCACCAGGATCTTATTGGCTCCTGGAGACCCCACATCCAAGAGGATGATGCAGAGGATAGCTTAGGGAAATGTTATCCTTGCACTGGGCTTATGTCACAGTTGAGGAATGCCAAGCTTAGGAAACCCCAATTCTTTAAAAGGGCTGTTGGGAAACCTGACTAACCTTTGCCTTAGAGGGAGACGTTCTTTCTTAAAGTGGTCAGGAAACAAATATGTTCTCTGACCCAGAGGAAAACGGAGTTCACCTTCCAAGGCTGTTTGCTATTCAAACATCCTTGACAAGATAGTCTAGGGAAAAAACTGTCAGTGCCTCTGCTCAGAAAACTTACAGGAATGTGAGAGACTCATGAAGAATTCTCCCCAAATAATATGTTCCAAAGATTCACATTTTTATAATTTTTGAAGGTAGATAATGCCTGAAGTCAAAGGAATAAAACATCAGGAATGTTTTGGGGGCATGCTAGTTTTTTGTCCCCCTCCCTTTAAAAAAAAGATTTTATTTATTTATTTGAGAGAGTGAGCAAGTGAGAGAGCATAAGCAGGGGGAGGAGCAGAGGGAGAAGGAGGCTCCCCACTGAGCAGGGAGCTGGACATGGGTCTCAGTCCCAGGTGGGATCATGACCTGAGCCAAAGGCAGATGCCTAATGGGGTGAGCAGCCTGTTTTTGTTTCCTGTGATATCCACTGATGATTTTCCTCCTGTGACCTGTAACTTGGACACATTTTCCAGGGAGATATCTCTTTTCTTGTTACCTAAACTCGTCTGGCACAGGTGCTCAGGATCTGCCCACAGCACTAACAGGTTTCAGCATTGGAATGCAAAGGAGAGACTTCAGATTAAATGTTCCAGTGTCCATTAAAGAGTAGCGACAGGGACCGGAAGATATCTTTCCATATCCTATCACTGTATAATATGCTAGATTGCTTCAGCCGACTAACTGGAGAATAAGGAAGAGTCTGCGGGTCAGTGAGTGACTGTATGTGATGTGTGTGTGAGAAGGAGAGGGAAGAAAGGAGAGGCGGAGAGGGGAAGAGGAGAAAAGAGACGGAGAGGGAGAGGGGTATAGATTGCAGCCCGTATTCAGAAAGAGCTTGTGCACTTGTGTGTTCCACTGGGCTAGTATAGTTCACGTGAAAGGCTTGTAACGCTCTTAAACTTATTCTTTCATACTTTCAAGACCTGCAAATGCTAACCCATGCATTTTCTATGGTGATTTTCTTTGGTAAACATGAAATTAGCCTTAGAAACACCTCCTCTTAATTCAGATATTGTTTAAATCAAGGGCTTAGAATTACAAAGTCTGAAAGATTTCGTAGGTAGGAGGGAAAAGAAGTCAGTGTTTAAATTAAGTATTTGAAAACAAAGTGAAAAAGGGAACATGATATATAGTTTACAGGAAGAGCCATTTGGAAAGCTTTTTCATAGCTAATTTGTTGGGAATTCTTTGGCTAAGGTGGAATAAATGTATTCTAGGAGAAGGTCTATTGAGCCCAGTGTGATAGTAGCTTAATCTGACCGTGGCCATGTCTCACAGATCACTGTACCTAGTCAATACTCTATTATTGCAAGTTAAGTGGTTTGCTACAGTATTCCACGCTCAGGGCATTAGAAGCTCTGTTCCCTAATTTCCTAAGCAATAATGGTATAAGCAGTATGCATTTTTTATTATAAAAACTAACAATTGCCTCCACAGAGTTAACAGTGTTTTACATACCATTGGTACCCAGGAGATTCAGTCTTAAATCAGAGCAAAATTAAATGTAAAATGTACGAAATTTTGGCAGAATTAGGTTTTCTTTGTAGAGGCTGAAGTCTTCAGTTTTGCTTGGAATCAAACTTTGGTTTTCTTCCTGGTGCTTTTATTTTCATTTTATTTAAATGGGTGTGTTGTTTCCTGATTAAAATTGATTCTGAATAATTATAACAACAGTAATTCACAGCGGGAGCCTGGGCAGCCTTCTTTATAGCTCCTGGAGGCTGTCATCATCCAGCCTCTCCGTGCTTGCCAGTTTTTCAGCGTTAACTATATTCACTGTGCAACGGGGTTATGAACTGCACAACAAAGACTTGGAGTGGAGAAGCATTCCTCCTCCCAAATGGCTGCTGTTTTTACAGGTTGGGTACTCTGTGCAGGTCAGAATTTGCTTGGTGAATTGGTTATTTACTCATTTCAGAGTAAATATATGGTAGGTAAGAAAGGAAAATGCTTTCTCCTCATTAGGAGACATGATTTGGATTGGTAGCTCCCACGGGCCAGGAGCCATCATGAAGGAAGGAGGCGGGAGTGGTGGGGGACTGAGCGGGGACGTGGGTTTTTGGTTCAGACCAAAGGTAGAATTAGAGCTGCCCATGGGCGATGGGAGTAGGAAGTTCAAAGACAGCACAGTCAAGCTTACACTCCAATCTCTCTTAGAGGTCTCTTTTTTGCTCCTCTCTGCACATCTGCTTCATTTTTCTTTCTGTAGTTGGCTTTTTTCCTGCCTCTTTGCCCTTGTGCAGAATACGGTGGCATCAGTGGGTCCCAGACTACACATTCTCAATCCCAGTAACCATTCCAACTCACTAGCCAGAGTTAGGCCCAAAGGCCTTCAGGAGCTGGGCCTCGTTTTGATTAACAGTGAGTGAGGGAGTGCCAATATGCAGAATGCATTTCTGGCTTAAAAACATTTGAATTAAACATTATTATTTTTTTTTTTTAAGATTTTATTTATTTATTTGTAAGAGAGAGAGAGAGTGAGAGCGAACACAGGCAGACAGAAGGGCAGGCAGAGTCAGAGGGAGAAGCAGGCTCCCTGCAGAGCAAGGAGCCCGATGTGGGACTCGATCCCAGGACGCTGGGATCATGACCTGAGCCAAAGGCAGCTGCTTAACCAATTGAGCCACCCAGGCGTCCCTGAATTAAACATTATTAATGGCAAAACTAAACATACCCATACAGTGCTATGGTCAAATGTAGTTTTAAGGCTACCAGTTTAAGATCCCTTGCCAGTCTTTCTAAGACCATTTCCCAAAGCTAGGGGTCACCTAGCTTTTCAGCAGGGATGAGACTAAGGTGAGGTGATAAAGCTGCAGGTGCAAAATTTAAGGCAATGCCTAAAAAGATCAATAATCCAGATAATACTATTTCAATGCAAATGTTCTAACAAAATAAAAATTAATGCAAAAAATTCCATGGTAAACAAATTCTGAAATTCTAAGTGTAGACAGGATCACTATTACTGATTTTTCCTTTTGTCTCAAGCTCCAGTATGGCTCAGAGCAGCGCAGTTCACGAGGTGTCTACCTGTAGGCCAGTCAGTTACCAATAGGGAAGTGCGTCCCATCAGTACTCTGTGGGTGGAGGAGTCCCTTGTCATCAGTAGGGATGTGGGCCAGGCACGCACATCACAAAAGATGTCTCTCAAGGATGTTAGAGCATGATACTTTCTTCTGGGACTCGGTGTTAGGAATTTGCCCTAGCAAAATACCATAGGCTAGGTAGAAGTATGAAATCAGGGTGCCAACATGATCAGATTCTGGGAGAGACTGTCTTCCTGGCTTACAGAGGACTGCTTTTGCCTTCTCACTGTGTCCTCACATGGTCTTCCTTCTGTGTGAGAATGCACACAGAGTGGGGGTGGGGTGGGAGACAGAGAAGGTGTGCTTTCTTTCTTTCTTTCTTTTTTAAGATTTTTTTTTTTTTTAAATTGTTTGATAGAGATCACAAGTAGGCAGAGAGGCAGGCAGAGAGAGAGAAAGAGAAGCAGGCTTCCCGCTGAACAGAGAGCCCAATGCAGGGCTGGATCCCAGGATCCTGAAATCATGACCTGAGCCAAAGGCAGAGGCTTTAACCCCCTGAGCCACCAGGTGCCCTGAAGACTCCCTCCCCCCATGTATATTCAGATCTAAAGGACAGTCTTCTAAATGCTTGCTTTCTGATGTCTCCTCCTTATAATCCTATCATGAGGGCCCCACCCTCATGACCTCATCTAATTCTGATTACCTCCCCATCTTCAAATACCATTAGGGGTTAGGGCTTCAACACATGAATTTAGAAGGGACAAAAGCATTCAGTCCATAACAGACCCAAATATTAGGGATATGCACCAAACATTCTTTTTTTTTTTTTTTTTTAAGTTTTATTTATTTGACAGAGAGAGAGAGAGAGAGAGAGAGAGAAAGCCCAAGCAGGCAGAGAGGCAGGCAGAGAGAGAGGGGGAAGCAGGCACCCTGGCTCCCTGCTGAGCAGAGAGCCCGATGTGGGGCTCGATCCCAGTACCTTGAGATCATGACCTGAGCCGAAGGGGAGGCTGAACCCACTGAACCACCCAGGTGCCCCTCCTTCAAATGTTCTTAATTCTCCCTCCCCCCATGTATATTCAGATCTAAAGTACAGTCTTCTAAATGTTATCTTTTGATAGCCATGCCAAAATATAAACCCAGTAAAGTTAAAATTTTGTCATTGGCTTCTTATTCTAAGTTAGTTGCCCCCAGAATATCGTTTTACAAAACTGAATTAATCATCAGACAAATGACTCAAAGATTTAACTAGAAAGTGAAGCTTGGATGCTTAACCATTTCTGAAAGTCCTGGGACTTGACCAATAACTACTCTTTCCATCGATAGGAAGACAGAAACATTTAGCATATGGTTTTTCTTTTCTGTATAAAATCAATCAGAATATGTCACTTTGTGGCTTACTATAGTCAATCAAAATGTTGTGTCTCATTCTTCTAAATGTAAATCTTCTAAAGACATTTTTCAGAAAGTTCTGTCAAGTTATTAAGTGATAGGAATGTTGGTAGAGAAAATAAATTCCTTTAGACATCTTATAGGAACTAAAGAATTAAGGAATGCTTCCCCCCACCCCATTTCCTCAAGGCCTGTTTTGGTTTTGATGTTCAAACACCATATTGGAAAACATTTAAACTGCGAATATAATTCTGAAAACACTTTGAGCCATGACAATATCTGTCCTGGGCAGCCTCATATCAAGCTGGCAAAACAGATCTTGGAAAAATAGGAAAGTATTTTTGTTTTCAGAATGCTTTATATGCAATTCCCCAGAAACAGCTCAAAAAGATAGATACTCTTTTCTAAAAGGTTGCTGTTTTAGCACTTCCCAACTTATAAAGGTTGGAATTTCCCACTGGCTCAGTGGAGAGATTTGTATCAGTTATTTTAGATTCACTTAATAGCACATTTGTGTTTGAGATGAAGTGTGAGTCCCATCAGACAAGTAAGATTGTTCTTAAAAATTGGCCTCCTTCTTCTTCCCCCCATGTATACTCAGATCGAAAGTAGAGTCTTCTAAATGTTATTCCACAGCTAAGTATGACATCCTATCTTAAAACAGCAGCAGTAGCTGCTGCTGTTTCTTTTTGTAGAGAACATGGCTGGATATATAGTGAATGAATCTGTGAAGACTGGTGATGTTCAGTTTTTTAAGTGAAGCCTGGACTTGATTCTCCACCCTCTCTCTGCACTGTACTGGCAGAGATGGAAGTGAGGGTGAGGAAGGTGGTAACACAAGGAAAGGTACCACCAAGGTTTGTACAAAATACAGTAACACTAGTTAATCACATGTTATCTCAGCGCAGTCATTTCATTTTTTTTTACTTCTGCATCCATCATGTTCTATCCTTTTATTTTCCCTTTTGCTTGTCACCTTTATTGTTTTTTTTTTTTTTTTTTTAAGAGCAGTTAAAGTTCACTGCAAAACAGAGGGGAAGATACAGGTTTCCCATATACCTCCTTCCCCAAACCTGCATAGCCTCCTAATTATCAGCATCTCTTGTGAGTTGCTACATTTGTTATAATTGATGAACCTAAATGATTGACACATCATAGCTACCCAAAGCCCATAGTTTACCTTGGGCTCACTCTTGATGTTGTATCGTTCTGTGGGTTTGGACAAATATTCATTATGGTATCACGCAGAATATTTTCACTGCCCTAAAAATCTGTGTTCTATCTATACATATAACTGCTGATATTTTTACTGTGTATGTAGTTTTGCCTTTTCCAGAATGTCATATAGTTAGAATTACAGGTATGTAGCATTTTCAGATTGGCTTCTTTCACTTAGTAATATGTACTTAAGGTATCTCCGTGTTTTTTCATGGCTTGATAGCTCATTTCTTATTGTCACTGTGTAATACCCCATTGCCTCTGTATATCATAGTTTATCCTTTAGTCCACTGAGGGTCAAAATATTGGTTGCTTGCAAGTCTTGACAATTATGAATAAAGTTTCTATAACCATTCATGTGTAGGTGTTTGTGTGGGCATAAGTTTCAATTCCTTTGGGTAAGTACCAAGGAGAGCAATTGCTGAATGGTGTTTAGTTTTGTAAGAAACCACCAGCTATCTTCCAAAGTGGCAGTACCGTTTTGCATTCCCACCAGCAATAAATGAGAGTTCCTATTGATTCACAACCTTGTCAGCATCTGGTGTTGTCAGTGTTCTGGATTTTGGCCATTCTTAGGTAGGTGTATGGTGGTATCATGTTCCACCTCATTTTGCTCTTAGGTTATACCTTCTCTTCTAGCTTACATGCTTCTTTTTTTTTTTTTTTTTTTTTTTTTTTTTTTAAAGATTTTATTTATTTGACAGAGAGAGATCACAAGCAGGCAGAGAGGCAGGCAGAGAGAGAGGAGGAAGCAGGCTCCCTGCCGAGCAGAGAGCCCGATGCGGGCCTCGATCCCAGGACCCTGAGATCATGACCTGAGCCGAAGGCAGCGGCTTAACCCACTGAGCCACCCAGGCGCCCTAGCTTACATGCTTCTTGAAGGCAAGGGTCATGCACAGCTTTTTACCCTCAACCACTCCTAGTGTATTCACTTGCATGTAAAGTCACTCAGAAGTGTGCCAAAACATTGAAGATGATGAATGTCTTTGAATTGGTTAAGAGTTCCATTAGAGGGGAAGAACTATCACTTACTGAATAAATTTGTCAACCATTTGAAATACTTGCAATTTCCCTGTTAATCCTCACAATAGTCTTATGATAAAGACAAAATTATTTCCATTTTGCCAAAAATGGACTAACTGAGGCTTAAAGTAGTAAGTGAATTGCCCATCATCAGTAGAGTCAGCTAGACCTGTGGTTCTAAAGAAGATCTGTCTGGCCTAAAGCTGATTTCATGAGAATGGGCTATATCTGCAGTTAGAGCCATGCTCCCAATCTTAGATGCCCATGGGCCAGGTAGACAAGGGAGGATTCTGGGGGTGGGAGTAAAGAAAGGGGCAGCCTCTACTTACCTCTAGTTAACTATTTTTTTTTTTAAAGATTTTATTTATTTACTTGACAGAGAGAGATCACAAGTAGGCAGAGAGGCAGGCAGAGAGAGAGAGAGAGGGAAGCAGGCTCCCTGCCGAGCAGAGAGCCCAATGCAGGACTCGATCTCAGGACCCTGAGATCATGACCCGAGCCGAAGGCAGTGGCCCAATCCACTGAGCCACCCAGGCGCCCCACCTCTAGCTAACTATTAAACAACATTTTTAGAATCAGAGAATCCATAAATTTGGATTTTTTTTTTTGGAGGGGATTGCAAAATCTTCCAAGTTTTATACTTTGGCACCCAATTTAATAATAACACTTAAAAAGTAAATAGAGGTCTGTAGGCCAAATTTAGGCTACAAAGGGAAGGTTTCTAGCTATTGTATTAAAGAATAGTTTGAAAAAGTAGCAGCTCTTTTTCCCCAAGTATGTATTGTAATCCCAAATGAAGTAAAATACTGCCTGTCAAGAAAAACTTAGAGAGCTATCATTAATAGTTCACTCTTTTGTTGGTATGTAAAATGTGTATGGATAATACTTGTTAAGAAGTAGTTACCAATCTACTATTCAGTGTGGAGCCCAGCTAGTGAATGAATACGGTTACTATTTTATTCCAGATGAAAAGAAGTTCTTTTTTTTTTTTTTTAAGATTTTTATTTATTTATTTGACAGAGAGAAATCACAAGTAGTCGGAGAAGCAGGCAGAGAGAGAGAGAGGGAAGCAGGCTCCCTGCTCAGCAGAGAGCCCGATGCGGGACTCGATCCCAGGACCCTGGGATCATGACCTGAGCCGAAGGCAGTGGCTTAACCCACTGAGCCACCCAGGCGCCCCTGAAAAGAAGTTCTAATCTAGAACTTCATGAAAAGAGCAAAAGCGTTTATTGAGCTGTGAACTGATGCTGCATACTCAACTATCCACAATTTCTAAGTATCTTATGCAAATATATGCACTTTCCCACAAGAAATTACAAATAACATACATATGTAACCACATATAGCTTTGGTGTTAATTGCTAGTTGCCCATTATGAGTATGTAGATCGTGCCCTATTCAGAAGCAGCTAGAGTAGTCTATTGTTCTTCCTCTTGGTCCTATCTATTGTTATCCTGATCCAGGTCATCAGCCTGTGTTGTCTTTGTCAGTGGCCAGGGTAGTCTAGTCTCTCTTTTGACACAAGTGTTATGATAATTACAGAAAACTCTGCTGCATCTCTTGAAGTTTGCATCTGCACAGAGCTTAGCTGAATTTTTATTGTTTTAACAATTTTTGTTCCTAGCAGTTATTTGAGGATGTGATGTAGGGAGGTAAAGCCCCCTCACTGTCAGTGTTTGAATGTCTCTAAATGTTCTCATTTGGCGCTCCCTTGGAGAGACAGATTTAATGAGCTTCCATGATTTCTATGTAGAAAAAAGAATGTCTTCTAGGATATTGCTAAGGCTTAAATGTCGGTTCGTCAATGATCATGCCTCACCTTTCATTGTGGGTATGTTGACTTTCCTACTGCAAGGATATTTCTTGTCCTTGGATTTTTCAAAATGTCCTGCCCTTTTATTCTTTTTTAATTTTTTTAGACTTTATTTATTTGACAGAGATAGATCACAAGTAGACAGAGAGGCAGGCAGAGAAAGAGAGGGAAGCAGTCTCCCTGCTGAGCAGAGAGCCCGATGCGGGACTTGATTCCAGGACCCTGAGATCATGACCTGAGCCGAAGGCAGCAGCTTAACCCACTGAGCCACCCAGGCGCCCTGTCCTGCCCTTTTAAAGTGGGGTGTGTTGGGGCACCTGGGTGGCTCAGTGGGTTAAGCCGCTGCCTTCGGCTCAGGTCATGATCTCAGGGCCCTGGGATCGAGTCCTGCATCGAGTCCCGCATCGGGCTCCCTGCTCAGCAGGGATCCTGCTTCCCTCTCTCTCTCTCTGCCTGCCTCTGTGTCTACTGTGATCTCTCTCTGTCAAATAAATAAATAAAATCTTAAAAAAAATAAAAATAAAGTGGGATGTGTTCTTTTACTCTGTCCTGCTTCCCTCTTTTCTCTCCTTGTTTTGCTCTGCCAGAGAAACCACTTTAACTATTTGAACTTATTTTAGAATTTAACAGCATGCTTCTACATAACATGCTTTCACTGCACTTTGTTGATTTTTAAATTTTCAGTGTTATCTATGCAATTTCAAATGAGAGAATTTAGCTCTATTTCATGCTTGATCCCTACCACAAAACAAAATCTTCCCATTTCCCTGTTTTTTTCAGTAGAATTAATAGAAATTTGTTAGATTGGTATTCCTATAGTCAATGTCTATATTATTATGGCTCTATAATCACTATTCACAATCAAGTCATGAATTATGCTATAATGTATTTTTTCTATTGTTCTGAAATTTCACATTGATGTGTCTTAGTGTACATTTATTTTCATCCACTTTGCTGGTAGCTTCATGTGCCTTTTAAATTTGGAGCTTATGGGGCAACTGGGTGGCTCAGTCAGTTAAACATCTGCCTTTGGCTCAGGTCATGATCTCAGGGTACTGGGATTGGGCTCCCTGCTCAGGGGGGAAGTCTGCTTCTCCCTCTTCCTCTCCCTTCCCCCTGCCCATGTTCTCTGTCTCTTACTTGCTCTGTCTAGGTAAATAAATACAATACTAAAAAATAAAATTCACATACCCCTTTAAAAAGATAAATTTGGAGCTTATATCCTTCCATTATGGGGATTTTCTTGAGTAATAATAATATAATAATAATAATATAGGTTCTTGTTTGGATGGTTCATTTATACCTATTTCCTTCACTCTCTAATTCATTTTATGATGTTGGATCTCTTGGACTATATCTCTAATTTATTATCTTTAATTTCCTTTTTTCAGTTTTTGCATCTTTATATTCTGATATTCTGAGAGGTCTCTTCTTTACTCTCTCCTTCTCTTCTCTTCTCTTATCACTACTTTGGGTTTAGTTTGCTCTTTGATTTTCCAGTTTCTTAAAGTGGAAAGTTAGGTTGCTGACTTAAGATCTTTCTTCCATTTTAGTCTAGGTTTTTACAGTTATAAATTTTTTTCTTAAGAATATTTTAGCTTCATCCCATAAATTTTAGTAAGTTGTATTTTTGTTTTCATTCATTTTAATATATTTTCTAATTTTTCTTGTGATTTCTCTTGACCCATTTGTTATTTAGGACTTTATTGTGTGATTTCCATATATTTGTGAATTTCTTTAATGTTCTTCTGTTATTGATTTCTAACTACATTCCATTGTTCCTGGAGAACATATTTTGTATCCTTATACATACACTGAAACTTGTTTTGTGGCCTAACACCTGGAGTATCCTGGAGAATATTCCATGTGCCCCCAATAATTATATTTTTCTCTTGTTGGTGGAGAGTTCTATAGATCTCTGGGAGGTCTAGCTGGTTTAAAGTGTTGTTCACTTCTTCTGTTTTCTTGTTGATATTTTGTTTAGTTATCCTATCCATTATTAAAGGGGGGTTTTCAAGTCACAAGTATTTTTGTTTAATTGTGTATTTCTCACTTTAATTATGTCAGTTTTGATTACATTTATTTGGGGGTTTTGTTAGTTGATATGTTTATAATCATGTCTTCTTGATAGATTTACTTTTTATCATTATAAAATGTCTTTGTCTTTAGCAACAATTTTGTCCTAAGTTTTATTTTATTTGATATGAGTATCACTCTAACTTCTTTTGGTTACTCTTTGCCTGATATATCTTTTACTGTCCTATTACTTTCCACCTATTTGTGTCTTTGACTCTGAAGTGTATGTCTTGTATCTCTTCATCTGTCACTCTCTAACTTTTGATTGGAGTGTTTAATACATTTACATTTAATGCAATTCCTGCCAAGTGATTTATGTCTGCAAGTTTGCTATTTATATCTGTTATGTTTTTTGTCTTTTTGTTTCCCTATTCCTCCACTGCTGTTTTGCTTTGTGTTAATTAGGTATTTCCTAGTATACCATTATGAACTCCCTAAGGTTACTATCTTTGTTAGACTACTGGTTTTCAAAGCTATTCCAGAACGAGGTAGAATGTTGGGAATAGGCCAAGTTAGAATACCACAGACCTGATTATCCAATTAAACTCAAGTGTTTTTCCTGAATAATCACCGCTCAAATAGTTTTATGTCATTGGCTAATTTCCAAAGTTCAGAATAAGTTCATTTTGAGAATTTTTGCTAGTATTCCATTTTATGGGGGAGTGGATTATCAGGTATCCTTTTTCCACCATTACAGAAGTGCCTTCAGAGATTTCTTGAAGTCTATTTTCCATTCTTTCTTTTGGCAAAATTCATTCTCTGTTATTATTATTATTATTATTATTATTTTTAAGTAAGTGTCTGCTCTTGTTTCTTGGTCATAATAGCTGGGATATTTTCTCTCTCTGAAGATACTATTAAAAGTTAAAAATTTTTTTGCCCTATATTATCTCTGTTTCTTCCAATTTGGTTTAACTTCTTTGTTTTGTCCTCTATTCTATGTTAGAACTCTCTTCAGACAATAATGGCAACTTTAGTAGCAAACATTTATTGAGCATCTACTATGTGGTCATCACTCTTCTAATAGATTATACATATTATCTTATTTAATATATATTAACTTATTTCATTCTTCTCACATTAAATATCACTGGTGACTACTATCATTTCTTCCGTTTTACAGATGAGAAGCTGGGCTATAAAGAAGTAAATAACTTGCCTTGAAGTTACATAGTATAAAATTGCAGAGTTGGAATTCAGGTATAGTTTGACTTCTACCTCCTCTTTCTGAAGTAGCTCATCCCTGGGTTATCTGCTTCTATGTACCAGTGGGGTTGTGAACATTCTGATCATATGGGTGGGGCTTGTTGACTGTGTGGCTGTCATCTGTGGGGTAAATTGGGTACTTCTTGGCTTTTCTCATTTCTAATTTCTCTTCCTAGCTTTCTCTTGTCTGGTAATCAGTTATCACTAGTCCATTAGCTTTTTATCATCCACATTTTTTTCTGTTTTTGTTCTCATTTTTTTTTTCCGTTTTACATCTGTGAGTTTATGCCTTAGGGAGATAAAAGGTTTACTATCATCTTAGTAGGGCTTTGGGAAGAACCAGCACTAAATGCATGCTTTCAATACACTGCCTGTTTAATCATTTTAAGCATATTTATCTATCTATCTATCTACCTATCTTAAAACTATTATGTGAAGTTCTTGAAGGTCTTCCTTCTATCTATCTGCTGGTTTAACATGAACACTAAAATTTTCCTATCCAGCTCTATAATTTTGTCTTGCATGTCTATCCTTAGTGGAGGCTTTATCTAAGTGGAGGCTTTATCTATTTATTTCTGTGTGGTTTGGGCTGAGTTTTTCTCCATCTAGATGTTTCTCATTTTCTTCTGCCAGGTGCTCCACGATGTCCTTTTATGTTAATTTCATGCCTTGGGAATATAGGACTCTGCAAAGAGAGTGTGAAATAAAACCGAAGCTCATGGGAAGATGAGCTTTGGTTAAGAATTTTTAGGGGAGGTTCCTCCCACTCCTCATGCCTGAAATTTAGAACTGCACCAGCCTCCATGTTCCTTTTCTATGCCGGTGAGCATATAGAACACAATTTCACTGAAAAAACAGTACTCCGAAGATTGTGGATTAAGCATGAGGGTCTCATTTCCAACTCTCCTCATCTCATAGGTTCCAGGTCTTATGTACAATGTGTGTAGCTATTAAAATCAAAGCCTGTGGGCTAACTGAAACCAGACCAATCCCTTCCCCAATCACCGAACCAGGACAACATGATAATATATTACTGAGTTTCCTTTATCTTCATTTTTGACCCTTGGGGATTTCTCTTACTTTTATTTGAGTGCAGATATGTATTTAAAAGGATACTTGTGATATTTTAACCAGAGTATCTATATGTTTTATAGAGAAAGGTTTTGTGTTAATGATTTGCTATTGTTGCCTGCAGTTCCTAAAATTAACTTTTTTTGTTGAATTATTTCATGTATACCCCATGAATGTTATCCTCACTTTGAAAGTATGTGTGATTTTTTCCATGACATCGCTGCTAAGTCAAGGAATGTTATTTTCCCCAGCTTTATTGGGATATAACTGACATATAACATTGTGTAAATTTAAGGTACATACATGTCAAATTGATGTATTTATAAATTGCAAAATGATCACCAACCACCATAGTGTTAGCTAACACACCCATTGTATCACATAATTACTGTGTCTTTTTGTGGTGAGAACATTTAAGGTGTACTCTCGGCAAATTTCAGGTATATAATATGTATTATTAACTATAATCACTATGATGGACATTAG
Source organism: Mustela putorius furo (assembly GCF_011764305.1). Lineage (NCBI taxonomy): Eukaryota > Metazoa > Chordata > Mammalia > Carnivora > Mustelidae > Mustela > Mustela putorius. Next base: position 45,339,148 of record NW_025421294.1, on the reverse strand, counting down.
ATCCTCAGAACTTTCTTACCTTATAACTTGAAGGTTTTTTTTTTTTTTTTTAAAGATTTAATTTATTTGACAATGAGAGACACAGTGAGAGAGGGAACACAAGCAGGGGGAGTGGAAGAAGTAGAAGCTGAACAGGGAGCCTGATGAAGGGCTTGATCCTGGGATCATGACCTGATCTGAAGTCAGACGCTTAATGACTGAGCCACCCAGGGCACCCGTTATAACTTGAAGTTTATGCTTTTTAGCAACATCTCCCCATTGCCTACCACCCAGCCTCTGCTAACCACCATTGTAGTCTCTGTTTCTGTGAGTTTACCTTTTTTAGACTCCACATATAAGTAATATATAATATTTATATTTTTCTGTGTGATTTATTACACTTAGCATAAAAAGGTCCTTTCATGTTGTTACAAAAGGCAGGGTTTCCTTCTTTCTCATGGGTGAATAATACTCCATTGTATATGTACCACATCTTTTTATCCATTCATTCATTGATAGATATTTAGGATGTTTCCATATCTTGCCTATTGTGAATAATGCTGCACTGATCATGGGAGGGCAGATATCTCTTCAATTCTTTTGGAGAAATACTTAGAATGAGATTGCTTGATCACGTGGTAGTTACATTTTCAAATATTTCTGAGGAATCTTCATATTGTTTTCTATAGTGGTTGCACCAATTTACATTTCCATCAACAGTGTTCAGAGATTCCCTTTTCTCCACATCCTTGCCAACACTTGTTCTGTCTTGTTTTGAGGATAGCCATTCTAACAGGTGTGAGATGGTATTTCATTTGTATTTCTGTGATGATTAGTGATATTGAGCGCCTTTTCATGTTTAAGAATGTATTTTTAAAGTGGCCTAAAGGAGTTTGAGACTGAACTAGTAGAGGTAATAGTTTCTATTCTGTGAGGATAAGATCTAACTAGAACATGGCATTGTGTTCTAGATACATCACTTTCCAGAATAATAGACTTGTGGTGTGTTATGAGAGGGACAGTTAGCATGGCAAAACATTCTCTTATAAGGATACTTGTGATTGCATTTAGGATCCACCTGGATAATCCAGGACAATCTCACTATCTCAAGATCCTTAATGTAATCATATCCTGCAATGTTTTTTTTCCCATATAAGGTAATATTCATGGATTCCAGGGATTAAGACATGGATATCTCTGGAGGTCTGTTATTCAGCCTACAAAAGCTAGCTTTGTGAACATCAAACTATCTTCTTTACTCTAAGAACACTTTCTACAATATCTTGGGCAAGTGTCCTCTAGCCTCTCTTGAGTAATGTCAGTGTTAGAGAACTAATAACAACAGCCTTTAGATTGTACTTAAATAACTTTTAACCCTTTCCTATTTCCAAGAATCTATGGTTTTGAAGTTTTTGTTTTTAAGTTCCTTTTGCAATCTCATTTATGTTTGCTTACTTTCCATTTGTGCAATCTATATAAAAAAAATAATGTGCTAAGTTCAGGTGAATTTACCCAATCCATATCTGAGATCCATATCCAAACCTCCATATTGAGGTTTCATAGTGACCTATTACATTTAATATTTGTGCTGCCGAAGCGAGCATGTGACCTATTACATTTAAAATAAGGAAAGTATATTAATAAAAACTTTATGTTTGCAAGTGTTAAAAAAAATAACTGTGTGATTAAGTCGGTGATAGGAATTTATTGGCTTATATACCAGAGAAATCCCAGAATAAGTGTAGCTTCAGCTGGATCCAGGTACTCAGATGGTGTCTTGGTTGCTTAGAAGTTGGTCACTCCATATCTTAATTTCAGTTTTGTTGAATTGATTTTATTTAGTAAGATAATGCTAGGATGACAGGATGATCACGAGTGACCTAGGCAACCTTGCTATCTTCTTAGACATCCATGGAAAGAGCTCTATTAAAAAAATTTCTAGAATTTGCATTCAGTGGGCTGGCCTAACCTTGAATTGAGCCAGCCCCAATGATATTGCAGGGACGTAGAGTAAGGAGTCTCCAATGAAATATTTAAAAAGCCACTATCAGCAAAAAGGAAATACTTGTTGGTCAGGCTACAAAAACAGATGTGCTATGTAAAACATCATGTAATATGCAAAACATTGCATATGCTATATATAATCGTAGTTTTAGCTGTATGTTTTGCTGGAGGCTTGTGGAATCAATCCCAGTGCTCTATAGCTGTGTGTCAGGCTCTGTCTACATTTGTGTTTGTTTGTATTTTAGATAAAATTTACCAGATGGGAGAAATCCATTGGTGTTGCCTAGCTGGCCTGGTGGAAGAGATCAGAGGATGTGGGTAAATTCATCTTTGAACAAATGAATTAAATATGCACAGTAAATGGTTTATTGCACAGCAGGAAATTGGTGCCTAAGCATTGGGGAAGAAAGCAAAGCTAGCAGAGCAGCAAGCCTCATGCAGTCACTCCTATGGTCAGGTCTGAGAGGTGGCGATAGCCAGGAGGCTAGCAGAGTGCTTTGTAGCACAGAGCTCGTCTGAGTGTGCAATATGTTACCTACAGCTGGGTCTGGCATAATCAGCCCTGACTAATGGGAGGTGAGAGGAAGGGGTTCAAGTGCTGAATAAATAAATTACTTAATTACATATTATCAGAGAGAAGAACAGATGGTCAGTTTAGCCCATCTCCTGGTGCCTTTGGCTTCAGAATGGAGAGTAGATCTCATGAGCCCAGAGCAGGTTAGGCTCTTGATTCTATTTATCTGCTGGTCCTACCAGAGGATCATGGTGTTCAGGAATAAACAGGTCACATTTCCCCAAAGCTGAAGGGCTCTAGGTGCTCCAGTGTCCACTCTAAACTACAGTTGGGCAGGCCTAAACTAGTAGGCATTTTCCACTTTGTTCACTTTGGCACTAGATAGAAGTGTAAATGCATTTCATTTCCTGTAAAATGGTTGAAAAGTGATTTTCAATTGAGAATCTAATAAAATGTGAAGGGAGTAGTTGAGCATTTACTGAATGTGCTCATGGGTATCTCCTTTCACTTTAGACCATATACTTGTTTTCCTTGGCTTTTGATGTCCCCACAGAAAATCCACTTTTTCTGTGTACTGATTGCTCTGGTGTCAGAGGGAAGTGTGGCTGAGGTTGTATTCTGGAAGCATCACATGTGTTTTCAAATGCCTCAGTTTGGCATGGAAGGGTTCTCAGAGCAGGGTTTCCCACATGCTGGTCTGTTGATGGTTGCCAAGTTGGCTGCATCAAAATCACCTACGTTGTTTATTGAAGCTATTTGCTCTTTAGCTCTAAGCATAGAGATTCTGATTCATTAGGTCTTGGATAGGCTCTGGGAATCTGTGTTTCCTCCTAGCTCTACAAATAATTGTGAATTAAGTTTAGAGATCAGTATGTCAGTTGGGTAGCAGGGGAACAACAAACTCAAAGGGATTATTAAAGAAATGTTAATACAAGTGTGTGACCAAGTTTAAGAGGAACTTTTAAGGGATAACAAGGCATCCATAGCCAGTGGTCATGGGAAATAGGCGCAAGGGGAAGAAGTAGTTATCAGACCCTGGTGAAACCTGTAGGTGTAAAAGAGGGCTGGTGGAGGGGAACAATGGACAGCCATTGTCAATCCATGGTCCAGCAGGGAGAAAAAACCTCTCTCACCTTTTGCCCCTTGATCTCTTCCTGGTGCTTTTGTCTAAACTAAAAGGACCAGAGAGTCCTGGCAATGCGGTCTATAGAAGTCAGACTCTTGAGACACCAAACAAGATGGAGAAACTAGAGAGTGGACCTGGAGGGGTAAATAAAGAATATCTAGCTCATGTTGGTACAGATGACATTTTCTAGTTACACATTTGTGTCAATATGTGAATGACAAATAGGCAGGTATGTTTTGTTTTACAGAGATGCTTTTTTTCTTGGTATAAAATTGCCTCCTCCACAATTTCATCATAGAGACTGGAAACTCTTAAAGAATAGAGGTGGCATCTTTCGAATTAGCTTCCTGTACTCTGCCCACGGTTCAGGCAGTTCATATTCCTTCTTTTGAAAGGGCTTCAAGGAGAATCTTTTGGAAGATCATAACTGTCTACCTGGTTGTCAACTTTACATTTAGTAATATATTTTTAGGATGTTCTATTCTCTCTTATTAAGTAATTGTGGATCTGTATCATCTATATTCTTGAGGTGACTTTTACTCTGGAGGAAGTTGTTTGTAACCAACGGGATCTTCATGCTGAATGTCTCCTTAAAGAAACCACTTTATTATACTTCGTAAAAGATTGAATTCAGTGGTATTGCTTTCTTTTGTTTTTTTTTTTTTTTTTTAAGATTTTATTTATTTATTTGACAGAGATCACAAGTAGGCAGAGAGAGATAGGAGGAAGCAGGCTACCCTCTGAGCAGAGAGCCTGATGCGGGGCTCAATCCCAGGACCCTGAGATCATGACCTGAGCCGAAGGCAGCGGCTTAACCCACTGAGCCACCCAGGTGCCCCGCTTTCTTTTGGTTTTATGTTAAACATTCATTTCACTGTGTTTGAAGCATACATTTAATGCTCATTAGTAATTATAACTCCACATCAGAAGGATTGGATTAATTTTGATTTTAGTATGTTGCCTATGAAGATTTGAGCACATTTTAAAATACAGCAGTGAAAGAAACTTTATAGAAACTCTTCGTGGAATCTCCTGGAGATTTTTTTCTGTAGCTTCTGTTTTAAGACTCCAGCCCCTTCCCCCAATGAAGAAGTTTTGGGCATTTAGAGTCCCCTTTCCTGATGGGAACTAACCACTCAAAACCAAAAACTTGTATTACAGCAATTCATTAGGCCACCTGGGCATGTCTTGGTCTCCCACCAAGGGAATAATATGCATACCAGTCATCAACATCTTCTAAGTACCTACTGCATCCTAGGCACTTTACATGCCATTTAGTCCTTCCAGTTGCTTAGGCAGAAAGCTTGGAGTAAACTTTGGGTCCTTTCTCGCCACATATCTACATAAATCTGTCAACAGTTCCAGAAGCCACTACTTTCAAAATATGTTCAAAATATGTTCAGAATCTGGTCATTTCTCACGACCTGCAGTGCAGGGCATTGGTTCAAATCACCATCATCTCTCCCTTGGATTAGTCAGTCACATCCTAAATCTTTTGTCTGTCTCTTCCTTCTCCCTTCCGTCTTTTTCCTAGAGAGCAAGCAGAGGAAGCCCTGTAAAGATTATCATGTAGTTCCTCTATTTATAGTCCTCCAGTGGCTCCCATCTCGCTCAGAAGAAAAGGCAAAGACGTTACCAAAGCTTTATAAGGCTGAACCCTCGCTTTTCCTCAGCTGTCTCTCTGACCTCATCTGCTTTCACTCTCCCCTTCACTCACTATATTCCAGCAACAGCATGCTCCTGCTTCCCAGTTTTTAAATATGCCATTCCTTCTTCTTACTGGGTTCTCCCTCTAGTTTTTTGCCTGGCTTACACTCTCATTTCATCCAGATCTCTTAAAATATGACCCTGTAAGAGAAGACTACACTGACTACCATATATAGAGTGCCCACCTGAATCACTCTCTTCACTGCGTTATTTTTCCTCTTAGTGCATATCACAATCAGACGTATTTACCTGCTTGTTTCATCCCCTTGAGAATGAAAGCTTCTTAAAGACCAAGACTGTGGAGTTCACTGCTCTGTCTCTGGCCTGTGTTTTAGTACATGACACATAGATGGTGCTCATCAAATATTGGTGGAGTAAATGCATGGACTTGTGAGTATATCAGTTATTCTCAAGAAGAGTATGATCTAGCATTTAGCAAAAACAACTCAGATGAGTTTCACCTTAAGTAACATTGTATTGAGTACTCATCTGATAAGCATCTTATCAGCCTTATTGCCAATGAGAGATGTTTTGGTTTACTGCAAAGGAAGGAAATATGCATATTATTCATACACCCCCCACATGTATATGTACACATGTGTATATGTTATATATGGATGTGTATGTTCATATATGTATGAATGTATGAGTGTGTGGAAGAATGTGTGTATGTGTATGTGTATGTGTATGAGTATGAGTGTGTTTGTATATAAATTTTTTTTGGCCCAGGAAAGAGATGTCTTCCTACTCAATATCTCACTGGAGAGTCTCCGTCTTCTACCCTAGGAGTCAGTGCCAGAGGTGGACATGGAAAAAGGAGACAGTGAGGCCCTGCACATGAATGAAGAGACCTGACTTTGGACTGTTAGAGAAATTTATTAAAGGGTTGGACAGTATTCCTCATGGTCTTTGTGAAGCCTTGGACTTCCTAACTGCTAGTGCAATGTGGTATCACAAAGATAATAGCTTTTTTCAGAAGTTCAGTTTTCTATTCCTACCTTGGAAAGCAGTAGCTTAATGAACCTGAGTGGTCAACATTTGTGGTACTCCTCTCTCTCTTCCAGGACCTTTTGAAATATATGTTTTTTGAATTTAGTTTTGCCGGAAAAATCTGCATCCAATTTGAATGAAATTGAATATGTTTCAGGGCTCAAGCAGCATGTCTTCCATCTGAAGCAAAATGGAGATGAATTTCAATTAGATGTTCCCATTATAATCTGTCTCCACCTGTAGTTTTCATCAAAAATTGCTAGGAAGTGTGGTATAATGTATGATCAGGATTTGCCCACTGGCAGCAGTGTCCCATTATCTTAGTAAAAAAGCACAAAATAATTAGTCTGATGCATATAGATAGCAGCTTCTTACAGCGAGTGACTTTAATTGTGGTGAGTAATATATACGAAGTTTGAAGTATTATATATTTCCCTCCCAAGAAGACACCAATTACTAATTCAGTTGACAAAGTAACAATGTTTCAGAAGATTTAATGCAAACAGAACATCGTAGTCAATAGCCACTGTAAAATGTCCATTTTATGGCCTTATTTTTGCCTGAGCTTAATTTATGGTAATTTGGTAGTTACATATAGCCTGGAAGTATGCTGTTGGCTTGAGTTAGTACTTGGGTATTGCATAAATCATAGCTGAATGTGTTGGCTTCATCTAATGCTCTTCTTTCTCCTACAATTGAAATCCTTCTTATCTTGTCATTTCTCTCTCCTCATTCTTACCTGCAAATTCATGGGGCTCTGAGAGCTCAGTATTTAGGAGATCACTTCTTCATAGAGTGGCATCTTCCAAATGTCAGGTAGAGTGTTTCTGGACTTCGCCGAGTGGGGAATTTAGCAAATCTTTTTTGGGAATAGAGTATTTGTACCATCTCACCTTAAATGCTTTAAAGGGAGGTATAATTCCTCTCGCCCTACCCTCCTATTTGCCTCTAAAATCTATACTAATATAAAAGGTGAGGTTTAGTAGTATTATATTATTTGAACTAGGTTGTTTTTTTTTTCAGGGCAGGATTGTATTAGTTTTATTTTATTTTATTTTTTAATCTGAAACATAGGATGAATAAGCCAGCATGCTCTAGGTCCACAGGTAATCTACCTGGGGACCTAAATAATATAAATTATTTAACTATGTAGTAGGGATTAGTTTAGGTGACTGGTCTTCAAAGAAATACATTGGCTATTTCAGAATTAATGAGGCAATTGGCTATCTTCTACTGTTCTTTTATACTTGTTTACATAGATTTTTGAATTATTAGTTGTGACTAGTCACTTTCAAAAGTGATTAAGAATTTCAAGTAAATAAATGTCATGCATATAATTGTGAAGAACCTTATTCAAAATGTTGTGGGAAACCATGTTTGAAAATGTAGGTTCTTCTCTTAAACCCATAAAGTCATAATATAAATATTGCCATCTATTCCTAAGTTGGATAATAATATTCTTCTAATTTAGTTACTCAACTCTCTTCCTTTACTTAGAAGAGCATCTGTCTATAAATTGCACAGAACTTTTATATGCATTACCACTTTTAACTCATGTATCAACCCCATGTTGTAAACATTATCTTCAATTTAAAAGAAGAAACAAGCAATTTTTAAATGGTATGTTTTCTAATTATAAAATGACAAATGTTTATTGTAGGAAATCTCTGAAGTGTCAAAAGTATACAGATGTTGTTAGTAAGACTGACCAAACAAAATATGGAAAAGACACCAACTACCAATATTAGGAATAAAATAAGTGGGTATCACAGATGGACATAGGGGAAGGGAAGGAAAAAAAAAAGATGAAAACAGAGAGGGAGGCAAATCATAAGAGACTTAACTATAGGAAACAAAGAGGGTAGCTGGAGGGGAGACCGATGGGGAGATGGACCTGTGAAGGAGGGCCTGTGAAGTGATGAGCACTGGGTGTTGTAGGCAACTAATGAATCACTAAGTTCTACCTCTGGCACTAAAAAAAAAAAAACAAGTAGGTATCACTACAGACCCTCAGACATTAAAAGGACATTAAAGAAATCCTACATATAACTCTATGCACACAAATTCAATATTCAAAGAGAGGTAAAATGTACTAATTCCTTAAAAAATACAAATTACCAAACTCATTGAAGACGAAATGGGTAACTTGAATAGTCCTTTCACTATTAAAAAGCTGAATACATTGTTAAAAAGCTGTAAAAGAGGGGCGCCTGGGGCGCTCAGTGGGTTAAAGCCTCTGCCTTCAGCTCAGGTGATGATCCCAAGATCCTGGGATGGAGCCCCCGCATTGGGCTTTCTGCTCCAGGGAGCCTGCTTCCTCCTCTCTCTCTTTCTCTGCCTGCCTCTCTGCCTACTTGTAAGCTCTGTCTGTCAAATAAATAAATAAAATCTTAAAAAAAAAACTATAAGAGAAATCTATAGCCCAGGTAGTTTCACTAGTAAACATGTAAAGAAGAATTAACATAAATTTTATATAGTTTCTTTTTCCTTTGCCCAAAGTATAAATACATAGATCAATGGACTAGAAGAGAGTCCAGAAATAGATCAACACAAGTATGACCATTTAATTTTATTTGCACTTGAGCATCTTATTTATTTTAATGATAAATTATTTTCAGAACAATTTTAGACCTACAGAAAAACTGATAAAGGAGTTCCTATACACCCCATACCCACAGTTTCTCCTATTATTAACATTTCACATTAATATGGTATATTTGTTACAATTAATGTTCCAATATTGATACATAATTATTAACTAAAGTTCATGCTTTTTTTTTAAAAAAAGATTTTATTTATTTGGGAGAGAGAGAGATCATGAGCAAGAATGGGGGTAGAGGGAGAAGTAAACTACTCACTAAACAGAAAGTCCAATGCAGAACTCAATCCCAGGATCCCGGGATCCTGACCTGGGCCCAAGGCAGATGCTTAACTGACTGAGCCAGCCAGGTGTCCACCCCCTGCAACTTTTTAAAAAGATTTTCTTCAGCTTTTACCTGAAGTTCTTTTTCTCTTCCTGGGTTCCATATAGGATACACATTACATTTATTTGTCGTGTGTACTTTGGGTTCTCTTGGCTGTGGCAGTTTCTCAGACTTACCTTGTTTTCATTGACCTTGACAGTCTTGAAGAGTACTATTAGATCTTTCGTAGATTCCCCCCAACTGGGATTTTCCTGATGCTTTTATCGTAGAATGGAGTTAGGTTTTTTGGGGAGGAAGACCATAGAGGTAATGTGCCTTTTTCATCATGTTCATCATCAAGAGAACATACTACCAACTGGCTTATCATTGTTGTTGTTGACTTTGATCCTCTGGCTGAAATTGTGTTTTGTCATTTCTCAACTGAGAAGTAGCTCATTTCCCTTCTTTTCTATACCTTACTATTTAGACGCAACTCACTATACTTAGTCTACACTTAAGGAGCAGGGAGTTATGTTCCCCCTCCTTAAAGGAAGAGTATGCAATTCATTTGGAACTATTCTGTGTGGAAGACTTAGCTCTTCTCCTTATTTATTAATTAATTAATTTATTTTGATCAGTATGGGCCTATGGATATTTATTTTATGGGTTATAATCTAATATATTTTATTTTGTTGCTCAAATTCTTTCAAGTTGGAATAATCAGGCTCTCTTTCAGTTGGCTCCTGTTTCACTTTCATGTGCCCTGATGGTGTTTTTTGTTTTTGAAAGTATTTCCTTAATTCCTGGCACTACAAGATGCTTCTGGCATATCGTGTATTTCCTGTTAGGCACCTCTTCTGTATTTTCTATCCCAGTCCTAAAACCCCCTATTTCCCCATTTTCCAAAAAGACCTGGTTCTTTTTCTTGGACAATAGTATTAGAAACCAAGACATGGGCATTAGGTTTGTTCAGTGCTACTGAGATGTCACTGACTCTAGGCCTTCTCAGTTGATGGATCAGAGAAATATATGTGTGTATTCAGTGTCTATACATCTGTCTATAGATATTTCAGCATTATTTCAGCAAATTGAGTCATTTTAATTTATTTTAAGCTAAACATAAGTTAATAATGATGTCTCCAACTCTATTTCCATTACCATATGGATCATTCTAGCTAGGTCTCTTGCTTATCTGTAAACTCCTACTCTAACAATGAGAACTCTGGCTCCCATCATTCACCATTTATATACTTAATTGTTTAATTCCAAGATACTTGTATAGCTGAGTTAGCTTTGTTAATCTTTTCTGGCATGGGAAAAACTTTATCAACCAGAGCATAGTGTTTACACACCATCTTAGCCAAAATCACTTAGAAGTGATTGAGCATAGCATTTCAATAGAGTTTCTTTTACATTTAATTTTACAAACTCCACTAATTTCCAAGCCTCTTAGGTCAGCATCTCCTCTTCCAGTGAAGTGTTTTATATATTTGTAATACAATCACATTCTATATTCTCTCCTGGGATCACATGTCATCCTAAGTAATTTTTAAAATTTTGCATAAATTAAGGTCCATTATAAAGTTTTCTATGTTGAATGGCTTTGACAGATGCATAGTGTCATATGTCAGGAATTATGTATCATACAGCATAGTTACACTTCTCCCTAAAAATCACCCATGCTTCAACTCTCCCTTCTGAACCCCTGGCAACCCCTGAACTTTTTACTGTGTCTATAGTTTTGCCTTTTCCAGACTGCCATATAATTGTAATCAGATAGTATGTAGTCTTTTCATACTGGTTTCTTTCACTTAAAAGATATGCATTTATGATTCATCCATGTCTTTTCATGACTTGATAGCTCATTTCTTTTTTTCTCCTAAATAATATTCCATTGTATAATTGCCATTTGGTTTTTACAAAGGCACCTGAGTGGTTCAATATGAAAAATATAGTTATTTTGACAAAGTTGGAACTACTTGAACCCATTTACAAGACATGACACTCAATATTATCCTTTTACCTTATATAAAAATCAACTCAAAATGAATTGCCAATCTAATTTCAAAATGATTAGACTTCTAGAAGGAAGTATTTATGACCTGGGGTTATGTAAAGTATTTTTAGATGGAATTCCAAAAGCCAGATTCATAAAAGAAGTTGATAAATTGGAATTCATCAAAATTGAATACCTTTGCCCTGCAACAGACTAATTAGAGAATAAAAAGACAAACTACAGACTGGGAGAAAATATTTGCAAACCACATATCCAACAAAGACTTGTATCCAAAAAATATAAAAACTCTTGGGACGCCTGGGTGGCTCAGTTGGTTGGACGACTGCCTTCGGCTCAGGTCATGATCCTGGAGTCCTGGGATCGAGTCCCACATCAGGCTCCCAGCTCCATGGGGAGTCTGCTTCGCTCTCTGACCTTCTCCTCGCTCATGCTCTCTCTCACTGTCTCTCTCTCAAATACATAAATAAAATCTTAAAAAAAAAAAAAACTCTTTAAACTCCATAGTGAAGAAACAAGCAAGCTAATTTCAAAATTGGGAAATTCTTAGACAGGTACTTCACAAATAATATAAACAAATAGCACATGAAAAGATGTTCAACACCATTAAATAGCAGGGAAATGAAAATATGTGGTCTGGCCCCTTAATACTTCTCTGAGTTCCTCTCCCATGTTTTCCTGCCTCACTTGTTTCACATCAAACCACACACATATCCCAGACACAGTCCTGACTTCTACCTAAAATGTACTTCCCCAAATATTCATGGTAGCTTTCTCAACTTTTTCAGACTTTACTAAATGTCACCACCCTAATGAGGGTTACTATCTCCATCATGTTTAAATTGCAATTGTCTGTCCCTGCAGTCTTAACTACTTTCTGTTTTACTTTTTCAAGCATTTGTCATCTTCCAACAGATTATATAATGTACTGATTATGTTTGTTAGTTGTTGATTACCTTTCTCTGCTAATATCTAAATTTTATGGAGGCAGGGATTTCAGTGGCTTATATACAGTGGATTAAAATATTAAATATTAATATATTAATATCAATATATTATTATATATCATTATATATTATTAAATATTAATATAAAATTATTAAATATAATAAATATTAAAAGTATTACTTTTATTAAAGAAATAAAGTTGCTGCCCACCATTTGATAGAATTTTTCCACTGTGATCCGAATATCAAACATCACTTTTATGTGTTTTAAATCCTTACTAATTTAGAGGTTAGTTGTAGGGGGTAATACTATTACATTTTCCTGTATCTGCATTAGAGCTATGTGATGATTTCACACAGAATCTCTACTTCTAAGTCTAAGACTTATGACTGAGTACTCTGCTTTCTCAATGGTGCCTTATCTTTCTACATCTTTTCCACTTCTCTTTTTATTTCCCTTTTTGCTTTCTATATCTTTTGGTCTTTCCTTCTTTCTTGTTATTTTTTCATGGGAATTTATAATTTTGGGAGATTAATGATATTCTTTTATTTTTTTCCTCAAGTTTGAAGTAATGCTTTTTAAAAAACTCATGAGTTTATGGTAGTGTTATTAAGTACATTTATAAAAATAGTTTATTTATTTATTTATTTATTTTGTAGGAAGGGATGATGTTGCAACACAGCAAGGTTTTGCCTTTTTATTCACTTAAAATTTGGAATTGGTACTAAGGAGCTCAAGTAGAACCTATCATAAGTAAACAAGTAGATATTCATTTTCACTGAACAAATTAGGTAGGCTCATAGAAGCAGGAGATTGACGAGGTCCAGTTTTACCTTTTGTTTATGTCCACAGTCAAGCTTTTTGGATATACCTTCAATGAGAAGAAAAGATCAAAGTTTTTGGTTTTGCAAAGTGTTGCTCAAAACATGTATAATGGGTGTCTCAGCCCTTCTTTCTGTTCTTAGCTCAAACTCATGCTTGAAAGAACTGATGTTATTACTTCTTCTATATAAAAAGAAGCAAATGGCATAGGTTTAAAAAACCCATATAGGCAGTCTTTATATTAAGAGATGTTTAGGTTTAAATGGTTATCTGCTCTTTGACAAGTTGGTCCAGAAAGCAGTAGAATAAGCACTAGCTTTGGAATAGTAAGTGCTAAGATTCAAGAAATAAGAAAAACAAGTTTCCCTGGCTTCCTAGTTAGTACAGCTTAGTGGAGGGAGATAGATATTTAATAAAATAATCAATCTCAGTGACATGTAACTACGAATTAGAAGAGCTTCAAAAGTAGAGTAAAAGGAGCTATAGCAAGGATTAGAGAGTGGTGGACCTGGCTGAGAAGCACAAGGAGTTGGAGAGGAACAAATGTGTTCTCCATAGCTGTTTTGTTTCTTCAGTCTCATATGGACCAGTATAGGTCATCCATGTAATTGATGCAATGGATTAACTGCCTGACACCAGCTGATAGGACATTTGCAGGTGTGGCTATGGCTTAATGGATCTGTTTTAAAGATCAAATAGTGTAGTTTTTTTAAAGCACAGATTTCCATGAGGATCTTCCTACAGTTTTAAGAAAGATAGCGTGATGCTTTTGGGAATAACAGTACAGATAATCTGTCAAAGCTCTAAGAAAACACCAGAAGAGGAGGGTCCCCTGATTCAGGAACTGCTGCAATGGCTGGCAGCTAACACAGCAGCAGAAGGTAGGGAGGTGACAGACACGCAAGGCAGATGTTCTACTGAGCTCCTCCATCTGGATGGGGCCTTTTGGTTCTACTGCTCTTTCCCAGCCATGCAGGAAGCAAGTGCCAATGATGCATCTTCATTAGGATGAACATGACTTTGGATAGAGGAAAAGAAATTATCATTTGCTGAAAGCCCAGGGTCAATGAGAACCCAAATATGGTACTGATAGTATTGGGGGAAAGTGACAGGACCATCACCTCTTCTTTTGAAAGAGGACTCATTGACAATATGAAGGGAAATCATTTAATCCCAACCTTCATCAATAATACAGGGACAAAATCTGTCAGGAATAGCTATGCTTTGATTATTCACTCTGTGCCAGACTCTCTATGATCTGTCTCGATTCCTTTCCCTTTATTTTGCAGACCTCATTTTCCCTTTATCTCCCCACTGACCACTATACATGAGCCACAATGACCTCCTCATTATTCCTTGAAGACCCCAAGAAGTTGCAATCTTTCTGGAATTTGCTCTCCCTATTCTCTGTCTAGAAATTGCTTCATGTCTGTGCATGGCTTATTCTGTCATTTTAAGATCTCTACTTAAATTCGTCTCCAAAAAGAGGTCTTGCCTGACCACCCTATCCCCAATAGTACATTTTGTCACTCTCTAGCCTTCCACACTGCTTTTGTTTCTCTACAAAATTTCTGTACTACCTAACTGTGGAGTGCATGTATTTGTTTTTCACACTGATTAGAATGGAAGCTCAGTGATGTGGGGATTTTGACAGTCTTCTTCACTGTGCTATCCTGAGTGTGTATTACAGTATCTGCACAGAGTAGGCAGTCAAGAAGTACTGAGAGGGGGTGCCTGGGTGGCTCAGTGGGTTAAGCCGCTGCCTTCGGCTCAGGTCGTGATCTCAGGGTCCTGGGATCGAGTCCCGCATCGGGCTCTCTGCTCAGCAGGAAGCCTGCTTCCTCCTCTCTCTCTCTGCCTGCCTCTCTGCCTACTTGTAATCTCTCTCTGTCAAATAAATAAATAAATCTTTAAAAAAAAAAAAAAAAAAGAAGTACTGAGAGGAATCACCAAATGGATCTTATTTAATACCCAAAGCACAATTTGAGAAGTAGATATCCTTGTTACTTCATTTGACAGAGGAGGAAACAAGATTAAGCAACTTACATAAGATAAAGAAGATACTGATTTCAAAATCTGATCTTTTTACTTAAATCATTTTGTCCCATTTTAATCTTTGATTTTCTCTGAATCATATATGCTAAAGAGAAGCTACTTACCCATGTTATCAAAACTGTCCCTTTGCCAGGCCAGAGAGTATAATACAAAAGAAGAGTGATAGTATGTATAGCATCTAGTGATATTGAAGTAGGAACAGATAGAAAAATAGTTATGGACTAAATATTTGTGTCCTGTCAAACTATTTTATTTGAACTATGTTGAAACAAAACCCTGATATGATAATAGTAGGAGGTAGGGCTTTTGGGAGGTGCTTAGGTTTAGATGAGATCAGGAGGGTAGAATTCTTTTTCTTTTTTTTTTAAATTTATTTGACAGACAGAGATTACAAGTAGGCAGAGAGAGAGGAAGGAAAGCAGGCTCCCTGCTGAGCAGAGAGCCTGATGCGGGGCTCGATCCCAGAACCTTGAGATCATGACCTGAGCCGAAAGCAGAGGCTTGAACATACTGAGCCACCAGGCACCCCCAGGAGGGTAGAATTCTTACATGAGATTAAGACCTCCTGTAAGAAGAAACCAAAGAGAGTAATTTCTCTCTCTCTCTCTCTTTCTCTCTCCAATGTGAAGACAAAACAAGAAGACAGCAATCTGCAAGAGGGCTTTCACCAGGAACTAAACCTGCCTGTACCATGATCTTGGATTTTCCAGCCTCCAGAACAGCTTCCAGTACTGTTTGTTGTTGAAGCCACCTGGTTTATTGTATTCTGTTGTAGAAACCAACCTAAGACAGGAATATTCTCCAAGCATTTGTGCTCAAGGTTGCCTCTTTTGCGGGTTTCACAAGAGAATTTATATGTATATGTTTCAAAGAAGAGGCTTAGCATGATGCTTCTGAGGAGCAGATGATGACCTTTCCGGACAAAGGACAAACAAGAGAAACTGAAAACAAATTTCCAGGAGATTCTCAGCCTCGAGCCAGGGTTCCTTAGGAAGGAAAATTATAACTTCTCAGTCTCCTGAAGATGAAGCTCTGAAACATCATTTCCTTGTTTAGCATTCTGGGTGGCCAGAGGCAGAGAGTGGCAGCACTGATGAGGATATAATGATGTGAGGCCCTGTTTGTATAAATAACTGTGAGAAATCCCAAAGTTTACAAGTGGCGATGATCACAGACTCCAGGTCCCTCAAGCCAGGTATGCAGATGTCCTGATATCTTTTCACACATGTCCTGATCTACCTCATTTTGAATGCTTTTGGTGAGGGCCCTTATATTCCCATTTCTCAATTCTGGGTTAGTTTGTATGGAAAACCAGACACTCTCCTCACAGAAAGAACTAAGCTACTGAACAACTTGGTGAACTTTTATTATGAGTATGCCCTTGACTGGCTATTTTTTGTGTTACCAGTAGCTGAAATGTGTCTTGTTTTTGTTAACAAGCACATTACTGAATTACACTCATTTTCACTGATTTTGCCAGCATAAAAAATTAGAATGGAGGATATGAGAAGCAATATGGCAAAAACAAAATCAGGACATAGTAATAAAACGTGGATAAACTTGAATGATGGGGTATCCTGCATAATTAAATTTTTTTAAAGTTTTGGTTAGCTGAAAGTTAGGCAACTTCTTCCCCCCACCCCCAACTCTGGAAATCTTGAATAATGTTTGAGTTCACTCCCCTGTCATTAAAAACAGTATATTAAACCTAATGATACCCACTTCTAATTAAAAACCCAATAGTGTACTAGGTAAACCCTTCCAATTTATCAATTTTCTTTGATTATTATAGATAGAAGATTGATCAAACCTTGGATCACAAACCATATCTAGAATTAAGAAAAAAAAATCAGCTTTATAAATAGGATTTTTCAAAGCATGTGATAAATGCTCCTTAGCAAGTAAGGTGCCCAAATAAAACATCCTATTTAAAGGAGAGGAATCTTTCAGTCAAATGGGAAAACACTAGTGAGTGGAAAGTTTGGTAGTTTGAATTTCAAAAACCCACTATATTTTTTTATTTTCTCTATGAAAGACTGACATTTCTCAGTTCACTTATTTTCTTTTTAAATATCAATTTAATATCTCCAGTCTTACAATACCTTGATGTTAGTGTTGTTCCCAAACTTCTAAAAGTGTACTGAACCCTCAACTTTAATTATAGTTGTGACATTTTATTTAAGCAACTTTAAAATGGAGATCCCCCCCCTTTTTGACTGTGATAAAGAAAAATGATTGGTTTAGAAGAGCAAAAGCAAGTGAAATATCAAAATAAAACAAAATACACAATTTACACAATTTATTATTATGATCTTTATATGTGTGACCATCTAGTTTTATTTAGCAAATCTTTATGTAGAGCTCACTATATTCCAGGCACTATTTTAGGCTACCTATGGATATTATGTCTCTTCATTAATCCTTGTAACACCCCTATGAAGTAGTTACTGTTATTCCTCTTTTACCCATCAGGAAAGGAGACTTAGAGAAGTTATATAACTTTCCCAAGGTCACAATACTATTAAATGAAAGAATTGTGATTTGAAACACCAGATTATGTGCTTTCAACTATTATACTACGCTGTCAGTCTTGGTTGCATGAAAGACAGAAGTGTTCAAAATGTCAACTTCCAGGACCCATCACTGTTTGGGGCTATTAATATCTGGAAATAAATGAATTTTATGACCTATCTCTCTTACCTCAGGAATATATAATGAATATTTTATAAATATGCATTTATGCATGTCACACACACACACAAACACAACAATAAAAATGCAGTTCTAACTACGTTATTGTTCCATGATTTCCTTACAATTTGTCCTCTCCAAAGATTCGGGCATTTCCAGGTAATCCAAGAATAAGTTAATGGAAATGCCTGCGTCCACATCATTTTGTAGTTATTATTTTCTGTCCTGCTTCACCTTTGGGTGCTGATTATCTTTGTGTTCCATGCTTTTCCACAATCTATGCGAATTCATGATACACTCATGCACAACTTATATCGTGGTTGATTTATGACAGTCAAAACTATCAAGTAGTCTGCAGTTACTCAACCTTCCCTCTGAAATAAAATCAGAAAAGCCAAAATTCTCATTATGACTCAGATGTGAATAAACATATAGGTTTTTTTTGTTTTTCAAAACCAATTTCATATTGCTCTCATGTTATTCTTTTAGTTATTCCCTCTAGTAGAAGAAAAAACCCCTCACAAACTGTCACTCACACTTCAACTGGGACTCTTCTAGTTTGAAACCATCTCTTGTAGCTACAAAGCAGTCAATTTAGGGTTGGCACTAACCTCTCAGGGCTGTTTGTCCCTGTTTGATACCCATGGTGTTGAATTGCTGCTTTGGTCCCCAAAATGCTAACATCTGCCTTGGATCGCCATGGATCCTATCCTTGTCTCTGGTTGTGAGGTCCCTCCTCTGTGAAGTCTTTTTGTCCTGAGCATAGCTCTTCTGTTCTGCTAGACCTATTAATACCTATAAGAGAACTCTGCAATGGGATTTTTCGAAGGCTCAAGGATGTTATAGATGCTTCTTAACTAAGTAAGGTGCCAGATTAAAACAGCTACTTAAAGGACAGGAATCATTCAGTCAAATAGAAATTGTAGAAAGGGGTCAAAATCCTGACAGGAGAGGATTTGGTGAGGAGATTTACTTTAGAGAATGTTACGCTAAACCCCGTTTTAGTCAGGTTTCTCCAGGGAAACAAAACCAATAGGGTGTGTGTGTGTGTGTGTGTGTGTGTGAGTGAAGAGATTTATTTTAAGAAATTGTCTCATGCAGTTGGGAGGATTGCTAGGAGAGCTACGGTAGGGACCTCTGTGGACTTTGGGAACTCACTCATGTCAGAAAGAGCTATAGAAGCCTAAGTAAAAGCTAGAAGCCTGCGTTTAGGGAAAACTACATGTCCACTAATAACCAAACAGATAATGCATCTTTCCCATGGAGGAATGTGGGCCACATCCAGATCAGACCTATCTCTGAACTGCTTTCGTTTCTACCCAGGAGGAGGGCAAAGGGCTTCCAGCTGTGAAAGTCTGTATATAGAGCGGCCACTGGAGAACCACACTGAATCAGAAATCTCTTCCATGTCATTGGAACTGCCCAGAAGGGAAGGAGGCTCTGAAATGCCCACAGAAGTACCCTGTTTATTTATTTATTTTATTTTTTTATTTTTTAAAGATTTTATTTATCTATTTGACAGAGAGAAATCACAAGTAGTCAGAGAGGCAGGCAGAGAGAGAGAGAGGGAAGCAGGCTCCCTGCTGAGCAGAGATCCCGATGCGGGACTCGATCCCAGGACCCTGAGATCATGACCTGAGCCGAAGGCAGCGGCTTAACCCACTGAGCCACCCAGGTGCCCCAGAAGTACCCTGTTTAAATATCTGCCAGGCTTGGAGGGCGTGATGTTGCTCTGTGACTTTCATGCCACCTGGAATGTAGTGCCGTGATGTGAACTTACTTGGGCTTCTCTGAGATGCTTCTGGCTTCCTCAGCGATACCTGTGGAAATGAGGCACCCAGTCCCAGTGTTCTTAAACTCCAACAACACGAGGCGGATATTTCTGTGCCTTTTCCACTCTGAAGACTGTAGGTGGCTGGGATGTTCCCATCTTTCTCTTTTGTTCTTTTATTTCTTCCTCTCTTCTTAGCACTGAAAAGGTTCTTTCTTCATCCTTCTGTCTGGCAGGAATTTTTGCCTTATGTTGTAGTATATTCTTTTTCTACTCCTTATTAGTGACATAATTTCAGTGCAAGAAAAGGATGCAGGAAACCAAGTGTATTTTAGCAAAACCAAAAAAATATTTAGGGAGGTAATCTTATGGCTGTTTCTTATTCTACTGTTGCCAGTGGCATTTTATGGACTTGCCTTGCTTATGGATGTTTGGGTAGAATCGTCACTGCACTAAGAATATTAACTCATGGTTGCCTCTTATATTACACAACCAATTTCTCCCTTTATCTAGCAACAGATCCCTTTTGTTCTTCTCTTCCTTTTTTGTATTTAATAATCATAAGTTAATTTTTCCAGCCTGAATTAGAGAAGAATTACATATAGTTATACATATATATGCATTACATATATATATATATATAAGAATATATATATGTGTGTGTGTGTGTGTGTGTATTTATATAACCCCATTTCAGTATTTTACTCTCTTTCTTATAGGTTGTGTGTGCAAACCAGGATCAATCCTTGGATCCAAAGGAATGGATAATTGGAAAATAACTTTATTGAACTTTGTTTAAATGTGCATGCAGGAAATAAAATCTTAGATTTTCTTTAGACAAAAAAAAATGAATATTCAATCACAGTGATTTCTAATAATTTCAGCATTTTGTCTCAATAGATGGTGGAGTGATTTTCTTTTTTCTAGTGGGGAGGTAGAGGCATATTTTCAGTAAAGATTTTAATTGTGTAATTTGACTTTTTAAAAATAGGATGCTAGATGTAATGTCTGTATATGCATTTTCATTAAACATTCTTTTCAATCAGATATATTAAAGATTCTTGTTTGGGTTAAGTCAGATTTGTCAGCTCTTCAATCAGTTTGTAGTACATTGTAAAAGAATATACTCAAAACAGAGCTGAGCTGTCAAGCTGTGACAACTTTGAATGAGGAAGATTTTCAAAAATTATGAGTGAGATATTTTAAATGTCTCCTTGACATCCACAGAACTATTCAAAATACTTCATCAGAGGCATGTGCTTTAAAAATGTACTTGAAAATTAATGTGAGGAGTGCAATTTGTCAGTCTTTGTCTTAGCAAACGCATCGCTGACAGTCACAGAACACTGACTGTCTCTACCTGAATCTCTCTACCCTTGTGTTGCTGGGATGGAGGAGAGATGGACTGACCCATTCAAGGGGCAATTAGAAGGGCCTCAAGCAAAGCAGCAACATAAGAGACCTGGTTCCAAGTCCTGTTGATACCTGTTTGAGCCGGTGGCAAATGGCAAACTTCATTTGTCCTTTGCCAGGAGGATTGTGTGATTTAGTGATTCCTCAAAGGAGCCATTTCATCCTCAGCTGTGAGTCAGGGACATGAGCTATTTGTCCTGACCTCAGCTCATAGCAAGGAAGGGTATGGCAAAGAGACAAAGCCTTGGCTATTTATTTTAAATAAGTCTCTTAAGGGTAAAGAGAAATCACAGACCTGGGGCTGTCCTACCTTAGCTTCTTCTAAATTCAAGGAAACCTTTCCAACACCTGACCTGGAAGAGCCCTCCAGGGACACCACTTAATTGGTGAAGGGGCTTAAGAATGGATCACATTGAGCCATGGACCTTCATGTTTCTTTTCACTGCTTCTCAGTACCTGTCAAATGCGTGTGTTGTATGCTTATCCGTTGCCAGAAATCAAGGTGGGGAAGGTGCCTAGTGCTGGATATTGAAGAGAATAGCTTAAAAAAAGATTTAAAGGTGATCCTGTCTTCCATTTGCATAGTGTCCTTGGTCTTTTAAGGTGCCCCCAAAGGAAATTCACAGTGGAAATTCATGGCAGTGTCACAGAACTCAAACTTAGGAAGGTCAGGTTCCAAGAGCACCAAGAAGCACAGGTGGCTTCTGTCTCTCTGATCATGGTGGCTTCTCTTCTGTGTGTCTGCCTGTTTCTCTCTCCCTACAGAGAGAAGGGGGTGTTTCAAGAATGGAGAATGCTTCTGAGGCATCGTAGTACAACAATAGGGAATGTGTAAATGGCCTTTGGGCTTAGTGACAAGGGATATATAAGTGGCCTTTGGGCTTGGTGACCTTAAGGAGAGCTGTTTCAGTGGAATGGGGAGGCAATAAGCCATGATGAAGTGGGTTGAAAAGTGTGCAAGGAGCAAGCATATGGTGGTGAGATGACTATTTGATACTTTACATATTATTATTTTTTTAAAGATTATTTATTTATTTATTTGACAGAGATAACAAGTAGGCAGAGAGGCAGGCAGAGAGAGAAGGAGGAAGCAGGCTGAGTAGAGAGCCCGATCGGGGCTCAATCCCAGGACCCTGAGATTATGTCCCCAGCTGAAGGCAGAGGCTTTAACCCACTGAGCCACCCAGGCACCCCTGCTTTACATATTCTTATTATCCCATAGCTAACCAACTGAGTTAAAAGGGCTTCAGAAAAGCTCAGCACTTTATTTAAGAGAGAGAGAGAGAGAGCATAAGCAGAGGTAGGGGCAGAGGGAGAGGGAGAAGCAGGTTCCCCGCTGAACAAGGAGCCAATGCGGGACTGGATCCCAGGACCCTGGGATCATGACCTGAGCTGAAGGCAGACGTTTAACCAACCGAGCCACACAGGCTCCCCAAGGTTCAGTACTTTAAATGGGACTATACATGTAATAAGTGGCAGACACAGGATTCAAACATATAAATGTCTTCCCTGCAGTACTGAACTCTTAACTGCAGTTAATTTTTCTACCACTTTCATCAGGGCCATGGGTATGTGGTTACCCTGGAATAGAAAGTCTTCTTGGTCCCAGGGCATGTTGAGCACATTTGTGGCCACAGATGCTGTTCAAAAGAGATAGCTGCCATGTTTTACTTGCCTCACAAAAATATGTGACAACACCGGGAAGGAGTTTATGTTCTTAATCCACTCATTAAGCTAGACTTACTATCACATAATTGTCTAATTTGTTCCAACCTTCCAATATCACTTGCAGTAAATATACTGTTTTGGTGGCCTATGGTCCCTTATCAGGGCACCTATAATGATGCAGTATTTTGTATTTGACTTGTACATTCTGTCTTAGCATTTAAAATACAGGAATAATAGAGACAATTAGTTCTGCTAAATGCATCTTGGAGCCGTGTATTAGCTTATCTATGGATTTTCTCCTTAGATGTTTAAATATTCCCCCTGTAATTTAGGTTTCATCAAACAAAGGAGATCTGATTTAAGATAATTCTCTTGGTAAGAAAGCAATTGCTGCTGCAATCTGCCATTCATCCAGAGCCATTGATCCCAGGATAAACCTTCATTTATCAGAGAATTCAAAATAAAACACAACATATGCTGTCGTTTATTACAAATTGATGGGTAGAATTCTGCATTCTTCCTAGATTCTCCTATCCAAGCATTGTTTCATTCATCTGATGAAAATTACTGTAAAATATCAGTTTTTATCTCCTTTTACTCTTAATTCAAATGACAAGCTGGTTATTTTTTAAATAAAGCCAGCCCATTATCTTAGCCTTGTTGTACTATTATGTTTATTTAAAATTGTCTTTTCAAAGCATTTTTATTAGTATATTTTAAAATGGTCTCTTTTATAAGCCACTCCATCAGTTGGAACCGTTCAGTCAGCAGTGTGTTAGTAACGTTGGGAGGAGTTCAGGCATCTGGATTGTTCCTCTGGCCTTGTGCGGTGATTTTCTTGCAGCAACCATATAATCATCTTCTGAAAGCTTCAGTCCAGGTATAAAGAGGTTGTGGCCATGAAGACATGCTTTTCATTAGACTTGTTATTGAGTTTTGCAATCTGCACATGGCAGGCAAAATGACCATGAGATGATAATTAAGTGGTATCTTTATTATTTCAGAGAGGAAAAAAAGGTCACAATTCTGGTGATTGCAAAGCCTCGAAATTGGAGATTAAAGAAAAAAAATTAAAACCCAAACATAAAACACTTGTGTGAACACAGATTCCCTCCTTTCATTTTTTAAATGTAGAAGATATTTTTTCCTTGAATAATGAGTGTCTTGTAGGACAAGAGGCTCTTGACTGAAGGTTGGCTTTAAAATACTTGCTATCTAACAGCAGTATAAGCAGATTGTACAAAGGAGACCACTGTTTAATCACTGAAGTTCAAAACCAAGGTTTCTCTCTGAGAAGGGTGTTTGGAGCCTCGAAAAAATGCAACAGATGGGTACCTCAAATTTAAATTCTTTTGATAATGATTAAGGATTTTCTGCTTAAAAATGATGAAAATAAAACTTTCACTGACAGTCTTTGAAGATGACGGGAGAAGATCTATCAGGAAATTATAAATTTTTTGTGAGATTCATTTTAAAGTAAATGTTTTTTGCTTCTCTGTGCTATATGAACTGACTTTTCTGCATTTTAATAAAAGTTTTCACTTGAGCTCACATAAAACCCAGAAAGAAGCTATAGTTATAAATAACAGTGTGTGCATTATTTCTTGTACTTTTACTAAATTGAAAATCTTGAAAAAAATTTTAATCTCTGGTGCAAAAAAATAGAGATGGTCGATGGTCTCAACTGAACTGTAACTGTTAAATTATTTATCTTTCTTCTCTTGGTCGTTGTATAGAATATCACCACCTCAAGCAAACGAAACCTACCCATGACCTGTGTGACACAGGGGTGTTGTTCATATAGTTGTCTGCAAGTTTGCTCATCTGTAATCTCGATGGGATTATGTAAAATTCCATAAACATCAACAATGAATATATTTTGCTAATTCCTAATAGATTCTTAAGTTGCTTTCCCAAATCATTCAGAAGGAGTTAGGAAAACTTTCCACAGTAGTAGGTCCTTCAGGCATTTCTAGGGGATTGCCATGCCCTGGTTTTAATGTGAAGAGGAAGGCTGTCTTGAACATATTCATCTTTAATTAAGCTTAGTGTATAGGCTAACATGATGTTTATTGTGTCTCCTCATAAAAATTGCTGTTTTTAAAAAAATATATTTTATTTACTTATTTGACAGAGAGAGAGAGATCACAAGTAGGCAGAGAGGCAGGCAAAGAGAGGGGGGAAGCAGACTCCCTGCCAAGCAGAGAGCCCCATACAGGGCTTGATGCCCTGACCCTGAGATCATGACCTGAGCTGAAGGGAGAGGGTTAACCCACTGAGACACCCAGGCGCCCCAAAATTGCTGTTTTGGTAGTATATCAGTGCTTTGTTAATTCAATAGCCTCATATCTAGTAAATTATTTCTATATCTTTATAGAATCTCTAAAAGCACTATACTATTCCATACTATAATTCGCTAGTATGTGAAGGAAAACTTTTCACATTATAAACTATCAACAGTTACTGATTGAACTAGAGAAGGTTGAGGAATTCTGGAGTGGCAAATTTGTATAAATGAAACATCATACAGAATCATAGAATCATAGAAGATTTCTTAAGCTCCGGAAGGGACTTTTTATATTTATATTTTGTAGTGTGGATAGCATACTGAATATGGATGAAAAAAATCAATATTAAATGTATTTTATTTAAATTAAAAAATATACATCATATTCAAATGCAACAGCTCAATGGTTACACTATAACAATCTAAAAGTTGTTAATTCCACAGCATGAGGCCCTATATATGCAAAATGAGATGAAATCTATGTGCCAGAGCTCCAGATTGCTGGCTGCCTTTGCCTTCTGATATATGCGAAAGCTCAGTAAAATATGCAATGTGAGAAAAGAAATCAGTGGGTTTATATTATTATTTCTAGTAGAAGAGGCTACGGCTACATTTCTTTGTTTATTAAAAACTTGAGAGGTCCATTGTTCGTTTTCCTTTTCTTTTTATTTTATATTATAAATTCCTTTTAGAATTTCGTGGCGTTTAAAAAAATTTTTTTTAGATCATTACCTTTAAGGAACTAGTCATAAATCTACATATATTAGGCTTCTTAAAGCTGCATTTGCATAACTGATTTGAAAGTAACATTTGTTATAAGCTTAAGTCTTGATGCTATTATCCCATGGCAATTAATTCCAACCACTGTGAAATGTCAAGGATGATTTGTTTATAGTGTGACCCTGGTTCCTTTCACTTGCCAAAGTAGAAGACATTGGATAAACACTTAGATTTTAAGAAGTTTAGGAATATACATTTAATATGCCTGATGGCTGACTATTCTTTACCCCAGACCCGAAAGGAATTAAAGGCATGCCCCAGCTACTGGGTGTCTCCACTCTTTTCTCTCGTTGGTACTTCCTATTGGCTGCTACTAAGGTTAAATCCTAAAGTGCACATCTGTTTGTAGATCTTCATTGCCCTCAAATTTATGTATCTAGAGAGGCCTTCCTAAACCACCCTACAGTGGCAGCTTTCCTGATGTAATTCTCAAATGGTATACTTTGTTTCATACTTTTTCATTTATCCCTATCTGACATTTATATTATTTGTTTTTACACCGAACAATTTTCAGAGTTCCTCTACTAGAATGTAATGTCCATGAGGGCAGGAGCCTTGTTTCCTGTCCTGAGGATTGTACCTGGCACATAGCAGGTGCTCAGTAAACATTTTTTTTGGACTAATGAATATATTTTCTTTAAAGGCAAATTATATCTTAACATTCCCTCCTGCAGTCTTGTGGTTCTATTTTGTTTTTTTTAAAGATTTTTATTTATTTATTTGACAGAGATCAGAAGCAGGCAGAGAGTCAGGCAGAGAGAGAGAGGAGAGAGAGAGGAGGAAGCAGGCTCCCTGTTGGCAGAGAACCTGATGCGGGACTCGATCCCAGGACCCTGAGATCATGACCTGAGCCAAAGGCAGAGGCTTTAACCCACTGAGCCACCCAGGCGCCCCATGGTTCTATTGTTTGACCATAGCAGTATATGTAATTCCCCATTTGTTATCCCAAATAAAATGTTGTTCTGATTGGAGATGATGTGTTATATATTTATTCTATACTTGGAGATTTCCTGTTTAAAGATGTATTTATGAGAAATGATCAATACAAATGACAATATTTGTGTTCAGCTCTTTTTTTTCCCCTGTGAAATAATTTCTTTAGAAATGTTGCTTCCTCTAATCTTTCCAATCTGCCATAAGATTATCTGTGAAATTGCTACAAGATTTGCTTGTGGTCTCAGGGTGTAGGGACTGCAGCATGAAAATTACACTAGAGTATTTTAGAAAAGTACATCGGGATTAATTTGTTGTTGTTTTTGTTCTGATCTATAAGCAGTTTAAATTCACACTAGCCTCTGCTATGTGTGGTAGAGATCCATAGATAACTTGTGCTTTTAATGATAAAGGTTCTCACAATGCTTTATATGAATGTACTGACAGAAAAGACAAAATTGTCTTTTTGCCACTTAGAAATGCAAGACAAAACAGCTGACAAATGTCATTTGGAATTTTAGGATCATATACACAAATACTCTGTGTTTCTGCAAGGGTATGCCTACATGATTTCAAGTTTCCTTCCAGTTTCTCCAGAAATAATGGGTTAGTTCAAATAAAACAGTTTCAAGATTATTGATATAATCACAAATTGAAATGGGACCCTGAGCTCTCTGTTCACAGGAAAGCTTGCCTGACTCTCTCTGTATTTGAAGTGATTAACGATGCTGCAGCATTATGGGAAAATGGTATGTCTATAATTATATGAAGCCACAGGAGGGAGAAACCCTTTCTGATAATGGTCTTTGAAGCTACCCAAGTTATCTGAGTTCAAGCCATTAGGGGGGAAAAAAAGTTTAAAAATGTAAGACAAATATAAGAAGAGAAAAATCAGAATATGTAGTAGCAATAAAGGTTTAGGAGAAGACTGTGTATGAGAAAGGAAAAAATTATTGGTTTTGGCTATAAGAAACTAATTACAGGAGGAAATACTATCTTAGTGGTTAAATAAGCCACTATAAAGTCATGGAACACTTATGTGTTCTCTGAGTAATTATTGTCCCATTGTTCTTGTTATGTCACCTTCCTTTTAAATCTGTAATATGAGACAGTATTTCTCACCATCTTTGTGGGGCACAATGATACAAACACACTTCACTAAAAATATAATGCTATGTAAATATTATAAACAATGTTAAGGAATAGGTCCTCATTGCTGTTCCCTATCCCCAAACCCATCCCTGGCTGTGTGTTCATGAAAACATAAGCCTTCTTAAAATTAGGATAATTCAAGGCTTATGTGAATTTCAGAATCACCTTTGAAATGTCAGAGGTATGTGGGGCTCCTTTTTCCTCCCCAGCCTCGTTCACCTCTCTGAGAAGATGGACTGCAACCTCTGGCTGCCTGGAAACAGTATTGGACTGGCATGCATGCAGGCTGGCCAGAGGACGCGAATACAAACTGACAGCCCAATTCCCTTCCTGACCACTTGGTGCCACTCTAGCTTTAAGAACTGCTCAGCCGCAGCCAAATCCTGGGAAACTGCTCTCTCCTAGGTTGGCTGCTGTGGTTTCAAAGACAGTCATTGTTTTGAAGAAGGTCATTTGGAGAGTTCGATGGCTGATGTGATTAGAATGTGTACAGCGAGGCGCATTCCAGGTGCTTTGTGTGCTAACACTTAGGTGTTATTACCAGCATTAATTATCCAAGGGACATGTAGCAAACACAGGTGGGCCCTTGTTGGTTCATTAAAAAGGCAAGGCTCTGCAGAATGCAAACCACCAGGTAGCCACCCAGGCCTTTAACTTGGAGTTTAATTTGGGAATAGGCTGGCACCCATCAGACCTGGTCTATTCATAGATTGGATGTTATAAAAAGAAAATCTGTTTAGTAGTAGTTCCTTCTGATACATGTTACACACACACACACACACACACACACACACCCCTATAGTGAAAATAGAAAGGACTTGAAAATGCTTTTTCCATCTCCACCCTTTTTATGTGCACAACTTTTTATTTATCAATAAAAAGGACATTTTCCTTTATAGAAAGAACCATCTTTCAGCATAAGTTAACTACCTCTAGTGTTGTCCAAAATGTGACACAAATGACATGTTATCCAAGTTATGCATCTTCATTTCCCCACCTCTTTTTCCTTCTGGGACCAAAAAGAGTTCGAGGAAGAATCTGTGTGAAGGCATTTACAGCTTTGAGATGACTTTCTGAATTGGAGGACATTGCAGCATTTAGCTGAAGGTCCTGTGTTCTGTTTTAATGGGAGCCCAGGAGGGGGGCTTGCCCACTTCTAAAGATGCTATTGAGAGCAGTGCTTTTCTGACTCATTAATTTGGAAAGGCAAGAGAAGGCTGCCATTAAGAAATGTCTTTGCAATTAATTGCATGTAAAATCTCAAGTTTTTTTTTTTTTTTTCCTTACACATTTATAGAAGGTGCTTTGCCTTGTTTATGTCAGGGTACTACTGTGGCCTTAGCATGAGTGGAGCTGGCACTAGGCAAAATTGAGGGGTGGGTAAAATCTGTTTCTGAGCCCTTTTTTATTTCATTGCTTATTTTTCCCTTCTCTGAACCTAAAACTTCTTTCCACTTCCCCTTAAACTTTATTGGTTTTTAATTTAATTGCCTCTGGCATTTGGCTTACCAACTTTGGGCTGTCCTTGGGTTTGGGGGTCTGGGAGCTCTGTTTGGATCTCGATTCTGCCACTTCCTTCTTGTGTAAATTTGGGCAAATTATTTAACTTTCATGCATTTCATGTCCCCATCTGTAAGTAGGGCTATTTTGAGCAATAAATGAAACATCACTTATAAAGCTCGGGCTCCGGCATTGGAATAGTCAAACATTTAAGGTGTTTGTTAAAAATGAAGTTTTCTGAGTATTATTCTAGACAACTGATTCAGAATCTTGAGGGAAAGGCCCAGGAATATGTACTTTTAAGAGGCCTCTTACACTCACCAAAGTCTGAGAACTCGTGGCTTAAGGAATATATCTCTGAAGAGTAACTGTCATTATGAAAGCATCAAGGGAAATAACATAACCGAAAGGAGCGGATGAGTAATTGAAGGACCCTAGGTTTTGCTGGGGAGAGATTTGGGGGCCACTATGGGGTGTGATTCGATTAGGGCTGTCCTGACTCTTATTCAGAATGGAAAACATGGACCATTTATTCAGGATAAATGCTGAGGTTGCTGAGGAAGAGTATACAGTGCCTTTGTTCTAAAGGGAAGCTGTTAAATCCAT
Organism: Mustela putorius furo; assembly: GCF_011764305.1. Taxonomy (NCBI): domain Eukaryota; kingdom Metazoa; phylum Chordata; class Mammalia; order Carnivora; family Mustelidae; genus Mustela; species Mustela putorius. The sequence continues at coordinate 45,309,285 of NW_025421294.1, read as the reverse complement.
CTGTTTTATTACTGTAATTTGTCACTTTTTCCCCCAGCTTGGTTTTATTTTGGGTATCCATATGTGTGCAATTGAGGCAGGGATTATTCCCCTTCTGCTTTGCTGGCTAGCAGACTCTTATTCACTAGACTGTAGGCTCTACAAGGGTAGACACCATGATTTCATGCTCCTTTGGGACTTAGGGTCTAGTACAGAGCACATGCATGGGGTAGGCATCTGGTTAATGAGGACATGAGTAGGAAAACGGTTTCTTAACCCCTAACGCATACTAATTAACCTCCCTTTTTTCTCTTGTTCAAATTCACACACATACTTAAAAGCTTAATCAAGTTCAGGTTCCTTGAGTAATAGAATAATTTTGGGAGAGCTGATACTCTGAAGAAACTAGGTCATATTAACTGAAATTTAGGGGTGACCAGATATATGGAATATAGATTTTAAGGGAAATTAATTCAGTATTGGCTTGCTGCTAGGCCATCTTTCTGGTTCAGATCATCTAGGAGATTAAAGATCTACTGATCCAGTACGAGCCTGATTTGCAGAGCTTATTGACCATGTGGGAAATTGAGCGATGGAAAGCAAGATGCTGCCTGCTGGGGTTTGTTGTTGACCCCAGTATTTAATGCCTACTTAGAATGTTTTAAGAAGTGACAATGGAAGGGATGTTTCGGACATAGTTAATATTTCCCGGAGGCATTCACACCTGTCTAATTTTTCTCAAAATTCAGTATAATAGGAAAAATGCAGATTTCTGGGTCCAACTCCAGATCAAATCTACATATTGCAGATGGCAGGTATGAGGCAGGGTGTAAGAGAAACTCGGGTGATTCAGTTGAATTTTGTCTGGAAGAAGTTGTTCATGAGGTCTAGGCTATCCTAAGTTTCCCCCACTCTGCCATTCTGGGCACTAAAGGGAGCCATAGCTGATAACTGTAATGTATTTACTGCTCTCCATGTGCAAAACTCTGGCATGGGAGTAAGCACATTCTTTGGTCTATATATTTTGAAGCCTTTGACTTTAGGCCTCAGCCTTGTCACTTTTTGCATAATCAAGGACCACATAACTTTTTGTTGTTGTTGTTGTTAGAGCAGTTTTAGCTTCACAGCAAAATTGAGGGGAAGGTTCAGAGATTTCTCTCATATGACTTGCTGGACACATGCACAGCCTCTCCCATTACCAACATCTACCACCAAAGTAGTACATTTATTACAATAGATGAACCTGTACCGACATTTAATTATCACTGAAAGTCCATAGTTTACCTTGGAATCCACATGACTCTTTTTTAAAAGATTTTTAAAAAAATGTACTCATTTGAGAGAGAAAGAGAGAGAGCATGAGCAGGGGGAGAGGCAAAGGGAGAGGGAGAAGCAGACTCGGTGGTGAGCAGGGAGCCTGTTGAGGGGCTGGATCCCAGGACCCGGGATCATAATCTGTACCAAAGGCAGATGCTTCACTGACTGAGCCAGCCACCCAGGCACACCCATCTAACTTTTTTGAACCTCATTTGCTTCACCTGTAAAATGGTTTAAGTGAGAAAACTTCTCCCATGTGCTTGGATTCTCCTGTCTCCATGTTTTAAGTAGGTAACAAGATAAGTTTTGTCGATTATTCTTGCTGTTAACCTTGAACTCTTTAGATTATATGGGCTAGAAGCCCCACTTGTTCTTTTAGTTGAGAGTAGCGATTCTCAAAATGTCCCTAAGCCAGCAGTATCAGCATCCCTGGAGGAGTCTGTTAGAAATGTCAATTCTTGGGCCTTACCCTAGACCTACTAAATCAAATGTTGGGGTGGAGCCCAGTGAGCTGTGTTTTAATCAGCCACTCAAACAGTTTTAGTGCTGCAATAGTTTGAGAGTCACTGGACTTGAGGGAAATGTTGCTCACTGGCTTAAAATTTTAATGAGCACTAATCTGGCTGAGTGGATGATCCTTCATACAGTGTCATTTAAGGAAAATAGAAAAAGGCCAATCAGAGGCTCTTTGTGGTGAGGTGAGGGCAAGGCAGTACCATGGATCAGCTATATCACAGTCACCTTTATTTTTTGCCTAGGGCTCACCCTACGCATACATTGAAAAAAATTGCTTAACCTCTGGCTTCACGGTCTTTGTTCATATCTTTGGGCAATGGTGAGAATCCTATCTCATCTGGTTGTTGTGGGGTTAAATGAGGATGCAGGTTAAGTGCCTCCTGTAGTCTGGTGCATGGTAGGTGTTCAGTGATGGTCCCTTCCCTGCCCTCCCGGGAGACAGAGCACCATGTGTCATTACACTAGACTCTAAAGCCAGGAGGGGCAGGACCTGCGTCTCCAGGGGTCTTTGTTGCAGTCCTAGCAACTGGCCCAGATTCTGGCTCAGAACTTACTAAAAAATATTGGGTGTATAAACAAATATGAATGGGTCAAGGCGAAATAGCGAATGAATAAGGACAGTTTTATTTGATATGTTGGCTGATACACTATAAACGTGAGGAAAACTTGACTTTCTGAGACAAAGGTTAGACCTCTTCATATGAAAATTAAGGGTCAACTCTGAGGTCCGGATCAGAAGCACTCACACCTGGAGTCAGGTGGGGGTAGGAGGAAGGTAAGGGTGGGAATTTAGAATCCCTACTCCCAGCACAGCCAGGCTCTGCGTGCACACAACCGCTCCAGAGCCCAATTTCCTCCTCCTCCCTGGGCTTAGTTCTCTGGAACACCAAATCCCCGAGTCAGGAAGGGGCATGTGGGCGTGGCCTGTCCGCTTCCTGGTCCTCGCCCAGTAAGCGGCCACCTCACGTGGCCTTGGCGCAGTCGCAGTGTGTCTGCAGCGTCTCCGCCGCTGTGGAGGCCGACGAGACTGTGGAGTCTCTTCAGGAGTTCTCTGGAGGTTGTAAGATGATCCTGGGTTTGCTGCGTCAGCAGGGGAGCAGGACCCGTTTACTGTAGCATTGTGATTGTCAACGGACACCCTTCTAAGGCCCATCAGGCTGTTTGGGCTGCTTGCAGTAAGTTCTAAAATTCTTTCAGGAGTTTACTCAGGAAACTTTGGCAGAGTTCGAGGGTGTTAGTCATATGGGCTTTCGTCGTTTCATTGAGGTCACGTAGGCAGCGAAGTTAATGGTACTAGGAGAAGAAGAAAACCAGTGTATGGAAAGCAGCAGAGCTTACACAAATGCTGGAAACTCTCAAAGCCCTTGAAGCCAGGCACAGGTGAATTGGGTGTTTTTCCTCACATTTGAGGTATGCAAGTTTTTTTTTTTTTTTTTTTTGGAATAGAGTATAAACTTTTGGAATGACTGAAAAAAAAAGTATCAGGGCCTTATTTTGTTTCGCTGGAATTGCATCATTGCTTATTACAACTGTATATGAGAAGGTTCTTTTTACTTGTTAGGAAAGCAGTAGTTTACCTTATAGACTTTTTTTTTAATGTTCCCAGACTATCGAGTTATAATTTCATATAATATAGGGGCGCCTGGGTGATTCAGTTGGTTAAGTGGCTGTCTTGGCTCAGGTCGTGATCCCCGGGAATGAGCCCCACTGAGCCCCGCCTTGGGCTCCCTGCTCAGCAGGGAGTCTGCTTCTCTCTTCCTCTGCCTGCCGCTCCCCGCTCCCCCCCGCCCCCCCCCCCCCCGTTCGTGCTTTCTCTCTCTGTTGAATGAATAAATAAATCTTTTAAAAAAACTTTCATATAATGCAATTCACCCATTTTAGTGTAGAGTTTGAATTTTGGTAACTGTATACTATGTGTAACTACGACCACAATTAAGATACAGGAACATTTCATCACCCTTAGTTTAATTAGGACTCTGCAGTTGATCCTGACCCGGAACCTCAAGTAACCACTGATCAGATTTTTATCCTTGTAATTTTATTTAGAATGAGAGCACTAAGTGGACACCTACTGTATGTAGTCTTTTGTTTGACTTTTTTCACTTAGCATTACATTATAGAGATTTGTTTGTGTTGTATTACTGTTCTGTCCTTTTTATTGGTGAGTAGTATCCCACTGTATGAATATACCACCTGTTCATGGATATTTAGGTTGTTTCTAGTTTTTGCTTTTACAAATAAAGGTGGTATGAACGTTTGTATACAGGAAAAAAATTTAAGGGTTGTACAAGCACTTTTCATATCATTAGGTATAGGAGTCTCACTAAAATATAAGGGCAATTAAATTAGTATAGGTGTTAACAGATTTTGTATTTCAAGCTGTGATATATAATGTAGGCATCTACTGCCAAAAATGTTCAGATAGACCAGAAGCCAGGATATATCAATTTTGAAACACTTTTTGTCTCCTTTAGCTTCTGAGTGATCCATTTGTTTTTGACTTTCTTCAAACCAAGGGTTGCCAGAAAAAAAAAAATCTGTAATGAACTTCTCCCTTACATTCACTTATTCTTTTCTTCTTTGTCTTTTATTTTTGTAACCATCAGATCTCTTATTTGACTTCTAATTGTATGCTAGCTCTACTAAGCACCTTACCAACTTTATCAAATTAATATTCTTAACAACCATGTTGTTACCACCCCATTTTGCAGACGGAAGGACTAAGGACTGCAATTTAAGTAACATAAGCAAAGCCAGGACTAGAACTTAAGGCTGATTTTTCAGCCTATGATCTTTCTACTGTAGTACCTGGTACAGAGAAACTTCTTTACATTTGTTTCTGGCTGGATGTGATTACCTAATGCTCATACACTTAGTGATATGGGTGAGCTTACTGGTTCTTAGAAGACTTGCAGCTAGTAAAAGAATGAAGAGGAAATTCCCAGAGCATGAGCCATTGGAGAAGGGAGGATAGTTTTTCTCTTCAACTAAGAAGTGAATGTTCCAGTATCAGGATGGAAAAAACTTAGAAGGGAAAGGCTTTGGTGATCTTAGATTTGGACGAACAAATGGCCTCCATGCTCTTTGTTGTTTCCTTCTTAACATTTGGTTGCTTCTATTCCAGTTTCCATGATTTGAACGTCAGTGTTTTCCTGGCTTCTGACGTTGGTTGTTTGTGTTCTCTCCTGCTTTCTCTTCATTTATAGAAACTTGAATTGTCTTTCAAGTTATTTCTGACCAGTCTAGGCAAGTGATCTCTCCTCTCAGTTCGTGGTTCTGTTTGACACTTATTAGGTACTTAATTACAGTTGCTTTGTGATAGCAATAAATTACCTAAATAAGACCTATTTAGAATTGGATAAGTATTATATTGTTCCTCAACCACAGTTGGATTGTAGAGGTCCCATTAAAAAATAGTAAGCATTTAAAATAACAATAAAAATGAAATAATAGCTAATATTTATTGAAAACATTTACTGTGTGTCATTATTTTGTTTATTTTTCATAAGAACTTTATGAGATGGATACAACTATTATTATTCATGCTTTATAGATGAGGAAATGGAGCCATAGAGAGATTAATTTGCCTATGTTGATATAGCTGGAAAATAAAGTCCAAAAGGGAAAATAAAGACATAATCCTATCATGCAACCATAATTATATACTCTTAAATTTTAAATAGACTGAGGCCAGAGACCACTTTTTTATAAACTTATAGTGCTATTCAGGTAATAAATACTGAAGGTACCTTTACTGAATAGTCAAGTGCATTCCACAAAAATACTGTTGAACAAACTTACAAAGGAGTTGAATCATATTTTCTTTTCTTTCTTTTTTTTTTTTTAAAGATTTTATTTATTTATTTGACAGAGAGAGATCACAAGTAGGCAGAGAGGCAGGCAGAGAGAGAGAGAGGAGGAAGCAGGCTCCCTGTTGAGCAGAGAGCCTGATGCGGGACTCGATCCCAGGACCCTGAGATCATGACCTGAGCTGAAGGCAGCAGCCCAACCCACTGAGCCATCCAGGCGCCCCTGAATCATATTTTCTTGACTTGCCTGTTTAATTCAGCTTCCTCTTTTCTTCTCTTACACAGCTGACTGTCCAATATGAAGTTTTCTGCTTACTGATGTCAAAGACGGTTGTTATGGAGCAGCTCTAGTCATAGGAAAAATCACACTTCCCTAGTCCTGCCCTTTATCTTTTTAAAAGAAACTAGAAAGAATAAATTCCCATACTTACATAAAGCTTCCAGGTTCTAACAAATTGCACTTTTAGGAAAATTTCACTCAAGTTTAATCCCTTGTGGTTCTGTAATGTCCTCTGGAGAAAAATATCTTGAAACAGTTGTGGGTCTTTATCTCTGAAAAATTGTTCTCTCTTTGTTCCATGAAGGATTAGTTTTTAAAAATCATAGCTTTGACCAGATTTTCCTTTCCTGTTGAATTCTTGGTCTTTTATAATTAAAAGATTCATGCTTTTCTCTGGCTCTTTCCCTTTCAGGTTTCTTAGCCTTTCTTCAAAATGTTTGTTATGCCAGTAATCTTGACTGGGAGTGCCACACAAAGTAGTGACTGAGAGCTCGAGATTTGGAATTTCAAATACCCATCACTTTTTAGTCCTGTGAGCTTGGGCAAGTTATGTAACTGCCTTGGGCAAGTTACATAATTGCCTCAATTTTCTTATCTGGAAAATGGCAACAAAGTTGTTACCTACCCTACGGGGTTATTCTGAGGATTTTACAAAAAAGACACTGCATATAAGATTCTTTGCATACTGTCTGATTGATGTTTAAACACAAGAAAGGTTTTCTTTTCCCCAAAATACTATTCTCTAGAAGATTGAATGGCATTTAATAAAAAGTTCTTATGAAGCCTCTCATAAGGAATGCATTCTAAAGCGGTGTCAAAGTTTGTGGAAAACACGAAAGTCCTCACGACCTCAGTGAATGCTAGTTACTTAGAAAGATCATCTGCCATGATAACTTTAAAAAAGAAGCAGAAAAATTTAACACAGCCATAGGAATTGTTCCCAGAGGTTTGGCCTCAGAACTTGACTGTATATCACTGTAAACAAAACTTTTGAAGAGTCTTGAAGGAAGGAAAATTCTGTATTTGGGTTTGTGGACATTAGGAATATATTTCTACAGGATGATGAGAAGTGTAAGTGCCCTAGTGTAATTCTGATGAATACTGTAGGCATAGAGTATTGTTACTGATTGCATATATACAAATTCAGACAATTTAGGCAGAAGTGAACATGATGAGCTCGGGAAGACTAAGGCATCTCAGAGTGAATTCATGGTTAATAAAGATGTGATGAAAAAGATAAATTTGAAGAACTTGAATAAAATTATTTCAAGTAACATCAAGGTAGTAAAGTGGAGTAATTTTGAATTAATATATTTCATATAAGATGTGATTTTTAAGCCTGAGTATAAAAATTTGGAAAATCAGTTATTAGAAGTAAATATTTAAGTCTTCTGTCTTAACGTAAAACTTTATATACTCAAATTGGCTAAAAACATTTTATGAATCTTTTTCCTGAGAAAATGGGGAAAATTCTATGTGGTGTCACCATCTGTTTTGATAGATATGGTAATAAGTTTTAAGAAATAAGTCATAATAATATCACTAACAATATATTTTTTTAAAGACTGGATCTTTTTAAAGTAATCAACTTGATAATTTGAAATAGTTCTTTCAGGTTTTTTATTTTTTTTTGTCCCTACAAGGACTTTTTTTTTCCTTTTAATTTACAATTACCCATTCTCTTGACCTTTTAAGTTATTAAATCACATCTTCCTTGGGCACTAGAGTCTACAATGATATCTTCCTCAAAACACAGACTGTGACTGAAATTAAAACTCTTAGTGTTCCTTTTCTTCCCATCTTAACCCACCAATGTTAAGTACAAACATAATGATACACACACATCCCCCTTCACAGTGTTAAAAAAAAAAAAGAAAAAAGAAAAACAAAAAAAACCCCTTAGTAAATTCATGATGATTTATCTCAGGGTAGAGTCTTTTTTTTTTTTTTTTTGTAGTTTATATTAATTATTCTTTTTTAAAAAATTTTTTATAAACATATATTTTTATCCTCAGGGGTACAGGTCTGTGAATCGCCAGGTTTACACACTTCACAGCAGTCACCAAAGCACATACCCTCCCCATCAGGGTAGAGTCTTATTCATAATTCTGTTTAAAAAACAATATAAAAAAATACAATCATTATCCCATTTAATCCTCACAACTGCTTTCTCAGATAGGTATTAGTGTAACGCCTTTTTTAATGATGAACAAACAAGGCACAGAGAGGTTGGGCGGTTTTCTCTAAGTCACATAGCTAATAAGCTGCAGAGTCAGAATTTGAACTCTGAGTGTGACTTCAGAATCCATTATAATGACTTTGATATAGTCCTGCACTGGCTAGGTGCTCTTCTTTATGCTTACCTAAAAAAAAATAATTTTTTTTAATTATAAAAAAGTAATACCTGCTAGTCATTAATGACAACAAAAATATATTAAGTTGTTAGAACCTCAAACAATGATAAGATTGATATAATTGATAATGATAGTCTCCCCTCGTCTACCAGTTTCCATAGAGACAGGTACCATTAAAGTTTGTTGTATTTTATTTCAGATAACATATTTATATATAGTGACATCACAGTAAAAAACACATTTCGTAACTTGTGACTAACCTATGTGTTATGGATGTCTTTTCATACTAGGATATGTGTCTATCTTAATTTATTTTATTGGCTATGTAGTATGAATATACCATAATTTACTTGATAATTTAAAATCATTGATATTTAAATTATTTGTAATTGTGGGAAAATAGGAAACTATATGGAATTGAGTATCCTAGTCTTACTCATCTCATTTTTCATTTTTCAGTTGAGGCACCAAACCTAGATGTTGTCCTTGATACTGTCTTTTTATAATATCCCACGTTCAATTCATCAGCAAATCATATTGATTTTATTTTTTAAGTATATGCAGATAGTAGTGATTTCACTGCACCTCTCAACCACCACTAATCAGTCCAAACCATCATTGCCTTTTATCTGGATTAATGTCATCATCTTCTAGCAGTCTCTCTACTTGTTAAGAGTAATGTTTTAAAACGCAGGTAAAAATCCCTCTGTTCAAAGTTCTTCAGTGACTCCCTTTCTAACTCACTATAATCCAGAGTATTTGCTATGGTCTTTAAGACCACTCGCTGCCCCATGACCCAGCATCTTACTACTTTTCTGACACTGACCTCTACTACTCTCCTTATTCTCTACACATGAACCATGTTAAAATATTGGCTATCTCTTGAGTGTAATAAGTACAATTTCTTCTTAGGGTTTTTGCATTTGTTTTCACTACCAAGAAACCTTCAGGCCTTTCCCCACTCCCACATATTTATCTAATTCACACCTGCATTTCTCCTTTAGGTGTCTGTTCAAATGTTTTCTTACCATATTTGCCAAATGAGTGTTATACGAACATATCTTTATCCACTTGAATAAGTGCTTGTGTATAATAAATTTCTAGAACTGAGATTGCTTACTTTTGCACTGAGCGCATTTGTTCTTTTTAAAAAATCCTTTGACTCCCCGCTCCACACCCATGCCTGTTTGTTTTAGTATTCTCATGCCTCTCTTCAAAGTGGTTCTGTGGGTCTGTTGCTGCTATCTCTACTGTGGAAGGCTGGCCTGCTTTCTCTCCCTCCTGGGAGCTCTGGAGGAAAAGCAGGCACTAGGCAGCTGGTCTGATCCCCATGGGCCTCTTCACAAGGCTGTGATTTCAGGAGTGACCTTGGGGTATGACTGAGTTGTCATTAAACAATTTAATAGATGAAAGAATTTCCTTTTCATCCTTCAGCCACATTTATTTTTCCCCAAATGTCTGGCACTAAGTTGTAAATACTCAATACCACAAAGGAAAGTTGCAAAAAAAGATCAATTTATTGTATGGCTTCAAAATTTCTATTACATTGAAATTGGGATAATCAGAGAGATACCCTAAGATTTTAATAGTAAAATAAAATTAAATCCATGTCCACATGTATCTTTAAAAATTAAAGTACTTTTGCATATCTTTACTATTTTCCTTTTAAGAAAATAGTATGAATACTGTTAATTGTCAAATAATTTGTGATTTGCATTGTCTCCTGTATCACTAGGATAACAAGGATAACGTGAGTAATTGGAATTGTAAAATTATGTAATTTTTGAATTAGAAGAGCTCATTTGTTTAATCCCCTAATTTTACAAAAAAGGAAAACAGAAGTCTGTAGAGTTTAGGTGATTTACTCAAGGTCACACAGCTAGTTAATGGTACAGGTGGGTCTTCTGACTCCCCAAATAGTGCTCAGTAGCATCCATTGGACAGTGTCTCTGAACCAAGCTCTGTGCTAAATCAAGTTCTACCCGCTAGATAATTCCTCTTCCTTCCAATTGTCCTGACACCCTGCAGTTTATTTAGATTACGTGATTTGGCCTCATATTTCTTCTGGAGCTAGTGGGGTAAGGATCACCCTATTAAGGTGCTTAATTTTGAGCTAATGATCCTTCTTTCTGTCTGAAGTCTTCAGGTTACAGTTTTTTCAAAGGAACTCTGTGCTGCTTGTCCTTTTCTGCTTGCTGCATGATGTGCACATCAGTGCCTCCTGCAGCCTTCCACTTTTTAATTGCCTCTCCTTCCTAATGAAGCCTGTATCAGCTCCAGTGCTAATTGAACTTCGTCCTTCATTCAGACTGTGTTATTAAACAAATAGTCACAGTGTTTGGTCTCACTTTAATAGGAGCATTGATGTTTGCTTAACATCAAAAACTTATTAGTAATCCATTGAAAAGGCAATTAATGGAGGACATGTGGGTAAGGAAATTGAACTAGTCTGCGGCACAGGACCAAGAATGGCAAAGACACTCTGGCATTCTGAGGTTTAACTGTGTGTATCCTGATGGTTGCAAACTGATTGTTCAATTCTGGACTCCTAACCAAAATCTGTGAAGTTATCATTTATATGAAGTAGCATTTACATGTCTGATATTAGACTGAAGGGCAAACTGATTGTCTCTTGGTCCCACCCACCTCTCCTCTTTAATGCACTTTTTCCAAGGCTTTTAGCATATAGAATTATATTTATCATTATAGAAAATACTGAGAGGTAAAAGGAAGTAAACATCTCATCTACAGTCTGACCACCCAGAAATAACCACTGATAAGATTTTAGTGTATACTCTTCTGTGATTCATTTTAACACATGCGTAAAGATATAAGATTGGATCACATACCATAATAACCTGTTACTTATTTTTTCATTGGTAATATGTCCTGGACAATAGAGATCTATATGTCATATTTGATAGCTTTGACATGTCCTGGTGGATAGGTAGGCTGTACTTTATTTTATCCTATTGTTGAAGGCTTAGAAACTTAAAAAGTTTCATTTATTTAAATTGTTTGTATGCCCTAAATGAACATTATTACTTGGGTAAGTAAATATTAACGTTAGGAAATCAAATTGATACCCTTCTTTGTTATAAAACAGTCATCCTCCTTTGTGTGAGTATATACAGTATTTCCTGTTATTAGGCTACAGATGTAATCTTATATAATAATTCCTGTTATCAAATGTCCTATACTTGTAATTATGCTGATAAGATAATTGAGCAACAACAGGAAGCTGATCAAGAAATATTCTTAAGATAATGGCTTTAGGTGTAAATTTCCTTCCCCTGTGGACTCATAAATGATACGTGGGTTCAAAGAGAAAACTGACTCTAAAAATATGAACTTAGTGGTATTTGGTATTTGAGTAAGGCATAGCAGACCAAATTCTTTTTATTATCCATGTTAAATAGATATGAGGGGAGAAGAACCAATAATGGGTTACTCCATTTGTTCCACAGACCTTGGATATGACTGAAACTCCCATCTGCATTATAAGAGTCACGCATGGCTAGGTACCCAGGCAATAGTTAGTAAATGAATGGTGTTACTGCCTGGCAGGGACCCTTTTAGAAAGTGGAGTTGTTGAGAGAACCTAAATAGATACATATACTCTGGTTTAGTGAGGATTATGATGCATAAAATGTTGGTAATAGGTTTAAAAAGATTAGCATAGACTGGTTTCCATGAGATCTTTTCTTATATATAAAAAATTAAATGTTATTTCTAATGTCCTCATAAAAGTAAGGCTGGAGGATTATCGATTTTTGGAGGCTTTTACTAGATGGCTTGATAATTGACTCTCTCAAGTTTTTAGCACTTGGCCCTGGGTTTGCTGTTTACCTTGCTCAAGCAATTTGGTGTAATTAATTTTAATAGCTGTATTTACTTTTAGGGTTTATACTTTGGCAGGAAGATATCTCTAGTCAAATCTATCTCTAGTCAAAATCTCATAGAATTATTTTCTCTTTGAATTAAAAACATACAGTAGTTTAAAATAAGAATCTCCTCTATAAATTTAAATGAGGATAACAGAATGCACAATCTTTTAACATATTTACAACCCCATGGGATGGAAATGGCGGTTGATGAAGATCGAAAAAAACAAAAATGAAAGCAGTTGATTTGTTAGATGGTAAAATTGATGCATGTTTCTAGTAAAGAATAAATTAAAATGGAGGAAAAGAGGGCTTTAGGTAAGATCTTTTTTTGAATGCTTCCAAAAAGCTGTGAGTTGGTGCTTATCTATCAAAATATTTGGCTGCAAAGTAATCATTTATCATATTGACTGTTAGTATATGTGCTGCCGAAGCGAGCACTATCATATTGACTGTTAAAATGTAATCAGAAATCTCAGGTTGTTCCATAGGGTTATTAAGACAAAAGAAAAGAAAAATGAGTGAAGGTTGTAAAATGCTTTGTTCTCTAGCTTTCCTCCTCTTCCTTCTGTTTGCATCCACAAGTTTGTGGTAGTTGGCCTTTGGGGGTATGTTTTCGTATGGTATGGGATCTCTCACTGTCTCTTAGGCCAACACCCTGTTCTTTTTAATCTGATCATTTTAAGGCAGATACAAAAACACGCTACAGTTTTGGTCAGAGGACTTTAAGATTTTTCTTAAACATTTCCCCCCTCCCCGAAATATCAATTTTATTTGTAGTTTGTGCAGTCTGTTTCCTTATTTTTGAAATTTTTAAAAAATGATTTCTAAACTCTGAATTTTGTATGCAGTACATGTTGATTGAAAATAAATTAGAAATACAAATAAAGTAAAAGCAAGAGTAATCAATAGTTCCCCAATTAAGAGATATGTCAATGTTAAATAGTTTTATTTAATTCCAGTCTTTTTTTTTTTTTTTCTTTCCATCATGGGTACTTGTGTGTTTATTTTTACTACTGTAATAGAATAATGCTGTGATAAACCCTTCTGTACGTACATTTTCTATACAGCTCTGATTGTTTCCTTAGGATGAGTTAAGAGTATGTTAACTTCCTCTGAAGTTTTAAAGTCACCATAAGGATGGGGCTGGAGATTGGGATTGGGGACATTGAAGCTGTTGGTTGGAGGAGGGCAGAAGTCATGGCTCTTGCAGTATTTTCTTCCCTTCTAATAATCTCTCCCAGCTGTGTGGGGATAGCAGGGAATCATTTCTGGCTAGATTACAGTTCAGAGGACCCCTAATTGATATTTTGGGTATATGGGACGAAAAAGTTGAGAAAGATTCGTATGCATATAGGTCACTCCCTAAAAATAATGCAGAAAAATGAAAGGTTATTTGAGATTATTATATGCTATAAATATTCTGATCTATAAATTTGATTTTTTTTCATTGGGGAAGATATGAATCACAGAGCATCTTGAGTATTCTTTAAAAGAGAACATGGTTCAATAATGGAGACTCACAAATGGAGGAATAAGAGAAATATGAAGTTTTGCTTTTATAAAAATACTGAAGTGGAAAATAGAAAAGCTGAAATCAACAACAATAACAACAACAACAAAAAGCCACATCCATTTGGACTAAACTACATGTATATATAATACAACTTTCCAAGCATAAAAAGAAAACTCTAGCCAAGGGAATGAAAGAAATGCCTTTGAGAAACTGCTGAAATAGGCCTGTTGTTGAAATAGCTTTATTTCCCCTTTAGAAGATCTATTTACTACAATTCTGGGAATGAGAAGGATGATTTTGAATAAAGAATAGAGCCATTTAAGATGTTGTGCACAGTACCAGAATTTATGAAGACTAGTTCAGATTAAAACTAAATGTCACCAGCGAATAGAAGCTAATGGAAATGTACATTTCATTTATTGTATTGGGAATTGGGGAGGAGAGAAGGGATGGGCTTCTTCTTATGGGCCTTTTTTTTTATATGGCACTAATTTTATGGGGAGGATTTAGACCTTATAAAAGAATGTATTTCTCTCAAATCTTAGCTATTGAGATTAATTCATTAACTGGCAAGAGTTGAAATCATACCTCCTACTTGGATCTAGCACTAGGGAGAAAATTCAGATGTTTAATGTAATCATTCATATGGCAAATTGGTATTATGCACCTAATCTTTGGCAGGTGTCACTTCTGCCATTGTTGAGTACTTTAGTAAAGCAGACAGGTCCTTATCTCTGGGAGCTTCTAAAACTGGGGGAAGGGTAATACATAGCAGGAGAGAGATGAGTGCCCTGCCAACAATTAAAATTTGGTGATTGGGAGATGGAGGGAGGCACATTTCAGATTGAGTGGTCAGGAAAGTCCTCTTTGTCACATTTGAGAGGGACTTCCAGTATAATTCTGCAAGTCTGCTCCTTTTTTGCAGTTTGGAGTATCTTTCCTCTTTCTGTGGCCTTTACCTTCTTGTAGAGGGCTTTACAATTATGATTTGCTTTGAAGAGCTGTAAAACTGGAATAAAGATGCAGTTTTAAAAAAGAGCTGGAAATGCATTTTTTATAAATCAGAGGCTCAGGTGTGCCATCATTTTTCCAGCTCCAAGAAAATCATAAATTATTTTTTATTCGAGGGAATTACTGCAGCTCCAGATCTTAATGATTACTGAACAGGAGCTCTTTTTTTTTCCCCCTCCTAAATATCAAGTAGCTGCCAGTTTTAATTTTCTTTTAGAATTTACACATTTAAAACATTGTTTTAGTTGTTGAACAAAACTGTCTCTTCACCAAGGGATGGTGCCAGAGTATGAAATGCACATCTTGGTTTCATTTCTTCCCCTCCGGCCTGATGCATGAGTAAAAACCAGTCTTGTGTTTTTATGATTAGAGGGCTAGTGTTCAATATTAATATCTATGGAAAGAATCAAATTCCAGCATTACTCTTTAGTATGTCCATGCCCAGAAATTATATAATTAGGAGTTTGAGAGAAAGTTGACCATGTTCCTGGGATCTTTACTTGATAGTACCATTTATTTTTTCTTTTTTTTTTAAGATTTTATTTATTTATTTGACAGAGATCACAAGTAGGCAGAGAGGCAGGCAGAGAAAGAGGAGGAAGCAGGCTTCCTGGAGCAGAGTGCCCAATGTGGGAGCTCTATCCCAGGACTCTGGGATTACAACCTGAGCCAAAGGCAGAGACTTTAACCTACTGAGCCACCCAGGCGCCCCGATAGTACCATTTCTTTAGCACAGATTATTAGTGTGGTAAATATGACATCTGGGATTCAAGGACAAGTAAAAGGGGAAAAAATTAACAGATACATATTCAGCATTGTTATATGTCAGAAACTGTTTTAGGGGATGGAGAAACAGTAGTAAATAAAAAGAGAAAAGAAATAGGCAGAAATTACTGCCATCATGTAGAGTACATTCAGATGGAGAGAGACATTAGAAAATCCATAAACAAATAATGCCAGATGGTGATTGATAACTAAGAAGAATTGCAGAGAAGGGATAAAGAGACCATCAGGGGGAGGTGAGGCTTATAATTTTAGAAATTAAAAAAATTGGCTTGGGAAAAATCTCACTAACTTTCTAATATAGAGGGAAGGAGGTGAGGTAGCAAGCCAATGTGAATATCTGAGTAGCTGGGAGCAGCAAGTGCAAAGGCCCTGAGGCTCATGCATACTTAGCATGGTCGAGAAATGGTAGGGAAACTGTCAGCTAGAGTAAGGGGAGAGAAAGGAAGAGTTATAGATCATATGCTGAGAGTAGATTAGAGATCCAGATTATGTAGATTGGTAAAATCCATTATAAAGACTCTTTGGCTTTTAGTCGGAATCAAGGGAAGAGTTATTTCAGAATTGTGACCACAGGAATATTGTGATTTGACTTCATAAGAGCACACTAAGGACAGCAAGGGAGGAAGTAGAGTTTAGACCAATTAGGAGATTGGTTCAGTAATTCAGGCAAGAGGAGATGGTAGTTTGGACTAGAGCAGTAGCTGTAAAGGCACTGAGAAGTTGTCTGAATCTTGATATTTTGAAATTAGACCAACAGGTTTTACTGCTGGGGCGAATGACAGATGTAAGGTAATATAAAGAGGTGTGGATGAGTCCAAGGTTTTTCCTGGAACAACTGGAATGATAAAGTTGTTATTTGCAGAGAGTAGGAGGATGGTGTCTGTCAAGGGTGCAGGTTTTGGGAGAGGATCAGGAGCTTGGTTTTGAATATATAGGGTTTGGGGTGCTTGCCCATTAGATATCCAATAGAGATGATAATCAAGATACTGGGAATGGGTGGCCCAGGTTGGAGGCATAAGTTTAGGAGCAATCAGAGCCAAATTGCGTGTTCTGTCCACTTTTGTGCACACTGTCTTCTGCGAAGTGCAGTTTGTGACTTGAATAAAAATTGTGTTTGCAGTACCCTAGAATTGTAACCCAGGTTAAAGCCAGGCCTCTCAAATTTTATCTCATGCTTAATTCTGAATTGGAAGTGATTCTGTGTTTAGTTTTGGTTTTATTAATCCACCTCCCCCCCCGCCCCCGCCACCAAGCCCAGTCATAACCAGGTAGTTTCTTACCATTCTTCTGTAAAGGATGTGGGTGAGGGGCAAAGGGTCAGAAGGTGATTTCTCAGCCACAGGAAGGTGATACCTTTTTGAAATTCCTTTGAAAGGAGGCTCAAGAGACTTTTTTGTTACCTTTCCAATTAACCCATCTTAGAGTTGATTATGATTTTAAGCTTCATGATGCAATAATCTGTAACATTTATATGGTGCTATTATCTCTTTCCAAGTACTTTGTGAACATTTGTTAATTGCTTTCCCTTTTGCCCCAGGAGGCGGGTAGAGACATATTTGCATTCATTGTAGGAGTTTCTAGGCAGTGGGGTTTTGAGCAGTGAAGTGACTGCCCATCAAACACCTGGCCAGTCAGGGATAAAGGGATTCATAATGCAAGTAATGATGATGACTTATCTCCATTAATTATTATTATCTTAGTTCCTGCAGCATTCTCCTCATAAAAGTCAGAGCCCCAAATGAAAGAGGTATTTTCTTTCCCTGGAGATCACAGCTGATATGATGAACTTGATGAACAGATGGGAGGTATTAAGTACCAAAAGGATAAATGAGGAGGAAGGCTGAAGTTGCCTAAAATACTTCTAATTATGAAACAGAGGACTGTTACCCCAGAGGACTTTAAAGCAGTACTCAGTAATCTGGTAGAGCAATAGTAGGATTACTTGACTGACTTGTTCATTCAACTTTCACTTTTCTTTTTTATTTATTTTAAAGTTCACTCACTGACCAATTTATTGATATGTCCCCTATGACAGATATTTTACAGGCTTGAAGGCACATAGCAGTGTATAAAAGAGACTAACATGGGGTACCTGGGTGACTCAGTTGGTTAAGTGTCTAACTCTTGTTTTTTGTCTTAGGTCATGATCTCAGGGTTGTGAGATCAAGCCCCATGTTGGGCTCCACATGGGCCACTGAGCGTGGTTAAGATTCTCTCTCTTCCTGTGTCACCTCTTCCCTAAAACAAAACAAAGCAAAACAAAAAAAGAGACTAACCTTTGCTGGGGTGGGGATAATGAAAATAATATTTATTGAATGCTTACCATATGCTAAACCCTCTTCTTTTACTACAGATAACAAACCATTCAGTAATAGTAATCCTATAATTATCCACATTTTACAGAGAATAAAATTAAGATATAGAGAGAATAAGTTACTTGCTAGAATGTAGAGTTAAGACATGGTGGGGCTTTTAGTCCAAAGAGAACCACTGTGCTTTAGTGTTGCTTTCTACATGAAGTATTGGAGACTAAGGGGGTAGCTGGTATAAGTAATTCACCATAACTACTTAAAATGGTAAGATTCAACATATTGATCCTAATTTTTTTGGAGCTAAAGTGCATGCATCTGGAATTATGTTAACAGGTCAGAGAAAAAAAAGGTCTCATATTGTTTTTCTCCCAAGTTTTTGCCTTGGGCAAGTAGAACTTGGGTTAGTCCTTTCTCACATACTCTCTTTTCCTGTTCATCTATATTTAATGAAGGCTGCTGGTTCTTTGAGTTAGGTCTTATTTCTAGGATATGTGAGATGGTAATTGAGGGCCAGCCTTAGGCAAAATTGTAAAGTATGTTGAGGTAGGAATCTTAGATATTCTCGGTCTTGCTCTATCTTCTCACCTTCTTTTTACTTACTCATATAACCCTTTCTCTGTTTTTTTCCCCCTTACAAATAAAAGGAATAAAAATGACTTAAATTTAACACTTTCCTTCACAGAAAAACTTTACTTTTATGTATTTCTTTTTTTTTTAAGATTTTATTTATTTATTTGACAGAACGAGATCACAAATGGGCAGAGAGGCAGGCAGAGAGAGAGAGAGGAGGAAGCAGGCTCCCTGCCAAGCAGAGAGCCCAACGTGGGACTTGATCCCAGGACCCTGAGATCATGACCTGAGCTGAAGACAGAGGCTTAACCCACTGAGCCACCCAGGCGCCCAATCTTTTTATTTATTTATTATTTAAAAGATTTTATTTATTTATTTGACAGACAGAGATCACAAGCAGGCAGAGAGGCAGGTAGAGAAAAGGGGAAAGCAGGCTCCCTGCTGAGCAGAGAGCCCGATGTAGGGATCAATCCCAGGACCCTGGGATCATGACCTGAGCTGAAGGCAGAGGCTTTAACCCACTGAGCCACCCAGGCGCCCCCAGAATACTTTTTAATACTTCAAAGAATTAAGTATGATATAGTGGAAAGAAAACAACTTTCATGTTGAATAGGACTGGGTTTTAATTCTCACTCAGTCATTTACAAAATATGGGATGCTGGGCAAAATATTTTAGTCACTGAAACCTCGTTTTTATAATCTAAGTAGCATGACATAATTCCCAATATATGTGAATTGACTTTTTCTGACTAGTGTTTGATAACTAGTGCTTAATAAATTTGATAGTGCTTAATAAATGTGTGCTGTTTGCTAATTTTCACTCAACTGATGTTTGAATACCTATTATATATGGGCTAGGTACTGGGAAGAGAAATTATGGTAGAAGGCAGATATTGTGCATACGAATAAAAAAAGTTGATGAAAATAGTATTACTCTGAGCCTCAGTCACTGGAGTAGGTGTCCTCCCTTCTATCTCCTTCTCTCCTACTCCCTGCCTTTTCACTGGTGAGTACTCTGATGACTGAAACACTCTTACCGGGCGCCTGACTGTATTAAAATATCAAGAAATGGGAAAAGGGTAGTTGGAGAAGAGGAGAGAACAGAGAAGAGCATCAGGGTTTAGTGAAAGAGCTGCTGGAGGACCTACGTTGAATTAGACACACAGAAAAACAATGGTCTCATGAGATAAGAGAGTTATCATATTTGGAAGATCAATATTTTACAAGTTTTAAACTCTGTTATTTTTAAGATTTGATATTTTAATTTAAAAAGAAAGATTTTAAAGGAGGAGTTAATTTAGTATTTGGTATATTTATTTAAGTACTAAGTATAAATTTAACAGTCGGTGTTTACCATGCTATCCATTATCTAGTTAGATAACAGACTGATAGTTTCAAAGTATTTACCAAGAAGCTACTATATGTCAAGCGTTTCATGCTATATTTGGAAATGAGACTGGGAAATAAAATTAATTTGAAATGATAAAAATACTGATATGCATAGCTCAGATATATATGTAGTCTTTAGGATAAGGGAAAATCATATGGGTTGTCATAGTTTGAGACAATTCCCTTAAAAAGGAGGCTCAAGCTACATCCTGAATGATGGGAAGAATTTGAGTTAAGTGGAAATGTAAATATGAAGTTTGCACTAGGAATTGTCCGTGGTATTATTTATTTTAACTTGAAATTACATGTTTACAACAAGTTATGGCTCAGACTTTAATCATCAGCTGTCATGCCAGTATCAGCATTCAGACCGACTTTCTCACAATATACATCTCTGCACACATAGTTCATAGATAGTAAAATGCTGAAAAGTTCAAGGGGAGGCAGCTTTAGTTAGACTTGTATGGTGGGGACCTGCTTCAGCTCTAGTTAGGAGGGAATGACCCAAGGAAGTTCCTTTTGTTTCTCCAGGTAAAAAAAAAAAATGCTATTTATCTTTGAGGGATTAAGATAAACTATTAACTTACTTACAGTATAGTAAAAACAATACAAAAACTTTGTTGAATGGTTAATTTACACAGTGGTGAGGGCACTGGTCCAGTGGAAGAGGACCAAGTCTGCAAAAGCATGTTGTTTCTGAAAGAAGGGAAAGGTACTAGAAAGAAACAACAGTAAATACCCACTACTCTGTATTTGAAGACTATGTTCATTGCAACACCTGATATTCCCTACATAATTTTTCTTTCTGAGTTTGGAATGCTTTGTTCTGCAAGTCTCAGAATATTCATATTTTAACATCATTGCCTATTGCATTAACAGAAGTACACGGAGGCTTTCATAGCTCAGTGATGTCACTAAAGGGGCATTTTGTCTTTTCTGCATCTTTTCTACAATTGCCTATTTCCTTTCTGGGGTGTATTACCTCCTGGTCACAAATGGCTGCCAAATATATAGAAATGACTGCCAAATATATAGAACCTGGTCCTGACATGACCAGGTTCAAGGTAGGAAGAAGAAGATCTGCCAGGATGGCAAGGGAGGCAGATCGCCTTATGTTCTCCTGGCTTTTTGTCAGGCACCAAACAATTAGCACAAGCAGGAAGGACAGAGGGAGAGGGAGAGAGAGTCTCACGCAGATTCCATGCTGAACATGAAGCCCCATGCAAGGTTTGATCTTACCACCTTGTAGTGGATCACGACCTGAGCTGAAACCAAGAGTCAGACACTTAACTGACTGTGCCACCGAGGCATCCCTTATTTTATTTTATTTTTAAAAATCAGCTTTATTGACTTACAATTTAGCAAATTTAAGGGTGCAAATTAAGTTTTGACAGTGGTACAGTCATGTAATCAACACCATAATCATGACACAGAATCTTTACATCATTCCAAAAAAGTGGAGATGTTTCTTTTTAATGGATCCAGGTGGAGTAGTTTTTTAACTAGTAGTATTAAAATCCTTCTGTCCATGATGATATTTTCATAGTCCTGATCCTGAGATCTTAATGAAAGCTGACATTATAGTAATAGTTACTGTTTATTAAATGTGCTAGTTACTACACTATTTGACATATTTAACTGTTTTTAACCTCCATATATATTTGACATACATAGTTTAATTTGTGAAACAACAGGATGGGATAGGCTGTATCAGCAGGACTGCTTCTAGTCTATATTATGCCTTTGTGTGAAGTAGAAAAAGAAAGCCCCTCTAAACTGAACCCCTTTATGGGGTCCATCAACCTTGCATCTGGATGAGGCAGCCTTATCAGTTGTTCCCATTTTATGATATGAAAACATTACCTTTGAGGAATGAATTGGCCTATTCATGGTTTTATAGCTGGGGGCATATCTTGGCTTTTGACAACAGGATTTTATTCAGTAACAACTTTGGTAGGTTTCTTCATTGACTGAACAATTCCTTGTATTTCCTCATCAGGTTTTGCTTCCTTCCAGTTATCTGTTTACCCATTCTCGTATACTTATTCAGGTTTATCTCTCTCATTGATTTATTCACATATAATAATTTTCTCAGTTATATTATTAATTATTACAGTTACTGTTTGTTCATGGAACCTAGTATAATTATATTTATCTTTTTAGTGGAAATTAGGTTTAGATGATAATTATTACATTAATTTTTAATTGACTAGTTACTAGCAACCTATATGAATGAGTTTGTTCATATTCAGACACATAAAAAGCTCATATGTATGATAAAATAATTCTTCATAAAAAAATTTCAAACCTCTTTGAATAATTTTGTATCTTGTTTTATTAGTCATGGAAGGTTATTAGGTTCTATTAAATTGCTTGATGATGCCATAACTTAAAATGACAAATCTGGTTCACATTATATGGCTTGAATAATTTTATATAATTTTATGATTTTAAAGCTGAGGTGGAAAATCCAGGGGAAATATCTTTGGGAATTGCAGAACAATTGTTTTGAAATAAATTGTTTGGTTGTCAGTCTGTACTAGATTTTGTCAGTGTCATCTGTAATTGGAATTTCCTCCATATTCCTGTTATTGAGAGCAAGTAAATTAAAATGAGATGTTCATTTCTTGCTATTTAAGTTCATGGTTTACTCCTCTCGTCTCTTGAAAAATAGGTATAATTAGATCTCTTGCATAATTAACTAAATATTCTGTAAAACACAGTATACAGATTAGTAAAAAACTAGAAATGTTGACAGAAAAAACTCCCAATTAGAAAGTGATGGATTAGTTTGTTAAGGCTGATACAGTATTAGTGTCATGAATTTTCAGATCCTAAGACTTTAAAGCAGGTAAGTTAACCTGGAGTATCTATTGTGTGTTAAAATCAAAGAGGCTGCTCATTCCTTTCAGATACACTACTTTTTTGGAGTAAACGTGTGTCCGTGTTTCTTCAATTTTGTTTTAATTTCTTAAAGATAATGCTTCTTCATGAAATATCACAAGAGCTCTTTCAAGCAAAAGAAGAATTTTTTTTTTTTTTTTTTTTTCTGTATGCCAGTTCAAGGTGTAAATCTGGGACAGCACATTACTTTAGAGCAGTGGTTTCAGAGTGTGGTTCTCAGATCAGTAACATCTTCATCACCTGCAATCTGGTTCGAAATGTGAATTCTAGGGCTTCTTCCCAGACCTGCTGGATCAGAAACTGTGGGATGAGCCCAGGGATCTCTCTGTACTTTAAGAAGTTCCCTAGGAGATTCTGATGCATGCTAAGATCAAGAACTACTGCTTTAAAGTAAATTTAGTGTAGCCAAATTACCTAGGTTGTTTTAATTTAAAATATTTTACTCCAGAGAGTAGAATTGCTAAGTCACAGGGTATGGACATACTCAACTTTACTAGGTATGCTAAATAGTTTTATAAACACTTTTTGGGGTGCCTGGGTGGCTTAGTCAGTTTGGCATCTGCCTTTGGCTCAGGTCATGATCCTGGGGTCCTGGGATCAAGCCCCACGACAGGGTTCCCTGCTTAGTGGGGAGCCTGCTTCTCTCTCTGCTCCTTCCCCTGCCTGTACTCTCTGTTTCAAATATATATATATGTATATATATATATATATATATATATATATATATATATATAATTTTTTTTTTTTTAAAGAAAACAAGACTGTGGGTGAGAGAACAGTAAAGTGGGGTTGGATAACTGATCACCTTCCAAATTCGAAGGGAAGCTTATTAAAATACTGATTAACAAAGCATAAAGTTAAATATACATGCTAAACTTTAATATTACAATGAAAGCTCTAAAAAACAGAGTACCCATTTTCACACCAGATTTTAAATATTTTGGTATCATCTCAGAACATGACAGAACTATCACTGCATTTACTAAGGAAATTTTTTACCTTAAAAAGGAAATTTTTACCTTAAAAAGGAAATTTTTACCTTACTCAATAAATGGTGCCAAGACCATTTGTTGTTGGTCAGATGGAAAAAAGGAATCAAATTGAATCTTTCACATAAATCAGTTTCATGCAAACTAAGACCATAATGAGATGTTACTATGCACATATTCCAATATATAAAATTAATAAGACTGGCAATACCAAGTGTTGGTGATCTCTGTCAAATAAATAAATAAAATCTTAAAAAAAAAACCCAAACTGTATACTTTAATTGGGTATATTTTCTTTTATGTGAATTACACCACAATAAAATGTATAGGTTTGTATATATATAATTTTAATATGACTGAAAAACTCAATTTGTTTTAAAGATTTCATTTATTTATTAGAGAGAGTGGGTGAGAAGGAGGGAGAGAGTGTACAAGCTGGTGGGAGAGGCAGAAGGAAAAGCAGACTCCCCACTGCACAGGGAGTCTGATGCCTACAGGGCTCTATCCCAGGACCCCGGGATCATGACCTGCACCAATGGCAGATTCTTAACCGACCGAGCCACCCAGGCGCCGCTAAAAACTTAAATGTTAAAGACAAAACATTAAACCCCTTCTGGGGGAAAAATACCAGAAAATAATTCTGTGTTTTCTGGGTAGAAAAGAATTTTTTTAACCAATCATAGAAATAAAAATTATAAATGAAAAGATGAATGAATATGAGCTCCCTTTTTTCTAAGATATATCAGAGTGGTAAGAAAAATTATAACCAACAGAAAGATATTTGAGATATAAAATGACGAAGTATGCATATCCAGAATATTTTAAAACTCCTATGAATCAAAAAGGACAACCCAATCAAGCAATGGGCAAAGATAAAAATAAGCAATTTACTTAAGTGCAAACATGACTGGTCAATAAATATGTAAAATGAAGTTAAGTCTCTTTAGAGATACTCAAATTAAAAACTTGATACCATTTCATATGTGGGAGGCTGCAATAAGGCTTGAGACGAGGACCAAACCAGGCCCTGACTTGTGCCTTCTTTAAAGTCCAAAAAACCTAACAAAAGGTTTAGGACGGGAAAAGTTGAGTAGCACCGAAAAAGGGTCTGTGCTCTGTGTTGTGCGCTCGCCTACGTGACTTCCCACACGCTTGCTAAACAAATGAACAATTCGGTTGGGGTCATAAGTTCGTTGCTGGTCCTTGCTGCCCTGGTATAGCCCATAAATTACTTTCAGGTTTGCTGTATCAATACAGAACCATTGTACTGGCATCAGCCATTTGGCGCCACGAGGTCTGCTTATAGTTAAGTGTGAAACTTATTATGGGAACTCGTGGTTGTTTAACTAGACACAGATGTATTGCTTCTCCTGTTATCACTATATATATATGGCCTTAATGCTTTGAATAAAGTTAGCACTGCTGAACATCCTCCTAAGTGCTCCTCCTGCCCCCATCTCTCTGCTTCTTGAATTCTTTTCTTCATCCTCTTACCCTCATGTTCCTGGTCAATTTGTTGTGCTGGCCACGACATTCATATCTACCAGATTTATAGAAATTAATGTGACTGACAAAGTTAGGTACAGAGATCATAAGACTTTCAGTAAGACTGGTGATACGATGATAAACTAGATGGGAACAAGTGTTTATTAATTTTTTTTTTAGATTTTATGTATTTATTTGACAGAGCTGGACATAGGGCTTGATCCCAGGACGCTGGGATCATGTATCACTTGAGCCAAAGGCAGGTGTTTAACTGACTGAGTACCCAGGTGCCCCTATTTTCTTTTTAAAAAATTCTTAGTCATAAATTTTTAAAAAAAGTCTTTTTTTTTTTTTAAAGTAAAAGGTGAAAGATTTAAAAAGCAATCTTCTTTAAAAAATATTTTACCTGTTGAAAATAGAACTACCCTGTGACCCAGCAATTGCACTACTGGGTATTTACCCTAAAGATACAAACATAGTGATCCCAAGGGGGACGTGCAACCAAATGTTTATAGCAGCAATGTCTACAATAGCCAAACTATGGAAAGAACCTAGATGTCCATCAACAGATGAATGGATAATGAAGAAGTGGTATATATACACAATGGAATACTATGCAGCCATCAAAAGAAATGAAATCTTGCCATTTGCGACAACGTGGATGGAACTAGAGGGTATCATGCTTAGCGAAATAAGTCAGGCAGAGAAAGACAACTATCATATGATCTCCCTGATATGAGGAAGTGGAGATGCAACATGGGGGGTTAAGGGGGTAGGAGAAGAATAAATGAAACAAGATGGGATTGGGAGGGAGACATACCATAAGTGACTCTTAATTTCACAAAACAAACTGAGGGTTGCTGGGGGAAGGGGGTTGGGAGAAGGTAGATGGGTTTATGGACATTGGGGAGGGTATTTGCTATGGTGAGTGCTGTGAAGTGTTAAACCTGGCGATTCACAGACCTATACTCCTGGGGATAAAAATATATGTCCATAAAAATAAAATAAATAAATAAATAAAATTGAAAAATATTTTACATAGAATTTTAAGTGGTTTGTACACTATATATCTGGTTGGCTATATTGTTGGTAGTGAAAGTCCTTTTGTTTTGCCTTTTTTTTTTTTTTAAAGATTTTATTTATTTATTTGATAGAGATCACAAGCAGGCAGAGAGGCAGGCAGAAGGGGGATGGGGGAAGCAGGCTCCCCGCTGAACAGAGAGCCCAATGCAGGCGATTCCAGGACTCTGGGATCATGACCTGAGCTGAAGGCAGAGGCTTTAACCCACTGAGCCACCCAGGCGCCCCTTTGTTTTGCTTTTAAGGTTTTTTCTCCCTCTGAGTAAAAAAGAAGTATATTCCCGTGGAAGAGAATTGGAAAAATATATAAAAGTATGAAGTAGAAAATAAAATATCTCCTGTAATCTTACTTCCCAGATACAACTATAATCTGCAGTTTCGTTTCTCTGTTTGATTTTCAAAATTGTACATATAAATATACGGAAATAACATAATTCAAGATAATTTAGGATTAAAAATTTTTAGCTCTTTGTTCTCAATCCCCACTTTCTTATATTCTTTAACATTAAGTGTACAGTGTGTTCTAGAACCCTTTTAAGACTTTTGTTTGGCTAGTGTTAAATTATAAAGATAAAACCTACTAAAATGTATTTATATTATTGTGACTGTATATTTGAGAATAATTTTATGAAAATAATATTTTAAAACAGAAGTACAATAAGATATATGTAACTATAACTATAATCACAATTAAGAAAATGTGTTCTAAAGTATAACAAGATTGCAATATTATTTGACCTGAGAACCATGTTTGATCTTGCTCTGAGTCAGGGATGTTAAATTGTGCTAATTTTTTGTTTTCCCTCTTTTTGTGGAAACCCTATAGTGAGGCAAGTGGTGCACGCTGAACTCATCTATTTTTATGTTTTTCCTGACAAAATTTATGTTTTCATCCTGAAAGCAGAAGCTTCAGATTTATTTTCTGATATTTAAATTCCCTAGTTAAGGGCAGAGACAAGATTTAAAATGTCTAATCTCTTAGGGTTTAAAAATACAAGCAGTTATGGTATGTTGGATTTATTACTTTTGTAAATTAAAATCAATGGGATTTTAGCAATTAATGACAGAATTGCATATAATGGTCTTAGAGTATTAATAGTCTTAGTAAGCCATCTGTAGCAGTTTTTAATTCTCAACATAATTGCATAGAGTAGTTTATGTTTTCTAGGAAAAAGTCTCTAGACAAGCTATGCCTTATTTTATTTCTGTTTTAGGCTTATCCCCTGAATGAGTTTGGTATCTATGAGTTATTCCTCTTTGGAGATTTGGGAGTTTGCAGAAGTAGAGAGATAATAAAACCATGATTTGAAAAATTGCATACTATTTAGAGATGGCAGCTTTTTTCTAAGCCACTATCAGTTCTTCCTCTGCATGTGGTGGGTGGGGCAGAAGGGAGAAAAAACATTCTCCCCTTCTGTTTGGATGTGCAAGTTTATCATTTGGACCTAAGAAATCAGTTGGGTGGAATGTAATCTGTCAGTTGGCATTTAGTTACAAGACACAGATGGTCTTTCTTTTCTAATATGTGATGATATTGAGGATGAGGCCCATAGACCATTTTGTTTTTCTTAGTGTGAACTTCAAGTTTAAGAATTGAGTTAGTTTTAATCAGTTCATGGCAGTCTCCTCACTGCTTAATATCTTTTGTCTTCTTTTTGATTCCTCCCCTTTGTCTTCATTACTTACAGTCATTTCACTGTGTTTATAAGCACCCATTTTTCTGAATTTAACATTTGCCTTTCTTATGTTCACATTCCTTAACAAACCCGCTATTTGTGTATGTGTGTTTCTAATTTATGTAGATGGTGTTATGCTATACAATGCACTGCTAATTTTCCCTTTCAACATTTAAAAAAATATTTTGTTACTACAGTATATTATTTGATTTTTTTGTTGTTGTTTCTATCACACACATTTACTATATTTCATTTACCCATTCTTTTACTGATGGGAACCTTAGAGGCCTCTGTCATCTTGGTATGAAAGATAATGCTTCAGTAATTATCTCTGTAGGTGTCCCCTTGACGACAACTTTTTGGTTCAGGATGTATTCATACTAAATGTTCTTCCACCAACAGTTCATGAGGCTTTTACCAACTGGTATTATCTGATCTTTCAAATTTTGCTATTTTAATGTAGCTAAAATGTCATCTCGTCCTTTTAATTTGCATTTCTCTGATTATTAATGAGGTCAAGCATCGTACGCTTATTAGCCATTAAAGGTTTTCCTTTTTATAGATTGTCTATTCATAGTCTTGTACATTTTACCTATAGATTTCCAGTTTGGGGGGGAATGATTTGTATAGGGATTCCATGTACCTTATTATAATTAATCCTTGACTCTCTTTACTTTGAATCCCTTCCTCAATCTGTCATTCATAATTTGTGAAATTCTTCATTGAACAGGAACATTTTATGAAATTTACATGAAAATTAATTTTTTCTTATGGTATATACTTTTGATTATTTTAAGAAATGATTTCCTTTTCTACCCCCAAGGTCTCAAGTACCTTCTTCTACATATTCTTTCTTTAGCTTTATGTTTTTGCATTATTGTTTTTTCTTTATGTTGAGGCACTGTCCCGTACAGTTACCTCCAGAAAGCATCCCAAACCTACTGATTTATGATATCTTTTACAATGCTCCTCAGTTCTTTTCCTCTGACCTAATTGTCTGTTCTTTAACTCATTAATTACTGTCTGTTTGTCTGCTTATCTATCTGTCTAATCGTTCTGCCACTTATCTTTATTTTTTGGCTTTATAATATTTGCTAGAGCAAGTCCTCTGTTTTTTTCTTATTTTTCTAAATTGTCTACCTACTTAATGATTCTGTTTTCATTATAAATTATAGAGAGTGCCTATTAAATTGCAATCGGTTTTATTCATTATTTCTTGGAATGACATGAAATTTGAATAGTAGTCTGGGAGACAATTGGTATCTTAACTATTTGTTTCATCCATGAACATAATATGACTTTTTACTCAGTTCTAAACATTTTTTTTTATAAAGATTTTATTCATTTGTTTGACAGAGATCACAAGTAGGCAGAGAGGCAGGCAAGGGTGGTGGTGGGGAAGCAGGCTCCCTGCTGAGGGGCTCAATCCCAGGACCTTGAGATCATGACCTGAGCCAAAGGCAGAGGCTTAACCCACTGAGCCACCCAGGAGCCCCAGTTCTAAACATTTTTAATAGAGTTCTTTCCCCTGCAAATGGCCTTTTACTGTAGGGTAATTCCTAGATACTTGATAGGTACTTTGTAAGGGTTTTGTTAATATCTTGTTTTCTTTACATTTATTTAGTTTGTTATTATTACAGATCTATCTATGTATTTTCATGGTAATATTTTATTTGCAACCCTTTCTCAACTCTTAGTTAACGTATTTTGTTGATTTTCTTGGGTTGGCTGTGCAAGAGATAATATTATTTGTAAAAATAAGATTTTGGTTTTCTTTAAAATCCTTATACTTCTGTTTCTTTTCTTTGGTTTATGACATTGGCTTTTTGCTTTTTTAAAAAATGGCTTATGGCCTTTAATACATGTTTAAGAGTGGCAGTGTTTCTGATATTATAGGGAATATGTCTGAACTTATGCCATTGATTATGTATTTGCTTTGGAATTTGGGCAGATAATTATCAAATTAAGAAAGTCCTCTTCTGTTTCTGGTTTTCTAACTTTTTTTTTTCTTTGTAATAATCTATAAACTATTGAGATTTGTGTAATGTCTTCTGCATCTATTGAAATGACCAGGTCTTTTTTTCTCGCTTAGTTCATTAATGTGGTACATTATGGTGATTAGATTTTCGGATGTTACAGTTGCTACATTCCTGTGATAAACCCTCTTTGGTCATGATATAGACTTAGAGTAGTTAGTTTATGTCTCATTTAGGATTTTAGGATCTATGTTTCTATGTTGAAATGATCCTATAATGTCATTTCTTGTATCCAGATTGGGTTTAAAGTTAATACTTAGCTTTCCAGTATAATCAGGGAGTTTACATTCTTTTTATACTCTCTAGAATTTCTTTTTTTAATTTTTTATTTATTTTTAAAGATTTTATTTATTTGTCAGAGAGAGCAAGCGAGAGCGAGCACAGGCAGACAGAGTGGAAGGCAGAGTCAGAGGGAGAAGCAGGCTCCCTGCAGAGCAAGGAGCCCGATGTGGGACTCGATCCCAGGACGCTGGGATCATGACCTGAGCCGAAGGCAGCTGCTTAACCAACTGAGCCACCCAGGCGTCCCAAGAATTTCTTTTTTTTAAATAAGTTTTTTATTTTGATTCCAGTATAGTTAAGTATTCTATTAGTTTCAGCCACTGTGGAAGACTGTATGGAGGTTCTTTAGAAGGTTAAAAATAGAACTACTTTATGATCCCATGATCACGCTGCAGGGTATTTACTTCCTAGAATTTCTTGAATAAGATCATCGTTGCTTTCAAAGCATCAGACAGTGGGCCCAGGGGTTACCCTTGATGAGCAAGAAACCCATTGACACTTTTCTATCTGTTACAGTGTTGTGCTGAAAATATTTAACAACAGGCTGGAGCAAAGGAGGGGGGAGCTTACTGATTTAAGTATTTGCCAATTTCGTTAGTGTAAATATTG
The DNA here is from genome assembly GCF_011764305.1 of Mustela putorius furo. NCBI lineage: Eukaryota > Metazoa > Chordata > Mammalia > Carnivora > Mustelidae > Mustela > Mustela putorius. The sequence goes on along the minus strand of NW_025421294.1, from coordinate 45,278,501 downwards.
CCACCATGTTTGATTTAAAGCTACCAATGTGAAGTCTTCATATTTGAAGTTGTGAAGAAATATGCATAATCAGCTCCTGTGAACTGGCACAGGCTCTTTCCAGCATACCACTAGTCTGTCACCACATCTGACTATGACAACCTTCAGAGAGTAATGGCAGCTGCTTCATTTCTGCCTTCCAAATCTTTTACACATTTCTCTTTTGGCCAGCTTTAACTCAACTATTCAGGGAAGAGGATTCTGGGAATCTTATTTCTAGCTTAACACATCATTTTTAGCTTAACTTAAAATAAACTGCCATAGGGGTGTCTGCCTAGCTTAGTCAGTAGACTGTTGCAACTCCTGACCTCATGGTTGTGACTCCTACTTAAAAAACAAATAAATAAATAAACTGCCATAATTACCACTTTTAGGTTTTATGATGGCTGTTGGCCTGCTCAGCTTTGCTATTTTGGTATTTTATATATTTCCAAAATATATTTTTGTCTAGGTTTCAGTTTGTTATCATATAGTTTTCCATAGCATTTAAAAATTTTTAAATTCTGTCATTTTGTAATAATTTACCCACTTTAATTCTGATACATACATTTTTAATTCTTTTTCTTGATTTGTCTTTCTGAAGGTTTGTTAACTTACCAGCTTTGGTTTTGCTAGTCATCTCTGTTACATTGATTTAAAAATTTTTTTTAAGACGTATTTTTAAGTAACCTCTGTACCCAATGTGGGGCTTGAACTCACAACCCTGAGATGAAGAGCTACATGCTCTCCCAGCTGAGCCAGCCAGGCACCCCTCTGTTTTATTGATTTTTGTCCTTATCTTTATTGTTCCTTCCTTTTGTTCTTCCTTCTTTTATGACTTTTTTCTTGTTTCTCTGTTTTATTCCTTTAGCGTGTTTATACTATCCCTTTTTTGTCTGTTTAGAATATTTTTTCCGCTTAAGGTATGTGGTCAGGCTGTGTGTTATCTTACATAAATTTGTTTCCCTGATTTTATTTAGTTTTATATAGTTAGTTTATATAACTTATATAGTTATAAGTTTTATAGCTAGTTTATAATTAGTTACTTGGCATATCCAACTTTATTCCTTTTGTTTCTTTTTATCATAGTTCATTTACATTTATTATGAATAACAAGAGGCTGGATTTATTTTTGCCATTTAACTTAAATCAGTTTGTCATTTTACAAACATTATAAAGACTTTTTTTTTTTAAGATTTATTTATTTATTTGACAGACTGAGAGAGATCACAAGTAGGCAGAGAGGCAGAGAGAGAGAGAGAGGGAAGCAGGCTCACTGCTGAGCAGAGAGCCTGATGTGGGACTCGATCCCAGGACCCTGAGATCATGACCGGAGCTGAAGGCAGAGGCTTTAACCGAGCTACCCAGGCGCCCCAAACATTATAAAGACTTAAAGATACTTCAACATGTACTGTCCATTCTTTTTTTTAAAATTTTTTAAATTTTTAAAAAAGATTTTATTTATTTATTTGACAGAGAGAGATCACAAGTAGGCAGAGAGTCAGACAGAGAGAGAGAGAGGAGGAAGCAGGCTCTCTGCGGGACTTGATCCCAGGACCCTGAGATCATGACCTGAGCCGAAGGCAGAGGCTTAACCCACTGAGCCACCCAGGTGCCCCTGCCCATTCTTTTTTTTTTTTAATTTTTATTTATTTGACAGACAGAGATCACAAGTAGGCAGAGAGAGAGAGAGAGAGGAGGAAGCAGGCTCCCTGCTGAGCAGAGAGCCCGATGCGGGGCTCGATCCCAGGGTCCTGGGATTATGATCTGAGCCGAAGGCAGAGGCTTTAACCTACTGAGCCACCCAGGCGCCCCGCCCCTGCCCATTCTTAATTAATATATTATTTATCAAATATTTTACTTCTTAATATTTATAAAATATTTTACTTCCAGCCACACAAGTAGATGGCATCATCATCATCATCACTGCCTGTTAGAGTAAATATTTATCCATAATTATCCCTCCTTTTTAACATTTCTTCTTGGATTTTAGACTTTTCTTTTCTTTGTTGTATTAAGCAATCTTAAATGTTCTTATCAAAATGTTTTCTCTCCTTTGCTTTTCCCATTATTTCTGGAATACCAAATTTGTGTTGGAATTTACACCTTATCTTTTCTCTTCTTTTTTGTTTCTCTTCGACTCTGTGTACTTCATTCTGAGTTAGTTCTTCTGTTCTGTCTTTTTTAGTTCATAGGGGTGAGCTGATCCAATATATTTTAAATTTTACTTATATTTTCTATTTCTGATACTTCTCGTTGATTCTTTTTCAAGGGTTCTTGTTATTTTTTTTGTTCTTGATATTTTTAATAGCATTTTTTTCCTCTGTGCTCCCAGTTCCCTTTTTTAATTTCCTTAAACACATTGTTTTTTTATTTTTGAAGATTTATTTATCTGAGAGAGAGAGAAAGAGAATGTGTGAGGGAGCATGATAGGGAAGGGCAGAGAGAGAATCTCAAGCAGACTCCCTGATGAGTATGGAGTCTGATGTGGGCTTGATCCCATTGACCCTGAATCATGACCTCAACCAAAATCAAGAGTCTGATGCTCAACCAACTGGGCCACCCACGTGCCTCTAAATATTCTCAGTTTACATTTTAGATCATATAATTCTAGTCTTGATAGTCTTCAAATGTAAGACGACTTCATTTAATCCTCCCCATGATTATGTCACTCTATAACTCTCAGTATTCTTATTTCTAGATAAGGAAACTGGAACTGGGAATACTAAGTAATTCATCCAAATCATAAATTTAGTAAGTGCTTAGGCTGAGATTTTAATGCTGGTTTGTTTAACCTCAGAAATGCCATTGATGTGATCAAATTTCATTTTACCATTCACTATTTATTGGGCAACTAATTTATGTATCATTAGATAGCATACTGTACTCTGAGTGCATTGAGGATGGGAATAATGTAAGCTAATATTCAGTACTGTATCACAGACATTTGTTGCAGAGCAGAAAAAACTGGACAAAGTCAATTAATATTTGTAGAATTACATAGTCAGTTATTGCCATAAGATCTTATTACTGCATCTCTTATTAATGCAGACTCAATAAGTTTAGAGGGTCAATATATTTGCCTCAGTAACCCCAGACTGCTTCTATAGTAGGATGTGAGGGCCAGGTCTATTTTATCTTTGTTGTCTATACTTATATTTATTTCCATTCTACCACTTTAGATGGTAGTGTTGGATTGTGGGTATCTTCCTGTACCTTTGCTTACTTGTCTTAATTTATTCACTAATGCTATTCTCTTTTTTCTAGTCCATCCTGAATACCACCAACACATTCTTTCTGAAGTAGGCTCTTATTATAAAATTGCTTGACTCAAAAACTTTCAGTATTACTTCTCTCTTTCCTTTAATACATATTTAAACTCTTCTCTGTGGCATTCACACCAGTCTTCAGTATAGGCCCAACGTTTATTTTCAAGCTTATCTCCCACTACTTCCCCATATAATAACAATAGTTACTAAAAATAGTTAATGCACTTTTTATGTGCTTGGTGTCATCTTAAGAGCTTGACATATATCACGTCATGTAATCTTTGAACAAATCTAGGGATATGTACCATTATCCTTATTTTATAGATGAGGACATTGAAGTTTGGAGGACTTAAATAATTTGCACAAGTTCAGACAGCTAACAAGGGGTGAAGCTGTAATAATTTGAATCCAGATAGTCTCCCTCTAGAGCTGATACTGCAGATCACCACTTCGCATTGTAAATCAAGCGTATTGCTTACCTATGCCCTACTCTGAAGCCAAAATCAAGCTTTTCTTGTATTCCAAATCTACATTATACAATTTTGTTTCTGTTCTTTTGTTTACACTCTTTATTCTGCAATGCTTCATGAGTCTCATGTTACAGTCTACCATGCGCCCAACTTAAATTTAATTTCTTGCAAATCTTCCCTTATTTCTCAACTCCTAGTGTGCTACATGTACTCTTCCTTATAGCACTGTCGCTGATGTATTTATTACCATGGTCTTTATCTGTGCTCTTTCTCTTTGGTTCAGGGATCAATTTTTGGAGGGTAGATGATATCTTTATTTCTTCTGCAAGAATTTGTGTGGCAGTTTGTATCAGCAGAAGTTTTAGATGTTGCTTCTGTCACTTTGTAGGTATGTGATCTTGAGCAACCTGATTAATGCTCTGTGTAGTGTCTGTTTCTCTCTTATAAAATGAAGATGACAACCTACTTCACAGGGCTATAAGGAGAGGGAAATAAGGTAACACATGTAAAGCTGCTGGCACTTAAGAGGTATTCATCCATTGCTACATTCTGTTTTCTTCCCACTTCATATGCGTGCAGGACTTTGAATATATTGCATATTTTGTAGAAGATGTTGAAAGAGTGAATGAAGGCCCATTGTGTCTGTCAATGGTAGACTTGACCAATGTGTTCTGCAAGTATTATTTTTTTTTAAAGATTTTTTATTTATTTGTTTGATAGAGAGAGATCACAAGTAGGCAGAGAGGCAGGCAGAGAGAGAGAGAGGAGGAAGCAGGCTCCCCGCTGAGCAGAGAGCCCGATTCGGAACTCAATCCCAGGACCCTGAGATCATGACCTGAACCGAAGGCAGCGGCTTAACCCACTGAGCCACCCAGGCGCCCTCTTTGGGATTTTCTTAATGTTGCACCCTTCTCCTCTCAAATAAAATCTAGCAGGCTTGTGGTACATTTTTTCAGGTTACCTTACTTTTTTTAGATCATAGTGGCTTTAATTGGTTCAAGAGATAAACTAATCCTTTCTATTGAATTAGTTGTCTTACGTTTCTTTCTTTGAGGACAAGTAAGTCTTAACCCATTTCAGTGCAGAGAGTCCTATAAATAATGAATCCTTTGTGGGGGTTTCTTGTCAGTTTTAAAGGCAGTTACTTTGGATATAAGCACCTTTTTTTTTTTTTTTTTTAAGTAAAGGATCCACCATGGCTGCTGTTCTTATTCATGGGACTAAGCCTACTTCCATTTTTCCTCTTGTTCCTATGAGCAAATGGAATAGGGTTTGTCGTTTAGATAACTGGGGAATTTGAAAAAGAATTTCTTCATTGCTGAGATCCCTTTCAACATAACAAATGAGAAGTGAAAGCCTCTTTTATTTTTGGGTGTCATGTGGAATTAGTATGATCAGCACATCATAATGGGTCCTGCCACACTGGATATAGGTTTCCACCTTCCCACTCTATATCATTGTCTGCCTGCTGTCTGAGCAAAATTCAAGGAAGTTCTTGTTTTGCTTTGTTTTTGAAGGAAGTTTTCTTGATCTTGTTAGCCTCTGAAGTAAATCCAGGGTCCTACAGGATATTCTTCACAGACATTATTCCATGTCTTTTTTGTTTAGAAGATGGAATGAAAAAAAAAATTTTTTTTTGGAGTGTACATATGGGCCCCCCAAAAAAGTGTCTTAAAAGGTATTGAAGTATATAGTCTCTAAAGACATAATTTTGGGGGCACCTGGGTGGTTCCAAGTTCCTGCCTTCGGCTCAGGTCATAGACATGATCCCAGAGTCCTGGGATTTAGCCCTGCATCGAGCTCAGTTGCGAGTCTGCTTCTCTCTCTCCCTCTGTGATCTATTTCACTTTGCTTTCTCCAATAAAAAAATAAAAGCTTAAAAAAAAAGGACATGATTTTATATGCCTATTAGTTTTCTTACACTCTATTTATTTGACCCAGGTTTAATAAAAAGAACAGCTTTTATGAATGAATACCTTAGCTGAATAGCTACACAATGGATACTTTTTCTACAAATGTTATAAAGTGAAGCAGTCGTTTATACAAAGTAAAATAAAGCTGTTGCTGTAATTAGTATGGAACATGCCAAACAAAACAAGGCTAATTATTGGACTGACAAAAAAACCCGTGAATTTTGTAAAATAGGCCATCTTCCTTACAGGTAGGTTTTTTCTTCTTTCTTTCTGTTCTTTCAACTCTGGAGGATAGGAATTTTGATGACATTAACACAGCTTATTAATGATCACTGTAACTCACTCCATACACCTAATTAAATCATCAGTTGCAATTGGTTACAAGGGAGTATGATTTAAATGGAACTGTTCTGACAAACTAGATGCCATTTCACTCATAAATATTTAATATTCCCTAAGGCTAGATTAACCAGAAGGTTTAAGGAACCATTTAGCCAGGTCTTTCAAAGGTGAGTGACAGACATTTTCTATGCCTTTTTGAAATAGGACAAATTAATTATAAATAAATTTCTGCTTAAACTCTTGTGTCATTGGGCATAATGTAGACTGAGAAATTATAATTAAAACAGTTTTTTAATTTCATTAGTAAGATAGCTGAGCCCCTGAAGGAAAATTGATTTAAGTACTTTATTAGGATCAAGAAGTAGAGTTAAAAAAAATACATCTGGTTGCATTTAAATAGTTCAGAAACTAGCTAAGAGGCATAAATATTTTATCACTCAAGAGGTTTGTTAACTGAGCATTTACTGTGTAACAACACTAAGGTATTTTGTTGTGGGGTTGTGGGGATTTAGTTAACAAAATGGAATGATCCTTGCAATATTATAGCAGGAAACAGATATTAAATAATTACAGGAGTAATGAGTGCTACAAAGAAGAAAAGGAAATTGACAAAATTTTTAAAGAAAAGATTCATTTATTTTAGTGAGAGAGAGAGAACGCGCGCGCGAGCGTGTGCGCAGTGGGGAGGAGTAGAGGAAGGGGGAGAGAAACCCAAGCGAAACCAGATGTGGAGCTCAGTCTCAGAACTCTGCAATCAGACCTGAGCTGAAACCAAAAGTGAGATGCCCTGCCCCACGCAGGTGTCCCAACAAAATTTTTAATTTGACCCTTACCTATTCCAGGTACTAAAAGGGAGAAAAGCCATGTAAAATTATGCCTATCTTTCTTCTACTACTATCCCTGTTTTTTTTTTTTTTTTTTTTAGTAAGTCCTGGTTTGCCAAGTGGCTAGGTATAATTTTAGTAGTTTTTTTAATCTTGATTTTATCCCTTTAGACAAGTTTGAATTATGTTTTCTTTATGCACTTGTGGGCAAAAAAGTATTGCTGTCTACCAGCTGGCACTTAAACAAGAAAAGGTCATACAGATTTTGCCGTGCATGCTGCCAGTAACAGTCCTTACTTGTAGTTAGTTGTTAGGGTCAATTTAGTAGTTTCAGCAGACTGAAATCTTCCACCTCAAATGGCCCCTAGCCTCTTAATTTGTTATTTCCATTGCTTCTCTAGCTGCAAACTGGAGCAAACGAACTTCTGAGCTCTAGGTAGGCGGAAAACCTTGTTGGCATCAAAAGTGAAACTGCGAAGGGAATAGGGAGTTAGCATTTCATAACATTAGTACCTCTTCTTTACCTCTTGTTGAATTTCTCACTACCTGTTTGCATTATGAATGGGGGCTATTTTTCTGCTGTTTTCTACCAAATTCAAAGAAAGATTACATATGCCACTCTACTCTTTCTGGATAGCTTTTGTGTATGAGATAGGTCATGTGGATTGCTTCAGACAGAAAAGAAAGTATCAGATAAGTGAAAATTGGGGAGTTTTTCTGGCAATAGAACAGCATGTCCAGAATTTTAGGAAATGTCATCCTTGAAGATTGAGAAGTAGTCCAAAATGGTTAGAAGGGAGAAATAATTGTTTGAGATGAGCTTGGGAAGTAAGATAAGCTTTATTTTTCCTTGCTTTAGACAAGTGTAGAGATTATAGGTTCATGGTTGCCAAAACATATCCCTTTTAATAAGATTTTCAGAAAAGTTTTAAATTTTAGAGTAGCTTTAGATTTGTAGAAGTTTGCAAAGATTATACTGAGTTCTGCCTCATATACCCCCTTTTCCCTATTATTACCGTATTAAACATTGGTATGGTGAATTTGTCACAATTAATAAATCAATATTGATACATTATTTATTAAATCCATACTTTATTCAGATTTTCTTAGTTTTTACTTAATACTTTTTTTTCTCATTCCAGTATCCTGTCAAGGATACCATATTATATTTAATTGTTATGTTTCTTTAATTCCTTCTGGTTTAGACAGTTTCTCAGACTTTTTTTGTTTTGATGATTGTGACAGTTTTGAGGGGCACTGATTAGGTACTTTGTAGATTGTCCCTCAAGTGGAATTTGTCTGGTGTTTTTCCTCATAATTGTACTAGAGTTATGGGTTCTGGGGAGGAAGAGTGCAGAGAATGTCCAGTGCCATTCTCATCACATTATGAAAAGGCACATACCTTGAATATAACTTTTCACTGCTGCTATTACCTTTTATCTTCTGGCTGAAATAGTGTTTGTCAGGTTTCTCCATTGTGTGGTTATCCCCCTTTACATACCATCCTTTTTGGAAAGAAGTCATTATAAGTAGCCTACACTTAAGAATTGGGAGTTATACTTTACTTTCTTGAGGGTAGAATATTATACATAAAGTATTTAGAATTCTGCATGGGAGATTTAGTTCTTTCCCCCCATTTATTTGACTTCATTTTATTGCTGAAACTGTTCCAGCTTTGACCATTGGAGCCCTTTCAGTTGGCTTTTTTTTTTTTTTTAAACGACAAATTTATTCTTTCACAGTTTCTGTAGGTCAGAAGTCCATGTGCACTTTGCTGGGGTCTCTGCTCAGGGTCTCACCAGGTGGTGGGCTGGGGTCTCCCCTGAGGTTTGGGGTCTTCTTTCCCACTTCAGTTGGCTTCTGTCCTTTGACTTGTCCTTATTATTATGTTCTCTTTGTTTTTTATTTTGTTTGTTCATTTGGTTTTAGCACTTTATCTTTTGGCACTGTAAAATTCTTCAGGCTTGTCTTGTATATTCCCTACTTCAGCTCTTGAGGCTGTCATTTCTTCAAGGATAGCTTGTTCCTTTTTTTTTTTTTTTTAAAGATTTTATTTATTTATTTGACAGAGAGAAATCACAAGTAGATGGAGAAGCAGGCAGAGAGAGAGAGAGGGAAGCAGGCTCCCCGCTGAGCAGAGAGCCCGATGCGGGACTCGATCCCAGGACCCTGAGATCATGACCTGAGCCGAAGGCAGCGGCTTAACCCACTGAGCCACCCAGGCGCCCCAGCTTGTTCCTTTTTTTGAAGAATGTCATTAGAAAGAAAGACATGAGCCTTAGATTTACTCATTGCTACAGGGATGTTCTTGCTTCTAGGCCTTCTTAGCTGATAGAGTGAGAAAATAATATTGTATATACTGACCATATACGCATACTACATATCTGTAAATATTTATACATATATATATATTAATATTATATCAAGATAAACATGTTACTACTGATGTCTCCAACTATAATCCATTACTACATGATCATTCTAGTCTCTTTTTGTTTGTAACCTCCCATTTGTGCAGTGACAGACTTGGCTTCTACTATGTTCCATCTATTTACTGAATTATTCAATTCTAGTATATATGCATGGTGGTTTAATAATCATCCCTGCTGTTTCCCCCTCTCCTGTTTTCTTGACACAGAGCACATGTATTTGAAGGTGGTTTGAGTTGAATCTCTAAATGCCTGCCTCCCTGCTTTCCTTCCTTTTCTTCATCCATTCCGCCATCCATTCATTTACCCATTTATCCAGTAAATATATATTTGTAGAGCTAAGTGAAGCACATTGACTCTAAGAGGCAGTGTTGCAAATGGTAGATATGGATAAACTGGTGCTATTTATTATAGTAGACTGTTTCTTAACCTGATTCTATTAGCTGACTTGCCAGATTAATCTGACTTCCATTCTTGTAAAATTCACTGTAAGTTTCTTTTGCTTCCTGAAGGCTCACAGGAAGCTGGCAGTTCTTAATTATACTTATGTCTGTTTACTTCTACCATTAGAGTTTTGTATAATAAAAGACAGTTTTTAAATTTTTAAAATTTATTTTTAGTTTTTTATTTTATTAACATAATGTATTATTTGCTTCAAGAGTACAAGTCTGTGAATCATCAGAAAGGCAGTTGTTTTTATTTCTGTATCTCTCTGACATTTTTCGTTTTATTATAATTACAATTATATGTTTTTATATAATAAAAAATAAAATTTTTATTATATATATTTTTAACTAACTACTAACTAATAACTCTTACTTTCCTAAGACTTCACATATATATTTTATATATAAAATATAATTATATATAATTATATAATTATAATAATAATATAACTTATGTTTATTATAACTTTGTTATAAAGTTATGATTTATATATAATTATATATTATAGTTATAATTAAATTATGACTTATATTAATATAACTATAATTATCACTTAAGTAAATATTATACAAATTAATGAAATTAGACAGTAAGTTAAAAACTACATTGGCTATTTTATAAAATCCCAAGAGAGTATCAAAAGATGTCTATTAAGGGGCGCCTGGATGGCTCAGTGGGTTAAGCCTCTGTCTTCAGCTCAGGTCATGATCCCAGGGTCCTGGGATCGAGCCCCACATCAGGCTCTCTGCTCAGCAAGGAGGTTGCTTCCCTTCCTCTCTTTTTGCCTGCCTCTCTGCCTACTTGTGATCTCTGTCTGTCAAATAAATAAATAAAATCTTAAAAAAAAAAGATGTCTATTAAATTGGGGTGTGCAAGATGACTACAGAATATTGGGAAAATTTATTAAAAATCTGTAAGTGTTCTATGCCAGCAATGCTAAACAATTGTTTTTAAGTTCTCATACAACTTTTAAGAAATAAATACAAGGAAATGAAGGGGATGTGCTATGAGAGCCATATGAATTAAAGACCATGTGTAATTTCAGTTGTCGTAGATTCACACCAAAAAAAAAGGCCTTGGCCCTTTACCAAAGATTCACAATTAATGTATGTTTATAAATTAACATAATAATCCTTTACTTTATCTGACTTTTTGTGATTTATTTATCAACCATTTATCCCAACTGCTTTGGAGGAGAGGGTTACCACTACAGTTTTATTCCTGAGGTATGTTTGAATTTAATAGACTTTTGTGGCTTAGTTACAAAAAACAGTCACCACTAAAAATTTGTATTCAGAGTTGTAAACAACAGTGGTGAACATTTGAATTAGTACTTTGGAATTTGTGCTGGACATCTTGCATTTGTTTCTTTAAATCTATTCTTCAAGTTCTCTCTTCTGTGTCTGGGAGACTAATCTATAGAGAAGTAGTGATCCCTTGCTCTCTGGCCTCCAGCTGGATTAAGCTAATACAGTCTTCTTAGAGAGCTGGAGAAGGTGAGGCCGAGGAATGGTTCTGGTTTTCTTCTTGCAAGATTACTTTTAGCTAGATATGTCCCCCAAATACAGGTCACTCAAGGAGGATTCTGCTATTTCACCTCTTTTCTTCCAGGTTTTGGTAACTGCCACCAGTCCTTCTTTGACCTCAGAGTGGTAATATCTTCACTGCTATTAGATTCAGATTACTACTTTTCTCCTTCTGTATACCCATATCTTTCTGCATCAACCCTTATAAATAAATACTCTTCAAATTACTCTGAGCTCATTCATAATGCATATACTATAGTCTGAAATGTAATGAAAAAATAGGTTAGTATTGGTGGAGGTAGACCTTAGAAAAACTAGGCTCTTTATTCAGTGATGTCATTATTTACTGACTGAACTCTGATTAATCATTTAACTTTTCTCATTTTTTGTTTCTTCTTAAACTACCAAAGGATCTAAGAGAAGTATTATAAATTTGGAAGGGGAAATGCAACTCTTACTTTCCTAAGACTTCATTCAGGTAAGGAAATTAAAGAGAACTAGCATTTGTTGAGCACATACCAGGAATTATAATCATCTTGTTTCAATCTCACAATTAATGTATGTTTTATAAGTTAACATAATAAGCCTTTACTTCATCTTTTTATAATTTATTTATCAACCATCTTGTGGTGTTATTCCTATCTCACCAGTGGTGAAACTGAGACTCAAAGCTAGTCAGCTAGTCATACAACTAAACTATAAGTTGTCTTAATTTATAGCTATATCTCCAGTGCTCAGGACAATATTTAGCAGAGATTAGTTCTTATTACTGTTTGCAAGAAGAATGGGTATGGGGAAGGGTAGAGGAATGGAGGCAGGTTTTGAATCCAGGTCTCAATGACTTCAAAACACCCTGTAGTATAGTTAACAAAACAGTAATTTTTATTCATAACATTAAGTAAGTGATCTAAAATCCTTTTTTATGGGTTTATCAAGGTATACTTAACATAAATTAATTTCAGGTATATAGCACCTTTATTAAATATTTGAATACATTGTGCATGATCACCAATAAGTCTAGTTACATCTCTTGTCATACAGAGTTAAGAATATTTTTCTTATGATGAGAAGTTTTAAGATTTACTCTTTTACAACTTGCAAATGTGCAGTCCAGTGTTATTAACTATAGTTGTCATGCTGTACCTTATGTCCTCATGACTTATTTATTTTATAACTGGAATTTTGTACCTTGTGGATCACATTATCTATTTCTCCCACCCCAGTTCCCTACCAATCTGTTCTGTGTCAGATTATAATCTTCACAGGCTAGAGTAGTGTTGCTAATAGAGCCCAAGGAATGGTTGGACCCACTTAGTGTTCTTGACTTATATGAACCTTTTTTGTTTTTGTTTTTAAGATTTTTTTATTTATTTGAAAGAGAGAGAGAGAGCACGAGCAGAGGGAGGGAGAGAGAGAATCTCAAGCAGATCCCCTGCTGAGCACAGAACCCGTCATTGCAGGGCTGATCCCAGAACCTGGAGATTATGACCTGAGCCAAAACCAAGAGCTGGACTTAAACAATTAGGCACCCCTCAACCTTGAATAATAGACATTATATTTTCCTTAATATATATTTCTTGATCTGTTTTTATTAATGAGATTTATGTCCCCCCCCCCCGCCACCCTCTCCCTCCCAGTTGAGGAGGAGTTAGTGGTTTTCCTATTATTACATCCTGTGTGAAGTAATGCTTTTATTTGGCAGGCACTTAAACCATTTATATTTTAATGGTGGGTTTTTGTGTGTGTGTGTGTGTGTTAGCATTTTGAAATTTAAATGCACCTGTTACCTTGTACATGCCTTCAATTTAAAAAGTTTTGGTAATGTCCTTTTAGAGCATTCCAAAGCAGGTCAGGTTGTGCAGGCAGTGCTTTCATGGTAATCCTTTCTTCTGTCTAGATGGTTATAATCATTGTTTGCTGCTGAGGACAGGAACATGAAGTGAATGACTTCTAGGATTTGACTTGTTGCTTATTTAGACAAAATTACTATCATGTAGAGGTTAGTCATTTTCTTTAATACCATGTATATATAAAACACACGTGTGAGTAGACCTGTGTTTATATGCATGTGTATGTGTGTATTTGTATTTCATCCTGTTATTTATTTTTTTTAAAGATTTTATTTATTTATTTGACAGACAGAGATCACAAGTAGGCAGAGAGGCAGACAGAGAGAGAGGGGGAAGAAGGCTCCTTGCTGAGCAGAGAGCCCAATGTGGGGCTTGATCCCAGGACCCTGAGGTCATGACTTGAGCCAAAGACAGAGGTTTTAACCCACTGAGCCACCCAGATGTCCCCATCCTGTTTTAAAGTCACTTGCTGAAAAGTAATTTCATCTCCCTTATGCAGGTACTGTGATAGAATTGGTAAAGATAAACCAAGGAGGGTTCAAAGGACCTTTGCTGGTGATTGTGAAAATCTAATGGATCAACTGTAATGACTACCCTTTTTGTTCAGAACTTTACTTGGGCTAAGAACTTGGGAGCTTGATAGCTGTTAGAAACTTCAGACAGCTCTTTTAAGTGTTGGTCTGTAGGGAAGTTCCAAGCCAAACACCATAAACATTGGTAAATTTGTGTTTTGGTTCTGTCGCATTTACATCATGGATTGTGAAATAAAAGGGTATGAATGTGATAATTTAGTTTCACATTAATCAGATCCTGTTTTATTGCCATTACAAAAACTTCTGGGGTCATGCGCCTGAGGGTCTGTGATTCTGAGTCTTATAAATATGGTTTTATAATGTCCATATGAAATTATTAATATTAATTGCTTCTGTTTTTCCCTTAGTGTTAAATTCTTCATTGCTGTTTGTGGTTTATTCTGAATTCTGTGGTTAGATTTCATGGTGTTCCTGAGATTGTGCACTGAGGTGGATTTTTGAGTTGCTCTGTATCATATTGAGAGGCATACTGGCTTTTTAGCCTCTGAGCAAACAGAAACTTCCGTTCAGAAATTTCTGTCCAGAAACAGAAATGCTTAGTATATAATTTTTCCCCCTTGTGCCCATAAATTTTCCTTTGTGGGGATTTATTGGGCCACTTTCTTAATCTAAGGCTCAGTTTCTTTCTGTAAAGCAATGATAATAGCAGTACCTACTACGTAGTGTTGTTGTGAAGATTAAATATGCTAATGTACTTAAGGGAATGAGCCTGATGTGTGGCATTTAGTAAGTGCTAGATAAATGTCATCCACAGAAGCCATTGGTACTCTCAGAATTGGATAATAGGCTATAGCAAAAGTCATAGTCATTTTAATTTGCCAATGTGAGCATTTGTGTTTCTATACCTTTTTTTTTTTTTCATTCAAAAATGCTTAGCTCAAGACCTCAGCATCAGGTAATAAATAGCAACCCCTGAAAGGTCTATTAATTTTTAGAGGCGATGGATGCATCATTGAGTAAACTAGCTCTCTTAGCTCTCTCTGAATGATATCCTAAAAGAGTTAACACTTTTTTTTCAAAAGGAAAAAATGGTTTATTTCTTTCTCACTACTATTTTTCAGACCCATTAAACTTGAAGTAATGGTAAGGCTTCCATGCCTGCTTTAAGGAATACAAGATATTTTCTATTTTCCCTCCAAAGTGCCTATTACAGCTCTGTCACTGTGTTGTTTGTTCTTTGATTTCATCAAAGAGGCTAATTCCAGTGAGGCTAACAAAGTCCTCTTTCTGTCTCTCATATTGCCTTTCTATTATCTCACTTAAAATTTACATCACAAAAGTGTTTAATAAAATAGTTAAATAAAAGAATTAGGTAAGATGAAAAGCATAGCATCTGTCAGAGGCTTAGGGGGCATGTTGGAGTGTGTGTGTGTGTGTGTGTGTGTGTGTGTGTGTGTGTTTTCCCCAGTGTATCCAGCTAAAAGAAATACCAGTTTTCAGGGTAATTCCCGAATTGTGCTTAGGAAGGGGGAAGGGAGAAAGGAAAGTTCATCCTTCAGGTAGAATGAACTGTCAGTGTATCTACTCTACCATATTGCTGGCAATGAAATGTAGGAAAACAGAAAGAAAAGTTGCTTATGAATTTTAGTAACTTTTGAAGATTAAATTCTAAACATGGGCTGTAGTCTGTCTGCCTGTTTATTTTAATGGGTAATATTTCTTTCTTACTTTACCTGTGAAATGATGGGGAAACTTTTCACAAATTTACAGTTCTTTAAAAGGATGGCTGTGGGGCGCTTGGGTGGCTCAGTGGGTTAAGCTTCTACCTTCAGCTCTGGTCATGGTCTTGGGGTCCTGGGATCGAGCCCCACATTGGGCTCTCTACTCCGCGGGGAGCCTGCTTTCCCCTTTCTCTCTGCCTGCCTCTCTGCCTACTTGTGATCTCTCTCTCTGTCAAATAAATAAATAAATAAAATCTTAAAAAAAATAAATTATAGGTTAAAAAATAAAAGGATAGATGTGATAACCACAGCTAGTGAAGGCCTAGCACTTAGTAGTTCACCTTGCCCCCATTTGTGTTGGTCACTGATTTTCAACAAGTGGTCAATTTTCTGGTAATTAATAAATTCACACTCAGATTTCTAGGTAGAGTTTTATCAATGATCTTCATCTTAGAGCTCTTTTGTATGACAACTTCAGGATTGATATGATGCTTACTGATCCCTGGGTGGAAAAGGGACTTAGTTTGGGTCTACTAGGACTTCTGAATGCTATTGAGGGAGGTCACTTGTCAATGCTGAATATGATTTTACGTACAAAAAGTTTGATTTACAGTAAAACATGCTACCTCATGGAGAACCCAACCCCTTGAAGACTGCTACAAGCAGAGGATACTGTGACGTGTCTTCAATGTCCTCCATTACTCTGGAAATGCTTATTTTATTTTATTTTGGTCTTTTCTAGTTACACCTGATCTTGGTGAGGTTTCTTTTACTCTGCTCCTGGCCAGGCTGCCATGCTCTACATCATTAACCCTAAACTCTGGGGAATGAATCCCCTGACAGCCTCTTTGATATTAGATTAGATCCCTTCCAGGCTGCATTTAATTGACTGAGTTCCTAGGGGGAATAGCTGGTTCCTGTTTCCTCTCTCTGTTTTACTTGGCCACTCTTCTTTAGGAGCTGGCTTGCAAATTCACTGTGCCTCTGTGAAGAAGGAAGTGTGACAGATGAAACAAATACCTATGATTCTGAATACTACCCCCCCCTTCTAATAACATGTCTACAGTTAGACCTGTCAATGAGCATCTTTGTTCTTTTTGAATCCTTTTCCTCCAAGTAATAAGAAAGTGACTTCTTTCTTTTCTCTTATGTCCTTTACATTGCACCTTATCTATTTTTCTAAAAATGAAAGATGAGAATACTGGTAATTAAAACACTAGTTCTTTTTCCTTAGCTCAAATGCCTTCCCTTCTGTTTTTAAACTTTTAAAATCTTTTCCTTTTTTTAATGACTGTAATACTGTTACCATTTTTGCTGATCTTTCATTTTCTTGAAATGATCAAAAAATTAAAACCACCTTGGTTTCTCCCAAATATAAAAATTATATGTGCTCAATCTCAAACACTGAAACATTATGGAAATACAAGGAAAATGAAAGATACCTATAATAATAACCCTCTTTTCTTCCCCCAAAGCTTAATCTTTAGTTTTTGATGTCTAATTCTCCTGATTTATTCGTGTATACACACATATCATTATATATTATAAAATGTATATTTTATTTTAGATCTATGTGCACGCACGTGTGTACACACACACAGACACACACACAGACACACACATAGTTGATTTTTAATGGTAATACTGTCACCTTCCAACAAATTAAAATAAGTTTGGGGGGGTGGCAGTTAAAATCCATGCTTCCTTCTCTAAGACTTATCTAGAGGCCCTTAAGCAAACACCTTGGAGTCTAGTTTGAATTGAAGATTTATGATTGGTTGAAATACTGAAAATCTGGTTGAGTCACTGAAACCACTCTTTCTAGGTCCCTTCCATCACTGAGTAGAGCTCTGAAATGTTATGCATGTTCCCTGATGTCACCAGCTGCTGATGTCAGCCTCTCTGTTCTCTGGGCTTGGCCTTTATTATGTCTGGTGTGTCTCCCTTTGATATGATAATTCATGGTTAAGAAGGAACTGATTGTTGAGTTTGGACTTTGCTATTTACTGCCTCTGTGGCCCTGAGAACATGTTTTGATCTACTAAATGGGAAGAATGCCAGTTATTGTGGTTAAATTTTGAATTTCTCATTATGTCTGAATAGTCACAGTTGAGAGTTTATGAGAGACCCATTTGCAAAGCACTAGTTCACTTTCTCTTTCAGTGAGAAACAGAACTTTGAGGTAGAGATAAGCTGAGCGGTGATTAGGTGTACCTCTAAACTGCTTCACCCTGAAACCAAACTGTTTAAGCTCACTTTGCCTCCCCACCATGCCCCGTGTTATGACAAATTTCTTTTATAATTTATTTTTTCTCCTGATATAAGAAAATGAATTAGTCATACTGTAGGCCTAGGGCTTTTGATGGTGACTTTGCAGATATACCAATGAATTAAAAATAATTTTGCATAGGGGCGCCTGGGTGGCTCAGTGGGTTAAAGCCTCTGCCTTCGGCTCAGGTCATGATCCCAGGGTGCTGGGATCGAGCCCCTCGTGGGGCTCTCTGCTCAGCAGAAAGCCCGCTCCCCCCGCCCCTGCCTCTCTGCCTATTTGTGATCTCTTTCTCTCTCTGTCAAATAAATAAAATCTTTAAAAAAAAGTCTATTAAAAAAGTAATAATTTTGTGTCAATCAGTATACTACTGCCAGATAGATGCTGTAAGTTGTTTTTCCTGAATCTCTAAATAAGATAAAATAGCTGAGCCAGTAACATCAGCTTCTCTTTTCTCTTGGGTCTTATTATGAACTAACCCCATGAGGAATTTTCCTTACCCTTCATTCTGGTGTGTAATCCTTGGAAGAAAGGCACAAGGAGAAGCTGGTCCTACTCAAATGAACATAAATTGTGAGAGGATCTTGATATCATTTAGATTCTACATCTACTCAAGTCCTGTAACTCCTCCAGGGATGTGAAAGATGTTTCTAGAGGAATCATCGCATCAAGCACACTATAAACCACATCTATTCCCAAACATGACATACATGATTCTTGAAATCATGGATAGACAAATAGGTTAAGGGGCTTGGAAGTTGGTGATATTACCATCTTTTTTTCTTTGTTCTAACATAGCAAAATAAATGAGGTATGTGTATATGTGTGTCCCTTTTAAAAACTTCATAATTTGCATAAACCTTATGCAGTAGGTAAGGAAAATTAAGACAGGTGGGAAATGAATGAAATGAACCCATACAGGTCATTCAATAACACCAGTAGTACCCTGTACCTGCAGACTTAGAAAATGATGGGTGTCATTGTGGTGGGTGGTCCTGGCACCTTTCAGAGGCTTCCTGTTTCTTTATTCATATCCTTTTCTTGATTCTTAATGGATCCCTGTCACTCTATTATACTATAAGTTAATGCTTTCTTCATCTCTGGTGACCTCTTTATTCCCAAAGCCAATGATACTGAGTCCCTGAAGGGGAAGGAGAAGAATGCTGTATTCATAAAAATTAACCCTTTTAGTTTGGTTCTTTGGAAGTTGCAACTTTTCATTTGCTTTTTAAACTTCTAATTGCCCCTTCAATAACCTTCAGAAAAATTGAGAAATCTTTTTGGGGACTCTGTTGAGGATAACTCAATTAGCATTCACCCCATTTCATATTTAAAATTCTTTCCCTCTTTATGCTAATCAGAGACTCAGGAATGGGTTGAACACCTTAGTTCTTTTTACTTTTAGGTAACTTTACAACTTATTAAAATATATGTTGTGTCTATTTTATGCCATGTATTCTTTTAACATTGAGAAAATATACTTTCTATGCACTAATGAAGTACTTGTATCAGTGGGAGAAATAGGAAATAGAGTTTCAAGTGGAGGACACAAAGTACAGGATCAAGCCAGGAATAAGCCTAGAAGGCCAGGGAGACTGGTGAAGAGTGAGTAGTGAGCAGGGTGGCCCAGAAGATACCAGATTGTATAGAACACTGTAGACCAGGGCAAAGGGTATGGATCCTAAACCGTTAAACCAAATTAGGACCATTCCTATTTAAGAACTCTTATCCCAAAGTTATCAGAACTTGTCTCATTATCATTTCTCCCTGGAGATCTATCAGGGCTTCCATAGATAACACATTGCATTCATAGAAAGATGAAATTTTAAGAATATTTTTACATCTCTGAACTTGGGATATGACCAGCAATTGAGAATGTCTTAGTGTAGTGTCATAATTTATTTGATATTTTTCTTTCTTGGTGGTAAATAAAATGATGGAACATCTTAAAATTGGTGATGTCTTTGATTTGGCAAAATATGCTTTGTCTAGGTTTCTAAAATGATTTACAGTTGACCTCCCTCTCATCTCCCTAGCTTCATGGTGATTTGATAGAATAGAGCTACCGTCAGAAGCTTTTAAATATTAAAGCATTTTCTTATAGTGAGAATGGATGCCTTTTAACCATATACACTTGAGAATCAGCCTTCCTTATTGTGTATTTTCACAATGATTGACCGGAAATAGGAATGTAACTTATAGCTCTGGGATAGACCTTGTCACATGCAGAGATAACTGGGCCACAGTTAGTGCTAGTTTGCACTAACTGAGCTAAGCAGATAATAATAAATGCTCTGTGGATTTGGCATATTTTCTGAATTTGTGTTTAACTTTGATGATTCTTACATTCCCTCTTAAGGTTTTTAAACCATGTACAGGATCTCTTTTTTTTGGTGACTGAACCTATGGAGTTCCCCTATTAAAATAATTGGTTGCTTTCTTTCTGTGTTACAGATTCTGAGCTCCCTGAGGGCAGGGACTATACCATTCATTTCTCTATTTTTAGTGCCTATACTAGAATGCCTTGGTCATGGTAGGTACTCAATAAAAAATGATTAAGTGGGTGAAAGGACTCACAGTTCATGACTTCATGTAGCTTATGGTCTGAAGAATAGCTTGCTTCTTAGCATATTAAAAACTTAAAAGAGATTCCTAGTTTAGTAGGGCCACACATATATGTGCTAAAACTCACACATAAAAATAAAGTGGCTCTCTTTATGATACATATAATTGATCTCATCTTATTTTTGTTTATAAGAATCTCTTTGAGTTTAAAATGTTTAAATGCCTTTGGCTCAGGTCATGATCTCAGAGTCCTGGGATCGAGCCCAGCATCGGACTCTCTGCTCAGCGGGGAGCCTGCTCCCCTTCCTCTCTCTCTGCCTGCCTTTCTGCCTACTTGTGATCTCCGTCTGTCAAAAAAATAAATAAAATCTTTAAAAAAATATTTAAATGTTTAAAATGAGTCTTTTCCAGTATAAAACAGTCTTTTGGTAAGTAGCTCAAAGTTCAGGAACTTACCAAGTCTATTTCTTTTTCTTCTTCTTCTTCTTCTTTTTTTTTTTTTTTTTTTTTAAGATTTTTTATTTATTCATTTTGAGAGAGACAGTGAGAGCATGAGCAAGGGAGAAGGGCGGAGGGAGAGGGAGGTTCCCTGGAACCTGACACAGGGCTCTACCCCAGGACCCCGAGATTATGACCAGAGCAGAAGGAAGACACTTAATTGACTGAGCCTTCCAGGTGCCCCTGTTTTTTCTTCTTAAGCAGCATTTTTTCTGTTTTCCCGAGATTGATGTCATGGGCGAAGTGACCTTGGCTCAATTTTCCTAGCTGGTCTCCAATGAGATGTTAGTCCATCAATTCACCAGGTGTCTGGGCAAGTGATATTACGGCATGGTGTGTTTTGTTTTTTGGGTGACAGACGTTATATTGGTCCTAAACTGCCATGGTGTGAGGAATCCCAAGCCAAACAAAGAGGCCATGGTTATGTGTTCCCAGTGACATGAACTACTGCTGACTTCTCTAGTTGATAGCTACCATTGACAGGCAGACATCTGAGTGAGTCTTCAGTTGCTTTCTGTACCTCATCTCTCAAGTCTTCCAGCAGAGACTTTAGCCACCAGCGAGAGGAGTCACACTGACCATGTTGTGTCCTAAGTTTCTGACCCACAGAATACCTGAACATAACAATTGGTTGTTTTAGACCACTAAGTTTTAGAATAATTTGTTGTGTAATTCTAGTTATGCAACCGTTTCCACCCCTCTTTCTTTTACCTCCCTCTCTTTATTCAAAATACACATTTCTTCAAAGATTTAGAATATTTGAAAGAGAGTCTTAAAAATAAGGAGTGTTAGGGGTACCTGGGCAGCTCAGTGGATTAAAGCCTCTGCTTTCGGCTCAGGTCATGACCTTAGGGTCCTGGGATCAAGCCCGGCATCAGGCTCTCCGCTCAGCGGGGAGCCTGCTTCTCTTCCTCTCTCTCTCTACCTGCCTCTCTGCCTACTTATGATCTCTGTCAGATAAATAAAAATCTTTTTTTTTTAAGTAAAATCTTTAAAAAAATAAGGAGTGTTACTTCAAGATCATAAATAATGAGTATTTTAATCATGGAGTATTTTAAAAATGTGTGTTATGAAAAAGGATTCACTTTTTATTTTTTAAAGACTTTTGTTAGAGCTGAATTATATAAAGTTTTTGTTTTTGTTTTTGTTTTTAAAGCTCAGGACAATACCACCAGCTTCATCCCAAGCCAAAAGCTATTTTCATTAGAGAATAAAATGTTTTTCATTTCCTTAAATGGTAATATGTGCACCCAAGTAAGTACAAAGTTGAAAGTCAAAAGTTGTGATACAGCTGGCTGCATTACTTGATCTCTATCTGAATGTTAGTTGCATGATTATTGGAGTTTGTTGTCACAGCAGGGCAGGGAGAGGACATGGCAGCATCAAAAGGAAATTACATTTGCTAAAAAATATGGGTGAAAATGTCTTCAGCAATTACCACAGGTCATCTGTGCTGCACACAGCAAATGGCAGAGAAAAAGGGCTTCCTGTGGGAAAGAGTGGAGGAGGAGGATTAGAATTGGGCTATTGTGCCTTGCAAAATCAAAAGGGACCCCCCGCGATGCAGGTTTGGAGTAAACAGTGATATTAGTATAATGGGCTGTAATAAATTACTAGTGGTTTTAAGATTTCTGTTTCATTCTTTCAGGTCAGCAAAAATGCCATCGTCTTTCCTTGCTTTGTGTCATCTACACTACCCTTTTAGACCCAGATGATTCTCTTTCTATTCCAGTTGGCTGCCTTTAGATTTTTGAATTAGCACTCAGTATATTTTAATTCAATTTGGAAACTAATGGATGCCTGAACTTATTTAGCCCATCCATTCAAGCATCTTGAAGTGCAATTCTGATTGAGGCAATTTTTCTAATTACAATTTTAATTCTTCATTTTTCTATCTCTCAAAAAATTAAACTCTTCTCTATTGGTGACTGTAAAACTCTAGGTAAGCAGTATGGGGAAGTAGAAACTAAGTGGTTCTTCCAGATTTTTTTCTGGTGAAGTGGGAAAATAAGTATTAAATAATGTTAAATTTATGTCAATTCCAACAGTCTTATGTATAACTCAGCTTCTTTTTTCCCAGATTTTAGGGGTAGTCTGGAGGTCAAATTGTGATTCTCCACCAGAAAAAATGAAATAAAGAACTAAATTGATATGGTTAGCTATTCAGAGAGGTGTTTCTTTTGTAACCTAGTTTCCAGGGGTTTTGAAAGTGTTCAGATATTGCATTTTAAGGACAAATTCAGCATCTTTGTGCTTTGGTAAGCTAAGTATATATTTTCCATGTCCCTTTGTTTTGCTTTTCTAAAAGCTCTTTCTTCACAGTGGGCGAAAATGCTGGAAGCCAGAACAGAAAGTGAGTTACCTCTCTATACGACAACAACAAGAACAACAACAACAAAATATTATTTTCCTGTATTAACAATGATAAAGTACCTGGACAGCTTTTTAGTTCAGCCATGTTTAATCAGCTAGCTCTTTTCTGGTCTGTTCGTCAAGCTTTTCCATCTCTCCTTTTTGGGTAGTTTGCCAGCTTGGCACTTGAATAAAGGAGTGGCTGGAATTATGGCCAGGCCTTGGTTCTTTTATCTATCTCCCTTGCAACAGAAATTATCTCCCTAAGCATGGGCTCAGGAACCATGCAAATACCAGCAGAGTTCTTAAATGATATTGATACAGAGACACTGGGACAAAGAGGTTCACATTTTCTGACAAGGGTACTTACTTTGGTCGTGGTTCCCATGTTTTCTGCCATCCTAATTTTAGAAGAAATGACACATAAATGCAAAGAGAAACAGCGTTGCCATGATAGAAGATGGACACAGAGAGAACATGTGTTTCTCAATAGCATGGAGTTGCTCATTTTTCCCTCTAGGTCCTAGATTTCTGCAGCTTTTCCATTAATTTTGCAATGAACACTAGTATTCAGCTACATTACCAACATGTTTCTCTTGTGCAAAGGTTAGCCTGAGTTGGGTTTCTGTGACCTGCAACTCAGGCTTGCACAGGAAGGGGGATGTATGCAGATGTGCATTACCTTCTGTTGTGAGATATACATGGGTAATAGGAATGGCCATTCCTATTACCATTTTTTAGTACTCTTACCTTCTTTTTATAAATTAATTTGGAGGATTTTTAAAAAAAATTAAATTTATTTTTTTTGGTGTGTGTGTTCCAAAATTCATTATTTATGCACTACACCTAGTGCTCCATGCAATATGTGCCCTCCTTAATACCCACCACCAGGTGCACCCAACTCCCCCATCCCCCTTTTCTCCAAAACCCTCAGTTTGTTTTTCAGAGTCCACAGTCTCTCATGGGTTGTCTTCCCCTCTGATTTCCCCCAATTCACTTATCCACTCCATCTTCCAGCGTCCTTTGTGTTATTCTTTATGCTCCACAAGTAAGTGAAACCTTGTGATAATTGACTCTCTCTGCTTAACTTATTTCACTCAGCATAATCTCTTCCAGTCCCATCCATGTTGATACAAAAGTTGGGTATTCGTCCTTGTATATATGGACCATATCTTCTTTATCCACTCATCTATTGAAGGGCATCTTGGTTCTTTCCACAGTTTGGCGACTGTGGCCATTGCTGCTATGAACATTGGGATACAGATGGCCATTCTTTTCACTACATCTGTATCTTTGGGGTAAATAACCAGTAGTGCAATTGCAGGGTCATATGGTAGCTCTATTTTTAATTTCTTAAGGAATCTCCACACTGTTTTCCAAAGTGGCTGTACCAACTTGCATTCCCACCAACAGTGTAAGAGGGTTCCCCTTTCTCCACATCCTCTCCAACATATGTTATTTACTGTCTTGTTTATTTTGGCCATTCTAACTGGTATAAGGTGGTATCTCAGTGTGGGTTTTTTTTTTTTTTTTTTTAAAGATTTTATTTGTCAGAGAGAGAGTGAGCACAGGCAGACAGAGTGGAAGGCAGAGTCAGAGGGAGAAGCAAGCTCCCCGCTGAGCAAGGAGCCCGATGTGGGACTCGATTCCAGGATGCCGGGATCATGACCTGAGCCAAAGGCAGCTGCCCAACCAAGTGAGCCACCCAGGCGTCCCTCTCATTATGGTTTTGATTTGAATCTCCCTGATGGCTAGTGATGATGAACATTTTTTCATGTGTCTGTTAGCCATTTGTATGTCTTCTTTGGAGAATTGTCTGTTCATGTCTTCTGCCCATTTTTTGATGTGATTATCTGTTTTGTATGTGTTGAGTTTGAGGAGTTCTTTATAGATCTTGGATATCAGCCCTTTGTCCTGTAGTGTCATTTTCAAATATCTTCTCCCATTCCATGGGTTTCCTCTTTGTTTTGTTGACTGTTCCTTTGCTCTGCAGAAGCTTTTGATCTTGATGAAGTCCTAAAAGTTCATTTTCACTTTTGTTTCCTTTGCCTTTGGAGACATGTCTTGAAAGAAGTTGCTGTGGCCAATGTTGAAGAGGTTACTGCTTATGTTCTCCTCTATGATTTTGATAGATTCCTGCTTCATGTTGAGGTCTTTCATCCATTTCGAGTTTGTCTGTGTGTGGTGTAAGAAAGTAGTTGAGTTTCATTCTTCTGTACATAGCTGTCCAGTTTTCCTAGCACCATTTATTGAAGAGACTGTCTTTTTTCCACTGTGTATTTTTTCCTGCTTTGTCAAAGATTATTTGTTGGGCGCCTGGGTGGCTCAGTGGGTTAAGCCGCTGCCTTCAGCTCAGGTCATGATCTCAGGGTCCTGGGATCGAGTCCCGCATCGGGCTCTCTGCTCAGCAGGGAGCCTGCTTCCCTCTCTCTCTCTCTGCCTGCCTCTCCATCTACTTGTGATTTCTCTCTGTCAAATAAATAAATAAAATCTTTAAAAAAAAAAAAAAAGATTATTTGTCCATAGAGTTGAGGGTCCATATCTGGGCTCTCTACTCTCTTCCACTGGTCTATGTGTCTGTCTTTGTGCTAGTACCATGCTGTCTTGGTGATCACAGCTTTGTAGTAAAGCTTGAAATCAGGCAATGTGATGCCCCCAGTTTTTTCTTTATCATAATTTCCTTAGCAATTCTGGGTTCCATACAAATTTTAGGGTTGTTTGCAGAAGATTTTTTTTTAACATCTGATTGTGTATTGTTTATTGAGATTATGAAGACCATAAGGAAAGATTTCTACTTCTAACAAGCCCACAGACTCTTCAGGGAGACCAACATGTAGATTATCACAAAATAGGCCATATTACCTAAAATATTCTGCAGATCACTGGCCCTACAAATTATTTTGTAAAGAATGGGATTCCTGGCTTCAAGACTTTCATGACTATACAAATTTGGAAAATTTGTAATCTCTTTTTAAGTTTCACAGTACATATAAGACCTCAGAAATATTACAGAAATGATATCTCTTTAGCTAAATATTTCACAACTTAATGAAAATGAAAACCCTTGGTCCCTAAATGACCTATTGATATTCCATGTGACTGGGACTCCTCAGAAAGTATTTGAATAGAGATAGCTATGGGAGAGTGGAGATGGGAGAATTAATTCGCCTTTGGAGGGGATAGAAATGGCTTGAGAGAGGAGGTAAGAATTTGAATTGGGAATTAATGAGTGAGTTCACCAGCTCAGTAAAGGGAAAAGGTATTCTGAAAAAAAGTTACAAGATGGGAAGAGTTATAAAAATAAATGTGAGGAGATATAAAAATAAAACTATGGTTTACTGGGAATATATAACATGTCATGGCACTCTAAAGGGTACAGATTAATATCCAGAAAGAGATAACTATGGAAAAGAAGAATGAGAAATGTAGAGTGTCAAGTTAAGACAGTTTGAGCTCATGCTGTATTGAAGAGCTACTGAACATTCTTCTGTGGGGCATGCATTTTATTTCAGTTACAGCACTTAAAATTTTGGAAAAAAAATTTTTTTTTTATTATCTAGGGCATTTTTTCCCTACTGAAGTGTTTAAAATTTTGCTTATTGGCAGAGGGAACAGACTAAAATGGAGGGATCTAGTGTAGAGAAAGTGGGGCTTTTTGTTTTTATTTTTTTAAAGATTTATTAATTTATTTGAGAGAGGGAGAGAGTGGTGAGGAGGGGCAAAGGGAGACCAAGAGCCAGAATTTTCAAGCAGTCTCCCCACCACGTGCAGAGCCCTACTAGAGCCTTGAGCTCAATCCCCTGATTATGGCCTGAGCCCAAATTAAGCGTCAGACACTTAACCAACTGAGCCACCCAGGCACCCCTGAATTTTGTTTTCTTGTAGTCTCTAAAAGCTTATTCCCTCCAATATTCTATCTTATTTATATAAAGCCTGATTATAAATTGGAACATGCTTGGTGATAAACAATTAATACCTTCTGGTATGAACCATTAAGGATATTTGCATTTTAATAAGCTCTATTTAAGATAAAAATTATTGAAAGGTCCCCTCCATTTCCACTATACCAGTTTAAATTCCTCTGAAACTGATTTAGAATTCCATCTCCTCCCTAACATCTTTCTCATCAAATCTACCCACTCATTCATTTAATAACTATTGTCTGAGTGCTTGATGTCTGTTAGAATCTGTTGGGCCCTGAAAATCTACAGTGGGGGAGCTCCCAGTCTCAGTGATACCTGAGTCTAATGGAGAGACAGAGGAGCAGACAGAATTCCAATATGATACTCTGATTAGGGTAGATATAATACTCAGAGGAGTAATTAGATGGATTTTTTCCTAACCCTAACCCTACTAGGTTGTGGTATACATTTCTTCCTTTCTGTTTGTGTGAAGGGTCAGAGAGGGCTTCATGGAAGAGATGACTTCTAAAGCTGAATGCGAAGGATGAACAGGAATAACCCAGGCATAAGAAAATGAATGAGTGTGAGGTCATTCTGGGCACAGAGAAGAGAATGTATTAAAGACCAGACAGAAGACCTAAGTGTTCAGTTTGGCCTTGGATACAGGGAGGATTTGTAAGAGATTAGGACTGAAGAGGCAGGCAGAGAACAAAGGACTCTCATATTATTTAAAGTCATTTGATTTGTATCCTGAAGTCTATGGGGTATCATCAAAGTGGTTTAAGCACTGAATCGATTTGTATTAAAAAACATGAATCCAGGTTAAATATGGAGTGGGGCAAGGAAGGAAGCTTCACGGCTCCTGAAATAGTTAAAGCTAGAGATATTGGGGCCCCCACCCAGGGGAGAGGCAGTGGTGATGGAAGGAATGAGTTGAAGAGAACTACAGAAGGGGGAGAAGATGGGATTTGGTGTTTAGATATAGATATGAAGTGCAGGAGGTGTGGAGATCTGAGAGGATTTTTTATCTTGTAAAGTTAATAGTCTCTGAATTTACTGTCTGATAAGTAAACATATTTTTCTCATAGTTAT
The DNA here is from genome assembly GCF_011764305.1 of Mustela putorius furo. Taxonomy (NCBI): domain Eukaryota; kingdom Metazoa; phylum Chordata; class Mammalia; order Carnivora; family Mustelidae; genus Mustela; species Mustela putorius. The sequence goes on along the minus strand of NW_025421294.1, from coordinate 45,250,481 downwards.
TCATCTCTCTTTTTGTCTTCTTTTACCATCTAAGTGTAAGCTTCATAGGGGACAAGTTTGGGTTATATGTAGCATCACAAAAAGTACAAAAAGTAGATGCTAAAAAGAAAAATAGTGAATACTTACATTTTTTTCTGAAGAAAGAGTTACATTTGCTTTCATTTTTTTTGTTGGAGTGAACAAAAGATTTGGGAAGATATTTTTTTCTACTAAAGTACAAACTAATAGCATTTAACCAGATTATTGAATTTCTTTATTACTTTATCTAGATGTTTTAACAGTATTTTTGGTTATTCCCATTTGTCCTCCAGTTGCCCTCTACTGTCAGCTGACAAAGTGCTTTTTCTCTCCTCTCACTAATCATTGCCATCATCTCTGGCAGTTAGCACTGATATTCTCACTTTTCACTTCTGTGTTAACTCTGTTTTGTGGGAACAGACTAGGTGTGGAATGTCTGATCTGGGCCTTCTTTTTTTTTTTTTTTTTAAAGATTTTATTTATTTATTTGACAGAGAGAGAGAGAGATCACAAGCAGGCAGAGAGGCAGGCAGAGAGAGAGGAGGAGCAGGCTCCCTGCTGAGCAGAGAGCCCGACGCGGGCCTCGATCCCGACCTGAGCCAAAGGCAGCGGCTTAACCCACTGAGCCACCCAGGCGCCCTGATCTGGGCCTTCTAAAATATAAATGACCAAAGGGAGGAATGCTTTTGGTATATAAAAACACCTTAGCCACAGCGCCACTGAGCTTTGCACACTCCTCATTAATCAGAACAGGGTGTCTTGAAACCTTCATTGATAGCTGCTTCCAAAATATATGCCTTGTTCTGGAAGTCTAGCTAAGCAGACATCCTGGGGTGTGGGCAGAAGTGGGAAAGAAAGACCTCTCATTTGTTTGGTACTTGCTATGTGGCAGTCAATGTGTCAACCACCTGCTGGGCTAGATATCTATTCCTACTTTATAGATGAGCAGACTGATGCTTAGAAATTTATCCATCCTGCTCAAAGCCAGACAAATAGCAAAAGAAACAGCTAGGATTAAAACCCAGGTCTGTCCGTCACTAGTTGCTGCCTTTATTCTGTGCAGATGTTAAAGTATTCAGATTAGGCCCAAGACAGATTTGGGTATGCTAAATCCTATGCCAGCAAACCACAATTTAGCTACATTTCTGTGCTCCTAGGAAGGCCTAGGTTAATCAGTGAACACTTGCTTGGTCAGTTCAAGTTACCTGACCCTGTTCCAAGACTTCCCTTTGCTCCATATAAGAAAGTACCCCAGCACAAATGTCCAGTATAACTTCCTTGTTCCATGTCACCTTCATCTATAAAAATCTCTCACCTTGTACAGCTTTTCAGAGCTCCTTTCTGTCTGCTAAATTTGATGCTGCCTGATTCATGAATTGCTGAATGAAGCCAGTAAGATGTTTGAAATTTACTCCATTGAATTTTGTTCTTTAACACAGTTGATGGGTAAAACGTGGTGCAGGTATTTATGATACTGTGAGTTTGTGAGCAACCCTCTGGTAAGGAAAAGGACCCAGGAAAAGATTGAATTGTCCCTTTTTCTGTTTTGGACATTTGGAGACTGTGATTGTGGTTCTATCTCTATTGCTTAACACATCTCTTGATTTTGAGCAGTTTGTTTAACTTGGGCTTTCTTCAGGGCTGCTGTTTCAGGTTGTATAGTTGTTGCACCGTACAGAAGCACTGGGCTGAGAGGATGACTATGGTTATCAGTTCTGAAACAAGGCTGCATTTGCCCAGAGGTGTATACAGGCCAACAGACTAGGTATAATGCTCAGTGAGGAACACTTACCTTTTAGACTAAGTTTGATAACAACGAGTTGTATTCCCAGTAACATCTTAGAGAACTCTCTTGCCCCTTTCTTGGACCACCATCCCCAGTGATGAAATGTTTTTCAAGGTAGTATGACAACAAGAATGAGTACTACATCTTTGAATTTTATAGAATGAAGATTTGATTCCTAGCTCAACCACTTCTTAATTTTATGACTTTGGGCAGATTACCTCTATAGACCTGAAATCCTCTGTCTCAGTGAAATAGAAGTGATGATAATGCCTACCTCACAGGCTTGTGAAGTTTAAATGATTTAATAGATACAAAGTTTTGGGGGCAGCATCTGACAGAACTAACATTTACTGTGTACTACCACTGTGACTGTTATTTATCTTTTGTATCTGTCTGTCTGCCTCCCCAAAAAAGAGCTTCATTCGCAAACAGTAAATAAGTTGTCAGTTTTGACTTTTCACCATTGGGTATGATATTTGATTTCCCTGTAATACTTTTTTTCTGTAAGCAAGACTTTTTATCACTCAGCCCAAATTGACTTAAGTAAGGAAAAAAAAAGCCGGGAGTGGTGGTGTAGATTTCTGTTATGGACAACTAAGCCAAAGCTTCGAATGATGTTAGAAGGACTTTCTTACCATCAGGTAATTCTGTTTTCCTCTTTATTGGCTTCATGATTAGGCGGGCTTTTTCTACTCTATAGGCCCATTAGCTCCTGGCTCACATTCTCTTGTTAATCTTCAAATCCAGCAGAAATCTTGTTTTTCTTCCCAAGCAATCTAACAGAAGTTCCTGAACTGGTCTTTTTGCCTTCTTGGAACACGTGTTTATCCCTGAATCAGACTTTGTGGCCACAGTAGGAATGCCTTGATTGGCGAGGTCTGCTGGGACATCTGCTTTTTCCTGGAGCTGGGAGAGGGGATGGAGTCATACAACATTTAGAATGGGGGACAGGTAGTTTCTCAAAGGAAAATCAGAGTGCTGTTGTCAGAAGAGAGAAAAGGTATTTTGGGAAGGCAGAAAAGTGACACATGTCCATCACATTCCCCCTGCCCTTTTATTTTACTTTTGGCTTTTGAAGTCTATGAAAAAATGGACCATTTTACAATATCAATCCTTTAAGCTAGGTGGTAAAGTGATTTACATTGTAGTTTGGATAATATATAAAGTAGTAAAGGAATAGTGATTTGGGATTTTTCTAAATTGTATGTCTGCCTTAAATGAGTTGTATGGTCACTGACAAACATTTGTCTTGAAATTGAGGAGACTGGGATAAATCTTTAAGTATGCTTTCAGCTCTAACGTTCTCTGATGTTCATGAAATAATACCCATTTTTGCCAGTCACTGTTAACTTTCTTTTTTTCCACCTGAAAGTGGAGAATAGTGTATGTATGTTTAGCAAACTTTAAAATATCATACAGTCTTTGATCTGTCACTTAAAAAAAACAAAACAAAACAGAACACTGATAAAAGATGCCAACTTTTATGTAAATTCTCCTAGAATAAAATCCTTAGGTCCTTAATAGAATAGGTTATGTTAGAAGAAAGTCAGGTTTTCTCTTTTGTTCCCATCTTTCACCTCTGTTCCCCCTTGCCTTCATGTACAAGGAACAGTAAAAAGAAACTAATACTTGACTAGGATGGAGTTACTGTCAGGGTGACCTTGAAGTTACGTACTGAAGATGCAGAGCCATGCACCTTGGCTTTCTGAATGATTGTATTATATGTGACCTCTCTTGACTCTCCGCATATCCTCAGTCCCCACCCATGATTTGGATTTGCCATGAACAGTTACATGAGCATGAAATAATCTTCTGTTGTGTTAAGCCACGAGGCATTTGGTTTACTTTCCTACTGAAGCCCAGTACAGCCTAATACAAAGTGTTTGAATTTTGGAAGGGGTTAATACTGGTTCGACATCATACACTACGGCTTTACGTGTTGGCATACACTGTGTTTGTTTTATTTTTATTGAATTTCTTGCAAATTAATTTTATATAAAATGCAAATTTCTAGCTTTTCTTAAAGAATTAGAATTTGGCATTTCTTTGTCAAAATTAGGGGCTGCCTGGGTGCCTGGGTGGCTCAGTGGGTTAAGCCGCTGCCTTTGGCTCGGGTCGTGATCTCAGGGTCTTGGGATTGAGTCCTGCATCGGGCTCTCTGCTCAGCAGGGAGCCTGCTTCCTCCTCTCTCTCTCTGCCTGCCTCTCTGCCTACTTGTGATCTCTCTCTGTCAAATAAATAAATAAAATCTTTAAAAAAATAAATTAGGGGCTGCCTGGGTGGCTCAGTGGGTTAAGACTCTGCCTTCAGCTCAGGTCATGATCTCAGGGTCGTAGGATCGAGTCCCGCATCGGGCTCTCTGCTAGGCAGGGTGCCTGCTTCCTCCTCTCTCTCTCTCTCTCTAAAAAAAAAAAAAAATTAGAAAAACTGACAACGCTAAGACTTCATTTCCCTATGAAGGTATTTTCTGGAGCAAAGTAGCAGTTGCCCCTATGGATGCCCCTATGTGTCTGAGCTCTTAAGTTTTCTACACTCTTCACCATTGCTTTATACTCCCTGACCTGGCTCGCTTCACTCATTATTGATTTTTTTGACCTCTGTAGGTATCCTTAATCTAAAGGGTGGGTCACCACACCAAATGCTCAGAGATTGACACTAAAACATAGTGACTGTGAATACAAAAACTTAGAAACCTGCCTCACTTAGAAATAAATTCTATGGTATTTTAAAAGTTATGTATGTAAAACATGGTAGTTGGGGAAAAAACAGTCCTAATGCTCAGAAGCAGCTGCGTTATAGTATTTGGTGTGGGTCGTTTCCCAGAATTTTTGGTTGGAGAATTTGAAAATGGGAAATGTGAGTGAGTGATAAAGAAATTTGTAGTCCCAACCAAGCTAAATCTGAGCAATCTGCCTCATGCTGTTGGCAGGACAAAAGTCAAGGTGTGTGGTGGGCCTTCACTGAGAGGGAATTTCTATCGCATGATTATATAGCAGGGACAAGTGCCAAGCAGCATGTGTTAACTTCTGTATTTTTCCTGCGTGAAGGAAAATAATGCCCTGCCCTGCTGCTCCTGGCACACTGAGCTTCAGTTCTTCTTGATTTAAATCCTCTTAAATGTTTGGAGAAAAGACTGTGAAAACCTTCAGTCATTTGCCATCAAGAGTATCACAATGGTAGGGAAGCACTAGGAGAAGAGCCCCTTGGGTATACCACCTTTCTACCCAGCTGCCTGCAAGAAACATTTCTTTTTCTCAAACGGAGAGAGCATCTAAAAAGTAGTGGAAGGGACAGTGGAGATTATTCAGCAGAGACAGCGAGAAGACAGTAATCTTATATATGTTCTATTGTTATTTAGATATAATCTTCTGGTCAGAAAATACTCAGAATTCTGCTTTCCCTGTCTTTCTCCTGTCTCTTTGTCACCTAGACTGCTCTACAGCACATCCCAGACTCCCTGTTCAGCCTGGCTTTGGGGCTGCTCCCTTGGGCTGTACCACAGAATATTCTGCCAAGCTCCCAGTATATGCTTGTTTGTGTTTGTGTGTACTACTTCTCACTTTCTACTCTCTTAAGTTCAGTCAGTGCCCTCGTGGCAAGGGCAGCCAGCAGGCTCTCTGAGAGCAAGAAAGAAACAGCTCCTGGGCTTGTCTGTGGTTCTATCTTGGCATATTCACCGAGTCCTCATCTCCTTCCCAATTTAAATTCATTCCACAGTGAGGGTCACAAATCAGCAGTTGTTAGAATGTATTATGAAGAAATAAACATTTATCAAATTGCTTTTCGAGAAGGTGAATAATTTAGCAAAAGAAAAAAAAATACCACCACCATCACAACAAAATTGTGCTGCTGCTGACTGACAATTTATTTTATTCCTCTGAGATGCTAGTAGCTGAAGCATGCTGAGTGAATATTGATTAGCTGGATGCAGATAAATGAATTCTGTATAATTCTTGGGTTACTAACTTGTTGCCAATTAAGAGTCAAAAATACCATTTAAGTGCTCCCACAGTAGTAGTACAGACCCCAGGATTTGCTGATGACCAGTGTTGCTGGCTTATTGCCAGCTTACTCTTTAATCACCATAGAACCATGAGTTTTTGCAGGAGTACTCAAGAGAGGCTTTTCTCTTTAGTCTGTTTGTGTGAAGCTGGATTCCTTCCTGGGGAATGTTTTTCTGTATATGTATTATTACTATCTTTCCTAATCTTTAGTGAGTGTTTGAACTGGGTAGGCATGATAGTATCTCTTTTATATAACTGATCTGATTTGGTTCTCTTAATAACCATGCATGGTAGATTTTATTATTTTCCTTTTACTTATTGAGAAGCTGATATTCAGAGAGGGAAATTCACCTGCCCAGTCACTCAGCCTGTGGGTGGTAAAGCAGAGGCTTGTATACAGCTCATTCTAATTGTAAAGTTGCTCATACAACCGTATTATTTATTTTTTAAAATATGAGTCACTCATGACTGGCTCTAAAAGTATTTTCAGTGAAAGTTCATGATTTGAGTTCGTAATAGCATCTCTCTTTTCAACAAGTGGGAAATAGTGGGAATTTTTCTAAACCTAAGCAGAATCAGTAACCTCTGGAAATTCACATAGGGAGACCTTCACATATGAACAGAACCAAACTGCTTATTTAACATTACATCTAACTCATTGGTTGCACATTAAGCACCTAGTAGGAATTCATGTGTGAATTCATAGTATTCACATGTGGGTGTATATGTACTATGAAGTATTCGTAGTACTCACACCCAAGGGTGTGGTGAGAGGGTGAAGGCAGAACATTCAGAGGTTTATGGGCATTGGCATCAGTTGCACAGTGTTAAAGTTGGAATATAGAATCCATTGCTTATTAGATATCTAACGTTGGAGAAGTATCCTTAGTTGCCAGCCTAAGTCTCCTGAAGTTAAGTCACTTCATTGACTTAATATCTGACTGTGCCAGATATTTGCCTGTTTGCTCTCAGAGGCATTCTTCAGCCTTCCACTGCTCTGCCCAGAATCATAGTGAGAACTGACTTCTGCAAGCTCCCTTGTTAGTTGGCTTGGTCTGGGGTTTGCCCATGGGAAGCACTGGTGGGAGAGCAGAGGTTTGGAGGAAGGGAGAAGTGGGTGTTTCTACCTCTCTCTGCTTCTTAGAGTCCCTGTGGCAGCTGCTGCTTTTCTTCCAGGGCTCCATTTACCCCAGCAAGTCACTTATGGCTTCAGCTTCCATCACAGGTGTTGACCTGTGGATTCTAGAGACATGCCTTCTTCTTTGTCCCTCTGGCCCTAAGGGAATAGCTTCTTCCTTTTTTGGCTAAATTCTTGGTAGCCTTAACCTCCCTGTTAGACTTTGCAACTCTTTAGCACCTTTGCAACTGATTTTCTATGTCAAATACACTTGGTTTGAAATACCTAGAGTGATTTCTGTTTTTCTGACTAGACTGTGCCTAAGAAATCCACTTTTTAACATTTCTAGGAGTAAGTAAAGAATGAATTTAAAGCACCTAGCATATAAGAGATGCTTAGTAAGCCTCAAAATGCTTAGGGATACAGGCTAGTAAGGAAGGTAAAAAAATAAAAGAAAAGACAAAGGAGATTTATAACTGAGATAGTAGAAAGTGCTTTAGGTGAGAGCCTGGACACCAGCTTTAATTTCTGTCTTTGGGTTTAGCCATCTGTGAGAGATTAGGTGACTTTAAGTCCTAAGGCCTTAGCTTACTTACCTCTTTAGTAAGACATCTGCAAAGTAAAGGATTTCTCAGCAACAAAAAGATAGTCAGATGAGGATAAATGGTAAAGCTCAGGGAGAACTTTATGAAGGAGGGACAGTTTGTCTGAGTCCTGAAGGATGACCAACCCAGAGGCACAGCTGAACTTGGAAGTTGGTTGGGGTATAAACATTCTAGATAAGGGCATTGAAAAATACCACATTAGAAGGCCATACGGCTCTTGACAGGAGCCAAGGAGGAGCAAGCCCATTGCAGATGTTCAAAAATCATCAATCAGGAGACAAGGAATAAGATGTGATAACATTCCCAGTTCTTCTCATACCCTTTCCTTATGCTTTGCTGGTTGCAAGCCCTAAGCTTCAGAGTGCTAGCAAGAAATGACCATGAGGATTTCCAGCAAGTTGAGTTCTTTCATTTCTTTGTGAAGAAACTTGTCCTGTACTTCTGCTACTTATTGGATAATTTGACATTTCAGAAGGATTCTCAAGAGAGATCATTCTTTGTATCCTGAATCAAATGGGAGTCTTGGTGGATCATTGGATATTCAGACCTTTAGGTTGTGTTTGCAACCTGAAGGTGACTCATGATAATAGCCTTTGCAGATACTCACAGAACCTTTCTGGTTAAGTAAAATACTGTAGTTGTTCCTCCTCATCTGTGGTTTCTCTTTCTGTGGTTTTAGTTATCCATGGTCCACTGTAGTCTGGTCTGGAAGTAGATGATCCTCCTTCTGATGTATTGTCACAAGTTCAGTAGTAGTCTAATGCTATGTCACAATGCTCACATCATTCACCTCACTTCATTTCATCTTGTGGGCATTTTGTCATCTTATATCACAAGAAGGGTGAGTACAGTAGAATAAGATGTTTTGAGGAAGTGAGGGGCTATCTTCACATAACTTTTATTACAGTACATTATTATAATTGTTCTGTTACTATTGTTAATCTCTTATTGTTCCTTAATTTATAAATTAAACTTTATGATAAGTATATATGTATAGGAAAATATTTATAGTGGCCTGTACTATTTGGGGCATTCAATAGGGGTCTTAGGACATATCTTCCATGGATTGGGGAGATTCTTGGATAAGCAGACATGTTTGGATTCCTGGGATAAGAAAATCTTACTTTGGTGTTTTGACTTATTTTAATGTCCTGAGACGTATTCTAGTAAAAAACTCTGAACAACTCACAAGTTGAGAGACTGGCCTAGGATTGTTGTTTGAAAAACTCTGCCTGTATTATCTTGGATGAATTAAAAATTTTGGTATTTGCAGTGGCCATAGGCTAAGAAATCTATTTATGTGGGTGCAGAACATTTTTGCATCTGCAAGTGAAACCTTTCGGGTGTCATGCCCATGTTTTGCCCTGAGGACTTTCTCTCATGGTGTTAATGAGGAATAATTATGTTAGAATGAGTGGGACTGAAGAAATGAGAACACAAATTTCTAAAGAGCTGCTGCACTTTTTGATTTGAGCTTCTACTGCCAGATAACTTGGCAGGCACCAGCAACAGCTACTACAGGACTAGAAAGTTACATGAATACCGGAGGGAAAAAACTGATTTGCTCACTAGGAGGCTCTATTAAGTGAACATCTGTTAACTGTAAAAATCCCATGCACCAAATGGGAAAATATAATGTAATTCAGAGCTTTTGAGCAAATTAAAATCATAAAATATCAGTGTATAGAAATCACTGTGTGTTTCACTATTCTGAAATTTACATGGAAACTTGGAACAAGGCAAAACAAAGCGGAAACACTTAAGATTATTTACTGTGGGTATAGAATAGAGCTATCCTTTGCTTTGGAAGAAAGCTGGCAGTTGGGGGAAATGTACTCCATGAGGAAGTTCATATGAAAAGCTCCCCAGCTGATAACTGTTGACACAATAAAAGATTGTGGCTCTGCAGTAGGAGGGTTCTTGTCAGAACAAGGAAAGTCTGGGACTTGGTTCTATCCTTTGCAGAGTTGGGGACTGTTAGAGATTTGTGCTGTCCAGATGCTACTGAAGTCCTAAAGGAGGGGCGGGAAGGAGCAGGCAATGTATGGTTCTTCCATATGGTGTGTGCCCAAGAAAAATGCTTTAGTAATGTGGTGTATGGAGGGAATTATGTTTAAAATGCTCATGTCCTTTGGTGCATTGAATACAAAGAATGATGCCAGGGCAACCTTCAGGTTGAGATTTTTGTGCATGCTCACAGTTGTGGAAATTCCATTAGCTGTTTCCTTGGTTGTTTTGTATTGTAACCATTCTAGACTAGGTAACAAGAGAAAAACACAGGTTAACTAGAAAGAACAGATCTATGTCGAAGATAGTGTGAGGTCAGTTTAATTTCAATACTACATAAATCCCTGTGGCCACTTGGGCGTTTGTTATATTAATGGCTTTGAACATTTTAGCAGTGGCATTGGAGTTATTTAATCTTGTGATTATCTTCACTGATTTCCTATGGGAGCAAAGGAGGGGTAGGGAGTTAACAAGGGGATGTGAAGCATAACAAAGGGGTCAAAGGTACGTAGTACAAGAGAAAAATTTTGATTATTGTCAGGTGCATATAAATGGAATGGGCTTCTGGAAAGATGTGCTTTGCCCCACGTTATGCTGAGCTCTAATTGGAGACCTTGCTTCCCTAATTGTGTGGTGAGGTCTAGTTACTGTAGTTAAGAGGGAAGCTGTATATCAGAGGGCAGAGGGTAAAGCTTTTAAATAAGCCTTCTTTCCCAAATGCCTAAGCAAGAAATTGGAACAGAAATATACTGTAGAGCTAAAAAGTCTTAAAGTGCCTCTTAAATCTTTACTACAATTACCATAATATAGAATAATAGAGCCAATACTATTTTTAAAAGCTTTTGAAGGTTGCAAGTAGCAGCCATAAATTGTGGGTTGCAGAAAATCTGTAACTGTAGTTTTTCAGAGGCTTTTTATTTTAATGAAAGAGAAAGGGTTTTAATAAAACCAGAGAGAACTAATAGGAGACATTGGGAGGTAATGGGAATGTCTACTTAGCTCTAGAAGTGCAAAAGAGTCTAAGTGATTGGTGAGTGTGTGCTTATTAAAAAAAAAAATCAGATTCTCTTTCATGGCCATATGTGGGGACATGCAGGTAAGTTTGATTTATTAAGTCAACAACATAGAGGTAGCCAAGCATGAGACCAGGAAATAATCTGACACTAGCTGAGATGTAAGTAGTTTGGAGAAAATGAGGCAGATATGCTGGCTCCTTTTGTGAAGTAAAGCATAAAATGCCATTTAGGATACTTCTCTGTAAAGAGAAACTGAGTACCAATGACCTGATTGGCCTGGAGAAAATTGTTTCCAAGTCTGTTGAGATTTGTTATGGGTGGGAGTTCTGAAAGAAAAACTTTTAGTCTTGATAGGATGTTTACGGATGCCTTCCCTCCCCTACACATTTCTACAAATAGAAGAAATAAGGGAGGGAATAAAGACACCTCACATAGTACAGTGTTCGCCTCTACATTTTTTGCTGTCATCACAGCAAGTTGAGCTGATAAGATACCATTTGAGACTCCATGTACCAAATTTTCTTAACAAACACATTTGCTGTTAATAACATTGTTCTCTCAACTGTCAACTTATCATTGACTTTTAGTTGATATATTATGGATACATCAGGCATTAATTATTGATATCAGAAGGGAATGCTGTTCTTAATTAGTATCTAATTGTGATACATACTGAAAGTGGTGGTGCTGGTGGTCCTACTAGTGCTCGTTATGATGAGGGTGGTGGTTGCAGGGGGGGGTGGTACCCATCCAGAGCATCTCAGGTAGCAGGAAATACTAATTTACTTGAAAAAAGTGACTTCTAAGTGGAGTTTTATTAGGTAAGTTGGATAGGGATGAAAGGGAGATGAGGAAAGGGTGATAGTGAGGAAGGAAGAAGGTAAAGGGCTAAGACATGACATGTGTGGTTGGGGAAAGAAATATTTGAGGTGGAAAGATGAGGAGAAGTCGGACCATAATGGTGGTGAACTGATGCCCAGGAAGGTGCCCGATGCCCAAGATCTTTTAATAAACATTTTCTGGAAGAGATAGTAACTGGCCAGTTGTTGGCTTTTAATTACTAAATATAGTAATCAGAAGCATCTCAGTTTCATCCAAGTTCTGCCTTTTTCATTTTTACTGGTATGTTGAAGTATACATATATTTCTCTCTTTTAATCATGCTATTCTTTATCCATATATATATTTTTCCCAACTATCTTTTTATAGACAGTATCAGTACTATTTTCTCCACAGAACTTTCCCTGGTATTCCCTATAGGATGTAAATTTTCTCTCCTTTTCTATGATGGACTCTTGGTACCATTCATGCATCTCTTCTCTTGTCAGTGCTGTTACTTATGATTCTCTCTTTTCCCTTATGTGATTTTAATATCTGTGAGAGAAGATAATTGGATTTTTTTTTATTTCTCCAACTACCTAGCACAAGATTGAAACTTAATATTATTTATTTAAATGAATAAAAATTGGTTAGTAGATCTCATCAAAGGATCTCGTGGTATAACAGGGGTCCCCTTTTTTTTGCTGTTTTCTCATGTTTCTGTTAATTTCATGCTATTATTTTGAATAAAGCACAGTAGAAACTCATTCATCACAGAACATCAGAACATCTTCTGTGTGTCTGTGCTGAGATAACAAAGATGAGTAAGAGTAAAATGTGGTCTGTGGTCTCTAAGGTCCCACATTTAAACAAGAGAAGAAAAGGGGCACTTAATAATTATAATGAGAAGCACTAAAAAAAGAGACGTGCAGTGTGTTTTCAGAAGACAGAAGGGACTAAACCTGCATGGAGAAGACATAGCAGATACACAGGTAGTTGTGACTGTTTCTATATTATCCCTTTATTCATGAACTCCAAAGTTAAAGGGCAGACAGTACTTTCAATCAAATTCTTAATATGACTTTGATTTTGGATATATTTGTTTTGATCTCTTTCAAATCTATACTTTAATTATGGTAATAAGTTACAAAGAAAATTTGGAAAACAAAATTTTAATGGAATAAATCAGTTCTGCTGCTTGGAAATAATTACAACTAACATTTTGACATTCTTTTTTCCTCTCTCTCTCTCTCTCTCTCCTCCCTCTCATTTATAGGCATATGTAAATAGTTCTATATAATTAAAAATTAAATTTCAGTCATACTGCGTACATTTTTTATATTCTTATCCTCATCCCATTTCAGCTCTATGACACTATATCATTTCTGTAGCTATAGAGAGTATCAGTTTTATTCCAAAAGCTGAGATATATGAAAAACATTGCATTTCTTTTATTTCATTTTCTTAATTTTTTTATTCTGCAAATTTGTAAAAGTAGAGAACAATGAATTCTTATGTACTGTTCCATCTAGGTGCAGCAAATGTCAACTAATGGCCACTGTAGTTTAATTTATACTTATATATCCTGTATATTGCATATACCATGGATATTTTGGTGTTGATCTCTGATTCTTTAATATCATTAAATATTTAGTTAGTGCAAATTTTTGATTATAGTTAATCTGTTAAAATCAGAATATAAATAAAATCCATACATTTGGTTGATATGTCTTTTAAGTCTCTATTTTCTTGAAGTTATTCAGATAAGGAAATGTATTGTTTTGTAGGATTTTCTTCATTCTGGATTTTGCTGATTGTAAGTTTCATTTAATATGCTCCTCTGTCCCTTGTATTTCTTATAAACTTATTTTGCATTTAGAGGTTTGATCTGATTCAGGTTCTTATTTTATTTTTTGGCAATAATACATATTAGGTGGTTTGTGTACTTTTGTCAGGAGACAGATAATACAAGTTGTTTGTCTTTTGTGATGTTAGCAACTTAGATAATCATTGCCTACATCTATTATTAAGGATTTGCCAAATGGTGATATTATTTTTCTCTGAAGTTGTCATTCCATTGTCTTTCTGCTTGCATAGTTTCTGATGAGAAGTCTTTTATATTTATTAATTTTTTTCTCCTATGTATATATCTCCTTATTTTTCTGTGTCTGGCTGCTTTTAAGATTTTTTAATCATTTTTTTAAAAAAAAACAATTCAATTATTATATATATTGATGGGGTATTCTTTGTATTTATCCTGCTTGAATTTGGTTGATCTTTTTGGATTTGTGGGTTGAAAGTTTTCACAATATTTGAAAAATTGGGCCATTATTCTTCAAATGCTTTTTCTATCTCTGTTGCTGTTCTTCTGCTTGTTATTTTCCTGCATTTACTGTGGCTCGGGTTTTTTGGTTTGTTTTTTGGTGGTGGTTGTGTGTGTGTGTGTGTTTTTTCCCCCTTTTTGTGCTTTGTTTTGACACATTTTATTGCTATGTTTTCAGGTTCTCTGATCTTTTCTTTTGCAAAATGATGTCTGCTATTAGACTTCCCAGGGAATTTTTCATTTCAGATACTGTATTTTTCATGTTTAGAAGTTCCATTTAGATTTCATATCATCTGTTTCTCATTTTGCTTGTTTTTTCCTATAAATACTTGAACGTAGTTACATTAGCTGATTTAATGTATTAGTCTAATAGTTACATCATCTGTGTCATTGTTGAGGATTTAAAGAAAAATTTTATTTTGACTAATTTTTCTTCTGGTTTTGGGTAACCTTATTGCCAGAGTATGAGTTACTTATTTTGTTTTGTCTTCCATGGGGATAGGGCTTGTTTGTCTTGATCACAGCCTTTATTTCCAGCACCTCGAACAGGGTTTAACTAAGATGACTCATCATGTCAGTGGCAGAGCTGAGTTAAAAATCCAGTCTGAGTTCCTTCGGTAAATAAAAACTGAGATGCGTATGTAGTGTACAAAGACTTACAGTACTCACTTCTTACTTTGGTATGAGAAGACTTCTCTTACTTCTTTGTCCTTTAATTTTGTATTCTCTTTCCCTTCTTAAAACTTAAAATTATGTCTTCTGTGAGTCTATCATCCATAGAAAGAACTTGGGCTTCTTTTGCTTTTTACCCTGAAAAATACACGAGGTAAAGAAGCAAACAACAGCCTGGCCATTACTTGAAACTTGGGAAAGGTGGTGGGAATATAGAAAGACCAAATTGAATGAACATTTGTAGAGATTATTCTGACACACTGCCCTACCCCCACCCCGGGTTCTTCAGTATAAAGTACTAGAAATGGGATTACAAGGTCAGAGAGTATATACTTTGAAATGCTCTTGTAGCATCTTGCTGAACTACTTGCATATGGAGAAAATTGTTGAGTTGAACACTACCCAAATTTTCCAGCCAAAAAATAAAATGGAGAGTTCTATAGCAGGTAACTGTTCTGTTTAGTTCTTTCCTTAAGGCTTTATGCATTCAACAGCAAGTTCTCTGTCAGCATCTAAAACTCTGTGTGTTGCCCTGTTGTCTAATTCAAAATTGCACTTGCTTTTTGGGTTCTATTAGCATCCATTCTTGGCTCATCTTCCAGTCAATCAAGCAGTTCAATGAGTAGCTCAGGAGGCATGACATAAAAAGCAGAAAAGAGACATTTGTTTGTACATTTATTAGATTAACCCATTTCAACCTTCTAAATAATTTCTTGTTCCTATTCCAAAGCAATATTGTGATGTGAGTGCATTAAATTTAGGTGCAAAAGTATCTTGTTATGTATAGGAATACAACACGTTAAAGGCAGGAGGAAAAAGCCAAAGACAAGAACAATGACAAGATATTAGTATTGTTTTCTTTTTCTTGATACTGAGATTGTATTTAGGATAGGTTTCTATATAGGGTAACATTTAATTGCTGGTCAAGCAGATGCTTTCTTTATTTTACATCTTTCCCAATTTCAGTAATTAAATGTCTAATTATAAAAGCTTAATATGACATTGGTTAATGAAAATTTCACTGAATTGGGGGATGGTTTCCTTGTTATAAATCATTTGTATGTATTAAGGATGAAATATAAAACTAGAACCCTAGATGGCTTTATAAGAGTACTTTTAGGTTATTCCCTATCTCTGTTTTTTTTTTCTCCTTTTATCTTTGATTTTTTTAATGATAAACTTCACCCTTGGAGTCTCCTGAACTTTAAACATCCGACTCATCTTCAACTTTTTGGTTTTTCTTCTAATTACTATGCATTATGTTTCTTCTGTAATACGTTTATTAGTTTCCTGTTATCGCTGTAACAAATTACTATGGACTTGGTGGCTTAAAACAACACATATTTATTATGGTTCTAGAGGCAGTGGTCTGAAATTGGTCTCACTGGGATAAAATCACGATGTTCGCAGTGCTGCATTTTGCATTCCTTCTTGAGGCTCTAAAGGTAAATTCATTGTCTTGCTTTTCCATCTCCTAGAGAAAGGCTTCCTGCATTTCTTGATTCACAGCCCCTTCCATCTTCAGAGCCAGCAGTGCATGTTATGTTTTTCTCACATTGTATCGTATTGCCACAGACTCTTCTTCCTCTTCCACATTTAAAAACTGCTATGATTATATTGGGGCCACAAAGATAATCCATATTAAGTTCTTTATTTTAAAGTCATATGGCTAACAACTTTTTTTTTTTTTTTTTTTTTTTTTGGTTAGCAACTTTAATTCCTCTGCCATGTTAATTTGCTCTGGTCATTTAATATAATATATTCACAGGTACTGGAAATTGAGCTATAGATATTTGTTTGGTGGGTATTTTTCTGACTATCACAATAGCTATAGTACCCATTTTTCCCTTTATGGTCACAATGTAACTCTTTTATTTCAGGCCCATTTATTAGGATTGTTGTTGCAATAGTCTTTGACTTTTTTTTTTTTTTCTACCACTAGTTTCTCATCTCTAATCTTTGTTAGCATACTAATTTCCGTAGAGTCTGGTGTAGAGTATTTGTATCTCTCTTCAAAAAGTTTCATTGGCAGCCTTTTCAGTAAGGCATGTTGTTTTAATTATGCAACCTATCAGTACAAATTTGTGTACACATTAATATGTTTTTATTTATTTTTGTTCATATGCTATTGTACTAATATTTTATGTACTTATAAGAAAATAAAAGCATTTAAAATTATGTGCAAAAGATGAAATAAGGGGCGCCTGGGTGGCTCAGTGGGTTAAGCCGCTGCCTTCGGCTTGGGTCATGATCTAAGGGTCCTGGGATCGAGCCCCACATCAGGCTCTCTGCTCAGCAAGGAGCCTGCTTCCTCCTCTCTTTCTGCCTGCCTCTCTGCCTGCTTGTCATCTCTCACTCTGTCAAATAAATAAAAAAAATAAAAAAAAAAAAGATGAAATAAACAAGATTTCAGGATATTGTAAAATACTGTTTATGGTACAAATTTTCTATTTTTCAGTGAAAGTTGTATTATCTATGATAGAAATGTAGTGAAATCATGTATCATTAGTTTATGAACATTTTGGTTTAACACTTTTTTAACACTTAAAAAAAAGATTTTATTTATTTATTGGAGACAGAGACAGAAAAAACACAAGCAGGGGAAGGGGCAGAGAGAGAGGGAGAAGCAGACTCCCTCCTGAGAGGGAGTCCTGCATGGGGCTCACTCCTGGGACCCTGGGATCATGACCCAAGCCAAAGGTAGACATTTAACTGACTGAGCCATCCAGGAGCCCCTGGTTTAACACTTTGATTTAATATTCAGTATCTCAGACTACATTCAGATTATTTTGATACTTGTTATAGATGTTACAACTAAAAAAGTTTGCTTCATAATATATGTATAAGAGAGATTATATTGTTTCCTGCACTGTCATATTTATTTTTCAGTCTTCTCCCTTAGTTGTCTGAAAGTGTTTTTTACTGAAATTTGACAGGTATGTTTTTACCTTCTTTAACATTAATCGGTTTTTCTTGCAGATTAATTAATCTTGTAAATTAATCTCAGGCATTTTTGTATTATTAACAAATGTCTATAAACCATTTGAAACTCATTTAGAAGATTCATATACAAATAAGAAAATTCAATTTCCAAATTTAAATGTGTTGATATATATTTGTTTAAATACATGACATACTTATGTATTTGATAACAGAAAATTTAAAAATGTGAATATTCCCAAACAGTGATATTCTAAACGTTCTCTCCATATCATTTTTCTCTCCTAAAAGAAGTTACTTTCTTTAAAATTAAAAAAAAATTATGTATTTATTTATTTGAGAGAGAGGAGGTGAGAATTGGGGAAGGGGAAGAAGGAGACGGAAAGAGAGTCCGTGCTGAGCCCAGACCCCATTGCAGGGCTCCATCTCACAACCCTGAGATCACGACCTGAGCCAAAACAAGAGCTGAATGCTTAAACAACTGTGCCACCCAGGTGCCTAAAGGTTCTTTCTTAGTTATAAAAATATTTACATTTGCCTTGAAGGAACAGATAAAGCATGTATGTATGACATTTTAGATCTGTTGTCATCATAAAAGATGCCTGGAAATCTGGAATAAATTTCTCTGAAAAAAAATATATAATTTATCTTTAATTTGATAACTCTGTAACTTGTTTAAATACTTTCCCTTGAGAAAATGAACAACTGAGTGGTATATAAAATGTTCCTTGAGTCCTCTTCTTATTATAAAGTATTATAAGAATTCTACTAATTTAAATTACCCATATCCATAGCATCTTAGGGCAGCTTATATAAGCACTGCAAGTGAGGGCAAGATTGATCCTCTCTGTCAAGGTTTCTTTCATGATTTGTGTCCATATGGGTCAAATAAGAAAGCCATACTGATCTTTTTATTTTAAAAATTAGATAAGAAGTGTAAATAACTTTCTTAAAAAGATTTTTTGAATTTATTTATTTGAGAGAGAGAGAGAGAGAGAAAGCAGGGAGAGGAGCAGAGGGAGAGGGACAAACAGACTCTGCTGAGCATGGAGCCTACCTGGGGCCAAATCCCACAACCCGGAGATCATGACCTGAGCGAAATCAAGAGTTGGATGCTTAACTGATTGAACCGCCTACGTACCC
Source organism: Mustela putorius furo (assembly GCF_011764305.1). NCBI lineage: Eukaryota > Metazoa > Chordata > Mammalia > Carnivora > Mustelidae > Mustela > Mustela putorius. The sequence continues at coordinate 45,232,032 of NW_025421294.1, read as the reverse complement.
CATTATTTAGGTTTTAAAAAGGAAGAAGCCAAGAGAGAAAATTTGTGATTTATTTATTTATTTACTATATTCATTGTTAAAAGATAAACTGAGCCACCCAGGCATCCCATTGGTGTACCTTTCTTGACTTGTAATTACATATCCATTTATTCGTTGACCTGTTTGTTTGTATTTATGACTAGATCAAGACCCACAAATGGGGACTGCCATCATTAAATAAATGTTTGTACCTAGGTCCATGACGAGCTTAAAATAAGTGCTTTATAACCATTTATCAGATGATTCATGATCCCATCTAGCTGTAATTAATATTTTCCTTTTCTGTTCTCAGAATCTGTATTCCTATACAGTAAGACCTCAGTAACGATTGAATTAGAATAAGATTCAGTAAGTGGCTCAGACTTTTTGATTTTTTTTTTCTTTGTAGTTAGATCTGACCCAGTGGTAAAAGCGCAAGTGGAATTTTGATTGCTGGAGTGTTGTATAGTTGAGATGGAAAGTTATTTGGAAGTGTGCCTGATGCTGAACATCAAATCTTTAGTTGTTCACTTACCATAGTCATGTCTGTATATGTTATTTCACAGCAATGTGCAAATTGCTTATGACTGTACCCAGTAGAATGGTACTCTATCTGAGCTCATTTGCAGCAGTTTAAAAACAAACTCCAGAGCCCAATATCACAACTGTTTTCTTCCTTTTTGATCCTACCTCATTAGGGGGACAGGGTAAGGGTTGTGTAATGTGCTGAAATCTGTCAATACTTTGTGTTTCTTATTCATTAAAACCTTCAGATGCTGTTTTCCTAGTGGCTCCATTTACCAGGGAGGGCGAGGAGAAAAACACTAAACAGGTGTTCTTGACTTGAAAAACAGCAATTTCAAGTAACTCACAAGGGGAGAAGTTGGAAATTTTCAGATTCTGAAGTTGTCACTGGGAGATAAATTTGGGTTACACATTCGCCTTTCATAAACAGACTTTCTTTAACATAAATTTCTGCAGTGCATGAGGCACCTGATTTCTCTGGGGGCAGACATGCTTCACCGAGCAATTGTGCTGCAAAGAGATAGTGTATATTTTCCCAGCCTTCTTCCAAATGCACAATAATGAGCTGGAGGAGTAGTATGCTGAGCTGCTAATGTGGAATTCTAGCTTCCCCTAGCAGGGCGTAAAATACCTATGGTAAATATTTGGCCTGATTGATGGGAGAGTGTCTGAATTTTAAGTTCAAGCTTAAATGTTTCTGTAATACTGTAAGAAGATTATTTGTCAAATAAACAATGAGGTACATTAGGTATCTTATACAAAAGGATTGCATAGTACTGTGTTTGCTTCTGAGGTAGCAGCTATCTTAAGCAAGGGGCAAAGTTGAAAGAGATAATTCTTACAGCACTGCAACTTAAAATGTGGTCCCCAGGCCAGGTGCATTAGCATTACATGGTAGCTCGAAGAAATGCATATTCCTGGGCCACATTCTAGAAATACTGAATCAGAAATTCTGGGAGTGGAGCCTAGCAGTCTGTGTTACAGCAAGTGCTCAAGATGATTTTGATATATGCAAAAGTTGGAGAACCGTTGTTCTGCTGGCATTTGATTAATTAGTTCGTTCAACAAATATTTATTGGGTATATAATAAATTCTAGACTTTCCTTTTAGGCACTGATAGTACAGAAGCATGAACAAATAGTCAAACTCTTCTTTTCTTGCAGCTTATTTTCTAGTGAGCAACCTGGGTAGGTCAAAGGAAGTGAGGAATTCATTAGTTTGCGTATGTCATGTTGGGCCCTCAGGATGCCCTTTTAGTGACCATGATGTTTGAGGCAGGCTTGGCAGAATTTGCAGTGTAAGCATTTGGGAACTGAACTGAACTTCATTTGATAGGTTAAGTACTTTCCTTTTCATGGCCAGCTCTTCTGGGACTGGTTTAAAAATCTCTGTCTAGATTCTCAGATTCCATGACTTAACCTGAATGGGTAACTGATCTGCATATATTTGTTCCCCCATATAATTTGCTAATCATCTCTCTGCTTGTCATTCTAGTATGGGCAGTGGAAATGAATTGACTGGCATGATTTCCAACATCTGGGCTTTTACTTTTCAAAGGATTATCTTTGAACCAAATTGTATAAAGGACATATAACAGACATATAGTAGTTAATAGAGAGATGCCTTAGATTATTAAATAAGTATGAATAAGTATTCTTATCATGATAAATTGGAGGAATAGTAGGTCCTGAGCATTTGGTATTAGGTAGACTAGAATCAGTAGAAATTTATTACCTTTCATCAAATGTTTTTTCCCCAACTTCAAAAATTTTCAAAATAAAACCTACAAATAAGTCAGAAGACAAGTACAATAAGCACCTATATAAGATCCTTCAAGATTTACCATCTGTACTTCCTCTTTCTTGCTCTCCCTACACACACACACACACACACACACACACACACACACACACATACACACACCCTGTTTTGCCATTCCATTTGAAAGTTCAAGTTCAAAAAATTTTAATTTAATCTGGATCTCTTAAGACTAAGAACATTTGTCTAAGTTACCACAATTTCATTATCATTCCTAAGAAAATAAAATCACCCTTTTGTTTTCTCCACAACATTGACTTACTGAAGAGTTTAAGACATTTACTATGTGTCATCTCCCAGATTCTTGATTTGCCCGTTTCCTCTTGGTGCTATTTAATGTTTACCTCTATTTCCTGAATTTACTATGCACCGAAATTTAGGTCTAGAGGCTTGATTGAATTTCATCCAATGGTTGTTTGAATGTCTAATGTACCAGTCACAGTTCACTAAGCCAAACAGACAAGTGTTGGTCATGAAGCTCAAATTCTATTTAGGGAAGACATATATTAAACAGACATATTAGAAACCTATATAAAGATAATTTCCCCTAGTGGCAAAAGCTGTGATGAAAATTAAATATGATGATGTGACTGACTTAGTGACAGTTGATGGCAGAGGATAACCAAGCAAGATCTCATTGTGGAGATGGTATTTGAGCTGTGATCTGAATGGAAATAACAGGAAGTAGGGGAGAGGGGCAAAGAATATCAATTTGCTAAACCCACTGACTGAAACAGAAACTTCTTGGAGTATGTTGAATTTCATGAGTTTGTTGAATGAAGGAAGGGAAATCTTTGGATATACTTGAGAATTTTAGGAGGATAATCATGTGAGTCATTGGACATGGGTTTGTGACAAATCCAGTATTCCACTGTGAAAGTAGAGAAGGTTGGAATTATTCTTAGTTTTTCCTATCCCTTCAAAATGTGTGTCCTTCTGTTATTCACATCTGTTTTTAAGACTTGCTGGAGTCCACTCTGGATGCATTTAGGAATATAACTGTATTAAATGTATACAGATAAATATGAGTAATGACATTTATAGTGAATACAGGGGAACTGGAGAAGATGCTTTTTTGAACAGTTTTCATTTCATTTCTTGGCAGAAAGGCAGTATGAAACTGGGTATTTATTATGCCATAATAGTACAGTGGATAATTGTCTCAGATGAAATATCTACCTACCTACATAGTACACATGTAATAGGAGGTATCTGGTCCATGGTTGATTTCTTAGCTAGCGTTTGACAGAGCCCATGGGTGAGATTTTGATACCTGTCAAAAAGGTTAAAGGAAGTTCTGTCTCTGGTTGTACATGGAAAGGGAGCTGACTAAGCTCTGGCTGTTGAAAGAGAATCCTCAGAGAGAGAAACACTGGAGCAACTGACATGCCTCATAGCTGTTCCCCATTAACTGTTCCTCATGATAAGCCTCAGTCTGCCCATCTGTGGAACCCATCTGTGAATTGTATTTATTGAAAATGCTTGATGAATTGATGTGTCAGGAAACACAACTAAAAAAGAAGACATTCACCAGTCATGTACTATTTCTGGGGATTCGTAATCAACTAATGGTTCAGTGCAAGTTGAGTTCTATTTTTGATTTATGACTTTCTCAGTAAAATGCTATATGTGTGCGTGCATTAGGTGCTTGTGCTTGCCCTCAAGAAGGACCAAAGAGGATGAATACATTGTTCCATTAAATTCAAGCACATTTCAGAAATGTTTGGAGTTAATTTACATACTTTCAAAAGGCTGTGGCATGAAGCATTGCTGTCCACTAAAAGTTTCAGGGATTATGGAAATATATGCATTGTCCCGTATAATAACCATTATCCACATGTGGCTGTGGAACAAAAGTCAACAACTAATTATTCAGTCTGCCAGCTTGATTATTTTATTCTTGGATTCTGATTATTAGTATATTTTCTTGTGTTTAAATGTGCACCAGTTCCCACTCCCCTGCCCTTCCTTTCCCCTCCTGGTTTTACACACACACACACACACACACACACACACGCACGCACACACGCACTAACTTATTGCTAAGCATTAAAATTTTTTTATATCCACACTTCTTGAAGTAGTACTATGTACATATTATGTAAGTTATGTCAAAGTTTTCAGCATTTGTTCTCCTTTAAAATTGAGAACCTGATTTAGATTCTCAAAGGTAATTGGTGTCTTCCATGGTGGTCAAATCCTTCTCCTTAATCTTCTGGTAGTATCTCCATTATTATCAGCCCTTGAGTTAAGATTGCTCTTTAGCCTCTTTGGTGCTGCATTATCTTGAGTGTCTTTTTCCATTGGTCTTTTCCTCGTTTTTCCAGTGTCCTTCAACATTAACGGTTATCTGGGTGCCTGGGTGACTCAGTCATTTAGCGCCTGCCTTCAGCTTAGGGCATGATCCCAGGGTCCTAGGTTCGAGCCCCGCCTTGGGCTCCCTGCTTGGGGGAAGGCCTGCTTCTCCCTCTCCCATTCTTGTGTTCTTCCATTGGGCTTGTGTTCCCTTTCTTGCTGTGTCTCTCTCTCTCTGTCAAATAAATAAATACAATCTTAAAAAAAAAATTAACTGGTATCTCCTACAGCTCAGATTTGCTCTCCTGGATTCAGCCAAAAGCTCTGATTAAGTGTTTTTTTTAAAGGAAATATATCCAGTCTGGATCTCTCCAATCGTCTGTCTGAAAATCTCATACTTTCTCCTTGAAATTTATTGTTCGATGGGTAAAAATCCAAGTTTAATATTAAAACAACTTATAATTTCATTAATAATCAAAATTAACCCCCATCCTGTGTTGAAAATGCACCACTATGTTTCCTGTTACCCAAAGTTGAAGGCTTGGTCACCTTTACTTTCCACACTTAGTCTCTCTCTAACAAGGTCAACATATGCTGGCAATTTTTTTTTAAATAAACTATGTAATGTTTCATGAATTTGCATGTCATCCTTGCTGAGCAGTCATGCTAATCTCTGTATCATTCTAATTTTAGTGTGTACTACTGAAGCAAGTACAATTTTTCCTTCTAATGGATGTTGGGTTATAAGTAGTTTCCTTTTCCACTACCCATATCTTGGCTTAGGTCTTCTTTGGGTTATGTGTGCATTATTTCAGTTTCCTAATTAGACTTAACTTTTCAGTCTCAGTTGAGGTTGTACTAACTATCCCATTTCAATCTCTTCTGCTTTTTCTTCATGATCTACCCTCTGGGTATGTTGGCTTAAACAACGGTTGCAGAATCATTCTTACTTTTCCACCCATATGCTTTTGCTTAATACTACTAGCTCTGCCAAAAATTGAATTTTCTTATTTTTGTATTTAGATCCTCCTTGCCTAGATTTTTAAAGTTTTGTTCTTTTTTTTTTATATATATTATTTACCATCTGTGTATTGAGTTCATACCTTTGCAGGCATGAGCTTTGTGCTTAACTCATATAATAAGTGGATCTCTGCTTTCAAGGAGCTTAACATTGTTACAGGGAATCAATCTGATAGGTAAATAAACAGTTGTGGTACAGTATGATAAACTTTCATCTCATCATCATCTAGAAACCATCCCAAACATGTGTTTCTCTAAACTCATAAATACTACTCCTTGGTCACTTAATTACATTACTCATTTTTGTCTTGTCACCTGTTGATTTTACTATTTTGTGTTAACCTTATTTCCTCTGTTAGATTATAAACTCCTTGAGGGCAGAGAATACATTATACCACTGAATATACGTTATATCCCCTAGCCCATAATATTTCATATAAAAAGTACATATTAAGTACCTGGAAATTTATAAGAGAGATGAATTTTACCTTTGGGAATCTTTGCACTGCATAACCATTTTTCTGTCTATATAAAATACAGAAATGTGGTGAGAGACTGTGAGGTTTGTTTGTACTCACTTTATATTAAATGATGGTTTTAACCCTGGAAATTGAATTCTTACGCTATTTAAAACATAATCTGTTGTCAAATGAATAAATAAAATCTTTAAAAAACCCCCATAATCTGTATTATGAAATGTTAGGTGCTTATACTTAAGATTTCCCCTGATACAAAATACTTACTAAAAATGAAATATATGGGTTGGAATTGTATTTCCAAACTAGTATGAAATTTATGAAATGTATATTAATACTCAGAAGCCAAGAGTAAAGTATTGTAATTGTTAGGCTATAAAACCAGATTTTGATTTTGTGAAAATAACTAGTTTTGTATAATTGTAGTTGGATTTTTGAAGCCCTAATTGGATGGAGCAGATTTTTCTAATAGAATAATCTTTAAAAGTAAATATAAGTGAACTATAGCCTTTTAACATTTTCATCAATTAAAAAAACCTCTGGGGGCGCCTGGGTGGCTCAGTGGGTCAAACCCCTGCCTTTGGCTCAGGTCATGATCTCAGGGTCCTGGGTAGAGCCCCGCATTGGTCTCTCTGCACAGCTGAGAGCCTGCTTCCCCGTCTCTCTCTCCCTCTGCCTGCCTCTCTGCCTACTTGTGATCCCTGTCAAATAAATAAATAAAATCTTAAAAAAAAGTTGTATTTTAATCTAATTCTGGCTTATTTCCAGATGTTGGTTATAATACTTTCTGGTAAATTAACTTTCATTGAAACTTTTGTCTCTTTGCTTTTGGTTAATTTTAAAAGTAACTTCATTAAAGCTTAATTGATGTAAGCCACGTAATAAAGTATAAAACTCGATACATTGGGGTATATGTATATGCCAGTGAAGCCATCACAACAGAAATAATGAAAGTATTCATCACTCTTAAAAATTTCCTCATTCCTATAATTCCTTGAATCCCTCTCTTTCTCCCCACACCCCCAAAGGCAGACATGAATCTGTTTTCTGTCAGTATACATTTGCCTTTTTTGGAAGTCAGTGCAAATGAAATCTAGTAGTATGTGTGCTTTCTTGTCTGGTTTCATTATTTTTTTTAAACATTTTTTTAAAAAAAGATTTTATTTATTTATTTGACAGAGATCACAAGTAGTCAGAGAGACAGGCAGAGAGAGTGAGGATGGGGGGAGGCAGGCTCCCTGCTAAGAAGAGAGCCCAATGTGGGGCTCTATCCCAGTACCCTGGGATCATGACCTGAGCTGAAGGCAGAGGCTTTTACCCACTGAGCCACCCAGGTGCCCCTGGTTTCATATTTGTTTTAAGATTTATCCAGGTTACAGTGTTTAACACTAGGTACTATTTTTTATTGTTGAGTAGAAACACATCTGATTTTTTTTTTTAAAGATTTATATATTTATTTATTTATTTATTTGACAGCGGTCACAAGTAGGCAGAGAGGCAGGCAGAGGGAGGGGGGCAGGGAAGCAGGCTCCCTGCTGAGCCACCCAGGTGCTCCAACACATCTGATTTTTATATATCCATTGTGTATCCTCCAACTTTACAGAATTTGTCAATTAGGTCTACCAGTTCTTTTGATGGAATCTTTAGGGTTATATATATGTACCTATGATGTATATAATTTCATATTTGCAAATAGAGACAGTTTTACTTCTTCCTTTCCAATTTGGATTCTTTTTTTTTTTTTTCTTATGTAATTGTTCTGGCTGGGACTTAAGTACTATGTTGAATTGCTTAGTTTTCAGTGTATAGACCTTTTTACATCTTAAGTCAGATTTACCCTTAAATATTCCATACTTCTTATGATATTATAAATGGTATTTTTAAAATTTCTGATTCCGATCATTTATTGATAGTAAATAAATACAATTTAACAACAAGTTGATACTAAATAAAATATAGTTGGTTTTTACATATTGATCTTTAACCTGCATTTCAATTAACTCACTTATTCTAGTAGCTTTCTGTAGATTTCATTAGATATTTTTTATACATGATAATGATGACTGAATAAAGGGTTTTTATTTTTTTCCCCCTAATCTTGATGCTTTTCTTTCTTTCCTTTCCCTGATTGCACTGCCTAGAACCCCTAGTACACTGTTGAAGACAATGAGAATGGACATCCTTCTCCTCATCTGAGTAGGAGAGCATTTGGTCTTTCACTATCAAGTGTAGTGTTAGCTTCAGGTTATTTGTAGTTGCTCTTGAAAAACGTGGAGGAAGTTGTCTCTTTCTAGTTCTGAGAGTTTTTATTCAGAGAGGGTGTTAGGTTTTGTCAAATGATTTTTCCGCATCAGTGGTTAAGATCATGTGTTCTTGTTGTTGTTCCTTATAATGTTAATATGGTAGGTTACGTTGATTGATTTGTGAACCTTAAGACAATAGAGTATTTGGTCATCTCTGTTACTCTTCTTATATATTCTGGGAAACGTTAATGATCATACTATGTTGAAGATTTTTGCATCTGTTATCATGAGAGATATTGGTCTATAATGTATTTCAGTTTTTAGTATCAGGGAGTTCTGACCTCATAATTTGAGCTGCAAAGTATTCCTTCTTGTTTAATTTTTTGAAGATTTTATGTGGAATTTTTATTGTTCCTTAATTGGTACAATTTACTAAAAAAGCTATCTGTGACTAGTGTTTACATTCTGGGTAGATTTTTAGCTATAGATTAAATTTCTTTAACAGATTATTGAAGTCATCTATTTCTTCTTGAGTGAGTTTTGTTAGTTTTGTTAGATACTTTCATCACTTATGCACAATACCCAGTGCGTATCCCAAGTGCCTTCCTTAATCCCCATCACGCATTTAACCCATCCCTCCACCCACCTCCTCTCTTGGTAACCATCAGTTTGTTCTCTACAGTTACAAGTCTGTTTTGTGGTTTATCATTTTTCTTTGCTCATTTGTTTTGTCTCTTAAATTCCATAATGAGTGAAATCATATAGTATTTGTCTCTCTCTGATTAACTTATTTCACTTAGCATTATACTGTCTAGGTCCATCCATGTTGTTGCAAATGGCAAGATTTCATTCTTTCTTATGGCTGAATTCCATTGTATGTATATGTGTATTTGTATGTGAGTATGTGAGTATATATGTGTGTATCTCACATCTTCTTTATTCATTCATTTATCAGTGGATACTTGGGCTGCTTCTATAACTTGGCTTTTGTCAGTAATGCTGACATAGGAGTGCATATATCCTTTAGAATTAGTGTTTTTATATTCTTTGGCTAAATACCCAGTAATGTGATCGTAGGGTAGTTCCATTTTTAATTTTTCAGGCGCCTCCATCCTGTCTTCCTGACTGGCTGCACCAGGTTGTCTTGTCAAGAGTATACAAATGTTCCTTTTTTTCCACATCCTTGCCACACTCATTGTTTCTTGTGTTTTTTATTTTAGCCATTCTGTCAGGTATGATGTGATAGCTCATTTTGCTTTTGATTTGCATTTCCCTGGTGATGAATAATGTTGAGCATCTTTTCATGTGCCTGTTGGCCATCTGCATGTCTTTTTGGGAGAAATATCTGTTCATCTCTTCTGCCCATTTTTAATTGGATTATTTGTTTTTGGGTGTTGAGTTTTATAAATTCTTTATTTTGGAGACTAACCCTTTATTGGATATGTCATTTGCAAATACTTCCTCCTATTAAGCAGGTTGTCTTAGTTTTGTTGATTGTTTCCTTTGCTGTGCAAAAACTTCTTATTTTGGTGTAATCCCAGTAGTTTATTTTTGCTTTTGTTTCCCTTGCCTCAGGAGACCCATCTACAAAATTGTTGCTGTGGCTGATGTCAGAGAAATTACTGTCTGTATTCTCTTCTCAGATTTTTGTGGTTTCAGGTCTCACATTTATGTCCTTAATCTATTTTGGCCTTATTTTTGTGTATGGTGTAAGAGAGTGGTCCAGTTTCATTCTTTTGCATGTATCTGTCCAGTTTTCCCAGCACTATTTGTTGAAGAGACTTTCTTTTTCCCATTGCATATTCTTATCTCCTTGTTGGAGGTTAATTGATCATATAATTGTGGGTTTATTTCTGGGTTCTCTGTTCTGTTCTTGTCTTTTTTGCATGAGTACATTATTGTTTTGATTATTACAGCTTTGTAATGTAACTTGAAGGTCAGAATTGAGATGCCCTCAGCTTTGCTTTTCTTTTTCAAGATTACTTTAGCTATCCAGGGTCTTCTGTGGTTCCATACAAATTCTGCAATTGTTTATTCTAGTTCTGTGAAAAATGCTGTTGGTATTTTGATAGGGATTACATTAAATCTATAGATTGCTTTGGGCAGTAGGGACATTTTGTTTTATTTTTTAAATTTTATTTTTTCAGTGTTCCAAGATTCATTGTTTATGCATCACACTCAGTGCTCCATGCAATATGTGCCCTTCTTAACACTGACCACCAGGCTCACCCATCCTCCCATCTCCTCCTGCCAAAACCCTCAGTTTGTTTCTCAGAGTCCACAGTCTCTCATGCTTTGTCTCCCCCTCTGATTTACCTCAATTCACTTTTTCTTTCCTTCTTTAATGTCTTCCGTGTTATTCCTTATGCTCCACAAGTAAGTGAAACCATATGATAATTGACTTTCTCTGCTTCACTTATTTTACTCAGCATAATCTCCTCCAGTCCTGTCCATGTTAATACAAAAGTTGGGTATTCATCCTTTCTGATGGCTGTGTAATATTCCATTGTATATATGGACCATATCTTCTTTATCCATTTGTCTGTTGAAGGGCATCTTGGCTCTTTCTGCAGTGTGGCAGTTGTTGCCATTGCTGCTATGAGCCTTGGAGTACAGATGGACCTTCTTTTCACTACATCTATATCTTTGGGATAAATACCCAGTAGTGCAATTGCAGGGTCATAGTGTAGCTCTATTTTTAATTTCTAAAGGAATCTCTACATTGTTTTCCAAAGTGGCTGCACCAACTTGCTTTTCCACCAACAATTTAAGAGGGACATTTTAATAATATTTTTTCTTCCAGTCTATGAGCATGGAATATCATTCCAGTTGTTTGTGTTGTTTTCAGTTTCTTTCATCAGCATTTTATAGTTCCCAGAATATAGGTCTTTCACCTGTTTAGTTAAGTTTATTCCTAGATATTTTATTATTTTTGGTTTAATTGTAAATGGGATTGTTTTCTTAATTTCTCCTTTTGCCACTTCATTAGTATATGGAAATGCGGTGGATTTTGTATATTGATTTTATATCTGGTGCTTTTAACTTATTAATGTCTTTTTTAAAATGTTTATTTATTTGAGAGAGAGAGAGAGGAAGAGTGCACACAGGGGGATAGGCAGAGGGAGAGAGAGAATCTCAAGCAGACTCTGCTCTAAGCATAGAGCCCGATGCGGGGCTTGATCATATGACCATGAGATCCAGACCTCAGTCAAAATCAAGAGTTGGTTGCTTAATCAACTGAGCCACCCAGGCACCCCTAACTTATTAGCGTCTTTATATTTGAAGTGTATTTCCTATAAGAAGGACATAATTGAGTTTTGCTTTGGTCTCCAGTCTGACAAAATTTGACTTTTAATTGGACTATTTAAGGTATTTATATCCTTATGTTATTGTTGATAAAGTTTAAATGTGCAGGAGTAGGAGAAGCGGACTCCCTGCTGAGCAAGTTGCACAAACTGGGGCTTGATCCCAGGACCCTAGGATAATGACCTGAGCTGAACGCAGATGCTTAACTGACTTAGCCACCCAGGTGTCCCAAAATGTACCATCTTCCCCTTGTCCCACCTATTCTTTCTTTCTCTAGTTAGATAGAATGTATGATTCTCACTTGTCTCCTTGGTTAATGTATTAGCTATGATTCTTTGCTTTGTTCTTTTAATGGTCACTATTATTTATGATATCCATGTTTAATCACAGTCTACCTTCAAATGATATTATACTGCTTCACATATAATATAGGAATCTTACAATAGTATATTTCCATTTTTGACTCCCAACCTTTGTGATATTTTTGGTCATATCTTTTACTTTTTTTAGTATGTTATAAATCTCATGCTACATTGGTAAATATTATTTTGTTAGGCAGTCAGTTATTCTCTATGTAGATAAATAATAGGAGATGGCCTGTTTATCCATGTAGCTGTCATTTCTTGTATTTTTCATTCATTTATGTAGTAGGTTCTCCTTCCGTCTGGTATCATTTACCAGTATATCTGCTGGAAAGATTTTCTGTAACATCTCTTATAGTACAGTTTTGTTGGTGATAGATTCTTTCAACTCTTGTGTGTCTGAAAATGTCTTTATTTCCTTTTTTAAAAAATTAAATAGATTTTACTCTTTAGTTTTAAAACTGAGAGGAAGGTACAAGATTTCTCATACACTTCCTGCATTAAACGTGTAGACTTCTTCCCCCGGTTAAGAACATTCCCCACCAGAGGTATACATGTCCAACAAGTAATGAACCTGTACTGAAACATCATTATCACCCAGAATCCTTAGTCTACATTAGGGCTCACTCTTGATGTTGCAAATTCTGGGGGTTTAGACAAATGTGTAATGGCATGTATCCAACATTTGCAGTATGATACCGATTAGTTTCACTCCCTAGAAAGCCTGTGTTCTGCCAATTTACCCCTCTCTTCCCCCACCTCGGCCTACGGCTGATCTTTTTACTGTTGCCATAGTTCTGCCTTTTTCAAAATGTCATGTTTTTGGAATCTTGCAGTATGTAGACTTTTCAGATTGGCTTTTTTCACTTGGTAAGATGCATTTTGATAGCTCATTTCTTTCTTTTTTTTTTCTTTTTCTTTCTTTTTAAATCCTTTGTCTTTCTTTCAAGATTTTGTTTATTTATTTGAGAGAGAGAGTGAGAGAGAAAAAGAGCACAAGCAGGGGGAGCAGCAGTCAGAGGCAGGCTCTCTGTAGAGCAAGGAACCTGATGTGGGACTCGATCCCAGCACGTTGGGATCCCATGACCTGAGCTAAAGGCAGATGCTTAACCAACTGAACCACTCAGGCATCCCAGCTCATTTCTTTTTAGCACTGAATAATACTCCATTATTTATTTATAAATATTTATAAATACCATAGTTTATTTATCCTATTCATCCTACTTATCTCTACTGAGGGACATTATTTTTGCTTCCAAGTTTTGAGTAAAACTGTTACAAATATAAATGTGCAGGTTTTTGTGTAGACATAAGATTTTACCTTCTTTGAGTATGATTTTTCTTCATATTCAGAGGCTATGGCCATGATAGTAGATGTCCCAACTTGCACCTTTGGTCCACCTTTTCCAGTCCTAGCCTCCTGCTACTCCTAGCCTCTTGCTACTGGGGTCTAATCTCTTGATGATTCTATCTCTTATCCAGTGTTGACTTTTATTAAATACTGTTTAATATGATTTTATGGTTGATTCATCTTGTCTTTGGATTATGGATTCAGAGTTTTGAACTGGAATGTATATAATTTTCTAAAAGCCTATAAATTCTTAACCATAATTACCAAGTGTAGCCATTTGTTTTATTCCATTATTTCAGACTTAGGGACTCTCACAGCTCACCAGCATAATGGAAGTGAGGAATAATTTTGGTTAAATATATTTTAATTATAATTTTCTTTTTGTGTCCTTAAGAAATAATACTATGACTGTACATTTATTACTTTAATGTCTTAAAGTTTCTTAAAATATATTTGCTTATATTTGCCTACTTTGCTATATTTGCTTAATAGGGCTCTCTTAATTCTAAAAACTAAATATAAATGTATCAAGTATCAACCAGCAAGTTGCAGAAAGCTCACTTTTATTGAACTGGACTTCTTAAACATGAGGGATTTTAAGGCTTAGTTATATGGATTTAGTTATTACATATAATAAAATGTGGTTATCATGTGGACTAACTTGGCAAGCCATTATAAATATATGAGAAATTATATGGCAACAAGGGTCAGGAAGTTTTGAGAATGTTTTCAATTTGCCAATATAGGAAAGGCTGACCTGATGCTATAATGTCCAGTTGGATAGGATGACTTTGGAAAATGCTGCCTTGAGCAGAACTGTGGTACACTGAAAATGTGGGTCCAGGGATTGAGCCCCAAATTGGGCTCTCTGCTAGTTGGGGAGCCTGCTTCCTCCTCCTTCATGCCATATGAAGTTGATAATCATCTTACCTTCCGTATTATAAATCTTTGGTTATCTGAAAGGTGCCTTATGAAATCCAAATTCCACCACCTCTTATCCTCGATGGCTAAGATTAATTATTTTTGTCCTCCCCCACAACCCTGGCACCGCTTTACTATATTTGTTATATTTGTGTATAATGCACATTGGAGTTTTTCTGTAGGTTTTTAAAAAAATAGTTAAAAATTATTTAAATATTTAATTAAATATTTAAAAAATAGTTAAACCCTTTGGCTTACAGAATGTTTCTAAATTTGTAATTGATAAATTAATAGAGTCCAACTAACTATAGACTTTGCTTTAGAAGATTTTAAATACAGTCGTTTCATTAATCAAAGGATTAGTTGGGTAAGTTTATCATAGTTTGAATGGAGAAATAGCAAAGAAATATAAATATTACATACTTTATTAATTACTAGCAATGGCCCCATCCTTGTCTTTCCTATCACCAGTAGTTACTGTACATTAATATAGCACTGTGGATTGCCATATCTTTAAAGAGAATTAACTTCTACAGGACCTGATTTCAAGCACTTGGTGACAGTAGTTTATTTTGCTGTCAGCAAAATAAGTAAGTATCTCGACATTCCAGACCCCATAGAATTCCTATAGCCATTCTTGGGAGCTGACTCTATTGACATCTTGGTCACTTGGCAATTACAGCCTTTGCATGAGAAGCTGCTGTTCTTTCTCATGCATTTTTTCTCATGCATTCTAAATACTAGGAATACCAAGTCTGATTCAGAGCTCCTGTCAAATTCTCTAGACTCCTGACATATGAGCCATTGGTTAGTAGTTTCAACTTAGCATTTTCAGTGTACCCATACTTCAGTTTTTTTGTAAGGGTTTCTAGAGCTGAAAAGGTGGCCTGGAGGTGAGATGGTGGGGAGAAAGCGACAATTTCTATTAGTAAATCTGAAAGTAATTAGGATTGGTTTAAAAATTATTTTCATGGGGCACCTGGGTGGCTCAGTGGGTTAAAGCCTCTGCCTTCGGCTCAGATCATGATCTTAGGGTCCTGGGATTGAGCCCCAAATTGGGCTCTCTGCTAGTTGGGGAGCCTGCTTCCTCCTCCTCCTCTCTCTCTCTCTGCCTGCCTTTCTGCCTGCTTGTGATCTCTGTCAAGTAAAAGGAAAAAAGATTAAAAAAAATTTTCATTATTTTATATTTATATTTATATCATATTTTCATAAGCAAAATTGTTCATTCATCTGATTCTGTGATCCTTGGGCCTAAGAAATGGACAAAGAACCCTTGTTAAATTTGCAGAGGAGTATGGTATTCTCCTTTTTCTAGTAAACATTGGGAGGGATTTTGGGGGCTTTTCACATCATATCTCACAAAGTCAAAAAACCAAAGGAGGGCTGATTGTTTATAAGCTAAGAATATAATCATCTCATGGCATAAAAATTTCCTTGGGTTGTTTTTTGACAGCAGTAAGATGAATGGTTTAATGATGTATCTTAATTGTAATTTATAATTATGCCTTTGAATGCTGTCATAGAAATTATTTCATGTATTGGGAAGTCACAGTGATGTGTTCATATAAATGAAAGACAGTTGATACAGGATTAGATTTTTTTTAACAAGATTTTATTTATTTGAGGGAGAGGGAGAGTCCATCAGGAGAAGGAACAGAGGGAGAGGGAGGGGAAGGGGGAAAAATCTCAAGCAGACTCTGAGCTGAGCATAGAGTTGGACATGGGACTCTTCGTGACCCTGAGATCATGATCTGAGATTTCAAAACCAAGAACCAGTGGCTTAGTTGACTGAGCTACCCAGGTGCCCTTGCAGATTAGATTTATTTAATGTTGTTTTAAGAGTAAAAACTAAGGTCATTGACTAAAACTTACAGAAATGGAAGGAAGAATTTACTAGGAAATGGAATTATTTAAGAAAAAAAAAAACAACCATGGAATTAGCTCTCCCTCTAGGTAGTGAATTGCTTTTTTTTTTTTTTAAAGATTTTATGTATTTATTTGACAGAGAGAAATCACAAGTAGATAGAGAGGCAGGCAGAGAGAGAGAGAGAGGGAAGCAGGCTCCCTGCTGAGCAGAGAGCCCGATGCGAGACTTGATCCCAGGACCCTGAGATCATGACCTGAGCCGAAGGCAGCGGCTTAACCCACTGAGCCACCCAGGTGCCCAGTGAATTGCTTTTTGCTAGATTGGATGGTCAGTATCGGGGCAGGTAGCCTCTGATACCATTTTCATTTATTGATATTTAATATTTATCTACATTACAGTAAGAAACTCATAGGCTTCCCAGGATAGATAAACTCAGCTTACGGCAGTGGAGTCGTGGTGCCAGTGGCAAACTAAAAATGCCTTCTGTACTTAAAGTTATTTAAATTCAAGTAAAAATGAAGTCCATTGTGCTGGCCAAATAAAACTTGTCATTTGGCTAACCACTGGATCTATTGTAGTAGGCATATTCATATGCTGGATTTTTAATTTTATCATTAAAATCAGTACAGCATTATTCTTGTTTTATAAATAAAGGACCCGAGATTAAGGGAAGTTGCTTAATTCATCTGTTTGATAGCTGCCATTCAGTGGAAGAGTTTAGGATCAAACTCCAAGTATACTGTATCATGGTTAATTCATTTAATCTTCCTGGTAACACAGACATTAAGAAGTTACATCATTTACCTGATGGTCAGGTAGTTTTTGAAAAACCCAAGCTGGTACAATGACCACTGTATTTATTCCAGGTCAATTTGGATTCTTTCATTAACATCTG
This sequence comes from Mustela putorius furo, assembly GCF_011764305.1. Taxonomy (NCBI): domain Eukaryota; kingdom Metazoa; phylum Chordata; class Mammalia; order Carnivora; family Mustelidae; genus Mustela; species Mustela putorius. Next base: position 45,214,935 of record NW_025421294.1, on the reverse strand, counting down.
TTGATGCCAGTGCCATTGTATAGACGAGACAGTGGTTCCTTGGGGAGGGTTAGTATATATAATTACAGGTTTTGTGTCACAAGGAAAAGAGAGAAGGAGATACAAGCTTATTTAAATAAAATAGTTGACCACAAATAAAGTATGGTGAGAGTGTGTAGTGGGTTAGTATCTCCCCAAAATTCACATCCACTCAGAACCTCAGAATGTGACCTTATTTGGAAATAGGGACTTTGCAGCTATAATTAGTTAAGAATCTAGAAATATAGATACAATGAATGATGCATATAAGGATGAAATTATCCTAGAATTAGGGTGGGCCCTAAATTCAATTACTGTTACCCTTAAAAGAGCAGTGGACACGGAGGCAGAGGACAGGCACAAAGGAGGTAGAGATACAGAGAAGACCATATAAAGCTGGAGGTAGATACTGGAATTAAATGTAGCTACAAGACAGGTAATGCCAAATGGTGCCAAGGATTGTGACAGCCACCAGAAGCTAGGATAGAGGTAAAGGACAAATTGTTCCTCAGGGCCTTTGGAAAGAACCAGCCTGATTCCTTGATTTCAGACTTCTAGTGTTCATAAATGTGAAAGAGTAGATTTCTGTTGTTTTAAGCCATACAGTTTTGTGGTATTTGTTTATAACAGCCTCAAGAAACTAAATGGTGAGATACTCTAAAAACGTCTGCCTTTCCCTTCCCTTCCCCTCCACTCACCCATATAGTGTATGCTTCATAGCTTTGGGTTTCTGAAAATAACTCCACTAGAATTCTGCTGAAGCATATTCTTAATAGATTCCTATCAAAATAAAAATATGTTACCTGGGAAAAGTAACATATCAAGTATTAACATAATAGCATTCTCTAAAAAATGATGATTACTTTTAATATCTTAGTATAGAAGCTCTTATGCTGATTCAGACAGTATCTTAACTGGATTTGAGAGAGGATATTTGAAGGTAAAAGTCAAATGCTTCTGGCTATTAGTTTCTGAGAGTTGCAATTATTATAAATCATGGATATATCTTTAAAGCATATTTTATATCATATTAATGTACTGAAACTCATGGTGATACAGAATACTTGATTATAGTTTGCAGCCCAAAGGAAGGTATTTTAAGAGCAGTAGATTTAAATTTGGTATTGAATGTGTTCTCTATTTTTCAAGTATAGTAGGACTGCAAATTCATGTGCTAACTGAAAATCTGAGAAGATAATTAAGCCTATATTTCTTACTACTTTAGGTTACTTGGAAGTGTAAATATTTTAATGGCTACAATTTCTATCTACTTTCTCTTCGGGTGCTTGTGTGTAGGCCTTATTAAACATAAAGAAATGAACTCAGTCTAAATTTATGACAAATCTTTTTATTCATAATAGAATAAAGCACAATTTTTACTTCCTCTGCATAAAATGTGCATATATCTCCCATATAAATTTGAATTATTTTTCTCATTTTCTTAGGGATGGTGATTTCTTAAGAAAAATTCTAGCAAAACTTCAGAAGTGATATTGAGAGAGGGGGACCAGGGATGAATGATGAATTTAGGTGTTATTTCTTTCTATCTTTTTTTTTTTTAAGTCCAAGATTTATACTAATAGCTCATTTGTACTATTGGTACAGGACTTCGAAATTTGTTGTATTTTCTTATTCTGCCTTACTGGTTTCTGTGAAAATTATTTATATATTACTCTAGATTATGATTTCTTAACATTGCATCATGAACATTTTACCCCAGGTAATTCTTTGTTTTGGGGTACTGTCTTGTGCATTGTAGGATGTTTAGCAGCATTTCTGGTTTTACCCACTAGATGCCAGTAGCACTCCCTAAGAGTGACAACCTGGAACCTCTCCAGATAATGCCAAATGTCCCCTGAGTAGTATCACCCCTGATTGAGAAACACTTAAGTTTGTATATATATATTTTCTCCTTGATGTTAAATCTCTCAAAGGATTTTCTGAGGATTTGGGAATAGTTGGTTGCATCCTTTGATTTGCCTCGTATCACTGATATTATAGACTATTGGAATTTTAGGTTAATTCCAAAGCTTCATTATACAAATTTAAAATTTGAGATTCAAAAAGCTATGACTTGCCTTATTCAGCCACAGAATGGTAGCAATTTTTCTAGACTCTGTCACCCTATATCTTATAATATCTTAAAATTCTCATTATTTTCCCCCAATTTAGGATTCACTAATGCTATTATACATTTTAATTTTTCTTTACTTTCATGTCTAAAAATGTCTTCTACTTTGTTTCTGCATTTCCTTCTTCATTATTTAGAGTTCCAGTGTCTCCACTCTGCTTCATGGATATTTCTAGTTTAGTGCAGTAGAAAAATTAATATATTTCTTTTTCTTTTTTGCATTTGCATCATAATTTAGGTGCATTAGATCTTTTTTTTTCATATTTAATCCTTTAATTCATTCTTTAGTTTAGCAAGTATTTATTGAGTGTTTTCTAGAGTCAGGCCTTGTGTAAGATTCTGAGCATCTAGTAATGAATAAGGCTGCTTGTAGCTATTGAACTGAAGAAATTTTTTTAAAAGATTTTATTTATTTATTTGACAGAGGAAAGAGATCACAAGTAGGCAGAGCAGCAGGCAGAGAGAGAGAGGGGGGAAGCAGGCTCCCTGCTGAACAGAGAGCCTGATGAGGGGCTCTATCCCAGGTCCCTGAGATCGTAACCTGGGCTGAAGGCAGAGGCTTAACCCACTGAGCCACCCAGGCACCCCAAGAAATTTTTTTTAAAAAGATATATTTATTTATTTGAGAAAGAGAGGGAGCACAAGCAGGAGGGCAGAGGGAAAGGGAGAGAGAATCCGCAGCCGACTTCATGCTGAGTGCAGAGCCCAACATAGGGCTCAATACCAGGATACTGGGATCATGACCTAAGTGAGTCAGACACTTAATCAGCTGAGCCACACAGGCGCCCCAAACCAAAGATAACTTTTGATAATTTTTGTATCTTCGTAGGGCATTAATCAAAATTTTTTTGGTTTATTCTTTCTTATACCCCTCATTTGTTGAAATCTGGTTATGTCACCATTAGCAGGTCTGCTACTTCTCTTCTTTCAGGTTCTTTAGTTTTGTTTGACAGCACTTTAAATATTACTGTATGGCCGGTGGGGATCAGTCTTCCTACTCATGAACATCCGATTATTGTCTTCTCCTACTTCTTTAGAGGAACTATACCTACTGTTCTCTTTTAAAAAGTGAAGTCTTATTTTGTCATTCCCTTACTTAAATATCTAGTTCTCTGAGGATTTGCTGGTGCATTGTTGGCTGACCATGATAAAATTTTTCAGTCTGTCACCTGAGCCACTTTACTGTGCAGAATAGTGCTGTATGATAGAAATAGTTATGTGAACCACATACGTGCTTTTAAGTTTTCTAGTAGTCACATAAAACAGATAAAGAATTGAAATTAATTTTTGTACTAAGTCTTTGAAACCCAGTGTTTTTGTTAAATACTTTTTTTTTTTTTTTTTTTTTTTTTTAGAGAGAGAGTGTGCATGCACGGGAGGAATGGGAGGGGTAGAGGAGAGGGAAAGAATCTTAAGCAGTCTCCATTCTCAGTGCAGTTGGGCACCATTCCATGACCCTGAGATCATGACCTGAGCCATAATCAAGTTGGATGCATAATGGGCTGAGCCACCCAGGTACCTCAGAATCTAGTGTTTATTTATACTTATATCACATGTCAATTTAGACTAGCCATATCACAAGAATTCAAAAACTGCTCTTGACTAATGGATGCTATTGGATGGCAAGATTTAGAAAATTAACTATTCAGGTCCACCACACCCAAAGTGCAGAAAGTGTTCCGAAGTGTTCCTAAGATTGGTATACCCACCCTACTACAGAGATATGTTACTGTTCTGTTGTTCTTTAAGTTTTTTCATTTTGTTATTGAAAAACCCAGTTGAGTATGTGTTCCATGGGAAGGAAAGGGTTATTTCTGTTGGATTCCTCACTGTAGTGAATGTAATAGTCTGGGGTTTACACTAAACTATTATGTCCCTATAAAGCATGCTGTACATCTCCTAACAAGACTGTCATTCATTTTTTCAATAAATCCTGCACATGGGTATTTGGGTCTGTGAACTGACAATTGATTTACTGCCTGGAAAATTATTCTTTATTGATTTATATTACATGGAGGCGACTGCAAATCTATAGTGTCTCTAATCAGAGAGAAAATGCTAGTGTCATTCTTATTGAGACAGGCAATTCCAAGTAGGCGAATAGGAGGTTTAGCACCTCCTGGTGACATCTACATATTATTCAATTATGAATTCTAGTAATCTGTAATATATAAAGCAGTGAGAGCAGGATAATTAATTGAAAAAACCCCCAAAGTGTCCTTTATACAAACAGGTATTTTAAATGTCAATTTGGCATTCTCTTTCTGTGTGGAATTGGATACCTTGGCTTGATTTTTTCCTGAAGATTCTACATCATATCTAGATTGTTATCTGTATGTTGAAAATGCAGAAGTGCCTTAAATGAGTAAAACCTCTGAAATGGAAAGTGTTCTAAGTTGATTAATCAAGTTAGGGAAGGTTTCTAAAAACTGTATTAAAATTATTTATGTAATTTCTATGAGTTCAGGAAGCTCGCTAAGGTTGGGAAGGGGCTGAGATCACCTGCCAGCTTCGTTTTGCAACCAGTTCTAATCAAGAGGCTTCTGTCTAGAACATAACTGACTTTAATTAATCAATTGATTTTAAAAAAGATTTATATAGTTTAGAGAGAGAGAGAATGGAGAGGTGGCAGAGGGAGAGAGTGAGAGAGTTGTAAGCAGACTCTGCACTAAGCACAGAGCCCAGCATGGGGCTTGATTAGAGGATCGTGAGGCCATGACCTGAGCCGAAACCAAGTCAGACGCTGAACTGATTGTGCAACTCAGGTGCCTCTAACCTACCTGAATTTAATTTAAATAAAAAACCCAAAATACAGCAGCATGTTAGATTATTGCTTGGGCAGAGGGCAATGGAATCTGTAGGATTGCTACATATATAAACCCTCGGTATGTGAATTGGTTTTGGAGGATCTACAGCTTTCCCGAAATTGTATGCAGAACATGTGCATGTACATGGTTTGAATATGCTTTCCCCACTACCCATCCCTCTGGGAGAGGGTCTATATATCAGATTCTTAAATTTATCCAGGACCTTAAAAAAAAATCTCAGATATGCATAGCAGATTTACTGTTGAATCCATATGTGGCACCTTGTACAGTGCTTAGCCGTTAGCAGGTCAATAAATATTTGTTGGATAAATGAACACTCTTAGCTTATTTCAGCACATCAGGTGAGTTTCCTGGAATACTGGTAGCTTGTCTAAGGGAATTTTTTTTACTTTTCTTAGTTTCTTTTTTTTTTTTTTAAGATTTTATTTATTTATTTGACAGAGAGAAATCACAAGTAGACGGAGAGGCAGGCAGAGAGAGAGAGAGGGAAGCAGGCTCCCTGCTGAGCAGAGAGCCCGATGCGGGACTCAATCCCAGGACCCTGAGATCATGACCTGAGCCGAAGGCAGCGGCTTAACCCACTGAGCCACCTAGGCGCCCATACTTTTCTTAGTTTCTTATAGTGCCAACAAAATGTAGTCACAGCTTAACAGTATTTATGTCTATTGGGAAGCAAAGATTACCATTTGGGATTTGGAGCTCCAGCTTTTGATATGATTATGCCAAGTGACATTTTTTTCATTCCTTATAGCTTGTCTTTCTCCTTCTCTTATTTTTCTGCCCTGCTCCCAAATCTTTCTCTTCTTTTGATGCACTCTAAATATGGAAGATCAAGTAGGAGGTTGGGAAGATTTCTGCTGTGAAATTTAATGGTGAAAGATACTGTTTAGTCATCCACTCAAAGACACTTTTATTCAATGGGAAATTAAAATTCATTTATTTATTCAAAAGGCATATATTAATTGTGAGCTACATTCTGTATGTGGCCCTGGGGACACAGCTGCAACACATACAGACCTTGTCCTTATGGTGCTTACGATTTAATATGGCAATAACAAAATACAGATTTTTAGCCAAAGGCTTAGTGTTTTGGTTATATGTCAAGAAATTTCACTAGTGCAGTTTATTACCTTGATCTCTTTTGAACCAAGTGTATTTTAAGTGCTAAAAGCTTTTTGTTGGTGCTTGCAGGCTCATTGTGAGGCCTAGAATGACATACAGAATCCCTGGGAGCAGAATCTGAACAGTAGAACTTGCTCTTTGTCTACTGGCCGCTTTTCTGAGGTGCAGGGGAGTGGGTTAAGGCTTTTTTGAATATATACAAAGCCAAACTACTCCTTTCTTCCTCTATTTTTCTGTCTCACAACCTAAGACAGCAAAGACAAAAGCACTGTCTTCCCTATATGTAATCTGTAATTCTATACTTTTCTGCAATGAAGGACATGTCTGGATCTTTTATTTACCATATAGTGTACCATTAGGTTTAGTATTTTTTCTCATTCTATTACTTTTTTTTTTAATCCAAATGACAGAGATATGGGGTCTTTAAAAACTGAAAACTAGATATTTTTTGGTGGTTGTAGACAAGCAATTTAATGAAAATGCTACTGAAATGTTTTTCCTCTATGAAAACTAGTAAATCAATTACAAAAGCAATTTCCTTACACAGTATGATTTTATTGTGTTTGACCAGGGCATTTGATAAGTATTAGTTCTTGCTGGGAACAAAGAGTAAATTTTATTTCAAGCTTTTCTTTCATGCAAAAAGTGAGAGAAGTATCAGAAGGGCAGTTGGTCACTGGTCTTACCTGGTGGTGTGCATAGAGGATGAGGGAATCTGTGGGCTGGCCTGACTGCTTCACTGTCTACACTGAGAGATGCAAGAAAGAGACCTGTTTTCTAATAAAAATGGGGGAAATGTTGGCAAATTCTCTTACCTGGGCTTATTTCCTGTAGGTGCAGGTATTGTGGTATTTCTTTTTAATTCTTCCTGAAAGAGTTTTCTTCATTAAACAAACAGCATGCCCAGTCCCAATTCAGACTAAACAAATAAATGTACAAAAGAGAGAGAAAAATCTATTTTTGATGTGTGAACATATTGGAATGGAGGGTTAGTAGCTATGGATTTTAGTTCTGTCCCTGAACTTGGTGTATAGATTGTTGTTGGTCCATATTTATAATGCCCCACACCAAAAAAAAGCTTACAAACAGTATACTGTGTGTCTGTTATTTTCCTGGGATTCATGTGACACATGTAACCCCTCTCTTTGCCCCCAGTGTTTTATTTCACCCATCGAAGATTGAGGATATGCTGTGTAGTAGTTAAGAGTCTGGGTATCTCTAAGCCTCTTTTTTCAGCTATAAAGTGCTGACTGTAATATTATCTATGTCATTATAACTTGTAGAGTTTTAATGAGAATTAAATGAGATAATGATTTTGCTCAACAGATGTTAGCCACAGAAAGTGCTGGAATGAATGTGACATGGTATTTTATTTTGGGAATATAACAAAAAAAGCTATAACAATTTTTTGATGACTTACCCTCTTCTTCCCCATTCCATGCTCAGTCAGAAGGTACTCCTTTCTCAAAGTTGTCTCAGTGCCTTCTATAGTACCTTTAGTACATTATATTCAATCTATGTATTTACCAGCCACCGCCATCTCCCATCATGCAAGCTCTTCCATGACATAGTCTATCACTTAATGTTTTTTCAGCATCTGCTGCTATTCTTGGAACACAGAGAATTGAAAATGTTTTTAAAACAAAGAACAGAAATCAGGAAAAAGCTAAGAACTGAAGTAATCCTTTGAAGACAGTGTGAGATATTAAGTGCAAGAGATGAAGATATTTAAGATAATGGCAACAGAGTAGAGGCCAGGGGTGGGGAGAGGGGAGGAAGGAAAAAAGAAGGTGAACTTAGGGGGGTCAGTTTGGACAGAACGTATTTAAAATAGGCTAAAGAACAACGTAACATCTATGTTTTAGGAAGAGGGTCAAAACAGATACACATTTTCTTTTTTTCTTTCTTTTTTTTTTATAAAGATTTTATTTATTTAAATGACAGAGATCACAAGTAGGCAGAGAGGCAGGCAGAGAGAGAGGAGGAAGCAGACTCCCTGCTGAGCAGAGAGCCTGATGCGGGGCTTGATCCCAGGACCCTAAGATCATGACCTGAGCCGAAGGCAGCAGCTTAACCCACTGAGCCACCCAGGTGCCCCGACATTTTCTTGATAAGAGATAGATCTTCAATGGTAGCTTGAGAATTTGGTAGGAATTTGGGTTTGGGGGATAAATAGGAGTCCACATAATTGATCAGGTTTTAGTGAATTATAATTAGTGTTATATGAAGGCTGTGTAGGTCTTAATAAATTTAAAGCAGAACCCTAAACCTCTCAAGGAATTTGCAGTATAATTTGAGGCACAGGGCCTGAAATCTGATGTGTATGAGATAAGAAGAGTTAGTGGTACCTGATAACCTTTTGGTTGGGGTATTCCTAAGATTCATTCAATAAATATTCAGCGATAAGTTGTTGTTTTCTAGGCACCTTGCTAGGAGCTGGTCTTTCAGCAGCAATCATAATAAAAATAGTCCCTGATCTAAAGGAGCTTTTGGTCTAGTAGGGTAGGCAGAAAATTATGTATGCAATATATTGGTGTGAAACCAGCTATGGGTTTATACAGGTGGAGCATCCAGTGTAAGGGGTCAGGGAAGATTTCCCCAAGAGGTAATGCATAAGCTGGTATCTGAAGGATACATAGGAAATAGCTACAGAAAAGGAGGAGAAAAGACTATTTTGTATAGAGAAAGTGAAAAAAATTTCAGTGAGGTTGGAAGGTAAAATTCAATGAGGTTGGAAGATAAATATCAAGGAAATATCTAGGAGAAAAATCAGGGCCCAATCATGCAGGTACTTGTAAGCTAAATAATGAAGTCAGAATTGTATGTATAAAAACCTCTCTCTACATAATTTGCAGAATGATTTGAGGGGCCAAGAATAAATGCCAAGAGGTCATTAGGAGGCTTTGGGGGAAATCCAGGTGAGAGAAAATTGTGGTCTGAGCTGGATCAATTAGAGTGGGGACTTGGAGATCGATGAACATAAGAGATATTTAGGAGTAGATTCGACAGGTATGAATTGATTAGAGGTGTGGTGTTAGGAAGTGGTAGAGATTGAAATTTCATACTGATGTTTGCTTGTGTACCTCAGTGGATAGAAGTACAGTTATCTGAAATGAGGAGCTGTGAGGAAGAACAGTGTGGGTAATGTTTGATATTGAGTACAGTTTTAGGTGCACTGAGTTTGGAAAGTCTTTGTAACATCCAGGTGGAGGTTGATTATATGAAATGGCAGTCAGGAGAGAGAAGTGTGGACATATACAATCAGAAGTCATCAAGATACGGATATTGAAACAAGGGGAGGAGATAAACTGGCCCAGCAAGTACAAGTAGAGTGAAAAGGAGGCCTAACATAGAACTCTAAGGGATACCAATTATCTTTTTTTAAATTGTCTCTGCTGAAGTATGATTTATATACTATAAAGTGCATGTAATTTAAGTAAATATTTCAATGATACTGATACATGTATATACCCCAATCATCAATACACTAATCAAGATACAGAAAATATCTAGTGTTGTGTTGAGTCTGTCTTGCAAGTTCTGATTATTTAATTTTTAGGAATTTTAGATGCTAGTTATTAAATATAAGCCATTAGTTTAAAATTATTAAATTACTAAAATAAATTATATTAAAAAGAGAACATATTCAAAATGTAACACTTAATAGTTATTTCCTATACTTAATACTGCCTATGATCTTGGGGTTATTTTCATGTGTTGTTTTTTTTTTTTTAAAGATTCTTAATTTATTTATTGGACAGAGATGACAAGTAGGCAGAGAGGCAGGGAACAAAGAGGGGGGAAGCAGGCTCCTTAATGAATAGAGAGCCTGATGTGGGCCTCGATCCCAGGTCCCTGAGATCATGACCTGAGCCAAAAGCAGAGGCTTAACCCACTGAGCCACCCAGGTGCCCAACATGTGTTTTATTTAAATGGAGGAAATACTATATATTGGTATGTGTTCAGTGATGTTATGTTGGTAACTTAAGATCAGCCATGGTGAGAATATTTACTCCATAGAATTTGGCAAACAGTGCAAATCAAGGATTGACTTATTTTTATTTTATTTTTATGTTGTCTCAACATAAGTAAGTGAAGAGGGAAACACCAGTAAGGTAGATCAGATTTAAAAGTGCCCTGTCTGTGCCTGTTACTTTAAGAGTAGCACAAGAAATTAGGGAACTTAAGGACATATTCTTCCGGTTGTTGAAAATTATTATCTGATTCAGGAAAGAAATAACTCATGTCATTGATGAACAAGTAGTGCTTAAGCTTAATAAATGTAATTTTAAAGAGAATGAGAAACAATGTGTCATATATCAGATGTAATGAAAGTACATTTATTGGGAAAAGAATTAGAGAATTGGGATGCAACTTTATTTGTGAAAATTTGTTTGAATTGGAAGCAGAGGTAGCTCAGGCATATAAGAGTTTGGGAAAAAGCAGTAAAAGCATTCTGTGAGAATTAATTGGCTATGTGGAATTTATAGTAAAGTGCATTGTATATTTTATTATTTGTAAATTGTGTACTATATTTTTTGTATCAGTAAAACTTATAAAAACGTACGTATGTATACACATACACATATGCTTTTTTTCAGAGAGTTGGTTGGTTGTGAAGCATTTACTATCACAGAACTGAGATCATACATCCTCTTCTAAAGTTCTCTCAGGCCCTTTGCTGCATATGCTCTTCCTTGGCCCCAAGGATACTTGGGGATATTTGTTCCATTTTTGCTTTCTGTCACTCTAAGTTGGTTTTGCCTGTTCTAGTTTCATAAATGGAAGAATGGAATACTACTTTTTGGTGTATTGCTTCTTTTGCTCAGCACATTGCTGAGATTTATTCATATTGTTGCATAAATTAGATATTAGTGATTTATTTATTTTGATTGCTGGGTAGTATTCCATAGTATGGTTGTACCATGATTAGTTTTTTCTTAAGTACATACTTTAATAATTACTATGGTATTATAGATTAAGAACCTTAAAATAATGAATATCCTGTTAAGTTGAACCAAAAAGAATCATATACAAAGTTACCCATCACAACATTATTAATAACAAAGAAAAATTGGGATCAATTTAAATATAGAAATCTGTCAACTGAGTGTGGAATTCAAATTGTGGGATCTTATATTCTAACAAAATTCTGTCCTCAAACACTAAGTAAAATAAAGTGAGAATAGTCATTGTATAATGTTAAAAATATTTTCCCTTCAGATGGATATACAGTTATGTTTCTGTGGGGTGTGTGTGTGTGTGTGTGTGTGTGTGTGTGTGTGTGTATTTAGCAAGCAAAATTGCTCATGGGGTGTCACTCAGCTAGTAAAGAAGAATTACGATGTAGGTAGTCTGACTTCAGCCTCCTAGTACTTTTATACCTGCCATTATACTATATTAAATTATGTCCTTTTAGTGGAAAGTATTTTTTCTAATCTAGCATTTAAAAATTTTTATTTCTATTATTATTATTATTTTTCACGATTAGTTTTTCATTCATCTGTTGATGACTTTTTTTCTTCTTCAATCTTAGGCTATTATGAATAAAGCTGCTATGAGTTTTTGTGTACAAATCATTTTATGAACAGTGTTTTTATTTCTTTTTGGGTAAATACCTATGAATAGAATTGCTAAGTCACATGTATGTTTTATTTCTAAGAAGTTGCTAGACTTTTTCAAGTAGCTGTACTATTTACATTTTCTCCAAATAGTATCTTGCTACTCCACATCCTCACCAATACTGCACTTTGTTTTTTTAATTTTAGCTATCCTAGTGTGTGCATTGGTATCTCATTTTAGTTTTAACTGGCACACCATTTTAAAGAAATGAAGAAGTACAACAGAATACAGAGTGAATTGTCAGGGAAGCCAAGAGAAGAGCATTTTGAGAAACAAGGAACAATCTACATGTCATACGTGTGAAGAGCTGTGAAGAGCTTAGAGAGAAGAACAGCAAAATGACCCTTGGGTTTAAGAGCAGAAGGTCATTTATTATTTTGGTATAAGTGATTATAGTGAGAAAATGGAAATCACCCAGTAGAAATTCCCACTACATTTCACTCTTAAACCTAGAATCTTATACTGCCCATATCATGAAGATATCAAGTATCATTCTTGATATGGCCCAAACCCCAGCAACAGATGAAGGGAAAGCTCTTTTCCTGTGTAGAACCTTAGGCTGGGGCTGAACCCTCTCTTACAAGGATACTTCCTTCTAGATGACCTGGGAATAAGGTTATTCTCATTGTCTGTTTCCAGACTGGCACATTGTTTTCGTGATACAATGAATTACAGATAGATGAACCTTCATCCTACCCCCATTGGCTTTCTACTTGGGGATATTTGTTCCAAGAAGCTATGATAAGGTATATGAATGGTCTCTTCGATTTCTTCTCATTTGGCACTAAGCAGGACTTTGCTAAGTGCCCACCACTTAGGTTTTGTTTAATCAATATTTATACGAATTAATGAGTGAATGAATGAATGAATAAAGAAGTAAATAAGTTACCACATAAAGATTGATTGTTGGTTGAAGTCACCTATTTTCAATTTCCATTCCTTTTTTCATTCAAGTATTCATATATGCATGAAGGAGGCCGGTGGGTGGTAGTTGCTAACAAATAGTCTTGGAAGGAAAGTTGGGGGAGTGGGAGCTCTGAATTCTTGCTTGAGTTAAGCAAGACTTTGAATAAAAAAAAAAGGAAGGTCATCTCTTCCATTTTGAGTTAGAAAATTGCCAGCATGTTAAAAAGACAAAATAAAAACTCATTATAAATTCTAAAGTGGATTCTGAAGTCTGGGAACAACACTCTGTTTTGTATATCCCTCTCTTAGGCCGGATTCTAGAAAGTGGTCTGTTACTTGTTTGCACTTGGCTTTTCACCTGAGGCTTTAAGCTCCTCCAGGGCAGAGATGCATCTTATTTATCTTTGTGTCTCCTGTTGCACATAACACTTAACAGGTACTTGATAACTCTTGGTTGAAAGAATGAACCAATTCAGGGAAGTGATAAACTGGGGACAGGGTTTAAGAGACAGAAATGAAGTGGAAAGTTTGGTTGAGAATTGACTGATTACTGATTAAGGCAAAGGCAGAAGACTTGAAGTTATAGCTTCAGATTTTAGCTAAACTCTTCAGCTTGCTTCATTGCAAAGTAAATGTTTATAATAATATGCAGCTTGTTTAGTACTGTATATTTGGGGGCCCTGGACAAAAGTGGTACATAATTCAGGTTTCTGCCAAGGGTATATAGTATCTGATGCTACAGAAGGACAAGTTCTCTTATGCAAAGGTTTTCTTAAAGCAGGGGATGGTTGCCAAGTACTATGGGGAACTCATAACAATGCATATAATCATTTTTCCAGGGCTAATGTAGAAAGCTAAAAGAGAAAAAAAAAGAAAACTAAAAGAAGAGCTAAAAGTCATCATAATGGGGCTCAATGAGCTCCCAGCAAGAGCTCTACTTCTCTCTGTCGCCCACACTCCTGTTTTTTCTCTGAAATTTGACTTAGAATCCATCAGAAATAATCCTGTATGTCCTTCATTCCTGTATGCTTCAGCTTCTTCGAGAGGCCTAAGATTTCCCAGGTTCTGTATGTTTCATGACCTGGACTCTCCTCTTCATTTGGCTCTGCACATTCCCTTATCTGATTCCATCTTCCCCTTCTTTGTCTTGTTCTCTTCCTAAAAATGTGGTATTTTTATCATTGTCAATTAGAGATCATTGTCTTTCTGGCTCCCTCCAAATTCTCTAGTCTTGAAACCCAAGAAGTCAGACTACTGCTTACCCCTCCTTTGTTACAGTCTTCATAGACACATCACTTCATTTCATGAAGATTTTAGCCCATAGTTCACTGTCACTTTCTCTAACACATTCTCATCACCATTGTGACTGATTTTAGTTTCTGTGTTAGTAATTCTTCCAGCTACCCTGATTTATAAGTCATTTTCTTTGAAGAATCTTTTCCTCTACCTTTAAACAGCCATAGTGTCCATTAGTTGAAACCCAGACTTTGGGATTCTCTAAAATTACACTGCTTCCATTATTGAAGCATCTTACGTTCCAACCACCACCTCTCATTCTTCTAGATTACTTCCCAAGTATACTAGCAAACAATTTTTTCACTCCATTGGTTGTATGCTAATACCACATTTTCACTGCTATTCTCTCCAATATATTTTACTTAGCTTGGGTTCTGTGGTCTAATTATGAAATATCTTGGCTCAAACCTTGTACTAGCACTTAAGGATTTGATTATTGCTTGACCTGAAGTCTGATATATTATTATTTTTTTAAGATTATTTTTATTAGAGAGTACAAGTGGGAGAAAGAGAGTACGAATGGGAGGAACAGAGGGAAAGAGAGACTCTCATGCAGACTCCACGCTCAGCATGGAGCCTGAGTCAGGGCTCGATTCCAGGACCCTGAGATCATGACCTGAGCTGAAACCAGTCTCAACTGACTGTGCCACCCCAGGTGCCCCAAGTCTGATACATTCTTGCATCTGTTCATAAGGACTGGATTGCTCTTTACCCTAAGACAGTTTGACGCTGTTACTTTATCTCATCTTGTTGAGAGTCAGACCCTGTTTTATAACTGTACAAATGACCAGTCACCCTGAGATAAATGACTAATCTTGAAGTTAATGACCAATCTTAGGAAAGGCTTTTAATACCCTCTATAATCCAAAAGTGCCTTTCAGAATCCTGTCCTGTTCGGATAGAAATTCCTTTTTCTTGCACTGTATCTATCTTCCGACTTCATTCTCAGAGAAACTCACTGTCTACTCCAGAGTTACTTTCCCTTGTCTGTCAGGGCAATCAGTTAATCTGTGGTATTTTTAGCGTTTGGTTATTCTTTAACAGGTCTGCCATTTTAACTACTTCTGTGCATATACTCTCAACTACATTGCCCTTTCTTCCTTAGTTCTTTCACTGTTTTTACCTGATAACACTTAATCCTTGTTGAATCCAGCTCTCTACTTTGCTTCTGGACATGCGTAATTGAACATGACTGGAAAAAAACAAAGCTATACTGGACAGTCTTCTTGAAATTCATGGTCACTTTCTTCAAGTGGGCCTGTCTGCTGTTAAGTCACCCTATCTCATTTTCCTCCATTATTCTTTTACTCTCCCAGATGACTGTTATCTTTTATTCTCATTTTTACTGAACTTTTAATAAATGCTTTCTAATCTTCATTCTCATTTGATAACTTGCCTTCCTATTTCACTGAGAAACTAGAAGCACGTAAAAGAAAACTTCTGTGTGATCTATTTTGACATAATTCCATTCTACTTGAGAACATACCCATGAAATCTGTTTCTCTCTAATGCCAAACTTAGCACTTGTTTCCCAGAATCTCTTCCCACTTCATTTTTAACTGATTTATTCTTACAGCATGCAAGTAGGCTGTAATTTCTCACATCTGAAAAAAAAAATTAATGACTTAACATTTTCCTGCAGTTTCTACACTATTTCTTTGATTCTCTTTCCAGCAAAGTGCCTTGAAAGAGGTGTCTGTTTGCTTGCTCCCATATTCTCTTGAACATAAACAGTTTTTACCACCACCTCTTCACCGAAGACACTTGTCAGAAATCACCAATGACTTCCATGTGGCTAATCCAGCGGTCACACGTCAGTCTTCTTTGTTGGCCTCAGATACTTGCATCTGGGTTACTGTTTCCCTCCTGGAAGCTAGATATTTCCTTTTCATCTTCTTTGCTAGTATTTCCTCATCTCCCCATCTTAGTCCTTGGATCTCTTCTTCTCTATTTACTCTAACTCCAGAGTAATCTCATCCAGGCTCTAAAAAAAATGATGATGTCTACATTTGTATCTCCAGCCTGGACCAATGTGAACTTATCTGGCTGCTCTGTCAATAGTTTCATGTGGATGACAGATTAGCATCTCACACTTAAAATACACACAGTTTAATTGTCAGTTCTTATCTCCATCCCATCCTGTTTTTCTTGTCCTTTACTCATATATATATATATATATATATGAGAAAATAGGTACTTCAAAATTATCAGAATTTATATATAAATATAAATATAAATAAAAATATATAATATATATTATATATAATATATATATCAGAATTTATATATATATAAATTTATATTTATATATAGAATTTATAAATATAAATATATATATATCAGAATTTATATATATATATATAAATTCTTATAATTTTTTTTTTTTTTTTTTTTTTTTTTTTTTTTTAAATTCTTATAATTTTAAAGTACCTATATGGCTTTCTTCCTGATTCAACAACTGTAATTTCCAACCTGGATTAATGGAATAGCCTTCCAACTGTTCTCTCTCCTATGTTAAAGTACTATTAGCAACCCAGTTGTCAAAATGATTCTTTTGAAACATGTGAGATCACTTTTTGATATCTGGATCTTTGTGATTTCTCAAATATCATGTCCTGCAACTTTCTCCTATGCATTCTAAATTTCAGCCATACTGGCCTTTTTCCTCTTTTCAAACATGCAAAGCAAGCACACACCTACCTGTCATGGCCCAATCTCACATATTCTTATTTCTACTGAAACATTCCTTCTCCAATAGTTACTTGACTGTCTCTTTCTTACTTTTGGTCAAATATTTCTTGTTAGGTAAACCTTCTTTATTACTGCAAATAAACTCCCCTCCCCCTCTCTTCTTTCCCTTCCTTATCTTGCCTTAGTTTTCTCCTCCTTTATCATTTATGTTTTATATTTACTCTTGTTTGTTTGTTTAACTTTGTCTTACAAGCAATAAAGTTGGAGTTGTGAACTCTGGACCATTAGGGGCCTTGTGTGTTTTGGAAGTCAGCACAAAGCCAACTGTTAATTATAATTATTAACAATTAACAATTATTTGTTAAATTAAATAATATGAGATTATCCTCTATGTTGGTTTCCTGATGTTAGCTTACAAAATGCTATTGTTTTTGCTATTGCAGCACTCTTCCTCTACCCTTCTAGTGCAGGTGGTATTTGAGGATGTGGCACTCTACTGTGGCCTTGCTAAGGCCAGTGGGGACAAGTGGTTATGGAATTCCTGCAGCCTTGCAGAAGTTGCAGGCATGTGCAGACATGGCACATCCTGCTGCCTTACTGAAGTTGGTGGCATGCAGCCAATGAATTTTCTTTGCTGCCGTGCTAAAGCTGGTGGGCAATGCCCCCCTTCCCCTCCTCATGCTCTCCAGCTGCCTCACTAAAGCTGGCAGGTTTGTGTAGCCAAGGCATTATCCCATAACCTTGCTAAAGCTAGGGGGCATTTCCTACCCTCTGTGCTCTGCAGCTGCACTGCTAAAGCCATCAGAAATGTGTAATCCACAGAGGGGATGCACCTTCATTGCCTGGACCTTGTAGCAAGGAGGCTTGAGTTCCTGGGCTCCACAGGACTAATCAATCAGAAAGACAGTTCTTGGCAGGCTGCCTCCCCAGGGCATGGCACAAACAGTAGTAGACTAAAATATACCCTCAGTCCTCCTGTGAAAAAAGGCCTGTTTATTTGTCCTGGAGTTTTAGCTTGAGGGATGGGTTTCAGGTTTACCATATCTAGAGATTATGGAAGACTCTCAGGAATATAGTTAGGGAGATAATGTCTTTGTGCTTTCCCCTGGCCTCACTATGGTTGACTAGTACTCCTCAGAAAGGAGCTTATATGTCCATCTGGAGCCCTAATATTTGTAGCTGTCACCCAGGGGACACCTTATGATCTCCTGATCTGGAGGCCAACAGAGTTTATAATTGTAGCCCCACAGGCCTATATATATTTGCATATTTTAAAAGCTGCTGCCTGAGGATCTGGTTTTTAATCAGCCTGAAACCAAGTCCTGAGATCCCTCCTTTTGGAACACTGACAGGTCTTGGCAATTTCTCAACAATGAGGACCTATCAAGAATAAATCAAGCTCTGGGTACCTAGGTGGCTCAGTGGGTTAAGCCTCTGCCTTCGGCTCAGGTCATGATCTCAGGGTCCTGGGATTGAGCCCCACGTCGGGCACTCTACTCAGCAGGGAGCCTGCTTCCCCCTCTGTCTCTGCCTGCCTTTCTGCCTTTGTGATCTCTCTCTCTGTCAAATAAATAAATAAAATCTTTAAAAAAAAAAAGAATAAATCAAGCTATCTAGAAAACCACAAAGATTCAAGGGACCATCAAGCTGTCTAGAAAACCACAAAGATTCAAGGGACCGTCAAAAGCTGCAACAAGGTTGAATAATAATATTCATCTCCTGTGCAAGGCCACTTCTTCAAGACTGGGAGAGGTAACTTTGCCTAAGCAACATGAGGAAAAAGGGAATATGTTCCAAACAAAAGAATAAGATAAAATCTCAGAAAAATGGAGTTAAGTGATCTACCTGATAAAGAGTTCAAAGTAATGGTCGTAAAGATGTTAACTAAACTCTGGAAAAGAGTAGATGAATAGAGTGAGAACTTCAACAGAGACAGAAAATGTTAGAAAGTACTGAAAAGAAGTCACAGAGCTGAAGAATACAATAGCTGAAAAACAGACTAGAGTGGTTTGACAGCACATTGGAGGAAGCAGGAGAATGGATCTGTGATCTAGAGGACAGGGCAATGAAACTCACTCAAATAACAACCAAAATATGTGCGCCTTGTGTAAGAGTCCTGTGGTACACCAGGTGGAACAATGTTGATGTTATAGGGGTTCCAGAAGGAGTGGAGATAGAGAGGCAAAAAACTTACTTGAAGATGTAATGGTGGAAAACTTCTTTAACTTGGGTAAGGTAAGAGACATCCAGTTCCAGGATGCCCAGAGAGTTCCAAATAAGGTGGACCCAAGAGAGCCACACCAAGACACATTATTATGAAAATGTCAAAAGTTAAAGATAGAGAATCTTATGAGCGGAAAAAGAAAAACAACTTGTTACATAAAAAGGAACCCTGTAAGACGACTAGCAGATTTTTCAGTAGAAATTTTATAGTCCAAAAGGGAGTGGCATGATATATTCAAAGCACTGACAGGAAAAAAAAACCCCTCAAACTAAGAAAACTCTACCCAGCAAGATTATCATTAAGAATTGAAGAAGAGATAAAGAGTTTTTCAGATGAAGCAAAACCAAAGGAACTTATCACCACTAAACTGGACTTACAAGAAATGTTAAAAGGGACTTTTTTAAGCTGAGAAGAAAAGGCACTAACTAGTAATAAGAATACATAAAAGTAAAAATCCCAATGGTAAAGGTAAATACAAAGTAAAAGTCATGGATTAATCACTTATAAAGCTAGTATTTTCATTCAAATGCCATGTACTCATTAAAATGAACACTGTGTAAGGCTCATGATTATTCTCCCCCTTGGCCTGAGGATTTGGTTCCATGACCCTTGTGCTTGGGAGCTATTCCTTTCTCTTCTGGCTATTGGGGAGGTGGCAGCCTCAGCCCAGATCACAGATGGTGATTGAAAACAAAGCAATTCAACCTTCTTAGGTGACCTTGACTAGACTGCTCATGGATCTTTGTTCCATAAATTATGGGTAATTACATAGAAATAGGAGATCAGCTCATTCCCTTGAGTTATCTGTGAAGTGCTACTGATTTCACTTAAGGCTGAGCAGCAGTAAAGTATATTAATATCAGCTTAATTTGTGGTAATTGAGGTAGCAATAAAGAATTATCTCTGGAATATTTTATTCCCGTGATTATGTGAGTGTTCAAACTATGGAAGTGGTTTTTTGGTCACAGTATAAAATGTCCCATTCTCTTGCATCAGGAACTTAGTGTAATTAGCATCTGGCAGACAACACTGTGTTCAGTCATTTCCCCTGTCCCTTGGATGCATTTTTATTAGCCAAACCATCAAGTAACCTTATTTATTATTCTAGATAGAAGCATTTTGATCTCATTAACATAGATAATTTTCTCCAAACTTATGCAGTCAGACTGCAGCCAAAGCTCCCTTTATGACAATTAAGATATACGTTTTTTTTCTTCTGGTGCTTTACTATACAATTAAGATACTATTCAAATCAGTAAATTTATTAGTATATTAACACACTAATTGGATTACAAACACATCCTCTTATTTCTGAAATGTTTATGATTTAATTGACTTGTTTAAACTAATTTCATCTCCCTGTACAATTATAACTCCTTGTTAATTGAAGTTATTTACACATGGAATACTGATACTGCATTCCCTTGTACCAAGGAAATATGTCTAAGGTTCTCATCAGAGGGTTAGGTTTTTGGCACCTGAAACTACTAATAGAGATAATAATGATCATGTAATATTCATTTGCTGAAAGAATTAGTTATAGTAACTTTTAGGACAAATAAGTATGATACTATTAGTCAATAATTATTTATTCACACACACTATATGTGGAAGAGCTATTACTTAAAAACATATTCTTTTTCTCCCTCTCTAATGTAGGTACATGTTAATGGTCAACTCCAGTATCACAGAGATAATGGACACAGTGATGTGTTTTTACAATTCTGTTATTCTTTGTTGTTTTTTGTAAGTGTGGAATGCTCTCTGTATTAAAGATTTTAAAAAAGAGACAAAGAGACATACGTGTACATTTACGGAAAATAATTTTCAAATGCATGGTCATGTCCAATGGTAATGATTTATATCCATGGGGTAAAAATCATGATTTGAGCTCGTAACCATCTTGTCTTAGAAAGGCAGATAAGGGATACCTGGGTGGCTCAGTGGGTAAAAGCGTCTGCCTTCAGCTCAGGTCATGATCCCAGGGTCCTGGGATCAAGGCCTACATTGTGCTTCTCTGCTCAGCAGGGAACCTGCTCCCCACCCCCCCGCCTGCCTTTCTGCCTACTTGTGATCTCCGTCTGTCAAATAAATAAATAAATAAAATCTTATAAAAAAATAAATGAAAAAGAAAACTACTTTCATTAAAAAAAAAAAAAAAGAAAGGCAGGTAGGATGTAAACAGGATTGTTTGTGATTATTTTGAGGAACTTGAGCACTGTGGTTTTCCTACTTGGACCTTTGAATTTGCTCTTTGCCATTATTGTTGTGAAATATAATCTGCGTACATAAAACTACACAAAACAAAGACGAGTACCTATGTGATCATTCCTCAGATCAAGGAAATGATCATCACCAATCAGCATGCCTGAATAACATCCCCCCCCTTGCTTTCTGCTCCTCCCAGTGTGTTCCAAAGGTTCCCACCCTTTGGATTTGAAGATTGTGGTGGGTGAGGGGGGTTCTCTTTAAGAGCAGTTGGAGTTCATAGTGGAGCCTATTTTTTTAAAAAACTTTAAAAATTATATATATAGATATATATCTCTCTATATATATCTGAGTTATCTCCCAGGTTTGATGGGCATATAACAAAATAACAAAAAGCGTTGATAACAGTCTGTTCATGATGATTGAGGTATTCTTTGAGACATATATATATTTGCTCTACCATTCTCTTCATTTCTTTCTGATTCCTCAGTAGCAGAGTCTTTAGCATTTTTTAAATTTCTAATTCTAAGCACGTTTCTAATACTCTGTTGAGGCAGTGTAGGCTTTTTCTACTGTGATCACCAAATTTCTTCCATTCTCTTTCCATGTACCAATTACAAAACCATTTCCACATTTTTAGATGGTTGTTATAGCATCATCCTACTTCCAGGTACCAGTATCTGTATTAAGTTTTCTTTTGCTGCTTTAACAGATTACCATAAACTTAGTGGTTTAAAAAAAAAATCATAGATTTGTTATCTTACGGTTTTGAGGGTCAGAACACTATAAGGATCTCACTTGGTAAAATCAGGGTGTTAGCAAGAGTGCATTGTTTTGGAAACTCTGAGGGAGAATCTGTTTTTTGCCTTTTCCAGGTTTTGTAGGCTGTTCATCTTCTTTGACTCATAGCCACTTCCTTTTCACATTACATCCCCTGACATTCAGTTTCCTGCCTCTCTCTCTCTCTTTTCTTATTGAACTGTTTTTTAAAAAAATTTTTAATTAAAAAAATTTTAAATGTATTATTTGTTTCAGGGGTACAGGTCTGTGATTCATCAGTCTTACACAATTCATAGCACTCACCACAGCACATATCCACTCCAATATTCCATCACCCAGCACCTTTCTCTCTCACCCTCTTCCATTCAAGAAACCCTCAGTTTGTTTCATGAGATTAAGAGTCTCTCATGGTTTAGCTCCCTCTCTGGTTTTGGCCTGTTTCATTTTTTCCTCTCTTCCCCCAAGGTCTTCTGCCTTCTCAAATTCCACATATCAGTAAGATCATAGGATAATTGTCTTTCTCTGATTGATGTATTTCAGTTAGCATAATACCCTCTAGTAACATCCACATCATGCAAAAGGCAAGATTTCATTTTTTGATGGCTGCATAATATTCCATTTGAGAAAGAGAGTATGTGTGTGTTTGTGTGTCTGTGTATCATATCATTCATACACACAGATGTACACACACATGCACACCACATACTCTTTATTCATTTATCTGTTGATGGATATTTAGGCTATTTCCATAGTTTGACTATTGTGGACATTCCTGTTTTAAACATTGGAGTGCACATGCCCCTTTGGATCACTACATTTGTATCTTTAGAGTAAATACCCAGTAGTGCTATTATTGGGTCTTAGGGTAACTCTATTTTCAACTTTTTGAGGAACATCCATACTGTCTTCCAGGGTGGCTGCACTAGCTTACATTCCCACCAATAGTGTAAGAGGATTCCCTTTCTCTGCATCCTTGCCAACATCTGTTACTTCCACACTTGTTAATTTTAGTTATTCTGACTGATGTGAGGTGGTATCTCACTGTGGTTTTGATTTCCCTGATGCCAGGTGAGTTTGAGCACTTGTTCATGTGTGTGTTGGTCATTTGGATGTCTTCTTTGCAGAAATGTCTGTTCATGTCTTCTGCCCATTTCTTGATTGGATTATTTATTCTTTGGGTGTATAAATTCCTTATAGATTTTGAATACTAGCCCTTTATCTGATATGGCATTTGCAAATATCTTCTCCCATTCTGTCAGTTGTCCTTTGGTTTTGTTGACTATTTCCTTTGCTCTGCAAAAGCTTTTGATCTTGGTGAAGTCCCCATAGTTCATTTTTGCCCTTGCTTCCCTTGCCTTTGGTGATGTTTCTAGGAAGAAGTTGCTGCAGCTGAGGTTGAAGAGGTTGCTGCCTGTGTTCTCCTCAAGGATTTTGATGCTTTCTTGTCTCACATTGAGGTCTTTCATCCATTTTGAGTCTGTTTTTGTGTGTGCTGTAAGGAAATGGTCCAGTTTCATTTTTCCGCATGTGGCTGTCCAATTTTGCCAACACCATTTGTTGAAGAGACTGTCTTTTTTCCACTGGACATTCTTTCCTGCTTTGTTGAAGGTTAGTTGACCATAGAGTTGAGGGTCCATTTCTGGGCTCTCTATTCTGTTCCATTAGTCTGTGAGTCTATTTTTGTGCCAGTACCATACTATCCTGATGATGACAGCTTTGTAATAGAGCTTGAAGTCTGGATTGTGATGCCACCAGCTCTACTTTTCTTTTTCAACATTCCTCTGACTATGCAGGGTCTTTTCTGGTTCCATACAAATTTTAGGATTATTTGTTCCATTTATGTTAAAAAAAAGTTGATGGTGTTTTGATGTAATATTAAATGTGCAGATTGCTTTAGCTAGCATAGCCCTTTTCACATATTTGTTCTTCCAGTGCATGAGCATGGAACATTTTTCCATTTCTTTGTGTCTTCCTCAGGTTTCTTAATGAGTATTCTATAGTTTCTGAGTACAGATTCTTGGCCTCTTTGGTTAGATTTATTCCTAGGTATCTTATAGTTTTGGATGCAAATTCTTAATTTGTCTTTATTCTGTCTTACTGTTGATGTACAGACGTGCAACTGATTTCTGTGCATTGATTTGATATCCTGATACTTTGCTGAATTCCTGTATGAGTTCTAGCAGTTTTAGGGTGGTATCAAATGATCAAATCATCTGTAAAGAGTGAGTTTGACTTCTTCTTTGCCAATTCAGATACCGTTTGTTCTCTTTGTGGTCTGATTACTGAAGCTAAGACTTCTAGTACTATGTTGAATAGCAGTGGTGATAGTGGACATCCCTGCCATGTTCCTGACCTTAGGGGAAAAGCTCTCAGTTTTTCCCCATTGAGAATGATACTCGTTGTGGGTTTTTCATAGATGGCTGTGATGATATTGAGGTATGTACCCTCTATGCCTATACTGTGAAGAGTTTTGATCAAGAAAGGATGCTGTACTTTGCCAAATGCTTTTCCTGCATCTGTTGAGAGTATCATGTGGTTCTTTTCCTTTCTTTTATTAATGTAATGTATCACATTGATTGATTTCTGGATGTTGAGCCAACCTTGCAGCCCAGGAATAAATCCCACTTGGTCATGGTGAATAATCCTTTTAATGTACTGTTGAATCCTATTGGCTAGTATTTTGGTGAGAATTTTTGCATCTGTGTTCATCAAGGATATTGATCTGCAATTCTTCTTTTTGATGGGGTCTTTGTCTGGTTTTGGGAATCAAGGTAATGCTGGCCTCATAAAATGGGTTTGGAAGTTTTCCCTCCATTTCTATTTTTTGGAGCAGTTTCAGGAGGATAGGTATTATTTCTTCTTTAAGTGTTTGGTAGAATTCCTCTGGGAAGCTGTCTGGCCCTGGGCTCTTGTTTGTTGGGAGATTTTTTTATTTCTGTTTTTATTTCCTTGCTGGATATGGGTCTGTTCAGGTTTCCTATTTCTTCCTGGTTCAGTTTTGGTAGTTTATATGTCTCTAGAAATACATCCATTTCTTCTAGATTGTTTAGTTTGTTGACATATAGTGCTCATAATGTGTTCTTATAATTGTTTGTATTTCTTTGGTGTTGGTTGTGATCTCTCCTCTTTCATTCATGACTTTGTTTATTTGGGTTCTTTCTCTTTTCTTTCTTTCTTTCTTTTTTTTTTTTTTTTAATTAGTCTGACCAGGGGTTTATCAACTTTATGAATTCTTTTAAAGAACCAACTCCTAGTTTTGTTGATCTGTTCTACTGTTCTTTTAGTTTCTATTTCATTGATTTTTGCTCTGATTTTTATTATTTCTTTTCTCCTGCTGGGTTTAGACTTTCTTTGCTGTTCTTTCTCCAGCTCCTCTAGGTGTAGGGTTAGATAATGTATTTGAGACCTTTCTTGTTTCTTGAGAAAGGCATGTATTGCTATGTATGTTCTCTTAGGACTACCTTTGCTCATCCCAAAGATTTTGAACAGTTGTGTTTTCATTTTCATTTGTTTCCATGAATTTTTAAAATTCTTCTTTAATTTCCTGGTGGACCCTTTCATCCTTTAGTATGAAGTTCTTTAGCCTCCAGGTATTTGTGTTATTTCCAACTTTCCTCTTGTGGTTGAATTCTAGTTTCAAAGCATTATGGTCTGAAAATATGCAGGGAATGATCCCAGTCTTTTGGTACCAGTTGAGACCTGATTTGTGACTCAGGATGGGATCTGTTCTGGAGAGTGTTCCATGTGCACTGGAGAAGAATGTGTGTTCTGTTGCTTTGGGATGGAATGTTCTGAATATATCTGTGATGTACATCTGGTCCATTTATTTCCTTGTTGATCCTTAAGCCTTTATTTCCTTGTTGATCTTTTGCTTAGATGATCTGTCCATTTCAGTGAGGGGGGGTGTTAAAGTCCCCTACTATTATTGTATTATTGTTAATGTGTTTCTTTGGTTTTGTTATTTATTGGTTTATATACTTGGCTATTCCCATGTTAGGGGCTTAGATATTTAAAATTGTTATATCTTCTTTTTGGACAGACCCTTTAAGTATGATAGAGTGTTCTTTCTCATCTATTATTACAGTCTTTGGCTTAAAATCTAATTTATCTGATATAAGGATTGCCACCTCAGCTTTCTTTTGATGTCCATTAGGATGGTAAATGGTTTTCCACCTCCTCACTTTAAATCTGGAGGTGTCTTTGGGTCTAAAATGAGTCTCTTGGAGTCAGTATATTGAAGGTTCTTGTTTTTTTAATCCAATTTGGTATCCTGTGTCTTTTGATTGAGGCATTTAGCCCATTTACATTTAGGATAACTAAAGAAATATATGAATTTAGTGCCATTTTATTGCCTGTAACGTGACTGTTACTGTATATTATCTCTTTTCCCTCCTGGCCTATGTAAGTTTTATGCTCTCTTTTTGCTCAGAGGACCCCTTTCAATAATTCTTATAAGACTGGTTTGGTGATCTCAAATTCTTTTAGTTTCTGTTTGTCCTGGAAGCTTTTTTTCTCTCCTGTTTTCAGTGATATCCTAGCTCGATATAGTCTTCTTGTGAGTCATATTTTTCTCTTTCAGTACCCTGAATATACTATGCCAGTCCTTTCTGACCTGCCAGGTATCTGTGGATAGGTCTGCTGCCAATCTAATATTTCTACCATTGTAGGTTACAGACTTCTTGTCCAGAACTGCTTTTAGGATTTTCTCTTTGTTTTTGAGATTTATAAGTTTTACTATTATATGTTGGGGTATTGATCTATTTTTATTGATTTTGAGGGAGGTTCTCTGTTCCTCCTGGAACAGGAGGATTTTGATGTTTTTCTGTTCTTCAGATTAGGGATATTCTCTGCTATAATTTTCTCTAGTATACTTTCTGCCCCTTTCTCTTTTTCTTCTTCTTCTGGGATTCCATTTATTCTAATATTGTTTCACGTTATGGTATCACTTATTTTGAATTTCCCCTCATGATCCAATAGTTGTTTATCTCTTTTTTTAAGCTTCTTTATTCTCCATCATTTAATCTTCTGTGTCACTAATTCTCTCTTCTGCTTCATTTATCCTAGCAGTTAGACCCTTCATTTTTTTTTTTTTAAAGATTTCATTTATTTATTTGACAGGAAGAGATCACAAGTAGGCAGAGAGGCAGTCAGAGAGAGGGGGATGCAGGCTCCCTGCTCAGCAGAGAACCCAAAGCTGGGCTTGATCCCAGGATCCTGAGATCATGACCTGTACTGAAGGCAGAGGCTTTAACCCAGTGAGCCACCCAGGTGCCCCTAGACCCTTCATTTTTTATTGCACTTCATTAATAGCCTTTTAAATTTCAACTTGGTTAGATTTTATTTCTCCAGAAAGGGATTCTCTAGTATCTTTGCTTTTTTCAAGCCTAGCTGGCCTCTTTGTAATTTTTTTTTTAACACTAGTTCCGACAGTTTACTCATGTCTTTGTCGATTAGGTTCCTGACGGTTGGTACTGCCTGTTGTTCCAATTTTTGAGGTGACTTTTTCCTTTTGTCATTTTATTCAGAGAAGAATAGATGAAGGAGAGAACAAAATGCTAAAAGGGTACCAATGACCCCAGAAAAATATACCCTAAATAAATCAGGAGAGACTGAAACTGGGGGAACAGAAAAAAAAGAAAAAAGAAGAATATGATCAGACTGGTGAATAGAACAGAGCCATACACTAGATTTTGGGTGTGTTTTGATTAGAAGAAACTGCCTCTAAAATTTTAAGGAAAGAAAAAAAAAGTATGTACATACATATATAGGTAAATGTAATGAAGGGATGGAATATGACTGTAAAAATGAAAATTAAAAAGGATTTAAAAAATGTAATTGATAAGAAATAGGTTGAATAAGGAAAGAAGAAAAATTAAAAAGAGAGAGAGAATATGATCAAGCAGGTGAATAGAACAAAGCCATACAGTAGATTTAGGGTATATTTTAGCCTTTTAGAAGAATCTGTATCCCAAAATTTTGAATAAAGGAAAACATATGTACAAAAATAAGGTTAAATACAATTAAGGGATAGAATATGACTGTTAAAATGAAAACTAAAAAAAGTAATTGATAAGTAAAGAAGTAAAAAAGTCATTGTAAGAAGTTAGTTAAAAAAGGAAAGAAGAAAAATTAAAAAAGAAAAGAAATAGAAAAATAAAAAAAAATTAACTTTGAAAGACTGAAGACTGATGGGGAAGAAGCCACGAATGCCATGTACTGTAGTCCCCTAACACGGGAGTTTTACAGTTCTCATTGATTGGTAATCTTGGTCTTGGCTGGATGTTCTTGCTGATATTCTGGGGGAGGGGCCTGTTGCAGTGATTCTCAAATGTCTTTGCCTGAGGTGGAATTGCACCACCCTTGCCAGGGGCCAGGCTAAGTAATTTGCTCTGGTTTGCTCTTGGTAGCCTTTTTTCCCTGAAGGCTTTCTGTGCAGCTTTAGAGGACAAGAATGAAAATGGTGGCCTCCTACTCTCCAGTCGCAGAGGAAGCCAGAGCTCAGTGAGCCTTCAGACTAAAGCAGTTAATCACTCTTGTCTCCCTGGTCTCTGTCCACCCTCCATGCTCACGGGCCTGTGATTGAGTGTTTCTATCTCTGGCTCATGATTCTGTTTGGAGTCTCCAAAACCAGCAGATACCTGAAGTGCGTTCCCATGCCACTCCTCCTAGGGGAGGAAAGGGAGTCTCCCTGCTTCTGCTTCTTTTTGGGCTCCTGCTTGAAGAGCAGTGGCCTGACCGAGCTGCTGATCTCCATTTATGGCATCCCTGAATTGAGAGCCCACTCCTTGGCTCCGTATTTGCAGTCAGCTTCAC
Organism: Mustela putorius furo; assembly: GCF_011764305.1. Taxonomy (NCBI): domain Eukaryota; kingdom Metazoa; phylum Chordata; class Mammalia; order Carnivora; family Mustelidae; genus Mustela; species Mustela putorius. Next base: position 45,186,296 of record NW_025421294.1, on the reverse strand, counting down.
TGCTCCAATACCTGGGAGCTCTGCCACACTTAGGGACCCCTGCTCTTTCTGTGACCCTGAGAGTCTTGAGACCACACTGTCCCAGCAAAGGTTCCACCCCCATTTAGCCACTGGAGCAACATCCCTCATCAGAATAGACTTCTGAAAATTCAGATTTTGTGCTCTGCAGCTCTGTCACTTGCTGGTAGCTGGCTGACGGAGGCTTTCCCCATCCCACTTGCCCCTGCAGTCGGTCTTCCCAAATTCACTTCTCTGTATGTCCTACCTTCCAGAAAGTTGTTTTTCTGTTCATAGAGTTGCTGCTATTCTTTTCTTCGATCTCCTGTTAAGTTTGCAGGTGTTCAGAGTGGTTTGGTAACTGTAGCTGAATTCCTGGGACAGATGAAGTTTAGGTCTCCTACTCCTCCACTGTCTTGGAGCCTCCCCTCCTGCTTCTCTCTTTCACTTATAAGACCCTTGTGATTACATTGAGCCCACTCAGATAATCCACCATAATCTCTCCATCTCAAGGTCACCTGATTGGAACCTTAATTCCATCTTTAACCTTAACATCCAACATAACATAACCCCTGGTTCTAGGGACTAGAACATGGACATCTTTGGGGATATATTTTTCTGTCTACTCCAATTACCATATGGGGAAGGGTTAGAAAAATATCATGAAGCAAATATACATTAGTTTATGAAATCTTTGTTGTGTATAAACTCATGTCCTTGAACTTTATATATTTGCTTTCAAAGCAGAGAATTGATCCCAATATCATAAAACATTGTAGATGAAAACTTCCACAGAAAAAAAAATCATGGGATACAAACTGTGAGAGTAAGATCACGGTCAAATAGATCATTTTAAATCTGAAGTTGGCATAGTTTCTTTGGGGAGTCCCTTTTACCCTCAGGCGGATCATACAGCTTGAAACAAATATGTTACACTGCAGACATATTTATCATTTTCACCACTTCATTCAATTTGTGTTATAAGAAATTCATTTGGGGATGCTGGATAATACTTCTGAAATGCATGCTGTTGATTAAACAGGGCAGAGTAGCTGTGGACCAGAATTGGTAAAGAGTTATAGAGCACGAAGGCAGTGGGAACTGATGTGAGTAATGGTGCCTATCCATGCCTTGAAAAATCCTCTTTAAATTACACTTGTGAGTGGATGGGAGAGCACATTCTCTTGAAGCCACCATCAATCCTCTGCCCAGGTTGCAGTTCTCTTTAATACATCAGCGAACCTCCCTTCTAGTACATTTGCTCTTCTGCTATCTAGAGATGAGAAGCTGTAGTCTTCACATTGACAGAAGGACATAAGGGCCATTGATTCAAGAGTGAAATCAAAGGACACACTATTTGGCCTCAAAACCTCTAGACAGTTAATTTAGCCTCCTAGGCTGAAGGTTTTCTCAGTAGAGGGTATTTGTAGTTGAGTTGGCTGATTCTTTTTTTAAAGGGAAAGTCCACTGATGAGCAAGTTAATCAGCTTCCTTTGCTGGGTCTTAGAGTATATTGTGATGTTTTTAGCTGTTGTTCAGGAGTTGCTCTTAATAGCAACATATGCAACATAGTCCTTTAGTAGAAACAATACACTTAGTAGATAGGAGCACACAATTTAAGTAGCATATACTTGAGTTCACGTCTGAGCTCTACCACTAGTGAGTACATGGTCTTGGGCAAATTAATAAACATCTTTGTCTGTAAAATGGGAATACCCATATCTCACACATTAGGTGGTAATGAATAAATTTGGGATAATGCATGAAAAGCATTTAGTGAAGTTCTTCTGTATATCTCGATATCCTCTCATCTTCTACCCAGCTTCTTAAATTCTTTCAGGAGCCATTAAATTAATGTAACTGAGTTGGAAGCTTAAGTGTAAGAGACTGTATATGGGGGGGCTGTTACAGATTGGTGAGACAAGGGATTCAGTTAAAAAGTACTTAAGTTTGTGCCCCAAATAAAATACTGCTAAACCTTTAGGCTGGTAGTTTACTGCCCCTCTCAGACATCTTTTATCAATAATGACCACACACATGTAGTGGAGACTTGGGGTCTGGACATACCAGAAATTCAGAGGTGGTTCTCCTGGTTCCCTGACTGTGTAAGCCACTTTTAGTTTCAGCTGACACTAAACTATAAAGTAAGAATATATGTACCTCAAAAAGCTACTGTGAGAGTTAGAAGTAATACTTTAAGATATCTAGCAAGATATTAGAAAATGTAGATATATGAGAATGTATTCTCATAAAAACAAGTGTGGAACAGATTCTTATCTACTATACCCATTATAATTATTTTAATCTTTGTAGAATTACCTCCATGTGTCCTCCCAATAGTGAAAATTATGTTTATTTCACTCATTATATCACAAAACCCCACATAATCAACTGTATTTAGGTTTGAGAGGACACAGGAAAGAGGAGCAATTTCATAATCTAGCTACATAAATACCAAAAAATCTATTCTTGATATGCCAAGAATGGAAATCTTAGAATGCATTGTCTCACAGAGGCAACTTTGCATATTATGATCAGATTCTGCATAAAAGAATTCATACTTTTATATGAATGCAATATGCTTTTGGGGGTAGTCCTAGGACTATAAACACTGTAACATGGTTTCTAGGGGAAAGTGCTCCAATCAAGCTGCTTATGTTTGAGATCCTACATGATAGAGTGATTCAGAATATAGATTCAGAGTCAGAGAGCCCTGCATTTAAATTTAGGTTCCAGTACTTACTAGCTGAGTGAGTGAGTTTCTTAATCTGTCTGTCCTTCCATTTTTCCATCTGCAAATGAGTGGCATAAATACATCCCTTATGTTGTTTGGAGGAATAAATGGAATAATGTATGTCTAACACTTAATAAGCACATAGTAAGATTCCAAATATTAGCTGTTTAATATTGCTATTGTTATTACAGGTTATATTTAAAAACCGTTTTTAGAGCTAGCCAGTGTTTGTATTCTTAGAAGTGAGAGGGCAATTGAGAAAGGCCATTTGAGACACAAAACACAATTTCCTAAATGAATATGTTGTTTTGTACATTTACTCAGCAGTTGAGAACATTATGATGCAAGAATTCCTGGTCTTCTAATTATTGTTGTTCCCAACTTTAACCCTGTATAATGCTCAAATCAGATATGCAGAAGAAACATTAGAAATGAAAACCTAATAGTGATATTAGAACAGTAATAAATGCTTTATTCTTTTGTTTGAGTGGAGTTTGTGTTAAGGTAAATATATTTTAGAGTCTGATATAATGTGACCCTTTCCTAATACTTTAAACAAAATGTATGTAAGAAAATATGCTTTCTATTATGTTGTAATTGATTTCTCCTGTATCTTTACATGAACAGACACACTATTGGGTTTTCTCAACCCTTGTATCTTTTATTAAATGAAATAACATGGGCATAATACTAAATAGAAGAACACGGGGGAAGATAACTCAGTAGTTTTCGTCTGTGGCATTTTCTATTACTTATCCTGGGAAGTACTAAAGCGTGGCTTCTGTTGATTCATAGTAAGAAATAAAAGTTAAAGAAGTTGACTGTGTAATCTATCTTTCCAAACACAAATTAAATATCTCTCTCAATGTTTACATAGTGCTTAATGCAGAATATAGAGGAATATACACATCATCTAAGCAATTTTTCACTTGATATTTAGCAAAAGGTTAGACTGATTTTACAGACTAAAAATAGTGGTAACACCTAGATAACCAGTGATGCACACTCACTTTTATTATAAGGTTATAGAATAAACTATAATATATACAGGAAAGATACTATATAAATTGTATTAACTATATTTTCTTATTTTCTGTATTCCTAACATATGGCATGTTAAGAGTGGGGAGTGGAGGGTGAGGGAGTGGATGGGCATGGGGGTTCTGTGAGCATGAATTTAATACGCAAACTGACCAATCCTGAGTCTCTACCCCCTTCTGTCATCTTTAATGAGGCTCCTGAAGTCTGGGACATAATTCCCTTGCCATAAATTACCCAAGATCAAATGCTAGATTAGAGGTTACCCCTATACCCCAGAGCCCACTGAAGTTATTCTAACTATCCAGTACTAAACCTGCTCAACTGTTTAGTCTGCCTTACCCTTTCCTTCTCATGAAAACCACAATGAAGTCTTTTGACTGCCCATTCCCCTTACTCCTTTTGCTTCCTGACTGATGCTACTCCTTTTCTGTGTGGTCTTGTGAAGCATGGCATGCTCCCTCCCCTTGGGAACTGTGAGTGACAAATAGGCTTTTCAATGGCAGTCATCTCTTGATCTGTTAACCTCACCATACTAGAATGAAAACAAAATCCCAAGTTCATTTGAAAACATAAATCCAAGATTTTTTTTTTTTTTATAATTAAGGTTAACTTTGGTGTTTACAGAAGGGCAGAAGAAAGCAGTAATGAAAAGAGTGTCTTTACCCTTCGTTCTTTCTTTGCCTCTCCCAACATTTTTTTTTTAAATCTTCATGTTAGATGTGACTTCAAGCATGAAGATTCAGCTTTGGGGGAAAAGCCCTCAAGGAGCCCTGTTCTCTGTTGGGAGAACAGACAAGAACATCCATGAGTTTAACCTAGAATAGTAACCATGAGGATAGAGGCACATCAGAGAGAGTGGCCATTTAACTGCTGGAGTGAGATGCCAGGTGGAAAATAATAAAAGGAAGAAATATTTCCAGGAAGAAGTAATAAATAGCACAACAGAGGCTTCCTTTTTCTTATTATTTTAAAAGTAAGGTTTACTGAAGTATAATTTACATATAGTAAAATCGTCTTTAAAAATGTTGTTCCCTGATTTTTTATAAACATACACAATTGCATAACCACTACCATAATCAGTAGATAACATTTCTGTCACCACAACATGGTTCTCTTGTGGCTTTCTGCAGTCACACTTCTACTCTTACTCCTAGTCCCTGGAAATCACTGACCTCTTTTCTAGTCCAGTAGTTTTGCTTTTTTCATAATGTCACATGAATGAATTCATACATATGTGTATTGTGTATTTTTTCCCCTTTATTCTTTTTTTTTTTTTAAGACTTTATTTATTTATTTGACAGACAGAAATCACAAGCAGGCAGAGAGAGGAGGAAGCAGGCTCCCCGCTGAGCAGAGAGCCCAATGCGGGGCTTGATCCCAAGACCCTGGGATCATGACCCGAGCTGAAGGCAGAGGCTTTAACCCACTGAGCCACCCACGTGCCCCTCCCCTTTATTCTTGATTTATGTGACTGTCTGGTACCACACTGTCTTACTACTGCTTTCTAGGATGTCTTGGAATCCAGTCATATAAGTTCTCCAGCTCTGTTCATTTTCACAATTGTTGAGTGTTTTAAATTTCCTTTGTCTTTCCAAATTAATTTTAGAATCCGTTTCTCCATTTCTATTAAGAATCTACTGATATTTTGATTGTGATTGCAGTGAATCTATAAACTAACTATAGAAGCATTGACATCTGAATAGTAATGAGCTTTCCATACCGTGATTATGGTTTTTTTTTTATGTCTTTAGTTCTTTTAAAATTTTTCTCAGCAATACTTTGTAGATTTTGTATACACTCTTTTTTAATTTATCCCTAAGTAATTCACGTTTTGATGCTATTGCTTATAGTATTATTTCTCTAATTCCAATTTCTAAATGTTTGTTGGAAAAATGCTCTTGTTAAGGTTTTATAGAGCTCCATTCTGACTGTCCATCTTCTGCCACGCAATGATCAGAGGTTTCACTTTATCACAGGATAAAATCTGGGAAACAAAGCAAAATAAGACAAAATACTCAGTTATGATCTGTTTATATTTTTTTATATTTATATTTATATTTTTAATTTTAAATATATTTATATTTATATTTATTTATTTATTTATATTTTTTATCCTCTTCATTTACCTGGTAATGGCTATGAAATGGCTAGGGATTGCTAATTCATTATTCGGTGTTAGTGGAAGAAATATTCATTATTTTCCTTACTTGGTGTGCCAGACAGACACTGTTGTGGCCAGTGAGGTACATGAAGTCACAGATAACCAGGGGAAGGAATCAGTGGGTAACATGGACATTTATTAGTTAAATGTACATGAAATAGCAGGAAAGAGATGCTGAGAATATTGAAAGTGTTCTGAACATTATTGCTACAGTGGTATTGATATTTACTATGTAGACAAATACACATATATAGTTAATTATTTGGTGATACATTTAATTTTGGGATAAATCCTTTTGGGTATAATGAGCTAAAAAACTGGAAGTGGATACTTAAAATTAAGTACTAAATTTCTCTTTTTCAATAAAGTTGAAGGAGAAATTTAGTCTGTGCAAAATATTTGTTGACAATTACCACCTGCCATGGAGACCATAGTGATATCAATGACTATATAGAAAACAGAAGACAAATATGCTGAGGAAGCATCAGAATTTACTTCAGAAGTTAATAATTATATTAAGAAGAATGTGCCTGAGGACTGATTTAATATGCCGCTGCAGATGGTATATTTACATTATCACTCTGTGAAATATCATTTATCATTTAGATAAAATGACTATTTAAAATAGCTCGTATTCAGTTGTTATCCAGATTTTCTTGTGAATGTATGAAAACTTGAGCAGGAGCTGTGAATGTTTTGGCTTTATTAGCAGAAGAATATCTCCAGTTACTAAATAATGGCAGCTTTATATCAGAATGTTCATATCCTTCAAAAAGAAAACTTGTTAATTCTAATAATGGATCATTTTTTTCTTCTTTCCAATCTGTGGAGTCAAAGTAAAGGCTTTGAATGTTCATTCTGTCAAATGTGAAATATCTGATATTATGGTGGATGCCTTTGTAAAATTCGGTTTAAAGTTTCATTCATCATTCAAAGTAAAATTACTTGGTTTTCTGTGTTACTAAAAATAGTGGAGCATAGAATCACTGGAAATAGTATTGTTAATAAATTAAGAAAACTTGAGCAATGTGCTTGGTATTCATCGTGGTAAACACACAATTTATCATTGTTCCTTTTCTATCAGTGGTAACAAAAGCTAGAGATGTCAGATTTACACACACTTTATAGTAACTGAACTACACAATTTTTATATGAGAATAAAACAAAAAATAAGGACAAAAAAAGAATTTTAGCTGGCAGATGTGCTTTGCATCTTTGTTGCCCACTATCAGATAGAAATGTTTGAGGCTCTGAAAACTTTGGAAATAAACCTAAGTGCTCAATGATGATACTGTTTTGTTTTTTTTTAAATAATGAATCATCTAAAATTTTTGTTACATTTTATGCAGAATAAGGCATAAATATTTAATCAATGTATTTATGAATGGAGAACCAAGAAATGGCAGCCCTCTCTCTTGTTCTTTTTTTTTTTTTTTTTTTTTTTTTTTTTTTTTTTTTTTTTTTGAGAGAGGGAGTAGGGAGGGCCCGAGGGAGAGAGACAATCTTAAGCAGGCTCCATGCCTAATATTGAGACTTATGCAGGGCTCAATCTCAAAACCCTGAGATCATGACCTAAGCTGAAATCAAAAGTTGGATGGTTAACCAGCTGAGCCACCCAGGTGCCCCAAGAAATACTAGCTCTTAATGCTTTTCAGCAAATGACAATTGTTTAAAACAAAATTTATGAACAGAAAACTATTGCAGTGTATCCCTATAAAAGCAAGGGAAGATCACAATAAATAAAATATTCTTCTTAAGTTTGAAATTCTGTTATTGCACTTTGGAATATTTCAAACTATGGAGAAATTTTTTTTGATAGGGCTTCTGTTTGTTTTTTGTTTTTTTTTTCTTATTGAAATGATTCTTTGTCTCCATTTTCTTGAACTATTATTGTCAAATAAAAATGTATATATTTAACTTTTACAATGTGATATTTTGACATATAAATATATTGTAAAATGATTATTACAATCAAGCTAGTTAACATATCAATGACCTCACTTTTAAAAGTACCATTCTTTGTGTGTCTGTATGTATGTGGCGAGAGCACCGAAGATCAGCTTAACCAAAACTATATATATAGTTGTGTGTGTATATATATAGATATATATATATATGTATGTATGTATCTCTTTCTCTCTCTTTTTTTTAGTTTCAGAGGTAGAATTTAGTTATTTATCAGTTACATATAACACCCATTGTACATTACTTCTTATGTATAACACCCATTGTGGGGCCCCTGTTTTTATTAAATTATATATTTTTAATTATATTTTTTAAATTATATTTTTTCAACTAAATTTATATTTTGTAATGGGAAGGATTGAGTTTGAGTAATTTTATCAGTTTTCAGCATTTATATTTGGTGAAAGACATGAATGTATCAAACATAGAGAAAGCTTATTTGAAGAGTTTTATTTTGTTTTTTAATTTTTAAAAAATTTTTAAATTTTTTTGAGAGAGAAAGAGGAGTGAAGGGGCAAAGAGAGAGGGAGAGAGAGAGAATTCCAAGCAGGCTCCACACCCGGTGCAAAGCCTGATGTGAGGCTCTATCCCACCACCCTGAGATCATGACGCAACCTGAAATCAGGATTTAGATGCTCAATGGACTAAGCTACCCAGGTGCCCCTGAAAAGTTTTATTTTGTAAAAATGGTTGTGAAGAAAGATTCTCATAATGTAATCCATATCTATATAAAAAAAGTCAGTACCTATAAATGGACTAAAATATTTACAAAGTTTACATGAAAATATTATAAATGAGAATATTTTCCATTTAGCAGTTTGTTCTGCTTACCTCAGAACCTAAATAGAGAATAATTTCTCAGTTAAAAATAGTATATAGTGAAGAGCCAATTAAAAGTGTCAACAATGTAAAATTTATGAACTGAAAATGCAAATTTGAAGGTTGTAAGCAACTTTTAAATAAAATACTAATAAGATTATATAAAAGACACAGTTCAGAACAGTGCCTGTGATAAGATATTGTAAAACAAATGGTAGGAATAACTATTCTTTTTTTTTTTTAAAGATTTTATTTATTTATCAGAGAGAGAGGGGGAGAGAGCGAGCACAGGCAGACAGAATGGCAGGCAGAGTCAGAGGGAGAAGCAGGCTCCCTGCTGAGCAAAGAGCCTGATGTGGGACTCCATCCCAGGACGCTGGGATCATGAACTGAGCCACCCAGGCGTCCCAGGAATAACTATTCTTAAGCCACCTTCCTTCCCTTCTCTTTCCTGCCTTCCCTTCCCTTACCAAGGGAGAGAGTGCGGAGAGGGGCAGAGGGAGGAGAGAGTGAATCTTTTTATTTTAATAAAGATTTATTTATTCATTTATTTGACAGTAGGCAGAGAGGCTGGCAGAGACAGAGGAGGAAGCAGGCTCCCCGCCGAGCAGAGAGCCCAATGCAGGGCTTGATCCCATGACCCTGGGATCATGACCCTAACTGAAGGCAGAGGCTTTAACCCACTGAGACACCAGGTACCCCGGCACCCCGAGAGAGAAAATCTTTTTTTTAAATTTATTTATTTCTTTGACAGACAGAGATCACAAGTAGGCAGAGAGGCAGGCAGAGAGAGAGAGGGGGGTGGGGGAAGCAGGCTTCCTGCTGAGCTGAGAGCCCAGTGGGGGGCTCAGTCCCAGGACCCTGGGATCATGACCTGAGCCGATGACAGAGGCTTAACCCACTGAGCCACCCAGGTGCCCCCAGAGAGAAAGAATCTTAAGCAGGCTCTGCACTCAGCATGGAGCCTGATTGCAGGGCTCAGTCTCACAACCCTGAGATTATGACCTGAGCTGAAATCAAGAGATGGATGCCTAACTGATTGAGCCACCCAGCCATCCCCTTTTGCTGCTTTTATTTTTATTTTATTTTAAAAAATATTTTATTTACGTATTTGGAAGACAGAACACAAGCAGGGGCAGCATCAGGCAGAGGGAAGGGGAGAAGCAGGCTCCTTGCTGAGCAGAGAGGATGCTGGGATCATGACCTGAGTCGAAGGCATCTAACCAACTGAGCCACCCAGATGCCCCTTATGCTGCTTTTAAAAGTAGAGTTAATTAGTAGAAAAAATTTTGCTTGAGTGAACATGTGTACATATTTTTATTTTTAGAAATAATTTTCTTCATTTTTGGCAATAAGTTTTGAATAGAACTGTTTTTATAAATCTAATAGATAGTGAAACAAAATTATTGGTCAATAAATATGTATTTCAGAAAGCATATATTTTAATTATTTTAGCTTTGTTTTGTTTCCCCAATTTTTCCAATTATCTAGTCACTCAACTCATCAGTTTAATATTCAGAAATAATTGCCATTAGTAAATTTGTATGTATTTTTCTGAAAATACGTATCTTTAAAAAAGAAAGTTCTTCAAATGTAATTCTTCCTTATACTACAAGATTCCTCTTTGATAAATATTTTAAATACTTGCTAGAAACTGTATATTCATATAAGAAAAAAACATATTACTAACATTTTGGCAAAATAGTTTACATTAGCAAAATTAGTATTCAATGTATAAAATCTGTTTATCAGTCTTTGTCTTACCTTGTCCATGCCATTTCTATTCTACTAATTCCAGATTTTCATTACTCTTTATATCACTATTATGATTACTTATATCATATAGGGAAGGCATCAGTAAGCTGTGATCTGTATGCTAAATTGGCCCACTGCCTGTTTTTATGAATGAAGTTTTACTGGAACACAGCCACAATCTTTTTTTTTTTTTTTTGTATTTGTGGGTACTTTTATACCCCGACAATAGATTTTATGTTGTGATAGATGCCAGTAGCCTGCAGGGCAAAAATATTTACTGTCTTGATCTTTATGGAAAAAGTTTCTTATTCTTATAAAGCTGCAAAGTGATTTAAAAAGTGCTCTAAGTAGGGGTACCTGGGGGCTCAGTTGGTTAAGCATTTGCCTTTGGCTCTGGTCATGATCCCAGGGTCCTGGGATTGAGCCCTGCATTGGGCTCCTTGCCTAGGGGAGGAGCCTGCTTTTCCTACTCCCGCTCCCTCTGCCCCTGCTCCTGTTTTCTTTCTCTCTTGCTCACTGTTTCTCTCAAATAAATAATTTTTTTTTTAAAGTGCTCTAAGGAGAGTTTAGTCAATGGAAACATTACCTTTTCCTGTTACACCTAAAAGGGTTTGGTGAGGTGAGTCTTGGGCATGGTATCATGGAGTTTAGTTACATAGTTTCACAAACCATTGAAAAGCATATCGGGGCATCTGGGTGGCTCAGTGGGTTAAAGCCTCTGCCTCCGGCTCAGGTCATGATCTCAGGGTCCTGGGATCGAGCCCTGCATCGGGCTCTCTGCTCAGCAGGGAGCCTGCTTCCCCTCTGTCTCTGGCTGCTGCTCTGCCTACTTGTGATCTCTCTCTCTCTCTGTCAAATAAATAAATAAAATCTTAAAAAAAAAAAAAGCATATCCACAGCTCTTTCCTCTGGGTGTTTCTCAATAGAAATATGGGCTGGCTTCACAGATTTAGGGGAAATAGCAATTGTATACATATTGTATGAAAAGCATCTGATGAAAAGTTGTGATTCATTTTAATGAATAAGTTATATAAAAAGCATACCAATAAGCACATTTTATTATTTGATGTGAACACTCAATTTCAAAAACGCTCAGTTTGTTTTTATTATATTAGCAACTAACATCTGTTAACAACAAAATAAGATTCAGCAATGTCATTGAAGAAAGACTTTCCAGAACGTTATTTCTACATGACTCTTTCTTACCTCTACCACATTAGTTTCTCCACAGATGTACACACACTTATGCAATGTGTTTAGGATACATGCTCATCATACACAAGGGTACACATATATACAAATACATAAATATTATATAAACTTATGTGGGCATCTGTTGTCTATAATTTATATACTGTAAGCTGGTTTGTTCAGTTAACATATTGTGACTAGTTTTCCATAAAACTGTATTCCAGTTTTAATTTTTTATATTATCTCATTGTACATATAAACTACAGATAATTTAACCTATTTCCAATTGACGAACTTTAATTGATTTAATTATTAACTCTTGGGGGCGCCTGGGTGGCTCAGTGGATTAAGCCTTTGCTTTCAGCTCGGGTCATGATCCCAGGGTCCTGGGATGGAGCCCTGCATCAGGCTCTCTGCTCTGCAGGGAGCCTTCTTCCTTCTCTCTCTGCCTGCTTCTCTGCGTACTTGTGATTTTTGTCTCTCAAATGAATGAGTAAAATCTTTAAAAAAAATTATTTACTATTGTACACAGGCTGTAATGATTATCTTAGTTAAATTTTACACATCTTCTAATTTATTTCTGTGCCATTCCTAAAAATTGAGCATATAGAACAAAGGGTATCCATATATCAATACTTAATTCACGTTTTATTGCTGAGTAGTATTCCTTGTATGACTAAACTTTATCCATTGTCTTGTTCATGGACATTTGGCTTGTTTTGGCATTTGGTTAGTTAGTAAGAAGGTTGCTATAAACATTCTTGGAGTCATTGTATAGATATTTTCATTTCTTTTCAGTAGATACCCAAGAGTAGATGTGCTGGGTCATGAGGTAGATGAGGTAGATCTATGTTTTATTTTTTATCAAAAACTGTCCATAGTTGTGCAAAATGGTTTGTATCATTCTCATTCCCAGCGAATAAAGAATGAGTGCGCTAGTTGTTTCACATCCTTACCTACACTCTGTCTTAGCAGTCTAACATCTTTGAAGTCATATCTCATTGTGGTTTTTAGTTTGCTTTCCCTTGGTGACAATGCTGAGTACATTTTCTTGGCCAATTAAATATATTTTCTTGTAAAGTATTTAAATCTTGTATCCAGTTTTTAAATTGGGAATTTGGGATATATATATATACACACACATATTTAAGATTTTATTTATTTATTTGAAAGACAGAGATCACAAGTAGACAGAGAGGCAGGCAGAGAGAGAGGGGGAAGCAGGCTCCCCGCTGAGCAGAGAGCCTGATGCGGGGCTTGATCCCAGGACACTGAGATCATTACCTGAGCCGAAGACAGCGGCTTAACCCACTGAGCCACCCAGGTGCCCCAGGAATTTGGGATATTTTTAAATTGGTATTTGTGAGAGTTCTTTATTCTGAATACAAATCCATTGTGAAATAGATATGCTGAGAATATTTTTCCAAGTCTGTGGCTTGCTTATTCATTTTCTTACGTGGTGTGGGCAGATACTTTTTTGAAGTCCATTTTATCATTTTCTCCCCCAGTATCATTTGTGTCCTGTTCAAACCTATCCCATGAGATCCCAAGCCTGTCACAGAAATTTTCTTCTATATTTTTTTCTAGGATGTTCTTTTTTACATCTTGATTTTATGATTCATCACATTTTTCTATATGGAGGGCTAGAGAAGTGGACTACAAAAATTTCTGCTCAGCTTTTTATTTATTTAACCTCTTGATTGAGGTGACTGAATAAGTGATACTCTTTGTTTCACTCTGGATAAAAAATTTTAATCCAGATTTCTAGTTGTTCTTAGGAGGAGGCTTTGTCCAAAGCAGACTAGTCCAATAAGATCAAAGAAGGTTATTCCCTTTGTTTTCAATATCTAAATTTTTCTGTATACCCAGAGACTATTCTCTATTTACTTATATTTATATTTGTCTAGAATTTGGATTTAAGCTCAGTTAGTTTCTTTGAGTGCCTATACACACATTCTAGAGAAAGACAAAAGAAGGGGTGGGGTTAGGGAGAAAAAGTCACTGTAACTTAGTTTTCCTAGCATGAATCTCAGTGAGGAATTAGGGAGTTACTGTGATTGGCTGGAAATATCTGTGGGGGAGTGATCCTTTAAGGAATAAGAAATTTTTCTTTTGTGGCTTGCTATATATAATTAGCTGGAACTAATTTCTTTTTGTGGCACCAGCAGCAATCCCCACATTACTTAGTTTATTGTTTGTAACAGGTACGAGTTGTACTCCCCCCACAGTAGATTCCTGATTCTGTGGCCTGAATTGCCTGATAAATACTCTGAAGCTTCAGTGAGTGTTTACAAATTACCACCGAATTTGTAGTTTAAAAGCACAAACATCTTATTATAGCTTATGATTTTCAGAGTTGACAATTCAGGAAGGGTGACCCCTGAATTGATAGCCAATAGTAGCTGTGCTGAGTCATGAGGTAGATCTGTGTTTAATTTATCAAAAACTGTCCATAGTTGGGCAGAGTGGTTGTATCATTCACATTCCAAACAAATAAAGAATGAGAATGCTAGTTGTTTCACATCCTCACCAACACTCTCTTTTAGCAGTCTATCATCCTTGAAGTAATATCAAGTCACCACCTCAAACACTCTTTCATTTATACAGAGAGGCTTCTAAGAACATTAAGAGCATGACTCATAGTCCCTCTCAACTAGACAACAGTGCTTCTAAGACTCCTAAGAACCCCCAAATCTACAGACAGAATAGACTAAGAAAGTTACTCAGCTGTGATATTGGCTATGCTTTAGGGAAGTACAACTGAGAAGGCAGAACCAAGGGTTGCAGAGAATCATTCACAGGGAGCAGGACTGAGCCCCAGTAATGAAAGTGACAATATGTACACAGCTGAATTGGTTTTTAATTTGTACCCATTCTGCTGAGTAATTCTTTTATATGGTATGGGTAGAGGTCACCTCATGGTATTCAGCTGGTTTTGAGAGCCAAGCTAGCATATCCAGAGTGGTTTCAGTACCTTTCCACAAGTTGAGAATGGTTGTGAGGCTGGTCTCAGCTGAATGTATCAGCCAAAGTGCTAACAGATGGTCTCTCTAGCATGGCAGCTCACGGTGGTCAGATTCCCATTGCACAAGGTGGAAGCCGCATGGCTTGTTAAGGGCTATTTTCAGAAGTCATTTAGCGTACACTGGTTGTGAAATAGGATACTATATCCTATTAGTTGAAGCATCCACTGGCTTACCCTGGTTTGGCAGAAAGGTATGTATGCTTCACTTCTTTCTGAGAGAAGTATCACGGATTTTGCATCCACGTTTAAAACTGTCACAATCTGCTTTGAAGTCTGGGATCTCATTTAAATGCTCTCCAGTAGCACATGAAGTTGTTAGAGTTCAATTACTTGGGTGCAATTCCTTTTGTTCTGATGTCTTGTGAACTTAAATAATGCCTTGCCTCCCTTCCCCAGCATACACATACAGGCAAGATATAGTGAAGAGAACGAGGCAGACTAGATACCCCCATACAAAGGGGGGAAATGGCAGCTATGTGGCGTTATGAGTGAGAGCAATTCTGAAATTCAGCTGTGTACATATTGTCACTTTCATTACTGGGGCTCAGTCCTGCTCCCTGTGAATGATTCTCTGCAACCCTTGGTTCTGCCTTCTCAGTTGTACTTCCCTAAAGCATAGCCAATATCACAGCTGAGTAACTTTCTTAGTCTATTCTGTTTGTAGATTTGGGGGTTCTTAGGAGTCTTAGAAGCACTGTTGTCTAGTTGAGAGGGACTATGAGTCATGCTCTTAATGTTCTTAGAAGCCTCTCTGTATAAATGAAAGAGTGTTTGAGGTGCTGACTTGAATCTCTCACATCTTATGAAAGGATCTTATAGCCAAAACTTGGATACCTTGAGGCTGTATTTTATTTGCAGTACTCTGAATTTGATCTTTTCCCTAAAGCTGTATGTCTTTGAGAACACTAGGTTGCTTGGAATGCATATCCCAGACTCTTTACATTTCCTCCAAATTCTGTTCAAAAACTGAGTTCATTCTTTGATTCATTGCTCTTTTCTTCACTTCATTATAGGCATTGAGAATAGGTCAGATGGTATTTCCAGCACTGTCCAGTATTCTCTTTAGCTAGGTCATTGAAACCATGATGTGTACTTCCTATTTTGCATAGTACCCCAGGTGATAGGGTCTGTAGACTTCCTGCTACTGCATACCAAGTGTTTCTTCCAGCTTCCAAAAAATTGTTGTTGCTTTCCATTTAAACCCTTTGACAGCCAACTTTAAGCCCATAATACTTTCATTCATTGCCTATTCTCTAAATCCATGCCACATGCATACCTTTAGTTTTACCGCTTCTTTTATCAAATTCTGTTGCTGCATACAAAACTACTGCAAAACCCAGGGGTTTAAACCACCAACCGTTTTATTGTATCTCTCAAATTTCTGGGTTAGGCATTCATTCAGGGCTTTACTTGATTTTTCTTCTGATTAAGGGGGCACTGATAGGGAGGTCACTTGATGACATTCTGCTGGCAAAAAGGCTGGTTAGGAATATTGGCATGTTTGGTAGCTTGACATGGGTGGCTGGAGACTGGCCTCAGCTGGGAGTGTCAACCAGAGTGCTTATATCTGACTTTCCCAGCATGGGCTTCTCAGAATAGTAAGACTTTTTACATGGAGGTCCAGTGTTCCATTAGTGAGTGTACATGGAACAGAGCACAAATTCATCATGTTTTAGCTCTTTAAAAGTCTTACAAGTCATAGAGTCCTGTCTGCTATGTTTATGGTCAAGGCATTCAAAATCCTGCTTTGATTCAAATGGACATTTCATAGATTGCCACATCTTAATGAGAAGTGTTAATGAACTTGCTGCCATGTTACAAACTTGCTCTAATAGGATCAGTTCTCTTTGCATCTAATGATAGTTCTGTTGGGGACTACTTCCCATCTTGGCATTTCCTTTGCATAGTAGAAATTCCACTTCCTATTTCTTCCTTCTGTTGTTATGAAATTTCCTCAAAATATCTATCTTTTGGTGGGACAGTTAAAAATTTTTTTTCCCAGTAGTAAAACAGATTTGTTCTACTGGATTGCATATTAATTTTAAGGAAATGTGAAAGTAAAATGTTGTGGAGGTCTATAGAACTTTGTTTTCATCTAGAACACGAGGAACAAAAAAGTTTTAAACCCTGTTTAGAATTAAAAATGTAAATTAATTGGGGCACCTGGGTGGCTCAGTGGGTTAAAGCCTCTGCCTTCGGCTCAGGTCATGATCCCAGGGTCCTAGGATCAAACCCCGCATTGGGCTCTCTGCTCAGCAGGGAACCTTACTTTCCTCTCTCTCTCTCTGCCTGCCTCTCTGCCTACTTGTGATCTCTGTCTGTCAAATAAATAAATAAAATCTTTTAAAAAAATGTAAATTAATTTTTAAAGACTTATTAAATGTAGGGTAACTGAGGGATATTCACAGGAAGATCTCTAATTGCTACTTAGACTCATGAGTAGAATTATTTATTGAAACTCAAGCTTTAATACAGTACTAAGCTCAGCTCATTTCTTTAAATGAAAAGACTCTTGTTTCCTTTGTTTTAATCTCTTAGTTTAAAAATACTAAATGAACTTAAAGGAGAGAATACAGAGCTCTTACTTCAACCAATTCACAGTCTCATTGAATGTAATTAAACAGTATCTTAGGAATCATTAATATTAGTTATATGAGAACCATAGAAGTTTCTAGGAAACTGGAAAGTTTATTCATTTTAAAAATTAGTTGCTCTTAAGGAAAAGTTTGGGAGGCCTAATCATGGGAAGAGGTAGAGAAAGAATGGCAAATAATCATGGAAATTAAATCTAGTCTTCCTTTGATTTTTTGTTTTACTCATTCATTTGTTGGCTTAATTATTATTATTATTTTTATTTTATCAATCTGACCATCGAGTTACTAAAATTTTGAGTTCCTTCCTTATATAAATCACTTGTTTAAATCATTAAATAACTAATTGACTAATTTAAACAAGTTAATTTATTTGTAGAAAACTGCAGTTTATAAAACCAGAGACCTGGACCCAAGACACATGACAACATAGACTATTGTCAGGAAGGGGCCAAAGCTTGCCCACAGTCTTTTTATGCCTATGATTGCCAGTACAGAACTACTGATAGTACACATGCCACTGTGAATCATCTCAGTCTCATATGTTTTGTTTTCTTTTCTGTGGATTCAGAGTCCTAGGTAGGGCTGTCCAGTGGGCCATGCCTAGGTCTCATGCTCAAGGTCTAACTAACTTCCATATGTCAGAAAAATGAGATTTTTTCCTGGTATCATATCATCCCTGACTCATGCACTAGAGGTTTCCCGAAGTCAGAAGTGTTTTTGGATGCTGGAATACTAAAACACAAATGGCAAATGCTAACTGTGGCCACACATTTGTCAGACTCTGTCTTCACTGCTAGAGACTCAGTCAACAGTGAACAAGAAATTCTCCCTGATCTGAAGAATCTCCTAGTGTGATAAAAAAGATGAAACAAATTAATGACTTACATTATGGCACAGGGCATAGCTTCAGGACCAGCTAGAAGGATTTGGGAGGCACACTAGTCAGTAAGATAAAGCGTCTTGGAGCACTGAAGCTTAGAATGAAAGGATAGAGGCTAGCCAGGGGTAGCTATGATGAAGACATGTTCCATGTTCCATGTTCCATGCAGGCTTTAAGCTGCCCGTTGCCATAGTGTCCTTTGTTCTGGCACTTTGCACTTTGGGAGAAGAAAGTTTAGGGATTAAAACAGTACAGAAGATCCTGACCAGATTTGGGAATAACAGATATTCTTCTATATTTTTTGAATTACACTTGATAACCTACGTTTCCTCCCCTCTGAGCCATACACACTATTTGTAAGACTGTCACTGTGTCACAAACTTCTGTATACATTATCTCATTATCTCTCCAATCCTACCAAGAAGATATTATCTCCATTTTACAAATGTGGGAACAGACACTCATGGAGGATAAGTTATTTTCTCAGGGTTACTTTATCTAACAATAATTCAGTCAGAAATCGAATCAAAGTGTTTTAGTTTCAAAGTTAATTCTCTTACCTCAAACTGGATTTCTGTTGTTTTATTTCTGTTCTAGTGTTTTATATCCATAAATGCCCTTATTTATTTCTGGAGTATGTTTAGTGTTTGGGAAACAGCAGATAACAGGAGCTGGTCACCTTTTCTGTATACCCATATCTGCAGGACATGTATTCCTGAAAGGACCAGAATATATCACCCAGTCCTTGTTCCAAGTGGCTGTCAACAGAGTCCTAAAATGCATACTAACTTAGTCAATTCCTTTGGAATTTTGACGGAGATTTTCATATTAGTTGATAAATCAAATTCTAAACATTTTAATTTTGTTTTTTTCTGAGTGAGGGAGTAGGGACCTAGTTCAGAATAAAAAAAGAGACTCTTTATATTGAGTAGAAAGGGGAGAGAGGAGAATCAGAAGAATGTGGGGAAAAGGGACAAAGATATGAGGCAGGTGGTGGGCATGCTTGTATTTATTTTAGAGACTCAAGGATGGGTAGAAGGCATAGTTTCTGTTTTTTTTTTTTTTAAAGATTTATTTATTTATTTGATAGAGATCACAAGTAGGCAGAGAGGTAGGCAGAGAGAGAGAGGAAGAAGCAGGCTCCCCGCTGAGCAGAGAGCCAGATGCGGGGCTCGATCTCAGGACCCTGGGATCATGACCTGAGCCGAAGGCAGAGGCTTTAACCCACTGAGCCACCCAGGTGCCCCAAGTTTCTGGTTTTAATTCCTAATCGTGTGTTCTCATGAGAAAAGATGAACTGTGTCTCTAGTTTTGTGACATACCTTTTTAACTTTCATGTATACACACACACACACACACACACACACACACATTTCTGGGGAGTGGGATGCTTTTTTGCTTCTTTTAGCCGTAGTTAAAAAAAAACCTTACAATTCTAAACACCTGATTAAAAAATGAAACCTGTATTTTATTTAGCATCACTTGGGGTCCAGATGAAACAAAAAATGGTTTCATTTTTCTTTAAAAAGTTCAGTCACACAGGTGTGTGTATAGGCTGACAATTCTGTACTTAGTTTCCATTGGAAGTGGTTCTATAGGAAACTGATTCTAGAGCTTCAGCATCTCTGCTGACATTCACTGGAAGAGAAAAATCCAGCAAAATCACTCTTCTTCTTCTTCTTCTTCTTCTTCTTCTTTCTTCTACTTTCTTCTTCTTTCTTCTTCTTTCTTCTTCTTCTTCTTCTTCTTCTTCTTCTTCTTCTTCTTCTTCTTTTGATGATTCAGGCATACTAGATGAACAATTTTTCATCTAACACTTGTTTTTAAAAAGAGACAAACAAAAGAATTGCAACATCTCTAAATTATAATTGAAGAGTAGGTCAGTGTATGTTATGATCAGTGATTAGTTAAGGAAAATGAAAACAAAAGTAGCTTACTCTTTTTACCTAAATGCGGTAATTAAAAAAGAAATAACACTGAGTTCTGATAAATTACCTTAGGCTCAAGATTCATGTTCTTTTTAAAATTTAAATTCATAATTAACATAGTGTATTATTAGTTTCAGAGGTAGAGGTGAGTGATTCATGAGTTGTCTTTAACACCCAGTGCTCATTACATCATGTACCCTCTTTAATACCCATCACCCAGTTACCCCATCCCCCATCCATCTCCCCTCAAGCAACCCTTAGTTTGTTTTCTATGGTTAAGAGTCTCTTATGGCTTATCTCCCTCTAATCAAATTGATTACATCTTGTTTCTCTCCCTTCCTCTATGCTCCTCTGTTTTGTTTCTCAAATTGCACATATGATCATATGATCATATGATAATTGTCTTTCTCTGATTGATTCATTTCACTAGGATAGTACCCTCTAGTTCCGTCCACGTTGTTGCACATGGCAGGATTTCATTTCTTTTGATGGCTGCATAGTATTCCATTGTATATATATATATCACAGTAAGATCCATATTCTATATTTCTACCTGCTCTTTGGTGTTAACAGTCATTTCCCCATGTGACTCAACTTTTTTTCAACATACATCTTAATACAAGACTGAAGATTTTGTTTGTTAGTCACTTAGTGAAAAGAAGTGAAGTGATTCCAATCAGTTTATCTCCTCATGTTTTCTATAGGAGTTTTCTAAGTAGTATGATAAAGTAGTATTGATAAAGTGGTTTTGCCAATTACCAGAATTGCCAGTAGTATTTTTTTTTCTCCTACTCCAAGTAAGTAAATATCTAAGAAGTTATTCTGAATCAAATTATTCTGATTCTGGACTGAGAAAGCTGAGAAAAAAAAATCTGTGTTAACTATTTTATGTTTATTTTGCATCACATATTGTAAAATGCTAAGAGAAGAGCAAATGCTTTAATTAAAAAGAACAGTTTTCTTAGGAAAAGAAATTGCTTTGTTTGCTAACCGAATCTAATGTGTTGCATAGCCAAACTGGGGCTTTAATATATGCCATCTTTTTAAAAGCCAGCTGAACCAGTGGTAGTTGTGACTCTATATTTATTCAATGTAATTGATAGAAATGTTTAATTAAATATTATGAAGGGTAATTCTCTAACTTTCTCTATCCCATAAATTTAAACCATGAGCTTCTGAGATCATTCTTGTGTAATTAAATAAAAACACCCAAAGAGCAGAAAAATAATGCTGCTAGAGTTCAAGATGGTTTTAAAACACTTTTGTTTGTAAAACCCTTGCATAAAAATTTCCTCTCTATTTCTTTTAACTGCCTGCCCTCCCTCCTTTCTTTCTTTCTTCATCATGCATCCTCAGTGTGAAGTGATTATATGAGATAAAAATTGAAGAAAATATAGACCTTTCATCAAAGAGTTTATGGACTAGTTGTAAAAGATTAATTGTCTGATAAATAATACAGATAATGAATGCCATAGGGAAGAAAAAAGTAAATTATATTTTCAAATTGAAGGGAGAAAATCTCATTTGAAATGATTCAAATTTAAAATTTTTCTCATTAAACAAGCTGCCCTCATCAACTTTAAACTCTCTCCTTTGCTTGGAAATAGAGTGTAGATATTTTATTACTAATCAGACTTTGAATAGGCCCCATATCACAGTGATAGCCATATATTACAGCCATACCATCCTTAGGTTAAATATTTATTTCTGCACTTGTATATTTTAGCAAATGAGCATTAAATGGCATGGTATGCACTCTTTGTAAAAAGTATTTGATTTTTTTGATAAAGTAATTTTTACAAGTGTTCAGACATCAAACAATACTAAAAGGCATAGCTAGAAATAGCTGTCCCCTGCTCCTTCCCTAACAACCTTCTGCCCCTACATAATTTTCCATTCTCTGTTTTAGCTATTCCATCTGAGATTTAACCCCCAAGTCTTTAAATAATAAGATTATTCAGCATACTTCTTTTTTTGAATGATAGAATTATACCAAGGATGACAGTTTGGAAAGTTTTCTGTCATGCATGTCTTTTTGGCCCATTTTCAGAAAACAATAACTAGTTTTCATTTGGGGATTTGAAAAATTAATTTATACCTCAGTCTTTCTAAATAGTTATAATGTAATTTTCCATTGAACAGACAACCAGTTTTTTCTAGGTGTCAATTGAATTTATAGAACTTTGTGCACAGTCGGAGATTAATGATGGCAGAAGGTCAAATGTTTTACCTTTTATGTTTGTACTATGCAAAACAATAGTGATATGCCAGGAGCTCTCTTTTGCTAAGCAGTAACAGTCTTGAATGTGAATATTAAACTGTAGCTAAACTCATTTATATTTATGTGACTGAATACTTAAACTAATATATTCCATGAAAATGAACTCCAATTTCGTCCTGCATGAGACTGAATCCCTTTGCCTGGTGTTACTCCCTGCCCTCCACTTTTCACAGTCCAGGAATCCCCATGATAGATGTTCTAATTAAATTTTTCTGATTTTCTTGTGTCTCCTTAAATAATGCTTGTTTTTATCTCCATGGTTTATTTTTTTTTAATAGGTTTTCATAATTGTTTTATAGTATACTAGTTCCAGAGTATATTAACTGGAATTCCATGGTCATACATGTTTGGGAAATACTACAGCTTTCCCTTCCTTGGAGATTCACAATGTGCAGGAGTATACTGAAGCCTTGGAAAATTCCTATGATGTTAAACAACAGCAACAGCAACAACAACAAAACAACAACAACCTTCTACTCTGTTGAAATCAGCCTTTCTCCAGCTTGTTTGAACTAAACATATTTGTAGCATCTTTATTAACAGCCCACAGAACAATGATGAACTGTTGATCAGTTGTAGATGCACGGTTTCATGCTATTCTCTTATCTGTAATATTCACTAACTACTTTTCACTGCTTTCTCTGAAAATCCTATTCATCCCACAAAATGAAGTATTGTATGGTATTTAGGTAAGTAGGGAAAGATGAACTGTGGGTTCTAGGAACACACAAATATATTTTTATCATTCAACAGACATTATGTCAACGTATTAATCTCTCTTCTCAACTATATTCTAAGCTTCTTGAGAGCAAGGCTTGTTTAAAAACAAAAAGGGTACTTCAAACCAGACTTAACACAGCTTCCAAAATTATCCTGAAATACTGGATATAACTCTAGCCATCACACCTCAAAAAGATATAATAGCACTTAAAAAAGATCTAGTAAAGGACTGGGGACAGGGGTTATTGCATGAAGCTAGAGTTAGAACCATTACTGTAAGCAGCAAATTGACTTTCTGTCCAAATCTGGAAATACCAGCCTAAGGAAATACTGTGTGTAATTTGAGGAAAGTAACTATAGGAAAAAAATAAAGGAAAACACTACAGAATCATTAGCAGATAGCTGAGGCAAAAAACATAAATGAACATTTAAAGAGTTTAGACAAATTTAGAAATGGCGTGATACCTCTTAAGAGAAGCTTGGAATACAGTATTATTTTTTGTTTGTTAAAGAAGAGGACAAGTTTCTTCTATGAGCTAGAGGGCTCCATGGAAAACAGTTTTCTTAACATGTTTCTGATGACTTTCACTTGTTGGTTGTGCAGCCCTCTGAAGTTATTTCATTTCTCTGCTGGAGTTTCCTCATCTGTGAAGAAAGAGTAATAATAGTGTCTTCCTCATTAGAATGCCAAGAAGATTAAATAGCTCCTGGCTCATAGTAGGAGTTCAGTGTATAGTTGCTATTACTATTACTATTATTTCTTCAGTACTCCTATAGTAAGAAATAATGATAATGTTAGTAGCTATCATTTGGTGAGCTGATAGATGTATTTTGTTACTTGTTTCCATAATCTGTTCAATTCTGGCACATGGTTAAGTAAATACTATCAACTCCATTTTACAGAGACAGAAGCTTAGCTAGGTTAAGAAACTTCTCCAAGCTCATGCATCTAATAGTGCAACATGATTTGAATCTAGAAAGTTTAACTCTGAGAAGTCTGATTCTTTTTTTTTTTTTTAATTTTATTTATTTATTTGACAGAGAGGGAGAGAGAGAGAGATCGCAAATAGGCAGAGAGGCAGGCAGAGGGAGAGGGGGAAGCAGGCTCCCCGCTGAGCAGAGAGCCCGATGTGGGGCTCGATCCCAGGACCCTGAGTCCATGACCTGAGCCGAAGGCAGACGCTTAATGCACTGAGCCACCCAGGCTCCCCAAGAAGTTTGATTCTTAACCGTGGCATGCACTTCTCTGATTTTGAGCTGCTCATCAGTGTGCTGGGAATGTTTTAGGTATCCTCAAGTTTTGCTTCCTTTCGTCTGGAAGGAACTTCTGCTTCACTGGGCCATACAAGTATTTTCATTTCTCTCTCTCTCTCTCTCTGTGTTTGTGTGTGTGTATGTGTGTGTTACAACATGAAATAGTTGCAAAGAAAAATGGATGGCCTTCAGAAAATGCTGGTGTTTTGAAGGAAAGGACAAACTTGTTTTAAACATTAAAACATTTTTTAAAGGTTTATTTTATCTATTTAATTATTTTATTAGAGAGAGAGGGAAACTGAGAGAGGGAGGGGCTAAGGGAGAGGAAGAGAGAATCCTAACATGGAGGGCTTGATCTCACAACCTTGCGATCATGACCTGAACCAAAATCAAGAGTCAGGTGGTTAACCAGCTGAGCTACCCAAGCAGCCCTGTTTTAAACATTTTCAATTGGAAGGACTTTTCCATTCTTATTTCCTGCCAGTGCCCACCATTTATGTTACCCTTCAACCATGTGAAGCAGTTCATGCACTTGACAAGTGAAAATGCTCTTCTACATTTGATTCTGTCCTGCTTGCCCAAGATCCACTCTTGCTCATGGGGCAGAGTGGTATTTGCGAAATAATTGTTTCATTAAATAGTGGCTGCCTTAAACATAGAGCTGCTCTCAAGTTTAGCTATATTCCCACACAATTTTTGGATACCTAGATTGTGATTTTTATCACTTTGGCTGAAACTGCCCCTGGGATGGTCAAGCGTGCTAGAATGCAGACTCTGTCAGGGTGCAGTGGTTTATCTTTGTGTCTCTGTTGCCTAACATGTGTTCGAAGACCCATATTCACCTCCTCAGTGTCTGCTACATTAATGGAAACAAAATCTTTAAGTTATTCAAGTTGTTATTGTTAGTGTGAAATTGTTTCTTTGGACTACAAAGTTGGAACATGGGATTTGGACTCCATTTACAGTATTTATGATTTGTAACTTCTCTTTGATGGCATTTTGTATTTTTGACAAGTAAAAAAAAACTATAACAAACAGCAAACTTTTTTAATGGCTGAGAGATATGAATTAATCAGTGTAGTGTGCCCATCATTGTCTAGATATAAATTTTGCTTTAGACTGATTTTTTTAATTGATAACCTAGTCTTGTGAGTGTTGTTGAAGCTTGCATATGCAAAGAAAGAAGAATACAAATGCAAGCGATCTGTGAATGATTTGACAACTTTCCAGCATTATAGAGATTGTGTTATTTAAATCCTCCCTTCACATTCCAATGGTTTCTTAATCACCCATGGTATGAAAGACTTTCCTTGACTTCTGCTGAAGCAGGTCTGATTAGGGGAAGAGGATTTTTACATATTCTAAGACATCTTAAAATATACAAGGTTAGTTATCCAGGAAATTATTGTCTGGGAGTATGATCCTATTTGATGGTTTTGATTTATAATCATTGGACCTTACATAGAAAAGAAGGATATTCCAAGAATGCAAGATGTCATGAATGCAATTTAAAGATTTTTGAGTGGAAAAAGGTTTTCACTCTAATAAAAGAAAAAGGAAGAAAATTGTAACCGTGAAATATCTTATGGCCTGTTGGTATATTTTATCCATGTCTTTGTTTCAGAAGCATTTCTTAATATGTTTTTTAAAATTGCAGTAACTCCTGGAATTTTAATATTCTAATCAGGATTTGGGTGCTAAACTAAAAGGAGCAAAATGAATGCTAAAGTTGTGGCATCACCATTCACATGTCCCATGGTATTTTCAAGGAGTTTTTAAAAAAACCAGACTCTGAGATTTGACAGATTCAAGGGTAGTTTCTTTCCTTTATTAAGCCCATAAATTATACCTATCTTAGTAAATTTCCAATTGATGGTGTATTAGTCATTTTAATGAAATTTACTTCTATATGAGGTACTTTGACTATAATTTCTGTCACCATGGCAACCATTTGTTGGTATTAATAGTGCCAGAGTCATGGATTTTATTCCCAGAATTGAACCCTTAATATCACACTATTTTAGATTTTTTTTTTTAAGATTTTGTTTATTTATTTGTCAGAGAGTGAGTGAGAGCGAGCACAGGCAGACAGAGTGGAAGGCAGAGTCAGAGGGAGAAGCAGGCTCCCTGCGGAGCAAGGAGCCCGATGTGGGACTCAATCCCAGGACGCTGGGATCATGACCTGAGCCGAAGGCAGCTGCTTAACCAACTGAGCCACCCAGGCGTCCCCTATTTTAGATTTTTGCCAGTGTTTTCAAAGTGCATGTTTCAATAGAAACCAGGTAAGGTAATATAAATGAATGATCAAAGTAATCTTCAGCACTTGGAAAAAAGGGGGATGCCACCCCAGACTTTTTTTTCTGATCACCCCAAACTTCTTAAAGTTCTCCCTGTAGACCTATGTCTATGAATACTTAAAAGTACTGTTAAAAATGTGGATTTGGGAATCATAAAGCTGACTTACTGAATTCGAATCTTGGTAAGTCCTAGAAACTGCATGTCAAACAAGCAAACCTAGTCAGTCTGCTCACTGTGGGAGACCAAAAATAATAAGCATTTTTCCTTATAGAGATCAGCAGATTATTACTTAACCTCTTAGTGGTTAAATAGCTGATTATTCAAATGCTTTTTTCAAATCTCAGTGGTTTCTTTATCATCCACGAAGTAAAGATTTTTCTAGACTTCTAATTTATTCATTGTAGTAAAAAACATAATACGAGATCTACCCTCTTTAAACTTTGACTCTCCGGTATAATATTGTTAGCTGTAAGCATAGTGTTGTGCAGTATATATTTATTTTTCATTTTGCATGGCTGAAACTTTATACGTATTAAATACTAGCGTTCCTCCCCCTAGATTTTCCTAGACTTTGGACAGAGCAGTTCTGATTGTAGAGTAGGAGATTCCTTTCATTCCATTCAAATAGGCATAAATGTCATAAATTCAAAAAGCACATTCAATTCAGTGGTCTAATGAAATAGGCACAAATAGACATATATAAACTTTACTTTCCTTATAATTATTCTTTCACCAGTATTACCTGATTGAAAGTGTGTTGCATGTGGGAAGAATAAGAATGAATGATAGAATCTACAATTTAGAGTCAGCACAGGAATCAGAAGAAGAGCTCTTTCTTTGGTATAGCAGAATGGACAAGTGATAGAGAAATCTAAACAATTAATAACAAGTGATAAATACCTATGGATTGTCTTTCCGTGAGGACACATTTTTATTGTTTCCTTAAACTGGGCAGGTATATAGTTATAATCTCTTTGAGGGTATGACTGTGGTCCCTTCATTTCTATTTGGCCTTTTATAAATATATATAGTGATATGCAAACAAGAAGACATCTAATAACTATCTGTTAAATATATGCAAGATCCTGCTAGTAACTGAGTAGACTGTAAAATAATCTTTACACCCCAGGAACAAATGGTAGTGAAAAAAAGATTTCTTTTCCTGTGTTATTAGGCTTCTTGGGGATAGAGTTAAGATCAAGACTCAGGTTTTTCTGAAACCAAACACGAATCTAAATTATGAAATTATGTCTTTGGGACAGAGATAGAGGGAGAGAATGAAAGAGTGAAAGAGAGATATCATCCATTAAATAGTGCTTTCTGCAATTGAAGTTTAGACACTTTAAAAGGAATATATTGACCTTCCCCTCCTTTTTTCATGCAAATGAAAGCAGTGGGCAGTGAACAAATTATAAATCCAGCAAGTATGCAATATGAACATAGATTTCATAACCCTTTGAAATTGAAGACTTGGGATGTCATTTCTTTGTCACTTTTCAGTCACAGAGAATAATCTTTTCATTTTCATCTCTTTGGAATCCTTAGTTTTAGACAGACGTTCAGAGGATTCTGCTAAATTATAAGGGCAACTCATTTTAAAGGTTAAAGGATGATGTGCAGTTAGCCTCTAAATTCAGACCTGATTATTGAAGTCAGATTATCCTTTGGTTTAGAACAACGTAACCAGACATTTTAATGCATAAATGTGTCCACTGTTGGACAATTAGGGTTGTCAGCTTAAGTAGTCAGTTGAAGAGACAGGTTAAACTGAAATTGGGAGTGTCTTTATGACCTTGTGCTTAGAAACATTTCTCTGGAAATAACAATCACGAGTTTTGATTTGGTGAGGGAAGTAGCAGAATCTAATTATGGCTAACGTACCAAGACTACAGTCTTCATATACATCACAAACAATTGACCCATGAAAGGACAGATACTGAATGGATATTCTAGAAAGGCAGCAGTAATTGGTACTCAGGTACCAAAAGGATCAAGGGAGTTTTAAAGCCCATGACATGCTTTTGAAATAGAGTTTTGATCAGGGAGAAAGAAGGTTAAAAGGAAACATTGTTTTCTTCAACCTTCACCTCCCTCCCATTTTATGTGCTGTATATGAAATCTGCAAGGAGATTTCTGGCTCTCACCTGGGCATGAAAATTTCAGCTTCCTGTCTGTTGGCTAGTTAGTCATTTTTAATGATTTTTTGCTCACTCTGATACACTTTATACAAAGTACTTGCCACCATGGCAGCCAGTTGCTTGAAAAGAGCATTAGGCTAAAAACAAACATTTGTGTGGGGAGAAAACTGCTTATTCCATTCAAATTTGTATTTAATTGAGTAAGTGGTAATGGGAAGTGAGATGAGAGATAATTAACCCATACTGTCAAGAGTTTTTTAGAGTAGGGGCACCTGGGTGGCTCAGTGGGTTAAACCTCTGCCTTCAGCTCAGGTCATGATCTCAGAGTCCTGGTATCAAGCCCCGCATGGGGCTCTCTGCTTAGCAGGGAGCCTGCTTCCCCCCCTCTCTCTGATGCCTCTCTGCCTACTTGTGATCTCTCTCTCTCTGTCAAATAAATAAATGCAACCTTTTTTTTTTTTTTTTTAAAGGAGTTTCTTGGAATGAATACCTAGGTATGGCATCCCTAGTTCATTTCTGTCTTCAAATAGCAGCCTACAGATAGACATGGAATTCCAAGACAAGCATGATAACAGACAGGGATTTTAAATGGGTATGAGCAGCTGATTTGGGGAAGAAAAAATAGTCAACATTTTGATCCAGGTTCAATGCTAAAGACTAGCAGTAATTTGTTCTCTTGTTCATAAGACAGAATTATTCTTAGTATTAGATGTCACAATAGCATTTAAATTTACACTTTGGCTTGTCTATAGAGAATATCTTATTCCTGAGAAAGGCAAATGTGAAAATGGTTATGAAGGAAAAATTAATAAAAATGAGTAGATTCTTTAATGATACTATGAATAGTTCCCACACCAAAGCCGTATTCATTTATTCTTTTTTTCCTTTTTCCTAAAATATATTTTGCTTCTTTACAAATTTGTTCTGTTAGAGTTCATTGGAGAATATTTCTCTTTTCTACTATGTAAAGTCCAAAAAGTTAATGAAGTTAAACTACATAAAGGCAGTTGTTATCTAGTAACTAAAACTTTATTGTAATTCAGATTTATAGTATATTATATAGTTTTACCACTTAGCTTGTGAATATGATTGGATGACATTTTCGATTGTCTCCTCTACTTTTTCTTCCATATGAGAGCATTGTAGATGTTCAGTAAATCAGAAAGTTGTACCTCTACTTTTATTTGAAATTATTATATAAACTCACAGTTATATCCGATGAGAGAGAAGTTATTTTTCTATAAATTAGTTTACTTGTTATAAGGAGATCAGAAATCTGCCATAGGAGAAAATTGACCACACTTAGCCATGTTCCATGGCTTGTAGTCTATATATTAGGTGACATTTTGTCAGACGATGGAGTTGTCTATGATAAAATGTATATAGACCAAGCAGTGGGTTGCCAGTTTGCATACTGAGGTACTTTAGTGAGGTAGCATTGTTATGAATTTTAACCAGCTGTGGTGCCAAAGAAAGTGGAATTCTGATTAGTTGAATTTACTACATAATTGAAAGTAAAGCTGAAAGACATTTTTGTTTTGTTTCAGTTTTGTTGCTCAAGAGTCCCAAATTCGAATTATCTGCACCTTTCTCTTAAAACACACTAATGTATTTTTAAATTATGTTATTTGCTAAGTGAGACACTTCCTGGGGCAGGGTGTCATGCTTCTGAACAATTTTCATTGTATAATACTAGCAATGTAAATGATAGAGTGGATAGAAGTAAAAGTGCTCTCTTCCCTGGGTCAGAGATTCATAGACTCTATGCTGATCAGATATTCTTGAGGCTAAACTAACTCAATCATCACTGTTTCTTTGTTAAATATGTACTATGTTTCAAGGATATGTAATTCTTTAATGAATAATGAATTATACATTCATTTATAAGTGCTCCTGAATTTATTGTAACATGGTCAAGACTTTTTCTTGGAAGAAATCATTTGTAACTATTATTGAGTGGAGAGAGTAGTCAGTGCTATTTGTAAATGATTATGAACTAATATTTGTTGACTGTTAACTATTGGTCAAGTACTTCCCTAAGCATTAAATCCTCATTAACTCTGTCATAGGTAGTTTCATTTCCATTTTACAAGTGTCGAAACCAAGGCACAGAGAGATGAAATACCTAGTTCAAGTGTATATAGCTAGTTACTGGTACTTAATGAGATGTTAAAAAAAGGTCTTCCTTATTGAAAATTTTGGGACCCACTGCTCTGGATGACAGCATAAATTAAAAAAATCCATGGGAAACTTCGTTTTGGTTATTTGTCAGTTGCTAAAGTTTGAGGAGAAGTAAGAAATCTTGTTGGTAATGTGAAATAATTGGACTCTGGTTATCTCCAGTTTATTCTAAGTGCATATGACAGAGAGATCTGTTTATTGGTCTTGGTGGCAATCAGGAGATATATGTTGATGGGAGACATAACTGTGTCACCTGGAGTGTGTCTGCTTAGTATTCCTTGAGAAGCCTGCTTTTAGTCCTGTTTGAGGTATTCAGCACTGCAGCAGTCATAGTCTCTGGGGCCACAACAGAATCCACGCACTTGTTTGCCAGGCAGACCTGAAATAACTGTTATTTATAGCCGCTGGCACTGTCTGAAACATTCTGCAACACAACTAGGTTAACAACTTCAAGTTAATGTAAACACTCCCAAAATGAAAGCACTGGTGCTGTATATGACCAGGCAAAGAAGAAGGATGGGAAGAAGTGAAGGCACAGACCACATACAGACTCCAGAGTCCATGAGCCATTCTCTGAGGACAAGTTTGAAAATGACTGGTTGTTGTTGAGTGCTTGATACTATGAAGGGTTTCTCATATAGGTGTGTGGCTTTCACTATTTGGTCATGGCTGTTATGAGTGAAGGTAGAAGGACTAAAAGAAAGAATTTCATGATAGAATATTCTACTCAAAACTCTGAGCTACTGCTCAAAATTCTGCAATTCACTCACAGCAAATGCCAGTCCTTTAATGGCCTTCATGATCTGCCGTGCTGCTTCCTCTCTGAGCTCATCTCCTACCACTTCATCTTCTCTATTTTTTACCTACTCCACGTTAGCCAGAGGTCCACTTGATGTTCCTTGAACATGCCAAGTATGCTTTCATACTAGTTATTCTCTTTGCCTGATACTGGCATGTCTTACTCCCTTATTTCTTTCAGATGTTTCTTCAGCTGTTACCTCATCAAAGAGGTATTCCTGACCACCTATTCCAGTTGTCTCTTGTTGCATATTAGGCACCCCAAAACATAGTGGCTTAAAATAACCACCATTTTTTAATGTTAACTCTTTTTTTTTTAATTTATTTTTTATTATGTTCAGTTAGCCAGCATATAGTACATCACAAAATACAACTACCATTTTTATTATAGCTTATAATTTTGTGCGTCAGAAATTTGGGCATAGCCTGGCTGGAGGAATTTTCTATTGCAGTTGGCATTGACAGAGGTCATTGAGTGGTGTTTTGTTGGGGGATTCACTCTTAAGAACGCTTCACTCACATGCCTGGAACTTTGGCAGGAGTGAACAGAAGGCTGGCATCAGCTAGGATTGTTTTCTAGTATATTAGTTGTTTGTTGCTGTTTAACAGACTATCCCAAAACATAGTTGCTTAAAATAACAAACATTATTAAATCACAGTTTATATGGGTCAAAAATTCATGTGGAACGTAGTTAAGTTCTCTGGCTCAGGGTTTCTCACAAAGTTGCAATCACAGTGCTTTCTGGGATTTTGTCTCAAGACTC
This sequence comes from Mustela putorius furo, assembly GCF_011764305.1. Taxonomy (NCBI): domain Eukaryota; kingdom Metazoa; phylum Chordata; class Mammalia; order Carnivora; family Mustelidae; genus Mustela; species Mustela putorius. The sequence continues at coordinate 45,153,772 of NW_025421294.1, read as the reverse complement.
AGCTAGGGAGGAAGACCTTCCAACTCAGGAAGTTGTTGGAAGGTCTTAAGTCTTTTTGGTTGTTGGTCACAGACATTAGGTCTTTGTTGGGGGCCTCTTCATTGACTGACCAGAACATAGTTGTTTGGGTTCCCTGTGGTGAGGCATCTGGGAAAGGGAGAGCAAGCCAGACGGAAAACAGTTTTTATAACCTAATGTTGGGAGTGACATCCGAACCTGTTTGTGGTATTCTGTTTGTAAGAGGTGAGTCAGTAGGTCCAATTTATACTCAAGGGAAGGGGAATACACAAGGATACGAATATTAGGAAGTTGTGATCATGGGGAGCCATTTGAGATGCTGCCTACCATAACGAGAGAGTGAACACATGACATATCTGGGATGGTGCTCTCAGGGTTCCCAGAGAGAATGTTTTAAGAGTGAGTAGCTGCAAAGATTCTTGTGTTCTAGCCTTATAAATTTCAGAAGATCACTTTTAGTGTATTCTGCTGGTCAAGTAAGTGATCAAAGGTAGCTCAGGTTCAAGGGTAATGGAATCAGATTCAACATCTCCGTATAAAGAGTGGCAAAGAATTTTCAGTCATCCATCTACCACACGACTCTATATAATACAGCATGACTCTCCCCACTTCTGCCATTACCAGTTATTTTCTTTATCCCATTCTTTTTTTTTCTCCATTTAAAGAACTGATTATTATCTATCTGTAACAACTAGAAAATAAGCTCCCTGCAGTCATGGAATTTGTCCTTTTTGTCTATGATACAACCCCTAGAGTTTAGAATAGTGCCTGGCACATACTAGGTTTTCAATAAATATTTAATACAGTACTTGAATCTATTAGGTCTTACACAGTCTAGTCCCTGACTGCTCCAACCCCTTCCTGTAGGTCAGTATGCTCTAGTCATATTGACCTTTTTTGTTGTTGTTATTCCTAAAACATGCTAAATTTATGGCTGTTTCCAAAGCCTTTGTTCCAGCTGTCCCAGCTTTTACTTTATTTCCAAATGACTGGGTACTTTTTGTCATTTAGGTCTAAGTTTTAGTGTGAGACCTCAGGAAAGATTTCTATATTAGGTCTGTTATATTACCTAGTTTTTTTTCTTCATAGCACTCAAATGACTAGTGAATAGCTTCTGGTACATGTGTTCATCTGCCTATTTCAGCTCACTTAGAAATAAATTCTATGGATGAGAGCCTTGTCTGTCTTATCCAGAGCCCTATCTTTTAGCACCTAGAACAATGTCTGGCTCAGTATAGGCCCTCAATATACTTTTGTTTAATAAGACACATCTACTGATAATCAAAGTATGAAAGAGATGGTTTTCTTCTTAATATTACTGTCTTATAAAATTTAGCTCAAAGTTTTCAAAATTTAGCTAAAATTCAATGCCTATAACTTTTCCTTGCTGACCTCCCCTCTTTTATTGCTATAATTTCATAATCACTGAATATCATTAAACCACCTTTCTTAATGACAGTAGAATATATACTCAAGATGGGCCTAATGACCTGGAAGTAATTTCAAGAATATACAAACAAAGAGAACTGCCAGTTGGCCAATAGGGCTGATATTTTATGCACAGGCCCTTGCCCACACTGCAGTAAATCTGGTTCCACACTTAGTTTTAGACTTATCATGTGAATTGATAATTAAAACTTGAGAAAGCTTGGAAAAAATGCGTGGAGAGTAAGGTCATTTTGGAAAGTAGTCATGCACAGTTGTAGAGGTAGACAAGAGGGCAACATTTAGTGTGTATGTGGGCTATATTTTGGACCTAGCAAATTTCCAGCAGATGAGGATCTCGTCTTTAGAATTTGTCATCTTGTCACTCCCTCCACTCTTGTCTCTCCCTCCACCCCTCATTCCCCCAACTCAGCTACAAGGCCTCCCACCCCCCGCTTTTTTTTTTTAACATATAATAATATACCGTTCACTGTCATCAACCCTGAGTTTAGGAGCAAGTGGTAAGTTAGGTAGCAGTGGAAAGAATTCTTTCTTCATGGTGTGAGCTTATCCAAATGACTGTCGAAGTAGTGGCCAGGTAAAAGAACAGAGGTCAATGGAAATCAGGAAAGTCTTCTGTCTCTTAGTCTTTGAAAATGTAGAACATGATTATTTCAACCTACTGTTTTAGGCAGTTATATTCCCCTTGATTGACCCAAGTGCTTTTTTAAGCATACATTTATTTCTAGACCAACATCAACCAGAATGGTCAAACATACATGTTGAAAAATAACTATTTTTCAAAAAAAGAAAAATAACTATTTAAATCACAATTGATTTTCCAAAAAAAGAAGAGATTAGATAACAGAAAGAATTGTCTAGATCTAAGATGGTAGTTCATGAATCCCAGTCTCAAGTCACTGGGTCCTGTCCAGTTGTCCCTTTCTTCAGTGAGAATCACAGTATTGAAAGTGGAGAATATTTGTGAGACAGTTCTGTGAACTATGAGCTTGTCTAGTACTTTTTCTGTACCATGACAGAGACACTCACACACACACACACACACACACACACACACACACACAAATGTATATGTGTATATAGGAATAAACCATACCTTTTATGAGTACATTAACTAATATCATAAGGTTTATTTTTGGGAGATGAACATAGCCTTGACCCTTAGTGCTACGAATACAGTCAAAGGTTTTGGCAGCTCCTACAGGTGGGAAAGTTTTGACCCAAGTTTTATTTTAGCAGGTAAGTAGTGCCAGAAGTTATTGGTTTGGAATTGAGTATTTGAGTTTAGGTTTGTCATTTACTAACGTAGTTTTTTATCCTTTCTAAAAAGGTAGTGAATCTTCCCTTCTCCTGATCTTTCTCATTTCTAACTAACAGTCTGCTTAAATGTTTCTTCAAAGCCCATCTGAAAATTGACAAGATTGTAGGATATCTCGTAGAAGAGGTCATGGGATCATGGTAGAAAAATCACTGGAACTGAAGTGGGAAGTCTTTTGTTCTAGACTTCCTAGTTCTGTCTTTTGACAACTCATTAAAGCACTATTCTTTTCTTTCACATTTATAAATTTTAGAAGTTACTTACTTAAAAGAAGAGATGTGTGAGAAAGTGTTTTGAAAATATAAAATGCCGAAAGAGTAGAGGTATTATTATTATGTGCCTGTGTATTTACTTATATGTAATGTCTGGTGATAGATACAGCTTAGTAGTGCTGTGGAATAAACAGACATAAGACCCTATATAAAAATGAAACACATTGTCCTTTCCATAATGAAATTTACCATTTATATAACTGACAGTTCTCTGTGACCCAGTGTTTTAAGTACTATATTCAAGATTTAAAAAACTGTAACAAGAGAAGGAGGGTGGATAGATTCTGATTTTTCCAGTGTGTTGGAAGATGTTTCTCAATATTTAGGATAATAGTAGAGAATTTTGTTTAGATTAAGGGAACAATGTCAGTAGTGGTATAATAATAGCTTTTTACCAGATTGTAAATTCCCTGAGAACAGAAATTTTGTTTCATTGTTATATTTCAGAGCTCTGAAAGATAGTAGGTACTTAACTAATGTTTGAGAATGAATGAATTAGAATGTAATTAAGGAGAAATTAATATTTTGATTTATCTGAGATATAGGAAGAGTTGAGTGCTTTTTGAAGCTGGAAAAGAAGATAAACACAATGTCATGGCTTCTGAATAAAATTGGCTTCCTTTTCGTCCATCTTTTTAAATTAAGACATTTTGATAATGGTTATAATGGCAAAATGATAATAATAATGCCCATACAACTTATGAGGTAGCTTCTATTTGCCTCATTTTATGAGTGTAATGAGACAGAGAGATTAAGTATTTTGCTTGAGGCCACGGAGCTGGTAATGGTAGAACTTTAGTATAAGATGAGATAGCAGCAGAAGCTTGCAGTAATTCATTCCTATGTATTACTTTCATTCTGAGAGTCCTTTAGATTTTGTATCTATGTCTTCCACATGATCTTGCAGGATTGTCTCCTAAGTCATTGAACCATTGTTGTATTAAACATTGAACACAGACTGCCTCTGAATCACAAAAATTACCACTTTTGGAATGTTGGATTCCAGCTTAATATCTGTCATTCAGCTTTTAGTTAAAAGACAAAGGAAAAAAAGAAGTGTTCCTTGATGTAATCTTTGGACCACCACTTTGCCTTTAATGATATTATTTAAAAATTCTTTAAAATTAGAGGCAAGGGTGCCTGGGTGGCTCAGTGGGTTAAGCCGCTGCCTTCGGCTCAGGTCATGATCTCAGAGTCCTGGGATCGAGTCCCGCATCGGGCTCTCTGCTCAGCGGAGAGCCTGCTTCCCTCCCTCTCTCTGCCTGCCTCTCCATCTACTTGTGATTTCTCTCTGTCAAATAAATAAATAAAATCTTTAAAAAAAAATAAAAAATAAAAAAAATAAAATTAGAGGCAAGATTAGATTAATTAAAATCCCTATTCTTTCATGCCAGTAGCTTTTAGAAGAGTAAAAGAAGCCTCTCCCCCCACTCTCTCTTACTGATCGTCCACTAAAGTAGAATGTGACGTCGTCTGTAGGTCTGTTCATAATTAACGTCATCACCCTTCATCATTATCTTAACTATTGTTTATTTAGGGCTTACTCGGTAACAGGCATCCTGACAAGCATTTTAAATGCATTATGTGGTTATGTGTGCACAACAGCTTATGAGGTTATGGATCCTGGGAAGATCTGGCACTTACACAAACATCTTTTATAGGTTAGATTGTGATTCTGAGTTAATTAGTCAAGGATACAGAATCTTTGTATAAGTGAGGTGGATGCTGAGAGACAGCAGGACCAGTTTCAGCACATCTTAGCATAGATCTCACTGTGTTCCAGAGTCTCTAATGAGAGATCATCCAGATGCACTGACAAGAAGGATTTTGCTAGACCAGAGAATATCACCTTCGCTGTTCCACAGTCATTTTTGTGTCACTGTTCAGAAAGTTTTACAAACAATATCTGTATTGCCTTTTAAGGGAATTTTTACAGTAATGGAACACTTATGATTCTGAAACCGAACTTAATAATATTATCTCAAACCTATATCCCTATCTGGAAGCAGAAAGTATATTTATAGCTTTATCTGGTTTTCTTCAACTATATAAATCCATTTACCTAAAGTCTACGTCAGCTCTGGTTTAGTGCTCTTTTATTTGGATGGTGGTTCTCATACCCAGTTCATATGAGGACCATGAAAACAAATCCATTTTTCCACAGCTAGATGATGATTATTATTCTCACTTTAAGATGAGGAAATTGAGACATGCACAAGCTCTTATAGGTATTAATGACAGGATTTTGACTTTGAAACCAGCCCAGGCTCTTAACAATTATACTATTTGTCCAGTTTTTAAAGGAAATAATGCATGGGCTTATCCTGTGTTGTTTTGTAGGATTAGTTAGTTGTGTAGCTGGTCATATAGTATTTGAGGAAGATAAAATAAATTATGTAAAATGTAAACTCATCATATGAACTTAGACTTCCTATAAATACAATTGTTGCTTATGTATGAGTAGGACAATAGATGATCAGGGAATTATAAATCCCTCATCTTTTATTTCAAAAATGCTTTATTTTTTTTGTTTTTTTCTTGAATGGTATGAAGTATTTATATTGGTAGTATGTGTGACTTATAAAGAGAAAGACATGGACCTCATTCTTTATTTGGATAATTATATGCAGCAGATGTGTGTGTCCAGTATGTTTAGAAGCAAGGACACAGAAGTAGAAGCAAAACGGAATTTTAAAAGTATAGGTGTTTGCAGAAATTCCATAAAAAAATGCTTGAAAGTTTTTTCTTGCTTTTTCTCACAATCTGCACATTGCCTATTCTTCAACGATTTCTTTGAGCCCAAATCTTGACAGAGGCTTCTCTCTGACCATTTCAGATCTAGTATAAGACTTCTTGCATGAATTTGCAATGTGCTTTGACCCCTGTAACACAAATTGTTTTCCATTACGTTTTGTTTGATTCTAAGTTATTGAAGAAAAATAACTAATAGTTCATAGGAACACTAGTAACCTACATTAAATTATAACCTTGATTTTAAGATATATCCTACTTTTATACATGTCAGTAGTTTAAAAACCACTGACATTTAGGGTCTAAAAATAAGGTAGATGTGTTCTAGGTGTGGTGTTTAATATAAAAAAAATGTATCTGTGACTTCTTTCCATAGGTATTATTATAATTATGAAAACCAGTAATTAATATATTTTAAATTCTTGTAGTACCTAGTGCCAGTGCTGAATATACATACGCTTTCTTGAGGTGGAGGCAGGTAACAGCTTAGTAAGACATAACTTACCATACCATAGCAGTTACCCATGTAAACTATACAATTCAGTGGTTTCTAGTATATTCCAGAATTGTACAAAGAATCACCACAATTTTAGAACACTGAAATTGCCCTGAAAGGATACTCTTTAGCTATCACCCTTCAATCCTCACACCTCCCTTCATCCCTAGACAATCACTAATTTCTGTCTTTATAGATTTGCCTATTCTGGACATTTCATAAAAATAGATCAAATAATGTGTGATCTTTTGTGACCATATTCTTTTATTTAGCATAATGTTTTCAAGGTTAATCTATGTTGAGGCATGTATCAATATTCTGTTCCTTTTTAATGCTGAATAATATATCATGGCTAAATCACATTTTGTTTATTCACGTATACTGCATACTATACCATATATTAATGGAAGTTTAGTTGGTTTTCACATTTTGGATATTATGAATAATGCTGCATTTGGGAATAACTTTTTTTGTGGAATCATGTGTTTATTTCTCTTTGGTATAAACCTAGGAGTAAAATTTCTTGGTAAAATAGTAATTGTATGTTTAATTTTTTAAGGAATTGCCAAACTGTTTTTCAAAGCAGCCACACCACTTCAAGTTCCCACAAGCAATGTATGGAGGTTTCAGTGTTTCTCTGTCCTTATAAATTCCCGTTATCTGACTTTTTTACTTTAGCCGGGTTTACTGGGTTGAAGTGGTATGTCATTGTGGTTTTGATTTGCATTTCCCTAATAACTAGTGATACAGTATCTTTTTTAATGGGCTTTTGATCATTAAAAACTTTTTTGGAGAAATTTCCATTTAATCTTTCATCTGTTTTGTCATTGGGTAACTTACATTTTTATTTTTGGGTGGTAGGAGTTCTTTATATATTCTAGATACAAGTACCTTGTTAAATGTAGGATTTGCAAATATTGTCTCCCATTATATAAGGTGTGTGTGTGTGTTTTTTCTTTTTCTTTTTTTTTTTTTTAAACTTTCCTACTACGTCCTTTGAAGTACAGATGTTTTTAGTTTTCATGGTTTTATTTATCTGTTCTTTCTTTTGTTGCTTGCATTTATGGTCATGTCTGTGAAACCTCTGCCATATCCAAAGCTTATTTCTGGACATTCAGTTGTATTCCTTTCATCTATGTGTCCATCCTATGCCACTACAATCCTGCCTTGATTACAGTTGTTTTGTAGTAACTTTTACAATCAGGTATGAATCCTCTTACTCTGATTTCCCTTTTTAAGACTGTTTTGGCTATTCTGAGTTCCTAGAGTTTCTATATAATTTTAGGATCAACTTGTTCATTTTTGCAAAGAAGCTATCTGGGATTCCTTAGAATTTGCATGGAATCTGTAAATCAATTTGGAAAATATTGCCATCTTAAAAATATTACAGATTTTGACCCATGACTGTGGGATGTCTTTCCATTCATGTTAGATTATCTTTAGTTTCTTTGAACAGTGTTTTGTAGTTTTCAGGATAAGAATATTAAACTTCTTTTGTTAAATTTATTTCTAAGCAGCACTTTATTCATTTTGATGCTATTGTAAATGTGATTTTCTTAATTTTATTTTTGTATTGTTTATTGCTAGATAATAAGAATATGATTTTTATATTGATTTTGTATCCTGTAATTTTGCTGAACTGATTTATCAGTTCCAATAGTAGATTATGTAGAACTTTCTGTATGCAAGATCATGTCATCTCTGAATAGGGATAATTTTATTTCTTCTTTTCTAATTTAGATACCTTTCATTTACTTGTCCTAATGTCCTGGCTACAACTCCCAGTATTGTGTTTGATAAAAGTAAAGAGAGCAGACATCCTTATCTTGTTGCTGATTTTAGACAAAAGCATCCACTCTTTCATAATTAAATAGATGTTTGTTGTAGGTTTTTCATGGATATTTATCATGTTGAGCAAGTTTCCTTCTATATGCCTAGATTTTTTTTTTAAATTTTGAAATAGTATTAGATTTTGTCAAATACTTTTTCTGCAATTTAGTGTTGAATATATGGCTTTGGCTTTTAATTTTATCTGTGATATGGTCTGTTACAGTAATAGATTTTTCTGTATTAAACCAACTTTGCATTCCTGGGATAAATTCCAGTTGGTCATGGTGTGTAATCTTTTTTCATATGTTGTTTAATTTGGAATGCTAGTATTTCTGTTGAAGATTTTTGTGTCTATATTCTTAAGAGATAATGGTCCATGGTTTTCTTATCTTATGATGTCTTTTTGATTCTTTAAGTGCAGAATCCACCAGTGAAATCATCTGTAACTGGGATTTTTTTAAATGTATATGGCTCTTTCTATCTTTTTTTCTTTCTTTTTAAAGATTTTATTTATTTATTTGACAGATGGAGATCACAAGTAGGCAGAGAAGCAGGCAGAGAGAGAGGAGGAAGCAGGATCCCTGCTGAACAGAGAGCCCGATGCAGGGCTTGATCCGAGGACCTTGGGATCATGACCTGAGCTGAAGGCAGAGACTTTAACCCACTGAACCACCCAGGTGCCCCTGTATGTGGGTATTTTTTTTTTAATTACTAGCTTAATCTCTTCATTTGCCATAGTCTATTCATTTTTCTATTTTCCTTTTACATACTTCATATTTTAGTTATGTATGTTTTTTTTTTTAATTTTTTATTTTTTATAAACATATATTTTTATCCCCAGGGGTACAGGTCTGTGAATCACCAGGTTTACACACTTCACAGCACTCACCAAATCACATACCCTCCCCAAGTTATGTATGTTTTGAGAAAATAAAAAACCCATTGAAAAATAACTTCCAAGAACCCACAAAGGCTTGTTCTTACATGTGGAGCAGATTAGTGTATGTCAAATTCATAAAAATATGTCTGAAACTTTCTGAATTTCTTTGGTATCTTGCATTGCATCCTAAACACCATTCAATCTCATTAATTTTTATTCTTATAGATAGATGAAAACCAATAGTTAGATAGTTTATATGACTAACCATGGATCTAGAGCTATTGAATCTAATTACTGGGATTTAAAAATAGGTCTTTTATTCCACATGGTAAAATCCCTCCCTTCTGCCCAAACTGATTACCAGTTTATACTTTTGAATGTGTAATATCCTTTTTTTTTTTAATGAGTTATGAGAAGTGACCAGAGGTAAACTGATTTTTCTTGGTCTATCTTACAGCTTCAAACTTTGAAGTTTTGCAAAAGTATAAGCTAGGTGATTCCTCCTTTGGCTATTAGAATAGCTTGTATGTGACCAGTCTTTTATGGAAAACAGTTATAAGAGCTGAGTAAAAAATACAAAAGTCATTTTAAAGCAACCAAAATTTTCAGAACTTGAGGATTACAAAGGTGATGAAGGCTCTTTTCTACTCTTCCTTAAATGTGTTCTCTCTTTCCTAAGTGGTATTGGTATTGGTAGAGAGCAGTGGCTCAGACCTTTTGTATGTCTTCTTAGGTTGAGTAGATAAAAGATAGAATTCAGTGCTTTAAGGAAGTCAGGACTTAAGAGTCCACATTTCTAGAGAGAAGAGAACAACAATCCAATGGACCTGGCATTCTGTGATTCTTTCCCAATGGAGGTATATTCTGGAAAACATTAAGGAAGGGTAGAAGGGCAAACATTAAGGAAGAGAGGCTAAAAGTCTAAGCAGAGCTTTTATCAGAATCCTGATTTTGGGGGCACCTGGGTGGCTCAGCGGGTTAAAGCCTCTGCCTTCGGCTCAGGTCATGATTCCAGGGTTTTGGGATCGAGCCCCACATCTGGCTCTCTGCTCAGCAAGGAGGAGTTTGCTTCCTCCTCTCTCTCTGCCTACCTCTCCTCCTACTTGTGATCTCTGTCTGTCAAATAAATAAAAAAATAAAAATCTTAAAAAAAAAAAAAAGAATCCTGATTTTAGCATTACAAAAGTTTGGAGTTCAGGACTTTAAAATAGGTCCTTGTTATGTTCAAAAAAATAAATAAGAATGTGGAGAATAAAACATTAGAATCAATGATCATGAATCAAGTGGAAATTCTAGAATTAAAAAAATAAAATGGCAATTATAAACTCATTAATTTGATTTAATGGCAGAAGATAAAACTTACTGCAGACAGATGAATTGAAAATGTTCAGATAGAAACTATTAGGGAAAATATAAAAGAACATTTGAGATACATGGGATAGTACAGAAAGGTCTAACAAATGTGAAAAGTTCTAAAAGGAGAGGAGAGAATTGAATAAGATACAAGCGTTTCTTTGAAGATATGATGGCCAGGAATATTCAAAATCTGCCACCAGTGCAGATTTGAGAAGATTTTCTCTAAACACCCAGCAGTATAAATTTTCAAAATAATAAGCAAACACACATATACATACACATATCTGGGCTCATTAAAATCTATTCAAAGATTAAGAAAATACCTTAAAGTATCTAGGAAAAAATTCCAAAAGTACAACAATAAGTGAGGGATGAGTAGATAGCACAAGTGATGGAATCTCCTTAAGTTAATGAAAGGAAATAACTTTTAACTTTTAAAAATCAAAAGTGAGGAAAACTTAAAACAGATGAACATGGGGCCAAAAAAAAAAAAAAAAAAAGAGAGAGAGAGAGATAGAGAGGCAAACAGAAAAGAGACTCAACTGTAGAGAGCAAACTGAGTGTTACTGGAGGTGAGATGGGTGGGGGTGGGTTAAATGGTTGATGGGGATTAAGGAGGGCACTTGTGATGAGCACTGGGTGTTGTATTTTAAGTGATGAATCACTAAATTCTACATCTGAAATTAATATTATGCTATAAGTTAACTGGAATTTAAATAAAAACTTGAAGAAAATGGTATTTTCAGGAAAGAATACTATAAGCAGATTCATAGTAAAAGAAAATTTTAGAGGAGTTATTTGAGGAGAAGGAAAATCATCTCTTATGAAAGTGAAAATTCAGTAAATAATGAAGAATAAAAGTAAAAATGTGGTTAAATCTAAATTTATATTGATTTACTAAACAATAAATATCAGAATAACAAAAGATGACAATTATATAAAAGAGTGGAGAGGAGTAAATGGATTTAAAGAGTTCTGGTATTCTTGCATTGTCCCAGTAGTGCAAAGTACTAACTCATAGTAGAATTTATGGGCAGAATGGTAGTATAATTTTTAAGGTAATTAAAAAAAATATTTGAATTCCAGTTTGTTAACATACAGTGTAATATTAGTTTTAGGTGTACGGTATAGTGATTCAGCACTTCCATACATCACCTGATGCTCATTACAACTGTACTCCTTAATCGCCATCACCTATTTCCCCGTCCCCCCTCGCACCTGTACTCTGGTAACCATCAGTTTGTTCTCTGTAGTTCAGAGTCTCTTTCTTGGTTTGCCTCTCTCTCTCTTTCCTTTTGCTCATTCGTTTTGTTTTCTTTAGATAATTAAAAAAATAATAAAGTACAACTAAAAAGCTAATGGTGGGTGACAATGGAACAAAATATGGTTGGTTAATGTATATGAATTCAGGAAGGAAGAAAAAAGGACAAAAAACAGGTGAGACCATTGGAAAACAAAGAATAAGGGAGTAAATAAACCCAAATATATTAAGTCACATTAAATGAAGGCAGGCTAAATCACCCAAGTAAAAAACATTGTCAGTCTGGATAAAAAGCAAGCCCTGACTATATATAATTTATAAGGGATATATCATATATATTAAGACAGAGAAATATTGAAATAAAGGAATTAAGTGAAATAGAAGAAGCAAACCATGTATAAGAGAATGCCATCATAGTTCTACAAACTTCAGAAGAAGTAGACCATAAAAAAATTGCTGGATCTACAGATATTTCATAATTACAGAAAGATCAGTTTAGTAGAAAAACATAACAGTTCTTTTTTTGGGTATACAATAACATAAAGAAAAGCATCAAAAAGTAATCTACTTCACATTGGATAGTTGAAGATTTTGACACACCTCTCTCAATACCTATAATAGAAAATTAGTACAAGTACACAAAATATTATAAATGCATGTCATGATATAATTAATATCTGTAAAACATTATACTAACAACTTTGGGTTCATTTATTTCAAATGCACAGACCGTATGTTGGTTTCTAAAACAAATCCTTACAAATTCCAAAGATTGCAATTACATATACAGAGTATGTTCTGCAACCAGCCTGAAATTAGTGGGAGATCAATAACAACAACAAAAAAACTTTGAAAATGTAATTTGTCCTTCTAAGTAATCCTTGGGTTAAAGAAGAAACTAAAACAAAATTTAGAAAGTATTTCCAACTAAGTGATAAAAAATACCACTTATAAAAACATGTGAGATACAGCTCTGGCCATACTTAAAGGGAAATATGTAGCCTTAAATGTGTATGTTCTTTTAAAAGATAAAGAGAAGTTGAAAAGAATAGTTTATCAAATTAAAAATCATAGAAGAAAACAGGAGATAAACTGAAAGGAAGGAAAGGAAATAATAGATAAGAAAGGTAATAAAACAGTATATTTGTATAGGGAAAATTCTGTAATGCCAACGTCTTTTTTGGAAAAAAAAAAAAAAAAACTAATCCACAAATGTAATTAAAATACTTTTAATCAAAAACAGAAGGCACAATTGCTGGTATCAGCAATAAAAAAAATTAAAGCACTTCAGAGCCTACAGACATTAAAATATAAGAAAGATACTATTAAATAACTTTAGGGGATCCTGGCTGGGTCAGTCGGTAGTACATGTCACTCTTCATCTTGGGTTAGTGAGTTCAAGCCCTATGTCCCGTGTGAGCTTACCTAAGAAAAAAAGCGAGAAACATTAACAATGCATATTATAATTTAGGTGAAATGGGTAAAGCCTATAAAAACACAAGTTATCAAAAATGATACAAGAAGAGGGGCGCCTGGGTGACTCAGTGGGTTAAAGCCTTTGCTTTTGGCTCAGGTCATGATTTCAGGGTCCTGGGATCGAGCCCCTGCATCAGGCTCTCTGCTCGGCGGGGAGTCTGCTTCCCCCCTGTCTCTGCCTGCCTCTCTGCCTGCTTGCGATCTCTGTTAAATAAATAAATAAAATCTTTTAAAAAAGTGATACAAGGGGCGCCTGGGTGGCTCAGTGGGTTAAGCTGCTGCCTTCGGCTCAGGTCATGATCTCAGGGTCCTGGAATCGAGTCCCGCATCGGGCTCTCTGCTCAGCAGGGAGCCTGCTTCCTCCTCTCTCTCTCTGCCTGCCTCTCTGCCTACTTGTAATCTTTCTCTGTCAAATAAATAAATAAATAAAATCTTTAAAATAAAAATAAAAATAAAAAAGTGATACAAGGGCACCTGGGTGGTTCAGTGGGTTAAGCCGCTGCCTTCAGCTCAGGTCATGATCTCGGGATCCTGGGATCGAGTCCCGTGTCGGGCTCTCTGCTCAGCAGGGAGCCTGCTTCCCCCCCCTCTCTCTGCCTGCCTCTCTTGTGATTTCTCTCTGACAAATAAATAAATAAAATCTTAAAAAAAAAAAGTGATACAAGAAGAAATAGAGATTTTTAACTGTTTGTATATTAAGGAATAAGACATGAACCCTTGAAAAATAAATATATACATAAACTAATGCTAAAATTTTATAAAAGAGTATTAGACACATAGATCTTCAGAAGTAAATTCTTCCAAAAAATTTAAGAAAGAAATAGCACTAGTTTTAATCTATAGGATAGAAAAAGGGAGAATTTTTATCAACTCATTTTATAAAACTAGCATAGTCATGGTATCAAAGCTTGTCAGGGGCATTACAGGATAGCAAAATTGTGGACCAAACCTTTTTATGTGACATAACTGAAAAATGCTACAAAAATATTAGGAAACCAAAATAAGCAATGTGTAAAATATTACCTTAATATAATGAAAAAGTATTTAATTCAAGAATACAAGGTATATGGGCGCCTGGGTGGCTCAGTGGGTTAAGCCGCTGCCTTCAGCTCAGGTCATGATCTCAGGGTCCTGGGATCAAGTCCTGCATCTGGCTCTCTGCTCAGCAGTGAGCCTGCTTCCCTCTCACTCTCTCTGTCTGCCTCTCTGCCTACTTGTGATCTCTGTCAAATAAATAAATAAAATCTTAAAAAAAAAAAGAATACAAGGTATAATATTTCAAGAATAATCACTGATCTTCACATTTATAGAGTTAAAAAGAAAACACGCATGATTATCATAATAAATTAAAAAATAGTATTTGATAAAAGTGAACACATACACATGATAAAATCTCAACATAAATAAAGGGGAACCTGTGTGGCTTGCTGGGTCAAGCCTCTGTCTTCAGCTTGGGTCATGATCCCAGGGTCCTGGGATCTAGCCCTGCATTGGGCTCTCTGCTCCACGAGGAGCCTGCTTCTCCTCTCTCTCTGCCTGACTCTCTGCCTACTTGTGATATCTGTCAAATAAATAAATAAATAAAATATTAAAAAAAAAATCTCAACATAAATAAAGAATAAAAGGGAGCTGGGGCACCTGCATGGCTCATTTGGTTAAGCGTCTGCCTTTGGCTCAGGTCATGGTCCCTGGGTCCTGGGATGGAGTCCTGCTTCTCAGGCTCCTTGCTCAGTGGAGAGTCTGCTTCTCTGTCTTTCTCTTTCCCCCATCCTGGCTGTGCTGTCTCTCTTTAGCTATCAAATAAATAAAATCTTAAAAAAAAAAATAAAGGGAGCTCACATAATTTTATAGAATATAAAAAATCTTTAATAGACATCTTAATTTAGGATGAATTAGTAAACTATTTTTCCCTTAGATCCAGGATAAAACAAAGATACTCCCGGGGTGCCTGGGTGGCTCAGTGGGTTAAGGCCTCTGCCTTCAGCTCAGGTCATGATCCCAGGGTCCTGGGATCCAGCCTGGGCTGAGATCCAGCCTGGGATCAATTCGGGCTCTCTGCTCAGTGGGGAGCCTGCTTCCTCCTCTCTCTGCCTGCCTCTCTGCCTACTTGTGATCTCTGTCTGTTAAATAAATAAAATCTTAAAAAAAAAAAAGATACTCCCATGACCATTTCTTTTAAATATTTTATTGGAAATTCTAGCCAGTAGCAATTATGAAAGAAAAGGAAAAGAAAGGTATAAATGTATGAAAAAGAGAAAAAAAGTATTATTTACAAAGAGGATTCTATACTGAGAATATGCAAAAAAGTCTACAGGCAAACCATTAGAATTAATAAGTAGGAGTAGTAAATTCTACAAAATCAAAGTCAACACACACACACACACACACACACACACACACTCTCTTTTAAATATCAGCAGTAAATAATCAGAAAATAAAAATTTGAAGCTTTGGCATACATAATAGCAAAGTAGAGCAAATAACTAGGACCAAGCCCATTAAATGATTTATATTTACATAGAAAATGACAAAATGTTATTGAGAGAAATTAAAGTTGTCAATAAATAGATGGACCAAATGCAATGAAAATGAAAATATTGCAAAATTGTTCATTTTCACCAAAATAATCTATTTGCAATATAATTTCAATCAAAATCCCTGCAGGTTATACTTTTTTGTAGAAATTTATAAGTGATTCTTTATATGGAAAGGCAGAGGACCAAAACAGTCAAGGAATTACTGAATGAGAACAAAATTGGAAGACTTGCTCCACCAGATACTGAGATTTACAAAGCTACACAATTAAATGGTATACTTTGATGTAGGATAGACAGAGTCCAGAAATATACCCACATGTACAAGATCAATTGATTTGTGAAGAATGTATCAACATGGATGGGACTGGAGGAGATTTTGCTGAGCAATATAAATCAAGCAGAGAAAGTCCTTTATCATATGGTTTCTTACTTGTGGAGCATAAGGAATAACATGGAGGACATTGGGAGAAGGAAGGGAAAAGTGAATTGGGGGAAATTGGAGGGGAAGACGCAATGAGAGACTGGATTCTGAGAAACAAACTGAGGGTTATGGAGGGAAGGTGGGGGAATGGGTGAGCCTGGTTGTGGGTATTAAGGAGGGCACATATTGCATGGAGCACTGAGTGTGGAGCAAAAACAATGAATCTTGGAATGCTGAAAAAAATAAAATAAGATTAAGATGTTAAAAAAAGAAAAGATGTCACTGCCATGCATTGAAGGTAAGGGGTAAGGGTGATTTTTCCAATAAAAGATAAATGGATATCTAAATGGAAAATAATGATTTTAATTCCTGTTGACACAATATACAAAAATAAATTTGGATTGTTAACTCAATTTAAATAAATTTAAAACAATAATCTAGAATACAGCATGGTTCACTTTGTGAACTAGAGACAATGATTTATAAAACAAAACAAAATACAAAAAGCACTATGCATATAGAAAAAAATTATTGATGAATTGAAATTTTTAAAAATTTAAGAACTTGTTAACCCAAGAGAGTGGAAAAGCAAACCACATGTTAGAAATTATTTGTAATACATTTATCTCAAGAGAGATTTGCATCCAGTGAAAATTTTTTAAAAAGATGAATTAGTAATGGCCAAATGACTTCAACAAACATTTTACAAATGACTATGAAGTGTGCTCAATTAGTTATCAGGGAGTACAAATCAAAATTACAATAGAAAACCATTATATATTCACCTGATTGCTAAAGCAATAGAAACCAATTATACAATAGAAAACCATTATATATTCACCTGATTGCTAAAGCAAACACAGACCAACAATGTCCAGTGCTGTCAAGGAAAACTGTGACCAGTTCCATAAGTAGGTCTAATTCTATCAGAAATGCATACATATGTTCACCAAAAACATGTATTAAAAATAATCATAGAAACACCATTTGTGGGGCATCTGGGTGGCTCAGTGGGTTAAGCTTCTGCCTTCAGCTCAGGTCATGATCTCAGGGTCCTAGGATGGAGCCCCACATCAGGCTCTCTGCTTGATGGGGAGCCTGCTTCTCCCTCTCTCTCTGGCTGTCTCTCTGCCTACTTGTGATCTCTCTCTGTCAAATAAATAAATAAAATCTTAAAAAAGAAAAAACACCATTTATAATCCCTCCAAACTAGAAAAAATCCCCAAACCTCATCAATAGTAAATAGATAAATTATGAAATATTTATGAAATAAACTTACATACAGCAGTGAACAAATGAACAAATGACAATGAACAAATATATTACTGCATGCAGTAGAGTGGATGAATCTTAAACAAAATGTGTGAATAAAGCCAAACACAAATTACTCAATACTGAGTCTACTTACATGAATTTTAGTAAGATATAATGTAATTTTTGCTGCTAAAATTAGGATGGTGGTTATGTTGGGAAGGAAATAACTTGGGAAGGAACACAACAAGGAAGGCTTCTGGGGTAGGAGCAATTTTTTATTTCTTGTTCTGGGAGGTGTTTATGTGGGTATGCTCACTTTAAAAAAATTTCTTAAGCTATATATTTATGATTTGTGCATTTCTCTGAATCTGTTATATGTCAATAAACATTGAAAAGCCATAAGGATTTTCACAAAAGCTTTTGGAGGAACCTAAAGGAAAAATCTTAATTGAGAATCAGACTGCCTACATGGCCTACGATGCAATGCATTGGTTCAGTGGCCTGTCCATTTTATTATTGTGTGGCCTTTCTGAACCTTGGTGACCCTTGCACAGGTGACTTAATCTTCTTAAGAAGCAGTTGCTTTAAATATAGATTTTACTTCCATATTTAAAGCAAGTGTGCTGAACAAAAGAGATGGATTAATTGATGCTTTAAAATTCTATAAAAATGCTAAATCCCTGCAAATGAAATCTACATCTTAAACAATCAATTTTCACAAGTGAATATATAAACTCAGGAAGAAACAGCCTGGCAAATTCATCTGGTGTTCTGTATAAATACAATTTTAAACTACCTTCAGTTTTTTCATGCTTTGCCATCTGCCGAATGGCTCTTGGAATGGAATTTTAATCTCTAATTGCAAATGCAGGGATTAAAAAGGTTACATTCAAAATGTGCTGCGAGACCAGCTAACAATTCAGAAAGAAAAAAGTCTCTATCTGCAGGTTTTTCTGGCATAGATGTTTTCTGGAAATGATAACCTGGCACCAGGTCTTTCACAGTCAGAAGTGGAAAAGGAAAATAACCTGTTCCAATTTGGTCTGAACTGTCTGAACCTTTGTATAAACTCCAGCTGCTTTTGACTGTGGAATCAGAGCAAGAATGGACAACTTTGCTCTTTCATTTCCTTAGAAATGAGAGCATTATGTTGGCTGTCAGTTAAACAATTAAAACAAAAAC
The DNA here is from genome assembly GCF_011764305.1 of Mustela putorius furo. Classification (NCBI taxonomy): domain Eukaryota; kingdom Metazoa; phylum Chordata; class Mammalia; order Carnivora; family Mustelidae; genus Mustela; species Mustela putorius. The sequence goes on along the minus strand of NW_025421294.1, from coordinate 45,135,274 downwards.
AAATATACCACACTCTGCTTTGGTGGTGTCCAGAATAGATTTAGTTAAATGAAGACATAGAAATACAAAATCACAATTGGAAATAGTATATTCTACAAATGACAAACTGATATCCAGGCTTCTAAATTGGGTAGAAATTTGTGAAAAGATTTCAACTTAATTTTTGGTTTTAATATGTTTAATATATAGATTTAGATACCATTTCGCCTCCCTTCTGAGCTTTCTTACTATTTCTTCACCAGGCCTCTGCTCCTTTTACTGTACTGCTCCTGTATTATACAATAGGTTTATTGAAATATGCATGCATACTTCTACCCTTTTGCGTGCATTTATATATATGGTATCTCTTACTTGGACTGGCCTCTGGACAGTGAACAATGAAATAAAATTATGCACACTTCTGAATTTTGTATAATAGAAACTTGAACTTGTTTTATTGTTTATTGTTTTATATGTGTATATTTTTCTACTCAACTGTAGATCAAGGACCATGACTCTTGTTTTATTTTCCTAATGAAAGAGATTACAGGGGACTTATAAAATAAAAGCCTTTAGGAAAAAAGTCAGCAAAAGGACCATTTAAAAGCTATAATGCCTAAATCTTTTGTGATGTAAAAGATTATAATACATTTTGATTCCCCATGTTTCATGACTTTTTTGAGTCGGACGCACACAAATGTGCCTATTTCATATATATATATATATTTATATACATATACATATGTATTTCATGTATATGAAAATTGTCACTCTTTAATGAACTTTTATAGCACATGTGAATATTTCCGTACATTTTTTTTTCTTTCTCCCTTCCTAAAATGACCCAGAAAATCCAGTGAAATTAGCATTACATATTGTAAGAGCTGAAATGGGAAAATGTTAGAGGACGCTTAGGCTATGATAAATCAGCAAAAATCTTGCCTCTGCATATTGGCTTTGGTAAGGATCAGTAATGAACTTAATCAGAGCTTCTTTTTGTTAAGAGGGAGATAGAGGGAAAAATAGACCTCCACAACATGTGTAGGATAAATAATCTTTTCATGTGTATCTGACAACTCAGAAGAGTGATAGTGGAAAAGCCAAGGACTGAACACTATTATCTTCAGTGATCTCAGCTTTAGTCTCACCCATCCACAAGAGGATACTCTGACTTTTGCAACCCAAATCCATTTTTGAAATCCAAATATTATTTAAAATTAAATAAAGAATTCCTCCCTATCCATTCTCACCCAATTTAATTTGAGTACAATGTGAAAGATAGCTATGAACTCAGTAGTGATGTGGTCCACTAGTTTTTTATGGGACTTAAAAAAAAAAAAAAACCCCTCCCCAAATCCTTAACTCTCATTCCCCAGACCTGTAAATCTCTGTCCCTCTTTAAGTAACCCACGTAACTCATGGATTATTTGTGAAATAGAATTAAACAATTAAAACAGCTTTTGAAAACTAGAGTTTTGATAAATCACCGAAAGGACCATTTAAATCACTTGATAAACGTAGATAAGATGATAATAGAGACGTCCCTTGAATTTTTAGTAATAGTCCTTGCTTTCCAAAGCAACATCATTTACATGTAATAACACAAGTTGTAATGATCATCCCAAATATCTGCATGGTAAGAGAGACTTCTCTATCCTTGAGATCATAACCTTCCATCCTTTCTGCCTTTGGAAAGGTTTGCTGGTCTACCTTTTGTTCTTTAGCATTTTCTTGGTTGACACATTGCAGGGGTAAGGTGCTCTCTTTCTCCAGGTATGTTTTTCTTGATAGGACCACATTTTCTCCTGGGACAGCAAAGGTAAACCCAGTGAGTCCACATATTTTCTTCATGTTGAATGAACTCCACAGTTTGATATAGCACTAAGTTAAGAAAAGAATCATTGCCTCCTAAAATATCTGTTTTGAATATGTTAGAGAAATAATTATTTGTGGAACTTGTTAAAGAACAGTAGGGCAGACTTTATTAAGGACTGGTGCAATAGATACAGGGACTACTGCAGTGGGGTTTTGCAGTAGGGGATAGAGATTGAGTTCCACTCTGAATATAATGAGGAACAATGGGAATTTATACCAAGAAGCAGAGTGGAAAATAGTGCTAAGAGGAACCATCAGGATTAAGGAGGGTTTCTGGCTGAACCAACCTAATCAGATTCTTGCTAACGGCAATCGAGGGTTGTCAGATATCACCTGAGGGATCGTAGGGGATGAGAAGAGTGATCGTGTATCAAGGTTGGACAATTCTGGCTAATCTGACATGACAGGATTCTTGCTAAAATTGGGCTCTTAAGAATAGGCCCAAAGACAGGACCATTCAAAAAGAGCTCAGAGGAACCAGAATAGAGTTTGGTCAAGGAGAGAGTCTGTGTTACTTTTCATCTTGACTCAGGATTGTATAAACTTGAATTTGAGCAAGATTTAGAGGAAGAATGGTGTGCAGTAAACCACAGATTCCCAAAATTCTGTATCTTTCATCCATGGCAGTCATTTCTTTATGTGGCCTAACATTTTCTGTTTTCCTAAACCAGTCTCTGTGAAGCTGTAAAATGTTTCATGCTTGAATGTATAAAAATTCATGACTCACACAAGCCTATAACCTATATAAGATGTGTTACAACTAAGATTGTTTCTTATTCTGTGATGATTTTATAGTTCTAACAATAAAAAATTATTGACTTACCCTTAAATATCTAATATGTGCAAGTATCATGTCTTTTGGAGAGCATATATAAATTTTATTTATTTATTTAACCAAAACTGTTCACTTTGGTGTAATACCCAAAAGAGGTCAAATGGCATATTTTGCAAGGGAAACTAAAAATAATCTATGGAGCGGTTCTGGTTCCTTCTCCAAGGAAATCACAAAACTTTCTGTCAAGTGCTAAGGCCAAAAGCAAAGGAAAGCAAAACAAAATTAACCACCTCCCACCCAAAAGCAAAAATAAAACAAAAATGGAAACTTCATTTGGGAGAATGCATTATTAAAGTAATTGTTTCAGGGTTTAAAATTAGTGGCTCCATTTTCATAGGCTGTGATAAACACACCCCAAATTTTATTACCTATGTTTTTCCTCTTTGTCTGGATTGAATTACTCTTATTAAAAACCTTTGACCTAACTAATTTATGCCTGAGGTGATATCAGAGTAGAATATACTACAAAGTCAGCTGTCAGCACAGAAACCCTAGAAAGAAGGGTGTGAACTGGAAGAAATAAATTTTCAGTGCCTGTTCAATTCTTTTGAAGAATTTGACTGGGCTACATCATCCTATACTGCTTAAGTGAAAAGACTTTGTAAAAGCCATGTGCTCTTGTCCTTCATTATTCTGTTTGTCAGGGTAAGAGGAACCAGGGATGCTCAAAGAAAGGCTTCAGAGTAATGGAGCATAGGTGGTAAGGGGAGCAAGAGCTTTGACCTAGATGTTTCAGGCAGGCATAATGGGAAAGTAGGAGTTATGTGGTCAGGGACAAGCGGGTATTGAAAAACCATGTTGAAAGGCTATGACTCTAAGGTTGTTTTTCAAGGGCTTTTCGTTGTTAATGGGTCACTGAAATGTGTAAAGTAGTTTGTGTGGTTAGTACAGGGTAAAGATTAAGATTTGGATAGAAGAGTCACTTACATGCAGAGCTTTCAAATTAGCTAGAAGAATGTGAATTGCCAGCTACTGAAGTACTCGTTCTTTGTGTGAGATCTATATCTTCTTCATAGTCCTGTTATATTTTCTACCCAGGGCTAAACCCACTTGTTCAGATATGTGAACACACACACTCCCCCTTCCCCTACTTCTCTCTCTCCAGGATATTTGGGAGTCTCTGTAACTTTAGTTAATGTGAAGTGACAATAATGGATATATTGATTCCTGAATTTTAAAATTTTACTGATGTTTCTGTGCTACGTGTTTCAAATAAAAGGCAGAACTTCTTCCTAAGCCTCTTGATTGAAAAATCTCTGGAAAGCTTTGGAGTGCTCATTTTGGTTTGGTATGTGGTCCTATAATTTTCTCCTTCATAGGAAGAAACTTTCCTATTGTCAGATGGCTGTCACATGCCTCCCAGCTGTCACTGGGAATCAAGAGAAATGAATCTGAACTTAATCTGACTTTCCTGTTATCCTTATTGATATACTTTAAAAGGCCTGGGATGAATGTCCTAATCTTTAGTTGTATAAATATGTGCATTTCTTTATTTCTCTAAAGCAAACTTCACAACAGATAACAGATCTCTTCTCTGGCACTTCAGCAGTTCCTCTGTCAGATAAATTTGAGAGCTACTAATTTCTGAAGACCATTTGGAGGAGCAAGCCTAGTTTGGAAATGGAGCATATACCTAGTTTGCAAATGGCAAAATACATTTGTTGGTACTTGGGGGGTGAGGATTCCTGGCTTTGAGCATATTCACAGAGGAAATGACTTTTTTTTTTTTTTATATAGGAAACAATATTTTAAAATCCGACCTCTTTCATTCACCAAAACTTTATTGAATACCTTTCACAGTGCCTGGCACTAGGTTAGACAATGGGGATAAAAAATTGAATGTGATGCTGTATTTGCCGCCAAGTCATTCATGGTTATGATGGCTATTTGATGTTTTGTTTCTTTTTCTGAAAAAAATATATAAAGAGTATCAACAGAACAGGAGCAGGAGTGCACTTGAAAAATAAGAAAAACCTCTAGAGTGAAGGGATTGTGTGTGTGTGTGTGTGTGTGTGTGTGTGTTTTCATTGCTTCAACTACTGTGTAGGCATCTGGAAATGAAACATGAACATTCAATCACAGAATGATCAGTGGGGTTACCAACTGTCCTGGTTTGCCCAGGATAAAGGGATTCCTGGGTCACAGGGTTTTCAGTGTTTAAACTAGGAAGGGCTTGGGCAAGCTTTGGCATAATGCTAAGGTTTGCAGAGAAAGGGACATCTTGAACTGCTTATGTCTTTAAATGTCTTATTTTTAAAGGGAGTATTCAATAAGAAGTTGATATTTAGTCATTTCCATTGGTAGAATGTCTACAAAATGTATACAGGAGTATATGTAAAATATAACATTTGGTTTTAATAACCTAGCTAATTAAAGTCTAATGACCATCAGTGAGTTCTTAAGGGCAGTCAGTAGGTGGGAAAGTGATTGCCGCAGAGTTAAGAAACAAGGCCTAGAAGGCTTGTGCATTCTTAGGGCACTTTTGAGTAACACTAGATTTGGGGGAGGAGCAAACTTTAGAAGACTCAAAATACTAAATTGTAACAATCACTTCTTTTTGTCTATTTTAATTTAAACATCTGGAAGAATCATTCTTTTTTTTTTTTTTGGTTGTTCTTTGGGACAGTTCCTTTTCAAGGAGAACTGTTTATAGCCCCTGGCTTGCTCAAGCATACCAATGGTACAGAGCCCTTCTGTGTTCAGTAAACATGAGCTCTTTTTGTTGTTTTGTTGTTGATCCTTTGGCCCTGGCTTGAAGTTACATTTTGCTTCTTATCTATCCTTTGAAGAAAAATGTACTCTGGTCTCTCTTGTCGGAAGAACTTTCAAAATAATCTAATAATATAAATATTCAAATTGTAGAAAATGCAACATTTATACCTGGATCAAGATTTGACAAGGCAAATATATAATTTACACACTAATTAAATTTGGCACAAAGGTATTTTTCTTACCTTGCTTTCATATCTTCTCTATAAAGACTCTTCCTCTGGGTGCTGTCAGTGGAATGCTCTTAACTGCCTTTGGTCCTTCCCTATTTGAATCTATGTGTGCTCAACTAACTCTTGAAAATTTTGATGTGCGTCAGTTTACCTTTTAACAGTGTTTTATGCCACATAACATAGGTGTGCAGGAAAACACAATTTATTTTTGCACGACTGGACACAGTTTGCATCTTAATCTTAGGTGCCCACTGGCAAAAAATACATTTTACATTTTGTAGCATACCTGTATTTTAATAGTCCTAACATACCATGTCCACACAGAACTGATTTTGTCATAGGTAATGATAACAGATTTTGCTGTTTTTATTTAGCATTTTTATAGCATATGTTTTTAGAAATCCCTTAACCTGCAGTGAAGTAATACTTTAAAATCCTAATGCTGGTAATAATAAATTTACCTTTTTATGACATAAGCCAGTGATTGTCATAGTGTGGTCCCCAGACCAACAGCGTAAGTGTCACTTGGCAAAATTAGAAATACACATTTTTGGGCCCCAGCCCAGACCTGAATTTATGTGGAGCTAAAGTTTGAGTATTTCTGGCTTAGGTATATTGTACTGTGAGAATATGATGTTCTCAGTGACTCATTGCCAATATTTTCTCTCTTGAAAGATCCAGCATATGTGAAGTGTGTAAACCTGGCGATTCACAGACCTGTACCCCTGGGGCTAATAATACATTATATGTTTATAAAAAAAAATTAAAAAAATTATTAAAAAAAAGAAAGATCCAGCATAAAAAAATGCAGAAAAGATGACCAGAAATACTACCATCCACATAGGAATGATATAATAATTTTTGTTTTGTCTTAAATGCTGTGAATATTTTCTGAAATTTGTTGCTGGAGTAGACAGACACATTGGGCCTATCTAAGAGAAGATTTCTAAATGTATCTACTATTCATTAACTTTGAATGACAGATCTAAGAAAGTTTTAACTTTTATCGGAAGGATGGCAACTTATGAATTTTTTGCCAGTGAGACTTTTGGGGCTCAAATTAGCTTAGGGGACAAGAGAAGATAAATTGTTGTTTTAAAAATATGCTAGTGAAGTGTTCTTTTAGACAGTGATAAGATGTGATACCATCAGCATGCAGTGAACAAACCCAGATAAATGATTTACCGTTTCCAAAAATGTGAGGGTAGAGGGAATACTAGCTTGTGGGAGACTGACCTTGAATTCTATCTCTTATTTTCAAAGAGTTTTCTGTTTTCCATTCCATTGGACAACTGTGAGCTGCACCTCAGTGAACTCTTTAAACAGAATATCAATAAAGATGCTTTGCTTTGCATTTGTAAGCCACACAGAAGCTACTCTTCTGTTATCTCTCACCTTCCAACTCTTCTAACTATGCTTGGCATCAGCAACAAAGCTAAAGCAGCTGATACAAATCAAAGAAGCAATTAAATGGAAAAGTTTCTTTTCCCTCTCGTCCTTACTGGAGAAGGTATTTTAGACCTAGTGAAAATAATCTCTTGGGTGCTGAGGTAAAGCAAGATGCTTCCTGGAAATCTTGTGCACCAAATCCTTAACTGTAGTCAGAAACTTAGAGATATGTGGAATTTTTTTGAAAGCATAGTGAGAGTAAAATTATGGTCTTTTTCTTTTCTGAAAATAGAGGGATAGAGGTGAATTACTATGTATATATGTATGTTTTATGTATATGTATATATTTTATATATATATGTATTTGAAATCACTTTAAAATGAACTCTAAAAATATACAAGATGAAATACACTAGTTTATTGCACTGCTTGGCAGTGGTCTGTCAGGAAGACTAATGGTACAGCTAACCACACAAAATAATACATATGCAGATATATTTTTTCCACATAATGAAGAAATCAGTGAAGAAATATCCCCAGTTTAGATTAAGAGTTTTGCTCTAAGCAAACCTGTGAAGTTGTCGTGGTTATCCATTTATGGAGGATTATATTCAAACTCAGAGAAATTCAGCAAATTGACCAAAGTCCACAGTCTGCCATTGGTGGGTGCCAAAAGTATTCAGGTCTGCTTGATTTCAGATGTCAGAGTCTTTCTATTCCAGTACAATACTCTGGAATTTGAGGTAGTTAGAGAAGACTTCCCTCAAAAGCTAAAGCTGCCTTTTCCTTTTCTTCTTGCTCTGTAGTCATCCTAATGTCTTGGAATAAGAGTTATCCAGAGAATCATTCAAAGATCTTGGTGGAGATTACAGTGTTCTGAGAACTCAGTCTTTTTTTCTTCTTTTTAAAAATTGTCTAATAAATTCTTTTTTTATGTCTTTTCTTCTTTCTCCATTATTTTTTATTTTCTAGGTTTTCTTATGTTCAGTTAGCCAACATATAGTACATCATTAGTTTTTGATGTAGTATTCAATAATTCATTAGTTACATATAACACCCAGTGCTCATCACAACACGTGCCCTCCTTTAATACTTAATCTTTAAAGCACATTTAGAAATCTCACCTGCTATTAATTAGGAGCTCAGTAAATATTTGTGAAGTGCACATAGCTCATTGGCTTATAGAGGATGCAGTGTGATTTTTACATTTTTCTTTATTGGGTGGTATGCGAACAAAAAAATACTTTTCATCTCAGCCTATTTCCCCCTTTTCCTCATATAGCCCCAGGGCGTGAGGACTAAAGTACTTTTACTGAGCTCCAATATTTTGTTAATTCAAAACCACACTTCTGTGAGAGTTAGGTCTGTGGGGGCCTTTGGGATTCAGCCTGCCAGCATTTCAATATTGTGGAAAGTGAACGTTGAATATTTATTTAACACTAATGATTCCCTACTCAGGACTTCCTTTGTCAGATATAGTTTTTATTGTACTCTATCATTTCTGTAACCTACAACCATGTCAGTGATACTGAATATAAGGTGCCTTTTAATGTAGTTTATTGCTCCTCACCGTCTTTATCAGAATTCTGATTGATACTCTGTAGTCTTCACCTGTGCATCCACCTATTATACAGTTACTTCTAATAGACTATACGACTTATCAAATTTACTTTTGATTTCATCAACTGTAGTTTGTTTTGTACAAACAACTGTATATATATAAAGTAACTTTGTACTTATTTTGCATTCAGAATAATAATAGTTCAAATGAAATTCCTAACAATTCAACATTGATGAATTATCATGAACTATTATGACAGCCATATGCATATCCTAGGGGGGAAATGAAGAAAAGTGTGTGTGTATATGTGTGAGTGTGTTTAAAAATAATTATACCAGGGCACCTGGGTGGCTCAGTGGGTTAAGCCTCTGCTTTTGGCTCAGGTCATGATCTCAGGGTCCTGTGATGGAGCCCTGCATCAGGCTCTCTGCTCAGCAGGAAGCCTGCTCCCCCCACCCCCGCCTGCTTCTCTGCTGCTTGTGATCTCTGTCTGTCAAATAAATAAATAAAATCTTAAAAAAATAAATATTTAAAAAATTATACCAACAAATCACAAATCACATTTAAAATTTATTTTTTAGTCTCATTACAGGGAGTGAAAAGAGCATTTTCATTAAACCAGGACCTTTATTTTCTCTCCTTTTAGTTTGGGCTGTTTATTTATTTATTTATTTTTAACCTGTAAATAAACTTCAGTTTTATTTCCTCCAAAGTACCTAACTTAATTGTGAAATTGTGAGTAAAACATTGTTATTAGAGGTCGGAAATAATAATCCAAATTAGGTTAAGTATCAGTAATAAATACCAAATTCTAATACTATAATCATCTAAATATGATCTGGAGAAACAGAGGACAAATTTAAATTACCACACATTATAAAATTTAGTTTTGTTGTTCATTGAAGGCTTGCTGATGTGAATAGCCACAGGTGAAATCTGATTTTCCAGAGTAGACAACAGATGTTGATTTGGCTTCTTGGTATCCATTCATCTATCTTCCACTGTGTCTGGCATTTCTCTCTGAGCTCCCACCATCCCCAGCTTTATTTCCAAGGGCTTCTACGGGGTTAGCTCCAGTCCTTGTTCGTGAGTGGATTGATTGCATGGCCTGGGCCATAACTAACCAGCATCTCGCATTCCCTGGGCAACTGTAATTGGATCAGGAGCTTGCCTCAGCCTATTCAGAACCATTCAGAACCAACAATGCAATGAAGCCTTTCTGGAAATCTTGGAAGAGGGTATCTCATTCTTTCCTCCTGGACTTGTAGTTGAGAAGAGAAGGTCTGGATTTGATAGAGTAGTCATCATAGAAACACAAAAGAGGAGCTGTCTGAGAACAAAGCAAGAGACAGAAGAAGAGAGCAGAGCTGGATCAGAAGAGTGTCTTTGTAACATCAGGATATATCTGAAGTGAGTGCTACCACTTTGTGCTTTTTATTCACAAAAGCCAATAAATTCCCTTTTGGCATAAAATCATTTGATTTGGACTTTCTGTCATCTACGACTGAGATCCAGTATCCTCTGGCAATATGAAGAAAGGATATAGGGGATGACAATTCTTAAAGTTTCTCATTGTAACTAAGAGACTGGATTCTCTTCAGAGATTGGTAATAGCTTTCAGCATACCAGCAAATCCTGGATCTGCAACAATGCAGACATTATTGAAGAAATGAGTAATTTCTGTCATATATAAAGGCACATCTGCTATAAAGGATGTAGCAGGCCACACACTGCCTTTATTCTCCACATTGCCTTGAGCACAAATTTAGCTAAAAGCATTATTGATTTGAGTCTAGGTAGACTACATAATACAATTGGTTTTTTGATTTTCTATTATTTAATAGTTGTGTTGGTGTTGAATGGGAAGAGACTTCACCAAAATGCTAAAAGTTGTGGTAGGAACTTTATTATAAGAGAACAAAAAGAGAACTTTTAACATAAGGAAGTTTGATGAGTGTAAGCAAACTCATGGATTATTTTAGGGGCTGTATGCCAAGGGGGAACATATTATGGAAGTGTCTGATCATATATTGAGTCTTCTTTGAATCTAAGGGTGGATATGAGAAATGAAAGAACTGGTAAACTAGAGAAAAAATGAGTACTTCTGATTTCTAGTCTGGCATGTAAGGAGTTTTGAAGTCACCACCTTGTCCTAATAAGTAAAAAGGTGAATAAACTGAAAAATCGATAACTCCTCTTAGATTTGCTAGAGAAGTGTGGTCACAGGGCAGACTTCTGCCTCCAACACTGGAGAGACAGGCAGACAAATACAGAGAATCACAGTTTACTAGAGCAGAAACCCATGAGTGGAAATCATGGAACCAGTGGCCAGGTTGAAAAACCTGACCTATTGAATTGCTGGAGGTTCAGTGTGAGAGTTATGAATTCAGGCAGAGAGGGCAGTCATAAGGGGTACATGAGTTTTACCTCCAGGAATTTGGCCAATTCTCTTAGTGAATGTCAGAGAAAATATCTTTTCATGGTTTCAGCCTAGGAAGGGAAAAGTAACCATTTTGAAATATACCAGAGTAGTCCTTTCTTAACAAGGCTTGCCCTCAAGAGAAGCTGTTTTACCAGAGCTTAAACTATTGGGTTTTCTTCAGTCTAACCAACCTGTGGCGGGGGGAGGGGGGTAGGAAATACTCAACTACAGTTTGTTCTAGTTATCCTATGCACCTAAGAAGAAAAATGGAGAAGCACTCAAGTTCCCAGTCCAGAGAACACAAGCTAAATAAAAGCTAAATACGCCTAATCTTAGGCATATAGAAGGCTTCTACTCCCCCTCCTCCATGCTTTACCACATTACTAAGGGCCTATTAGGTGCACTTCCTTTTAGCCAGTACATACAGTACATAATGTCCAGCTACCAAGATATACTAAATTTATGATATACTAAAAGGCAGAAAACAACAACAGTTTGTAGAAATGAAGCAAGCATCAGAACCAGCCTCAGATATGGCAGGGATGTTGGAATTATCAGACTGGGAATTAAAACTAGCTATGGATAATAAATATACTATGATCTATAACAGGTAAAGTAGATGCCGCAAAAGAACAGATGGGCAATGTAAATAGAGAAATAGGAATTCTTTTTTCTTTTCCTAATTTTTATTTAGATGGATAGAGATTCTATGGAAGAATAAAAAAGAAATAGTTAACATAAAACGCTGCTGTAGAAATAAGACTTTTTAAAATGATCTCAGTAGCAGACTGGACATGATTAAGGAAAGAATCTGAGTGAGAGGATGTGACAATAGAAACTTCCAAAACTGAAAGCAAAAAGAAAAACATTTTTTTAAAAACAACAATATTTGAGAATTGCAGTACAACTATAAAATATATAGCATACACATAATTAGAATATCAGAAGAAAAAAAGAAAGGAACAAAAGCAATATTTAACGTAGTAATGACAGAATTTCCTCCAAATTAATGTATACACCAAATCAGTTACTCAGGAAGTTCAAGGCACAAGCAGGACAATTGTTAAGAAACATAATTGTTTTCAAACTGCCCAAAATCCCCCCCAAAAAAACCTTGAAAAATCCAGTGGGGAGGGGGAAACATTGTATCTATAAGAAGCAAAGGTAAGAATTATATCCAGCTTCTCCTTAGAAACTATGTAAACAAGAAGAGAGTGGTGTGAAATATTTAGTATGGAGAAAAAACCTCCAACCTGTTATTCTAGAATTTTGTGCCCTGCAGAATTATCACTCAGAAGCACAAATGACCTAAAGATTCTTAGGCAAATAAAAGTTGAGGGAATTTGTTGTTAGTAGCCTTGCTTTGCAAGAAATATTTCTTAGAGAGGAGGCAAGTAAAATAACTCTGATCTATGAAAAGAAAGGAAGAGGCATCAGAGAAGAAATAAATGAAGGTAAAATAAAACTTTCATTATTATTATTCTTAATTGATCTACCAGGTAATTTGTCAAAATAAAAGCAGCAACAATGTATTTGATTATCTACTTGTGTGTGCTTATATATAAGCAAAATGAATGACAACAATGATACAAGGGATAGTGGGAGGGAAGAATTAGGATCATTTATTATTATGAAGTACTTATACCAACCTGTGAAAAGGTATAGTGTTATTTGAAAGTGGATTTGGATAAAGTCTAAATGTATATTGCAACCTCTAGAAGAACCTATTTTATTTTATTTTTATTTTTTTTTAAAGATTTTATTTATTTGTCAGAGAGAGCGAGCAAGAGCGAGCACAGGCAGACACAGTGGAAGGCAGAGTCAGAGGGAGAAGCAGGCTCCCTGCAGAGCAAGGAGCCCGATGTGGGACTCGATCCCAGGACGCTGGGATCATGACCTGAGCCGAAGGCAGCTGCTTAACCAACTGAGCCACCCAGGCGTCCCCCAGAACCTCTTTTAAAAAAAAGGAAAAAGGAGTGTAACTGATACACTAGCAAGGAGAGAAAATGGAATCATATAATATGTACAGTTAAAATCACAGAAGGTAGAAAAGAGTGGAAGACAAAAATAGGAACAGGCAACAAGGACAATAAACAGAAAACAGTAACAGATGTTAGATGTTAATCAAACTGTATCAGTAATCACTTTGAACATCAGTAGTCTCAATGCATGCATTAAAAGAGATTCTCAGAGTATCACTGTATACCTGTAGAATGGCTAGACTCAAAAAGGCAAAAATAATGTGTTGGCAAGGATGTTGGGTTCGGGGAGGAACCCTTGTGCACACTTGGTGGGAATGCAAATTGGTATAGCCACTGTGGAAAACAGTATGGGGGGTCCTTTAAACATTAAAAATGGAATTATCAAATGATAAGTAATTCCACTATTGGGCCTTTACTAATTAAAAAAGATGTGTGCAATTCTATGATTACTGCAGCATTATTTATAATAATATCTGAGACATGGAAGCAACCCAAGCATCCATTAATAGACACACACTATACTACTACTCATCCATAAAAAAGAATGATCTCTTGCCATTTGTAACAACATGGATGAAACTAGAGGGTATATAATGTTAAGTGAAATAAGTCAGAGAAAGACAAATACCATATGATTTCACTCATATGTGAAATTTAAAAAACAAGACAAAGTGAAAAAGAAAAAAAGCCTCACAGACTTCTAAGTACAGAGAGCAAACTTGTGGTTGCCGGGGGGAGGTGGGAGAATGGGTAAAATAAAGAGGATTAAGAGTACATTTATCATGATGAGCACTGAGTAATGTATAGATATGCTGAATCATTATATTTTACAACTGAAACAAACATAACACTGTATGTTAATTGTGTTTCAAAAAAATAAAAAACCAAAGACATTGTCAGAGTGAATCCAAAAACCCAAGATTTTTTTTTTGTATGCAAGACCCAAATATGTGTTTTATAAAATAAACCCATGTAAAAAATAAATACACATATAGATTAAAAGTAAATGGATGGAGAAAGATATATATCAAACTAAGAGAAAGAGGGAGTAGCTATATTAATTTCAGAGCTGACTTCAGAACAGGGGAAGTTATCAGGGATAAAGAGAGGCATTATGAAATGTTGGTGGAGTAATTCTCCAAGAAGATGTAACAATCCTTAATGTATGTGTGCCTGACAATACTGTGTCAAAATAAGGCAAGGACTGACAGGACTGTAAGGAGAATTAGACGGAACCACTTTTATAGTTGGGGACTTTAACATCCCCCTATCAAAAGTGGACAGATCCAGCGGGCAGAAAAATCAGTAAAAACATAGTTGAACTCAATAAACCTAATTGGCATGTATTGACTGCTTCACCCATCAGCAATAGAATACACATTCTTCTCAAGCTCATATGGAGCATTCACCAAGAAATACCACATTCTGGGGCGTAAGACATACCTTAAATTTAGAACAGTAGAAAATACATGCTTCCTCTCAGACCGCAGTGGAATTAAAGTAGATACCAATAATAGAAAGATAATTGGAAAATACCAAAACACTTGGAGATGAAACAAAACACTTTTAAATAAGATATGGGTCGAAGAGAAATATCAAGTGAATATTAAAAAAAGATACTTTGAAAGAGTGAAAATGCAACTTAACAAAATTTGTGGGATGCAGTAAAAGCAATACTTGAAAAGTTTAGAACATTGAATGCATGTATAGAAGAGATGAAAGATCAATAATCATTAACCTTAAGCTTCCACCTTTGGAAACTAGAAAAAGAAGATCAAATTAAATCTACAGAAAGCAGAAGAAAATACATATTAAAAATTAGAGCATAGGCCAATGAAATTGAAAGCAAAAAGTTGTTGAGAAAGTTAACAAAACCAAAGTCCGTTTCTTCAAAAAGATCAATAAAATTTAAAAGCTTCTAGCCAGGTTAATTAAGAGAGAAGAAATAGCATAAATTACTAATAATAGAAATTGAGTAGGGGACATTACTAAATATCTTACGATCATTGAAAGGATACTAAAGGAATATAATGAACAATCCTCTGCCCGCAAATTTGATAACCTACATGAAATAGACCCATTCCTTGGAAGACACAATCTGTCAAAACTCATGCAACATGAAATAGACAATGTGAAGAGTCCTTTATATATGAAATTGAATCAATAGTGAATAATTTTCCAAAATAGAAAGGCCTAGGCACTAACATTTAAGGTGGAAATTATACCAATTCTCTACAATCTCTTTTAGAAGATAGAAGCAGAGAATTTAGTTCCTAACTCATTTGATGAGTCTAGTATTACTCTAATACCAAAACCAGATAAAGAAATTACAGGGAAAAGAAACTACAGACCAATATTTCTCATGAACATTGATGCAAAGAATCCTTAACAAAATACTAGTAATTGAACAATCTGTAAAACAAAATTCAGCAATATATAAAAAGAATTATAAACACCAGGACGAAGTGAAATTTGTCTTAGATATACAAGGCTGGTTCAGCATTCAGAAGTTAATTTATGTATTCCATCCCTTCAACATGCTGAAGAAGAAAAATCACATGATCATATGAATAGATACAGAGAAAGCATTTGACAAAATCCACCATCCATTCATGATAAAAAATCTCTGTTAACTAGTTATAGGAGGTACCTTCCTGAACTTGATAAAGAACATCTATGAAAACCTACAGCTAACATCATACTTAACAGTGAGAAACTAAAAGCTTTCTCTTGAATATCAGAAACTAAGGATGTTTCCTCTTAATAGTTCTTTACAGTCACATACTGGAAGTCCTAGCTAATGCAATACAAGAAAAAAAATTACATGGTTTGGAGAGGAAGAAATAAAGAGTCATGGTATCTAAGTGGTATGATTTTTTTTTTTTAAGATTTTATTTGTTTGGTAAAGAGTGAGAGAGACAGCGAGAGAGGGAACACAAGCAGAGGGAGTGGGAGAGGGAGAATCAGGCTTCTGGCAGAGCAGGGAGCTCGATGCAGGGCTCAATCCCAGGTCCCTGGGATCATGACCTGAGCCAAAGGCAGACACCTAAGGACTGAGCCATTCAGGCACCCCTAAGTGGTGTGATTCTTACTAAAACCTTGATTTAAAAAAACCATGAAGAGTATTTGGGGGAAAGTTGGATAATTTTGAATATGGACTCTTTATTAAGTAATATATATATATTTAAAAGATTTTATTTATTTACTTGCAGAGATCACAAGTAGGCAGAGAGGCCGGCAGGGGGCAAAGGGGAAGCAGGCTCTCTGCTGAGCAGAGAGCCTGATGTGGGGCTCAATTCCAGGACCCTGGGACCATGACCTGAGGGGAAGGCAGAGGCTTTAACCCACTGAGCAACCCAGGCGCCCCTTTACTAAGTAATATTAAAATTAAATTTTAATTTAAAATTCTTATGATTATGGTACTATGGTTATAGAAGAGGTGTTTGCTGAAATTATATAGAGGTAAAGTTTTAACATCTGAAGCTTTCACAAGTTTTAGTAAAGTCATATGTGTGCTCATGTTGTATAAACATGAATTAATTTATTTTATTTTCCGTTGTGGGAAAGATTAGCAAAAATGATTTTTTAAAAAAGATTATTTATTTATTTGTCACAAAGTGGGAGAGAGTGCACAAGCAGGGGAAGGAGCAGGCAGAGGGGGAATGACCCTAGGATCATGACCTGAGCCAAAAATGATAATGTCCAAATACAATGAGATCATGTGAGAGCAAATTCAGACATTACTCATTTGAAATAGAAATTGATATTACTTTCCTGGGAAGCAATTTTTTACATTTAAAAAAAAAATTTCAAAATATATGTATGTGTATATACACACACACACACAGTATTACTACTACTACTAATTTATTCTGTTACTCAGAAAATAATACAGAGTTATATGTAAGAAAGGATATTCCTTGAAGAGGAATGAAGTATGATGATAATGATGAAAATAAGATGATAAGGAAATTTTCATTATAGTGAAAATGACAGGGAATACCTGAAATTTCCATCAATGAAGCTTAACTGACTGAGCCACCCAGGGTTCCCAGCAAAAATGATAATGTCCAAATACAATGAGATCATGTGAGAGCAAATTCAGACATTACTCATTTGAAATAGAAATTGATATTACTTTCCTGGGAAGCAATTTTTTACATTTAAAAAAAAAATTTCAAAATATATGTATGTGTATACACACACACACACACAGTATTACTACTACTACTAATTTATTCTGTTACTCAGAAAATAATACAGAGTTATATGTAAGAAAGGATATTCCTTGAAGAGGAATGAAGTATGACGATAATGATGAAAATAAGATGATAAGGAAATTTTCATTATAGTGAAAATGACAGGGAATACCTGAAATTTCCACCAATGATGAGTTGACTTTATTGAAGTTGACTTTACTGGCATGTGTATTAGTCCTGACCAATCAGAACATTTTATCCTTTCCCCTGCAGTGATTGGTTCAAGACTGGACACATGTTCCTACCAAAAATAAACCTAAGTCATCTTCTGAAGTGTTCAGCAGAAAAACATTTACTGTTCTATTGGGTTTGAACCTGAAATACTGTAACTCAAAAGTTGCAGGAATATATCACAGAGGGAGACTTTTTTGGGAATAAAGCCAGTATATAGGGAAGTAAATTTGAGATATATAGAGAGAGGTCATTTAGGGATCTGGCTCCATGTATAATTGAAACTCTAGATTCTTTAATTAAGTCACTACATTTTTTTTTGTTATTTGTTTTTGTTTTTGCTTTTTTCCCCCATAAAATCCAATTTGAGTGCATTTTCTGTCACTTAGAACAGAAATCATTCTTAGTATTCTTAGACATGAGAATTAGAAATATTCAAAAATAGAAGATATGCAAATAAATATTCCTTATTTTGAAAGTATGGACTCCTTATATTTGTAGTCAGAAATGAAAATTGCTGTTAAATAGTTTTAAATTAGCATAACCATATCATACAGCTTTTGTGTTATTTTGAAAGTTTCTCTACAGTAATTTTTGATTCAACTATTGAACTGGATGCAGCATACAAAAGGAGGCAGTAAGTATTCACAGGATGCTCTTTTTGTTTGCTTCACAGAGATCACCAGGCTTGTCTATATTATAGTGATTCCCTCTTCTGTTCCCTACTGAGTCTCTTTCAGGCATGGAGGGTAGCAATGTAAGTTGTAATTCACATTGTAAATGGAGTAAGGATGGTTCCAGTGAAAAGCAAGATGGAAATAAAAATTTCTTGTGTGTGGAGATGGAGGTTGGCATCCAAAGTATTAAGACTCTTAAAATGATTTTTTTCAGTAGTTTCAAATGCTTTCAGTAGGCTGGTGCTGTCGGTATGCAACACCTCTAGTATAAGCTGATTCCTTCCAACTATTGATCCCTCTTAAACTTAATTAACCATCCTGTGAAATTGTGACATTAAAAATAAAATGAAGTAACATGCTTTTTAAATTAAAGTCATGATTTTCAAACTTGGTTCTTTGCAGTGGTGCTTTAGGCATTCCACAATGTTTCACTTTTTTCCTTTGACTTAAAAAAGTATATTTTTAGTATTTTAGTGGTTGCATGGTGTCCCCACCAAAAAATCAATTTTGGGCTTCTGGCTGCCAAGACTGTGAGAGAATAAATTTTTATTGTTTTAAACAACCTAGTTTGGACTAATTTGCTAATTGTAGTCACAGAAAACTAATATGTCTTAGAATTTAATTAATACAACCCGAAAATACCTACATAAGTAATCAGCCAAATGTGAACCCACTAGAGATCACTAGTATGTTGTTACTTTCAGGGGATCTCATTTTTTGTGCAGAAATTGGATACTTTACTTTTTGTAGTTAATGGATAAGTAATACTATTTTGAGATTTGAATGTAAGAAGTTAAAATGCTGTTGCTGTTGCAATCAGTCATCTCAGTGAATCAGATTGTTTAGGTTGGGCTCTTTGAGATGTAAATACAACAAATTTAGACAGAAATAATTTGTGCATTCATAAAACTTAAAGTTCTGGGGGCACCTGGGTGGCTCAGTGGGTTAAAGCCTCTGCCTTCGGCTCAGGTCATGATCCCAGGGTCCTGGGATCAAGCCCCACATCAGGATCTCTGCTTGGTGGGGAGCCTGCTTCCCCCTCTCTCTCTGCCTACTTGTGTCCACTCCCTCTCTCTCTGTCAAATAAATAAAAAAATCTTTTAAAAAAAAACAAACTTAAAGTTCTGGAGTAGTATGCTTGATTCAGGAATTCTAACACAGGCTTGGAATAACATTCAAATTTGTTTCTTTGAACTAGAAGGTCTTCACAATATCTGATTTTTTTCTAGTTTTCTTTCTATTTAGTCACATCATTTTCTTTCCACTCCTCATTGTATCCACACCACTCCAGCTTTAGTAAACTTAATGAAGTTTCTAGAATAGATTTTTTACCTGGAATGTTCAGTCTTATGGCGGCGTTCTCTTCCATATTGTTTTGATCTCAATTCAGATGTGAACTTCTTCAGTGAACTTCTTTGGCTACCATATCTAAAATAGACTATGTGTTCTTTATCAATTGCCTTAAACAAACTTTTAGTTTTTTAGTGGCTTAAAACAACTATTTATCACTTAAGATTCTCTGTGCAGGAATCAAGTAAGACACTGTGGGTAGCATGTCTTCCCTCTATGTAGTGTTGGCTGGGTGGATTGTTTGGGGCTAGAGAACCAATGTTGCTTCACTCACTTGTCTGGGGTCTTGGTGTTGACTCTCAGATGGGGCACCTCTGATCCCTCCACTTGGCTTCTGTCTTCACACGATCTTTAATCTTTTGAATCATCTCTTAACATGGTGGCCTCTCTGGGCTTTGCTGTTTAATAGCTTCCTTCTAAGAGTGAAAGCTGAAGCAGTCTGTCCTTTAAGGACTGGGTTTAGGAGCCCCAGGAATGTAATTTTTACCTCATTCTATTGATCAAAACAAGTCATAAGATCACCATATATTCAAGTGGTAGGGAAATAGACTTCCTATTATAGGGAGTTATGTCATGTGTACAGGGATTAAATAATTGCTGGTGATGATTTTTGTAGAAAAGCAACCATAGTCTACCTTCTGACTGTACCCTTTCTCATTTGTTTCACATACAAAATATACTCTTCCAGCTTCTATCCAAATACAGCATCAGGCCCAAAATACAGTGTCTTGTGATGTACATCTGCACTGAAAGGATAAGGCTCTTTGAATGTAGTTCTTCTTGATTCAAAATTTGTAAACTAAAATCCTCTTCCAGACAAAGTACCATGGTGAAACAGGAGGGACTCACTGCGGCAGACACTCCCATTGAACAGTGGGAGGAGGGAAGACACATAGCAGTCACTGGTCCATAATCATTCTAAAACCAGCTAGGCACATGTCACCTGTTACCCTGTTAAAGAGAATGTTTCTTTAGCAGGGCTTTGTTCTTCCGCTTCCTGACAGGGGTTTTTAACACTTTGTTTTCCTTGACTCATGGCTTTGTCCACTGAAAACTTCTATTTCTGTTGTTTGTTTGCTTTTTTAAGATTTTATTTATTTATTTACTTGAGAGAGAGTGAGTGGGAGAGGGAGGGAGAATCTGCCGTGCTGAGGGCAGAGCCCGACTCGGGGTTGGATCTCACAACTGCAAGATCATGACCTGCACTGAAACCAAGAATCTGAAGCTTACCTGAGCCCCCAGTTTGATTATTTTTACCTCCTTCTGCTTCCTATCTCCATGAAGTTGAAGGCCCTTAAGCCTCTTTTCCTTTTCATCTATCTCAGTATCATTCAATCCAAACTAGTAGTGCTTCTACCAGTGTAGCTTTCTTAAAGTATTTGTGGACTTTTCATATATCTTACAGGGATTCATTCCGTGTGCCAAAGTCCCATTGATAACTTTTTCCCCCTCCACTCTAGGCATATCAGGTTGATGTGGTCAGTGCCTTGAGATTCTTATCCTTGTCTTAATTTCACCAAAGGGTGTAATAAACATAACTAATTCTTCTGAGGTTTTAACAAGGGATCATTTGGCCACACGCTTGATTTTATTTTTGTCTGGAGGCCATTTCTTACTCTGAGAACATTTTTCTGACTGGAAAAACTATCATGAGTCCTCTATATTTCCTATGAATTATGCTTCTATCTGGAGCAATTCTTCTTTAGTTTCTCTTTCATCTGTATATTATCATGCATAACATAACATGAAACTGATAGGCACTTTCAGACTTATTTCTAAAAATCTTATCTAGATTCACAAGTGTTGCCAGATGTTTCACCTTTATGTATCACAGGTTATCCTTTCCCCAGTCTTTAATAACATTTTTTTTTTCAGTGCCTTTCAAACTCCATTAATGGTTCTCACCTCCCTTCAAGCCTCTACCTGTTACTCAGTTCCAAAGACAATACTGTGTGTTTTTGGTTTTTGTCAAAACCACACTTGAATTCTGGTACCATTTTCTGTTTCACTTACTATAACTGCAAAACACAGCACCCCAAAACTTGGTGGCTTAAAACTAATCATTTCATTGTCCACAATTCTGTGAATCCGGAATTCCAGTAAGGTTTTGTGAGGATGGTTTATCTCTGTTTCACATGGTAGCTCTTGGCCAGAGTACTTTGACAGGGGCCAGAGGACCAAAGAACAGTTTCACTAATGGTTTGATGGCCTTAGTACTGCCTGTGATGTTTCAGTTCTCGTCTGTGTAGTTTTTTTTTCTTCCATGTAATCTCTTGTTATTCAGGTACTCTCTCTTCTTTTGGCCTCTCTCTTTAGCAGGGTAGTATAGCCTTCTTTACATGGGGTCTTGATTTCAAGAGTGAAAAGAAAAGCTACAAGGCTTCTTAAGATGTAGGCTTGGAAATAGAGTATTACTTCTACATAATTCTTTTGGCTAAAAATACTTACAAGCTCAGCAAAAGTAAAAGGAGTAGTTAAATAAATCAAGTTTTTGATAGAATCAGTGGAATGCTTATGAAAGGACAAGAGGAATTCTTGTAAACTACCTTGGTAGACTAGCAACTTTTTTCTATAAAGGGCCCCATAGTAAATATTTTAGGCTTTTATAGCCATTTATTGCTAATGTTGTATATTCTCTATCTCTTTAACACTTTTAAAAATGTAAAAACCAGATTTTATCTATGACATGTAGCTTGCCAACCCATGTTTTGGACAATATAATGCATCTACTTCATCATTCTTTCTTACTCTACTTTGCTTTATTTATTACGAGGTCCCATATCACTCTGAAATTATTTGTTTAAAAATACTGTTATTGTTGGGGTGCTTGGGTGGCTCAGTGACTTAAGCCTTTGCCTTGGCTCAGGTCATGATCTCATGGTCCTCGGATCAAGCCCCACATCAGGCTCTCTGCTAAGCAGGGAGTCAGCTTCCTCCACCTCCCTCGGCCTACTTGTGATCTCTCTCTCTCTCTGTGTGTCAAATAAATAAATAAAATCTTTTAAAAATAAATAAAAATACTGTTATCACCACTGCAAAACAAGCATCTATTGTGAGGGCAAGAGTATTTGTTACTTGATTTTCTACCTTACAAATAACTGTCCTGGTCCGTAAGAAATGTCCAATAAATATTTGTTGAATGAATAAGTTAATAAATGAATGTATCAGAATTTATTTTCACTTTATTTATAGAGCTGTCTTCTGTTTTGGTGGAGTCATTCTGAGGGTTCTATATAATATTAGGATGGCTGCAGGTAGTTCTGGGCCAAATGCTTCCAGACTCAAATCCAGTGACTCTCCCAATAACTGTAAAAAAGTACACAGAGTTTGACTCTGAACTGTATCTCAGGTGGATCTCAACTGTATCAGATACTCTGTTTTGAAGCAAGTATTCTTGCCAGGAAAAATTAGAAAGTCTGACTGGACAGAATTAAGTTATGTGCCATGGGTGGAACTATCAACATCCTTAAATGCACGAACTGAAAGTTGGGTAGGCATCTTCCAGAGGAAAATCACCTCACTAGATGAATGATGAATAGATGCTTTTTGGCCAAAATATGTCCAAGTCATAGACCTTTTCTTTACCCAGTATTCTTCAACTTTAGTTGAATGAAATGCTGAAATAAGTCAAAGGGTACTATATGACAAAGACTTAGGTCTGTATCTGTAACTTGCAATCAGGAAAATAGCTTTGTTTTTCTAACTTCATTAAGGCTTTAAAATAAAAAATCAGTGCATTTATACTTCTTAAAGAATGTTCTATGAAATAATACCATTATCTGTCTTATTTCTGAGAGTTTTCTCTTTGGTTTAGTTTTGGGGAAAAGTGGTGTCAGTGCTGTTAAAATAAAATTGGAAGGTAGTGAGGTGCCTGGGTTGCTCAGTTGGTTAAGCATCTGCCTTCTGCTCAGGTCATGATCCCAGGGTTGTTGTATTGAGTCCTGTATGGGCTCTGTGCTCAGTGGGAGCCTACTTTTCCCTCTCCCTGCCACTCACTCCTCCTGCTTGTACTCTTTTTCTCTCTCTGTCAAATAAATATATAAATAAAATAAAAAAAATTAGAATGTAGTGATCTAAAATGAATGAATCAATCACATGTGCTATGCTTATTTTTTAGGATTGCTTGCATCTTACTAGTTACTCTGAATTAGCAAAGGAAGCTGCTTCAGTGGAGAAGAAACTTCTTTCCTAAATCAAGAGTTTTCAGTCAGAAATCTATTTTCTCAGAGAAATGTGAAAATCCATTCTTCTACATGCTATTTAAACTCAGTATATTTTATCTGACTAGTGTTTTGAAGGTAACTTACTAATATTTATTTTTTAAAACTTGGCAGCCTATTGAAAATCAATTTTTAAAAAAGTTCTACATGTTTGAACTTGCATTTTCTACTCCTTCTCTAACATTTGATGTAAAAATAGGTGTGGAAAATATCAACATATTGCCCCTTTCTATAACAGCTCTTGCTTTCCTATGATTTCAGTTATGAGCCATTTTCAGTCTAAGTTTTTCAAGTGAGATAAATATGGAATAGATTCCCATATTCCAATTTCTAATCACTTGGCAGTGTGTATCTGTTATTGCTTCCTAGGTTGGCAGTTTGTACATTCTGAGTTAGGAGCTTCCTCATCTGATATTAGATATTAGTTATACACTTTCTCAAAGATTGCATGGCTAACAATAGTAGAGAAAAGATGTGGTTCCCAGTATCATTTAGAAACCATTGATTTCAAGTTTTCACCAAGGCTTTTGTAGGTTTTTCTAACAACTACTTTGGAAGTGTAGGCGGAGTTCACTAGATGGTACTATTAGCAAACAACCAAGACTGATGAAACGACGATTTTGGAACGCCTCTTTTCAACCAATTTAGAATCAAAGCTATGTTTCTGAAAAATTGCATAAGTACCAGTTATTCTATGTTGTTTTCAAGTCAGTCTGCAATATCGTTATGTGCTTGAACTCCCTCTATAATTTTACACACAACAAATCAAGAGGATTTGTTCTTGTTCTTGTTCTTTTTTTTTTGGGTGGTAAACACTAATATTGGTAAACAAACAAACAAACAAACAGCAGTTCTTCTCCTGCACCCCTTCTTTTAATGCCCCCTCCTATTTAAGTAAGCATGTTTAGAATTGGGATTATAAACAACCCATCGGAAAAGACTCCCTTCTCCCCTTTCCCATTTGGTGAATTACAGCACAGCAGTAGTGTATTTCAAAGTAACATGTACCGAAGAGACTGCCAAAGGATTTTGCTCTAAAGCAATATAATCTATGAACATCTCACAGTAACCTTATTTTATATTGAGTTCTTCTCTTTGTTTTCCTATCCCTCTCTCATTTTACAATAAATTCTAAGTCCTCCCAGGAGCCACCACAATTATGTAAAGACACAAGAAGATGTACATTATTTTAGTTCTCCCAAGAGTAGAAGTGAATTAACACTCTGTATTGATTATTCTAACTTCTCATTCTTCCCTGAAAGATTTCTGATGGTTCCTTCTGGTAGACCCCAATGTGCCATCACTTTCCTGCTAAGCACTGTTGCACTTTTTTTTTTTTTTTTTTTTTTGAGCCATCTGATCTAATCTGTTCTGTCTTCTTATATTGAAATTAACAAGGCATATACCCTTAGGCAAAGGCCGTATCTGCAACAGTGAGGCACAAACGAACTTGAACATGAGGTCAATCAAGTGCACAAAATACATCACACAGTTATTCTAAGCCTCATGCTGGGTCTATAATTGCCCCTTGTTCTGTCATTAGGGCTCCCTTACAAGTCATTATTTTGAGTCAGCAGAGCTACAGGGAGTATTCTTCCTGATGGTTAGTATAAAGCTGAATTGATAACATAAATATCTCCCAGCACAAAATACAAGGAGCAGGTATTTAGATTAGATCTAATAAAGTGTGCAGCTGTTCAGTCTCTTTATGAATCCTGGCTAAAACAATAATCACAACTTTCAATATGGGTTCTCCTTGAGTAGTTCTGTGAAAGAGAAATTGTGTTTTTTCTAAGTGAATGGACACATGCCTTCTTACAATTTGCCTGTCTGCTCTTATCCCAAGATTGTTTTGCTTGCCCAAGACCAGCGTTATCCAGATTTCATGGGAATTTTGCCTTAGTTAGCATTGTGTAAAAATTTCCCCATTTTAAAGTAGAAGCGTCATTTATTCATTTGTGTTGCAGAGCAAGGCAGTGTGAGTTTAATGCTGAAAGAATATACTAAGTTTCTGGCCCCAAGCATGTTTTTAGAAGTATTTATTACCTTTCCTGGGAAAAGAAGAGTTCAAACCTCTGCTCAGAAGGTAGTAGATGACAGTGCTCCATGAGGTTTGTGGAGATGAATGCAATGTAGGTCCTTGATGTGGATCCAGCCTCTGGACAAAAACAAAATGGCAGAAAGGTTGGGGAGGGAAGACCTGAGTGATTTTGAAAATACCCATGACCTCAAAGGAAGGCACTAAGATGCTTTTTTAAAAGTGACCAAATTAGGTGAATTAGCGCATCTGAGGTCTGACCACTTGGCGTTGGAAAAGATTTTGTCTGTCAGAAAACCTTTTCTTAATTGTAAAATAAAGGGATTAGACTATGATAGAGAATGCCAAATAGAGAATGCCAAATCTGGATCAGAGTCACAGAATATTGTTTGACATGTGTTTTTAAAAAGCTAACATTAGCTTTTAACATTAACATTAGTTGCTAACATAAAAAAAAAAAAAACTTTATCATAGACAAATATCCATATATCCTACATGGATAAGGGATCAGATGCTGGAAAAGGGGAAGCTAGTTGAGACCAACAGACTCAGTATATTGATTGGAAACATTTTTTTTTTTCTTGATTACTCTGCATGATAGTTTTTCAAGAACTTCCTTCAGGCATAAATTTTAAAAGTCAGAGGATTGCACGGAAGAACCTGGATTTGTGTATCTGTTGTCTACTACCATGTAATGCTTCATAGCAACAACTACAAAGCTTCGGTGTTATGCAAAAGTAAGTTTATTGCTCCTGTGTCTAGGGTGAGTTGAGGATTAGTGGTGTGACTTCATTGATCTTGGTGGGCTTACACATCTGGCTTTCAGCTAGGGCAGTTTGTATTTTCTCTATATCCTTGGGTCTCATACACATGTGTTCTCATGCTGATGGTAAAAAAAAATAAGAGTACACAGAAACATGCAAGACCACTTAAGCCCTAGGCTTAGAAGCTCTGTTATTTCTGTCACTTGTACTTCATTCTATTGGTCAAAAAAAGGACATAGGCAATCTCATAGTTATGAAGGCAATATATAGATAGTTATAAGCCAAAGGACATAGACACAGGAAAGGGGAATATTTTTGCTTAAAATTCAGAACATCTGACAGTATTGGAATTACATTTCAGGCATGGCACTAATAGGTAAGGCTGGGTACAGCTGCCAGCTTTAGATGATCATGCATTAGCCAGTTTGTGACAGTGCCTACCCATGCTTTATTATCTCTCTGAGACTAAGACCTATGTTGCTTTGTCATTTTCATGCACTTTTATGGTAACATTTCTTAGGGAGATTCTTTTCTGCCTCTGGGCCATTATGAAAAATAGGAAAATGACAGACCAAAATGGCCATACAATTTTTTTTCACACATATATCACTTCATTCACTTATGCTGTTTGCCTAGATTCTAGGGTCATCTGAGTTTGAGGTTTGATCTAGACAACTTCTAATTTGGAACATTCTTTATTATAGACACTGGAACTCCTAACAAAGCCTCACCAAACTGTAGGTTGTAAAAAAATTGTAAAATTGTAGAAAGTATTCCTGTGATAGCTGTGAAGAGCTATTAGAATTTACGTGAACACCGTGCAATTGATTTAATCCATAAGCATTCATTTCATTTGCATCACAAATAAGTTTCTGTATCTTTTTTTTTTTTTAATTTCTTTTCAGTGTAACAGAATTCATTGTTGATGCACCACACCCAGTGCTCCATGCAATATGTGCCCTCCATAATACCCACCATCTGGCTTCCCCAACCTCCCACTCTCCGCCCCTTCAAAGCCCTCAGATTGTTTTTCAGAGTCCATAGTCTCTCATGGTTCATCTCCCCTTCCAATTTCCCTCAACTCCCTTCTGCTCTCCATCTCCCTATGTCCTCCATGTTATTTGTTATGCTCCACAAATAAGTGAAACCATATGATAATTGACTCTCTCTGCTTAACCTACTTCACTCAGCATAATCTCTTCCAGTTCCATCCATGTTGCTACAAAAGTTGGGTATTCATCCTTTCTGATGGAGGCATAATACTTCGTAGTGTATATGGACCACATCTTCCTTACCCATTCGTCTGTTAAAGGGCATCTTGGTTCTTTCCACAGTTTGGCGACCGTGGCCATTGCTGCTATAAACATTGGGGTACAGATGGCCCTTCTTTTCACTACATCTGTATCTTTCACTACCCAGTAGTGCAATTGTAGGGTCATAGGGAAGCTTTATTTTTAATTTCTTAAGAAATTGCCACACTGTTCTCCAAAGTGGCTGCACCAACTTGCATTCCCACCAATAGTGTAAGAGGGTTCCCCTTTCTCTGCATCCTCTCCAACACACGTTGTTTCCTGTCTTGCTAATTTTGACCATTCTAACTGGTGTAAAGTGGTATCTCAATGTGATTTTTTTTTTTAAAGATTTTATTTATTTACTTGAGAGAGAGACAGTGAGAGAGAGCATGAACGAGGAGAAGGTCAGAGAGAGAAGCAGACCTCCCATGGAGCTGGGAGTCCAATGCGGGACTCGATCCAGGACTCCAGGATCATGACCTGAGCCGAAGGCAGTCGTCCAACCAACTGAGCCACCCAGGAGTCCCTCTCAATGTGATTTTAATTTGAATCTCCCTGATGGCTAGTGATGATGAACATTTTTTCGTGTGTCTGATAGCCATTTGTATGTCTTCATTGGAGAAGTGTCTGTCCATATCTTCTGTCCATTTTTTTGATATGATTGTTTGTTTTGTGTGTGTTGAGTTTGAGGAGTTCATTATAGATCCTGGATATCAACCTTTGTCTGTATTGTCACTTGCAAATATCTTCTCCCATTCCGTGGGTTGCCTCTTTGTTTTGTTGACTGTTTCCTTTGCTGTGCAGAAGCTTTAATTTTGATAAAGTCCCAAAAGTTCATCTTCGCTTCTGTTTCCTTTGCCTTTGGAGACATATCTTGAAAGAAGTTGCTGTGGCTGATATCGAAGAGATTACGTCCTATGTTCTCCTCTAGGATTCTGATGGATTCCTGTCTCACATTGAGGTCTTTTATCCATTTTGAGTTTATCTTTGTGTACGGTGTAAGAGAATGGTCGAGTTTCATTCTTCTACATATAGCTGCACAGTTTTCCCAGCACCATTTATTGAAGAGACTTTCTTTTTTCCACTGTATGTTTTTTCCTGCTTTGTCGAAGATTATTTGACTATAGAGTTGACGGTCCATATCTGGGCTCTCTACTCTGTTCCACTGGTCTATGTGTCTGTTTTTATGCCAGTACCATGTTGTCTTGGTGATCACAGCTTTGTAGTAAAGCTTGAAATCAGGTAAGGTGATGCCCCCAGTTTTGTTTTTCTTTTTCAACATTTCCTTAGCAATTTGGGGTCTCTTCTGATTCCATACAAATGTTAGGATTATTTGCTCCAGCTCTTTGAAGAATACCAGTGGAATTTTGATCAGAATGGCATTAAAAGTATAGATTGCTCTAGGCAGTAAAGACATTTTAACAATGTTTATTCTTCCGATCTAAGAGCATGGAATGGTCTTCCACCTTTTTGTTTTTCTTCAATTTCTTTCATGAGTGTTCTGTAGTTCCTCAAGTACAGATCCTTTACCTCTTTGGTTAGATTTGTTCCCAGGTATCTTATGGTTCTTGGTGCTATAGTAAATGGAATCGATTCTCTAATTTCCCTTTCTGTATTTTCATTGTTAATGTATAAGAAAGCAACTGATTTCTGTACATTGACTTTGTATCCTGCCACATTACTGAATTGCTGTATGAGTTCTAGTAGTTTGGGGGTGGAGTCTTTTGTGTTTTCCATGTAAAGTATCATGTCATCTGTGAAGAGAGAGAGTTTGACTTCTTCATTACCAATTTGGATACCTTTTATTTCTCTTTGTTGTCTGATTGCTGTTCCTAGGACTTCTAATACTATGTTGAACAAGAGTGGTGAGAGTGGGCATCCTTTTCGTGTTCCCGATCTCAACAGGAAGGCTGTAAGCTTTTTCCCATTGAGGATGGTATTTTCTGTGGGTTTTTCATAGATTTTATGAAGTTCAGGAATGTTCCCTCTATTCCTGTACTTTGAAGTGTTTTAATCAGGAACGGATGCTGGATTTTGTCAAATGCTTTTTCTGCATCAATTGAGAGGACCATGTGGTTCTTCTCTCTTCTCTTATTGATTTGTTCTATCACAGTGATTGATTTGCGAATGTTGAACCATCCTTGTAACCCAGGGATGAATCCCACCTGGTCATGGTGGATAATCTTTTTAATGTGCTGTTGGATTCTATTTGCTAGGATCTTGTTGAGAATCCTAACATTCATATTCATCAGTGATATTGGTCTGAAATTCTTTTTGGTGTGATCTTTGCCTGGTTTAGGGATCAGGGTAATGCTGGCTTCATAAAAAGAGTCTGGAAATTTTCCTTCTGCTTTTTTTTGAAACAGCTTCAGGAGAATAGGTGTTATTTCTTCTTCGAAAGTTTGGTAGAATTCCCCAGAGAATCCTTCAGGTCCTGGGCTCTTGTTTTTTGGGAGGTTTTTGATCACTGCTTCAATCTTGTTACTAGATATCGGTCTATTCAGGTTGTCAATTTCTTCCTGTTTCAATTTTGGGACTTTATAGTTTTCCAGGAATGTATCTGTTTCATCTAGGTTGCTTAACTTATTGGCATATAACTGTTGATAATAACTTCTGATGATTGTTTTTATTTCCTTGGTGTTAGTTGTGATATCTCCCTTTTCATTCATAATTTTATTAATTTGAGCTTTCTCTTTTCTTTTGGATTAGTGTGGCCAATGGTTTATTGATCTTATTGATTGTTTTAAAAAACTGGCTTCTAGTTTCATCAATATGTTCTACTGTATCTCTAGTTTCTATCTCATTGATCTCTGCTCTAATCTTGATTATTTCCCTTCTTGTTTGTGGAATTGGCTTAATTTGTTGTTGATTCTCTAGTTCTTTAAGGTGTAGAGACAGCTGATATATTCTGGATTTTTCAGTTTTTTTTGAGGGAGGCTTGGATGGCTATGTATATCCCCCTTAGGACCGCCTTTGCTGTATCCTATAGGTTTGGGCGAAAATGTCTTCATTCTCATTGGTTTCCATGAATTGTTTCAGTTCTTCTTTGATCTCCTGGTTGATCCAAGCATTCTTAAGCAAGGTGGTCTTTAGCTTCCAGGTGTTTGAGTTCCTTCCAAACTTTTCCTTGTGATTGAGCTCTAGTTTCAAAGCATTGTGATCTGAGAATTTGCAGGGAATAATCTCAGTCTTTTGGTATCAGTTGAGCCCTGATTTGTGACCCGGTATGTGGTCTATTCTGGAGAAGGTTCCATGTGCACTTGAGAAGAATGAGTATTCTGTTGTTTTAGGGTGGGATGTTCTGTATATATCTATGAGGTCCATCTGGTCCAGTGTGTCATTCAATGCTCCTGTTTCTTTATTGATTTTCTGCTTGGATGATCTGTCTATTACTGAGAGAGGTGTGTTAAGATCCCCTACTATTAATGTATTCATATTAATATGACTCTTTATCTTGATTAATAGTTTTCTTATTAATTGGCTACTCCCATATTGGGGGCATAAATATTTACAATTGTTAGATCTTCTTGGTGGATAGTCCCTTTAAAAATTATGTAGTGTCCTTCTTTATCTCTGACTACAGTCTTTTGTTTAAAAACCTAATTTATCTGACATGTGAATTGCTACCCTGGCCTTCTTTTGAGGCCCATTGGCATTAAAGATGGTTCTCCATTCCTTTACTTTCAGTCTGGGTGTATCCTTAGGTTCGAAATGGGTCTCTTGTAGACAGCATATGGATGGGTCCTGTCGTTTTATGCATTCTGCAACCCCGTGTCATTTTATGGGCGCATTTAGGCCATTCACATTGAGAGTGATTATTGATAGATACATTTTTATTGACATCGTGTTACCTTTGAAGTCGTTCTTTCTGTAGATTATCTCCATATATTTCTGTTCAATGATATTCTTAGGATTTTTCCTCCTTTATATAACCCCCCTTTAATATTTCCTGCATTGTCGGCTTGGTGGTCATGTACTCTTTTAAGCCTTGCCAGTCTTGGAAACTGTTTATCTCTCCATCCATTTTGAATGTCACTCTTGCTGGATAAAGTATTCTTGGCTGCATGTTCTTCTCATTTAATGCCCTGAATACATCTTGCCCGCCCTTTCTGACTTGCCAGGTTTCTGTGGACAGGTCTGACGTTATTCTGATGGGCTTTCCTCTGTATGTAAGGAGCTTCTTTGTCCTAGCTGCTTTCAAGAGATCCTGTCTACAATTATGATTCCTCATTCTTACTATCAGGTGTCTTGAGGTCTTTCTAGATTCTATAATCTTGGGTGGAGACCGTTCTGCCTCTAGTACTTGAATGCTGGTTCCATTCATGAGGTTGGGAAAATTTTCATAGAGAATTTGTTCTATTATATCTTCTAGTCTTCTTTCTTTCTCCTCCCTCTCAGGGATTCCAATAATTCTGACTTTGGAACATTTCATGGCATCATTTATTTACCTCATTCTGTTTTCGTGGCTTCTAAGCTTTTTGTTCCAGCCTTCCTCCTGATCCTTTCTCTCTATCTGTTTGTCCTCCAGATCACTAATTCTTATCTTCTGTCTCAGTTACCCTAGCTTTTAGAGAATTTAGATTAGATAGGAACTCATTGAGAACATTGTGAACATCATCCCTGGTGGCTTTCAGTTCTGCCTTAATCAATTCCATTTTGTTATCCATGGCTTTCTCCAACTTAGCTATTGCCTGGATAATTGTTAGCCTGAATTCCCTTTCCGACATATTGTCTATGTTGATAGCCATTAGCTCTGTTGCAGAAGGCCTGGCCTCTGAATTTTTCTTCTGTTGGGCATTCCTCCTCCTAGTCATTTTGGTGAGAGATGGCTGAATGGATGTAGCTGAATATATCAACTGTGGTGCAGGCAAGGTGCACCCTGGAACACTTCTGAGCAATCAAGAGTTCCCACCCAAACGAAAGAAAATAGAAAGAAAAAAGAGAGAGAGAGAGAGAGAGACAGGAAAAAAAGAAAGATAAAAGAGAAGGCCCAGCCCAAATGGGCCTCAAGGTAAGATTTCTGAAGTATCCAAACAAAAACAGACAAACAAAAAGATGAATAAAAGTAGATGACAAGAGAAAAAAAAATATAAAAGCAGAACAAAAAAACAACCTCATCAAAAAGAACCCCAAGTATAAGATTTATGTACTACCAGGACAAACACAAATAGACAGGAACACTGGTGGAAGAAAAAGATGGGAGAGTGGTTATAAATTCTCAGTGTGAGTGAGGAGGGTTATTTTGATTCTTCCTGGATGTATCTTGATATCTTTGTTAAAGGACTCAACTTTCCTAAGATAAAGGGGGATTAAAAATTGGTTTAACTATACGGGTAGCATTTTGGGTAAAGGGGATTACCTTGAAGTTTAACTCTATATGAATATTAAAAAATAAAAATAAAAAAAGAATAAACTAAACTAAACTAAAATTTAAAAAATTAAAAGCAAAAGAAAAATATAGGTATATATATCAAAAAGTTCAGGTTAAATGGTTATTATGGAATTTGATGTACTGGACATCACACTGTGATGGTAAATAGGTTAAAAAATTCTCTGTTAAAAAAATGAACCAGAAGAGTGGGAACGAATTAAAAATAAAAGTTGTACCTATGAAGTAGTGGTGGTTGTTCTCTTTTCTTTTTTTTTTTTTTATTTTTCTGGTTGGCTTTCTGGGGGAGGGGCCTGCTGCGTGGGTTTTCAGGCAGTGTTCCCTGAGTTAAGTCCTCCTGCCCCCATCAAGGGGGTGGGCTCTGAGGAAACTGGTTTTTCAGGCTTTTGTTCTCTGGAGGGTTTTTTTGTTTGTTTGTTCATTTGTTTTCTCTCCCCTGGCAGCTTTTGATGGTTTTTGGAGGTTTAGAGGAAAGAAAACTGCACCCAGACCTCCCTCTCAGAGAGAAGCCTCAATCTGTTCCCCTCTGGGTGCTCCAGAGCACATAAATTTCCCCTTGGCCACTGGCAGAGCTCATTCCCAGTCACAGTCCCTGGGGACACTGGAACTCCTGCTTGTACACAAAACCACGACAGCAGCGGCTGTCTGGGCAGCTCCAGACTGCCAGAGAGGTCCCAACCAGTGATAGCACACAGATTTTTCCACTGGCCCAGGCTGGGAGTGCTTAGACTTTCCAGGTCGAGAGCACCTGGCTGGCGCCTGCATGCACCTCTCTCAGGGGAGGATGTGGGGCGTGACTCAGACTCTGGTCCTATGGCCTGCACACTAGGAGAGTGCAAAAGGCTGTGGTTCTGCTGGCTGGAGCCTACAGGCACCTCTCTCAGGGGGAGGTGTGGGACAAGACTCAGACTCTGATAGCACAGCGCGGTGCACGCATGGAGAATGCAAAAGACTGTGGTTCTGGGGCGCCTGGGTGGCTCAGTGGGTTAAGCCGCTGCCTTTGGCTCAGGTCATGATCTCAGGGTCCTGGGATCGAGTCCCGCGTCGGTCTCTCTGCTCAGCAGGGAGCCTGCTTCCTCCTCTCTCTGACTGCCTCTCTGTCTACTTGTAATCTCTGTCTGTCAAATAAATAAATAAATAAAAATCTTAAAAAAAAAAAAAAGACTGTAGTTCTGCCGGCTGGGGAGGTTCCCAGCCCCTAATGGGAGCTGCCACCCAGGTGCTCTCAGGTGCGCTTGCGGCTCAGGGACCAAGACCTGGTTTTTTCGCCGCACTCTCTCTGGCTCAGTGCCGGGGTGGCTGTCCTGGGTCCAGGGACTTAAGCCCCTGTCTCCAACCGCACCAATTCCCACAATTTCCCCCCACTATCCTTTGCTCTTTTTGAGTGCTTCCAACAAGACTCCAAGTTAATGCTGGTCCCCAATCGCAGGGCACTCTCGTATTGGGGTATTACTTTCCAGTGGGTCCCTTCTGGTGGCTTCCTCCCCCTTGTGTTTATCTTCCGATATCAGTCTGATGTTCCCACTCCGCTTTACCTGCCTGCTGGTGTCTTCTGTCCCTGTAGAGATCCAGAAGTGTAGAATTCTAATCTCAGGCTGATTCATGGGTGATCAGAGTTCTTTATTAGGTAATCAGCTCACTTTAGGTACAGGTTGAAATGGCGCCTCCTCCTATTACCCCGCCATCTTGTCTACCCCCCTAAATTTCTATATCTTACATGGATAAAGGATGGGTAAAGGGGAAACTAGTCCAGAAAAATATACTCAATAAGCAGATAGAAAACATTGTATTTTCCTTCCCCCATGACTCTGCATACTTCTCTAAGAACTGCTTCAAGCATGAATTTCTTCAAAATTTCCAATACCTCCACAAAACATTTCTAATTTTACTGTTACCCATACAGAGAAAGGTATGTTCCTAAGTCCTCTTGAAGACTAGTCTTCATTTCCTCTTCTTATCCCCTTCAGGGCCTCATTCCATTTACTACTAATTCCTTCTATTCTTCTCATGCATCCTTTTGAATATGTATGAGTATGTATTTGTGTATATATTTATTTGCCCACAAATCCATATACAATTTCCTTGCATCATCGTTATCACTATGGATTTTATCACATCTTCATTTTTTGTGGGGTAGAGAGAAAAACAATTAGGGCAAGAGAATAAACTGAAAGAAAGTTAAATTGGCTAAAGAGGCAGTCTCTTGGACAGTTAGCCTATCTTCCTATCTCAGTTTTCTCATCTCTGTGATGGTGTAATGGCTTGTAATATAAATAGAATAGAATGCACATCATTTTCTTATCTGTATTATGAGGATAATGACTTGTAATATATTTGGAATAAAACCTAAATCATATCATGAATAATAATCATGATCCGTAATAGCCATGAATATTATGAATATTGTGGTTCTTTCTGGACCTTTTGTAGAAATACAAAGATAGAGTTAATATGATTTGGGTCACACTTTTAGCACCTTCTTATTCTTTTTTCTCTTTGGACCTTCCAACTTCCCTCTGTTTTCCTATTTGGGAATATTTCTTTATTGTGCCCTGTATTAGGGAAATTTTTTTCTCTTTCTAGGGAGGAGGGAATTTTGCCTTTCATAAGTGAATATCCTTAAAAGCGTTTTTTTTTCCCCTTCAAAAATGCATATTCTACCACATTGCTAGGCTTTGGGAGGAGACTTGTGAGAGGTGCTTCCTCCACCCCTGCACACCCTTCTAGAGTGAAGGAAATTGTCAGTTAACTAGGGCTTATTCTCCAGAAAGGTCCTGGTTGTGGTTGGCTCAAGATAACCTTGTTTAAATATGATGCCCTGGTAAATCCTATGCATTGCTGAGGAATTTGCCTTTCTCCCTAGAGTCATATGGGCGTGCCTGGGTGGCTCAGTTGGTTAAGCAACTGCCTTCGGCTCAGGTCATGATCCTGGAGTCCCAGGATTGAGTCCCTGGATCAAGCTCATCAGGGAGTCTGCTTCTCACTCTGACCCTTCCCCTTATTATGTTCTCTCTCTCTCAAATAAATAAATAAATTAATTAATTAATAAATAAATAAAATCTTAAAAAAAAAAAGTCATCTGAACTTCGATGGTCTTGGTGCCAGTATAGTATTTTTGTGTGTTGGTTTCATCATAATCATTACCATTTTAATGCTCTCTGTGGCAAGAACATGTTGAGAGGGATGTGTTGTTACTCCTTGCCTGATGATTTATGATGAGTAAATATAAGCATGGAGTACAGTTTATGTTCCCTTAATATGTTCCACAGGCCCTCCATTATTATCTACAGCAATGTGTGTTCTGAAGAAGACCTGGGTAGTGTGCTATTTTGCCAAAAAAGAAAAAAAAATCCATAATCTAATGTATTTGTGAAGTGTTGCAAACTGCTCTCCCCACAGTGAGTTGGTTTCAAACGAAGGACCTCTGGCTACCAAGCCTGAGGAAAATTCATGGAAGGATTTGGGAAGCTCAGAACATCCAGGGAAACCTGAAAACAGCAGATCTTGCAAGGCAGGAGAAGTCTATTAGTAGGAATAGAGTAATGCTACTTCAGGGTACCAATTTTTTACCCTTGTGACCATGTGTTAAAGCAGCACATTTTCAGGAGAGAGAAGCTGATTGGCTTGGACTTGATCACATGTCCACAAGTTTGGGACAGGGATGTAACCTGAGCACTCCAACATTGAAAATCCCAGTGTAAGCAGATATCTTGCTCCCCAAATGAAAAGTAGCCAGGGGAGGATGGGGAACAAAGAGCAAGTATTTATCACACACCTCTCTTTTGGAGTATCACGTGTATGGTTAGCTTTCAGTATTCTCAGTAGGAAAGAAACTTGCAGAACCACATGTAATCTTGCTGGTTTTTTTATTTATTGTTTTTATATAATATTGATTGACCTCAGGAGAGACTTGTGTGCCTTTGAATACACTCTGGAAATGATGACTTGGGTATCTCTTGGGTATCACACTTTGATCTTTGATTGGGTTCCTCTTATGCCATATATTACAGTTTCCTACTCCTTTCATAATTATCCTGACAATGTCTGTATTTTAAAATATCAACTACTGTAGGTGACATGGGTATTTGCTTCTTAATCATTTTGAATAAAACAGATATTTCTAAAGATGCTACTTTGGAGCTATTTGTCTTCCTTTTCTCTATGCCATTATCTTGGTCTGTGATCCTTCTCCCATTTCTGAAGTTGTTCTCCTTTGGAATGTCCTTTATATTCTCTGGCTCACCTTTGAGCCCACACTACTCTCAGCTTTTAGGCCTTATCCATATATGGCTCCTGACAAAACCTTCCTTGTCAGATTCCTGTTTTTCTAGTTGCTGTTGACCTTGAGCCCTTCCTTTCGTCTCAATTGGACATAGTCTGTAAATGCTGCCACTCACAAGATCACCCACACCTGCCCTGCATCTCACTGCTGTCTCTTTCTTTTGTGTATGTGTCACTTTACTTATTGATTATTTAATCTTTCCTCTATCCAGGGTCCCTTAGGTATACTTTTTTCAGGTTGTTTCAGCATTTGACTTGTAATAGCCAATTCTGAATTGGTAGAAACTCTGGAGGGAGATAGAGATGATTCACACAGATTTCAATGGTAATAACTGTTTACCAAATTTGAGGCTACCCAGTAGTCTGGGGGATAACTCAAAACATCAGATTTCAAAATACAGTGGAACATGTGTTCTTAACTAAAGTTTATGTAATGGTTGCTTATGATTACCATTAGGTAATCGGGTAGCTGGTTGATGAATGGTGATCATCTTTTATGGGGGTGGGCTTTTTGCACATCCATCAAACTCTGTCAGAAGCTTTTCTTTTAGATTTCTTTTCTGTCATTTTCCCACTGCCCATCTCCCATTCTGTTCTTGTCTTTCATTTTTTTTACCATTAAAATTGGAAAGAGACCCATGAACTGGTTGCAGGAAATGGACATCTGTTTTATTTTTCTCTTCAAAGCCGAGATAGTTTACTACCACACCCACCACCTTTTTAAAAATTTTATTTAATAAAACTCCCAGCAACAGGGAAAAAAAGAGGAAAACAGAAAATCCCTTCTCACTCTGATTTCTGGCATTTGCTTGGTGACATTATTTATTGTACAGTGACAGATGATGAAAGTGAAGGGACTTCCTTTAGTCCTGTCCCCTGCTTTATGCCATAAGTTCTATCTTATCTTTTCTAACAGACATCTCAGCTTTGTCCACATCATATCAGTAGATGCAGTGTTTCAGTGTCACTCTTTATGTTCTCTCTGTGGATCTTCTTCCGTTGTGGTTCCTGACTTTAGTTTGGGACAAGGAAGGGGTTGCTGGAGGGTAGTGGACAAACCAGATATAGGTGCAGAGAATTTGATACTCCTGACTATTCTTTGTGACACTTTAAGCAAATGTCCTCTATGCATGATTCTGACTATAAATGACAGCAAACATTTATTGGACCCTTTATAGGTTCTTATTATTGAGACAAGGCTGTTAACACTTAATTTCACATTTAATCTTCTCAACCAGCTAAAGAGGTAGAGATGGCAGATCACTAACTAGTTGTCTGCCAATATAAATTCTCTAGATTTCCCTTCTCTTCCTTTAGTAATAGTAACCTAGCTGTAGCTAGACACATGACCATCCATTGAAAGACTGCATTTCCCAGCTTCCCTTGTAGCTACCATGGCCACATGACTAATAGGAACAGAAATGATATGTGCAGATTCTGGGTCGTAGCATTAAAAGGAAAGTTTTATTTTTTCTTTTATCACTTGTTGCCTAATAAGCCACCCCAAAATTTATTGAGTTTAAGTAACAGCAACTTAACTCATAATTCTGCAGGTTGGCAGTTTGGGCTGGGATCCGCTAATGGAGTTTTCTGGAATTACCTGAGTTTACATCTGTGATTAGCTATCAGATTGCTTTGGGGCTAACCATCACCTGAGGCAATGACCATCAGCTGAGGCTACATGTCTTTTTTCATCCAGGCCTATCTGGACATGTTTACACATGCCCTGTCAGGGCACCAAGAGAGCAAGAGGAATAGTTTAAGACCTATTGAGATCTAGAGCCGGAACTCATATAAGTCATTTCTGGCGCATTCTTTTGGTTAAAGTAAGTCACAGGGCATCCATTCATTCAAGGGGTGGAAAAATAAGCTACTTAATGGGAGTTGCTGCAGAGTCACCTTGTGAAGAGACATAGATATAGGGAAAAGTGGAGAATGAAAATTATTTTTATAGTGTATCTACAGAAGTATACCTTGTAGTGTACCTCCTCTTTATTCACTTCCAGTGGTTGGTAAATGGATATGATAACAAGAGTACAAGCAGCATTTTTTTGACTAAAATATTGAAGCAGTATATTGAAGATGGCAGAGCAGCATGATAGAATGAGCCCTGACCCTGCCACCATAAAGCTGCTATATAAGAATGGAATGCTTTGCTTGTCATTTGAGAGAGAAATAAACTTCTGTTTTGTTTGAGTCAGTATTATTTTATAGTCTGTGCTGTAGCAACTGAATCAGAAACCAAGCTATTACTATGCCCATTTTGCAGATGACAAAATTGAGCTTTAAAGGGGCTGAAGAACTTGCCCATAGTCACCCAGCAGACAAATAGCAGGACCTCATTTGAATTTAGGTTTGTCAGATTCCAGAGCACCTATGTTTAAGCAGGTTTCTTGAGTATTGAGTATTGCAACAATATTTACTTTTACTTATCAATAGAGAATAAGACTTAGAAGATCTGTTTCCATCTTCAGTAGGAATTTATGGTTTCTATCCGAGAGTACACTCAATTTAAGGTCTCATTCAATCGTTTGTAGTTCAAAATGAATTTGTCCTGTGTAATTGAATAAAAAGAAATGTCTATTGGAGATTATCTGTCTTTCTCTTTAGACCTGCAGTGTTAGTGTTTTGACCAGTCAGCTTTTGTACTTTATCCCTCAGGAGTTTATGTTGTATTAATTAAGCCAAACTTGAATGATCAGCTAATCAAAAGTGAAATATACAAAAGGTAAAATAATATTGGGTGCTATGTAATTGACATCTAAAGTTGAGTGACAAGAGACACAGAGCATTTATCTATTCTTTGGATAGAAATTGCAAAATAGTTACAAATGGTACAAGCATAGTAGTCAGTCTGAGGTATTATGAATATCTATAGTTAGGAACAACTTAAATATATGGAAATTAAATTATCCCTGGTTGAGACCTATAATCGCATATTCCACTACTCTAATTGAGCTTGAAACTAATCATTTAGGGGGCTTGATAGGGATGTGTTGAAACTGGGCATGAAAAGCTGCTTGTTGAGATTTGATTTTTGTCTGAGTAACAGGTAAAGAAAATTAGTGATCTGGTGCAACTGTTCACCAGTACTTTGCTTCCCTATACCTTAGGCCATTGTATTGTTCCTTTGGTTTGCTCTAAAGACTTAAAACTAGATATTTTTATATTCAAGTGAAGGTTTTTCTATGTCAAGTTATTAGAGGAAAAAAAAAAAAACACTCAGTGCTGCCCATGTAGAGAACTGAGAATCTTCTACAATTTCTTTCAATCCTTTGTGTAC
This sequence comes from Mustela putorius furo, assembly GCF_011764305.1. Classification (NCBI taxonomy): domain Eukaryota; kingdom Metazoa; phylum Chordata; class Mammalia; order Carnivora; family Mustelidae; genus Mustela; species Mustela putorius. The sequence goes on along the minus strand of NW_025421294.1, from coordinate 45,094,565 downwards.
ATGATGAGCTAGAATAACCTCACTGAACTGAATTATCCTTCCATGGTATGGTTCAGTGAATACCATTATATTTCAGCACAGCTTGAGTGATTTTTAATGCCAAAAACATCAGCAAGAAATACAAATGTTACAAAAATATTGAAACAATACCATAAAAAAGCCGAGGATCATAAATACTTTACTTTGCAAGGTCTCAGAGGTCAAAATAGCAATACCATGGAAAATTAAAATGCTCTCTGTATGAGTGCCTTTCAGGGGAAGACACACACACTCGTACACACACACACATCAGTGGTTTACTATCAAAATGCTCAAAACCATTTTCCAGCTTTAGACTGATTATCGAAGAAAAAAATCACCAGTTTTCAAGATAAAAAACCTATAAAGTCATTCATCTGCACGCTCCCTTATTTGGTTTTCATTATATTCTAATTAAAAGAGAATTACAGCTTATAAAAGAAAGATGACTTTTGTATGAATTATGTCTTTTACCACACAAAGGAACATGGCATACAGGAAGAAGTTGGCTAAGGATTTGGATTTGGATAGTTAAGGCATAAGAAATTGTTGCCCAAGAACAAAGGCTTTGCATCTGAGAAATCCCCTTTCAGTGGAGTGCTCTTTCAGTGGAGAGTCTTTGACAGACTGTGCTATAGACATATAGTGAGTCAGGAAAAAGAAAAAATATCTTGCATGAAAAAAACACATCTTGCAAGAGCTGTGCACAGCAATGAAAAGCTATTCTTTTTTAACCCTATAGTGTGCCAATTCCTAATGTATTTACCCACCATGGGTCAAATCCTTCTCTCTGTTGTTTTCCTGGGTTATGGTGTCAGCTTCAGTTTATGTCAGTAAATTCATGGGAAAAGAGTCCAACCTGGTATTTCTAATCAAGAGAAGTGGTCCAGTGGAACTAGCAGTTCAACAAAGAAGGGTGGCTCTGTGTTACTGTATAGGGCATCTCATGTTTTTAGAGCCATTGGTATCAAGCTTCTCTTTCCCATCTCCTCATGTATTTGTTTGGGCTTCTCATTTCTTATATGTATTTTAGATAGCTTATCTAGTAGAACTATAGTAAGTTCCATCGTTTAAGTTTTATTTAACAAAAGTGTAGCAAAGAGTTCCAAACAGTCCAGTTAATTTAATTAAAGGTACAAAAGAAATTCAGTGGAGAAGGAAGAATTTTTTCAAAAATATGGTGCTGGAATAATAGGAGATCCATTTGCAAAAAGTGAACCTAGGCCTATATATTGCATCTTACATATAAATTAATTTAAAATGTTTCCTAGACTTAAATATAAAACCTAAACTTATAAAATATTTAGGAGAAAGTATAGGATAAAATCTTTGTGATCTTCTGATAGGCACATATTTCTTAGATATGACATTAATGACAGTCATAAAAAAGAAAAAAATGACAAATTGAATTTCCTGAAAATAATGTCTGCTCTGTGAAAGATACTATTAAGAGAATGAAATCTGTGGGCTGAGAGGAATCTTTATGAAACACATACCTGATAAAAGATATACATTTAGAATATATGAAGAACTTTCAAATTATGATACCAAGAAAATAGTGCATTTGGAAATGTGGATAGAGCTTTTATAAAGGTACTTCATCAAAGAAAATAAGTGGATGTAAAAAAGGACATGAAAAGATGTTCAATATCATTAGTCATTAGGGAAATGAAAATTAAAATGATATTGTGATACTATATACCTATTAAAATGGCTTAAAAAACCAAAGATGACAAAATCCAGTGTTGATGGGGATCAGAGAAATTGGACTTCTCATACATTGCTGCTGGGAATATGAAATGGAACACTTTGGAAAACTACCAGTAACTTATATAGTGAAAAACATATGGTCCAGCAACTCTACTACAAAATACTTATGTAAGAAGTATGGGTAAAACTTACATACACCCATAAACCTTTATGTAATGTATATAGTGACTTTTCTGATACTTGACACAATCTGGAAATAACCCAACATTTTTAAACTGATGAATGCATAAACAGACTATATGGTGCATCCATACGTGGAAAACTACTCAGCAACAAAGAACGACCTCTTGATACATGTCAATGTACATCTTATGTGAAGAAGTCTCACATGGATTGGGCTAACAGTATTTTGAGTCAAAATACTGCCACCTGTGTGATTTTATTTATATTACATTCTGGAAAAGGCAAGACTATAGGGACAGAAAACAGATTAGTTGTTGGCCTTGGCTAAGGGTGGGGAAGGGTGGGGAAGGAAGTGATTAAAAGGGGTACAAGGACTTTTTTTTTGGAAGGTGGGGCTGTATGTACTATATTGTAATTTTCAGGATAGTTTTACAGCTGTAGGTTTTTTTTTTTCTTCAAACTCATAGACCCCTTCTAGTAAAAAGATCTGATTTTACAACGTGTAAATTGTAACTCAATAAGTGAAGTATATCAGACAATTTGTTGACAGTGTTAATCATCATGATAATAAAAACTTCAGTCTATTATAATTTGTTTGTTACCAGATCATTAATATATATGGATTGTACTCATTGAATACCTTATTCTGGGCCAATTTTACATTTCCTTTTGTATATTTTTGGGTGTGGGTGCATTGAGGCGTTGAGGGTTGGAGAAATACTTAATAGCAATTACCTACTGTCTTTTTCTCCATGATTAGACACATAGTTTAGGTAGCCACTTTAAATCTCAGAAGCTAAGTTCTAATATATATTCATACTTATGTACATGTATACACATCCCCACACCCATACACACACAATAGTATCCAGATTTCCAATCGAGCATCATCTCCCGTTTCTCCCCTTGTCCTATGTAATACTAATAATTCAGAAAGACTTAATGGGCCTTACATTCCAAGCCTCTGTATCTTATCCTCCCTTAAGATCAGCCTGGAATGCCCTTGCTCCAATGACCTGTCTGGTGAGTTCCTCCTTACATTTCAGTCTCCAGGTCAAGCTTTCTGTCCTCACTGAAGCTTTCTGCCCCTCAAAACAGTGCCCAGTCACCTTTGTTCTGGCATACTTCTCTTCCGCCTTTCTTTCACTTATGGCACTTAAATGTGAACATTTGATTCCATGTTTATTACTGAAAAAAAACCTTATTGTTTTATAAAGTTTTGTATCTCCTCAGCTTCTAGTACAGTGTATTACATAAAGTGAGTTTTCAGTGCATTTTCCTTTTGTGGACTAATGAACAAATCATGCTTTATTGGAAAAATACAAAATGTTTGCCAATTGTATTACATGGTTTGTGCCCTTTCAATGCTGGCTTCCAATTGAATTGTAAATATATAAACTTAGACTCATATTCTCTCACATGCATTAAAAGAGTATAGGATGTAATTTCTTAAACATGTATTCTTTAATTTTAAGCAATATCTAATCTTCAAAAACCAAAACAGAACAATGAAAGGGCCACTTTTAAATAGGCTTGAACTACTGATGTCTTTGCATAGTTGAAACATAAACTTTGCTTTCGTTTAGGATAATAAGGATAGGAACCTACTTCTCAGAAGTGATAATATTTTTGTTAGTGTTAGAACTTGATGATCAGTTTTTTGGACAATATAAGCAATCAGTTGACATCTTTATTCATTTGTGTGTATTAAGCAGAGCCTGGAAAAAGCAAGAGATATGGTTATTTATGAACCCATGTGAAATGTGCAGTTTATTAATCATGGGCCATATCATTATATTATGCTTGGGAACAAAAAGGAGTTCAAAATCTATTTTTAATTTGTGGCCAAGGCTCATGAGTGTAGAAAAGGGGTTGACAGCTCTTGACTGGTGGTCATTACTAATTTAATAAGCAGTCTTCAAAGCTCTTGCAGATACAAAGGAATCTGAAGTTACATGTGTAATATGCAACGTGCATAAAATACTTAATTCTATTCACTTTGAAACCTAGAGGACAGTTATTAAAATTGTATAGTGCAAATTAAAATTTAAGATTAAAATACAAGATCAAAAGAATCCTTTTTTTTTCCCCTTCAGTGCTATTAGGGATCAGCTCTCTGAATAGAGAAACTCAATGTTCAATGTCATGTCCTTTCCCTCTGGAGAGCCAGATTAGAGCTAATCAGAAGTGACTAGAGAAACGTAACTTTCTGTATTTTTTTTTTTTCAAGTGAGAACACTTTTTTTTTTCCTTTTAAATATGTAATATAATTATAGTCATAGGGTATAAAATACAATTCAAATAAGAGTATGGACAATTTTGGAGAAAGAAGTATGATGTGAGAAAAGATTTGTGTCAGTGATAGTCTTAGGATTCTGAAAAAGTGCGCCATCTCATTACATAACAAACACCTGCAATGTGAGTGATGCAAACTCACAGGCAGATTCATCTCCTGTCTGCCTGTCTAACCTACATAAGGATTTGCAAATAAATTGATAGTGATTTTTTGTAAGCCTTCACAAATGGTCCACTAGCATGTAAAATAAATTATGAGAGTGATTAAAAGAATAAATAGCAAATTTCTTTAGCTTTTGGTTGTGAGTTTGCATCCTAGGCCTGACCACATGTCACATTAAATGGAGTTATTAGACATAGCCCAGGACAGAAGGCTCCTTGTAAGTAGAAAAATTCCCATCCCTACTTGTCTCTTTGGCTACTATGTAGGAAGAAAACATGTACTCAAATCCCTTCTCTCACATGGGAAACAATGTAAGTGTACTCAGGGGGCAAAAAAGCTTCTAAAATTAGCCCTGTTTAAAATTTAGTGCTAGTTAGTAACTTTTATTTCATGGACAGAAACCAGCAGTCATAATAACTAAAGCAACTCTTCTGATTGTTAATACTTTACTTTTCTGAATGTGAAAATACTTAGAATGTTCTTCTACTGAAGTTTTTTTGGGGAGGGGGAAGACCAAAGGGAGAGGTAGAGAAAGAATCTTAAGCAGGTCCCACACCCAGCATGAAGCCCAACACAAGGCTCCATCTCACAACCTTGATATCATGAGTCAGATGCTTAACTGACTGAGTTACCTAGGAGCATCTCTTGTACTATATTTTTGAGAGTGGCACATGACTTTCCTTAAACATAAACTTGTCAAACCGTGGGCAGGGAATAAATTCTTTGTCTCCACCATCATTTTTAAAATTGTTAAATAATGCATTTGAGTGCCTAGAGTTTACTGGCACTGTTCTTGGCTATAGTCTTGTGAAACTGGGTGACTATATAATTTATAATTTGTCTAAATTAGGACACTATTGGGGTGCTTGGGTGGCTCTGTTGGTTAAGCGTCTGTTTTTAGCTCAATTCATGATCCCAGGGTTCTGGGATCAAGCCCCATGTTGGGGTTCCCTGCTCAGTGGGGAGCCTGCTTCTCCCTCTCCCCCCTGCTCCTGCTCTCTCTCTCACTGCCTCTCTCTGTCTCTCTCTCTCAAATAAATAAACAGATCTTAAAAAAACAAAAAACAAAAAACAAAAAAAAAACTAGGACACGTTTAAGGTGAAGGTCAGTCTGTTAATATATTTGCCTTGCTCCAAAATGGGTGTAAGCCAGGTGTATTGTATCATAGGCAAACTAGAATGTATGGTCTCCTACAAATAATGAGTACTTGTTTAAAATTGAGCCTGAAGCAGTGTGGTGGACCCTGAAGTACTTTATATCCTTAAAGTTATCCTTAAAACTATTACGTTATATTTAGTGTGTGTTACAGTTTGTCACATGGTATAAGGCAGTTTAGTGGACTAGCAGATAGTTTAGCTCTGGAGTCTTGGTTCAGATTCTTGTGTACATCCTGTTAGTTGTGGAGCCATAGAGAAATTTCCAACCCTGTCAAGTCTCAGGATCAACATTTGTATTCTGGCGATAGTAAGAGTGTATTGTATATAGTAGTATGTTGCTTTAAGAAGACACTGAGAAATCCATGAGATATTGAGATATTCTGTATAAAGTATATAGTATACTTTATACTGTATACGTATAAAGTATGCCACATAGGCAAGTTGGTAATTATTGATGTAGTATGAATTCAGTTCAGGTCATCAAGTTGAAATGAGAATTACCAAGCTAGAAATAATCCATAATTTCTAACTATTCTAGATAAATAGAAGTTTACTGGATATTTGTTTTTAAGTTCAAAATTTTAAAAGTGGTTTAAATACATAAACCTCATAGTAAGATAAAATGATACAGTGTTATTACTCCAATTCAGTAGATATGGGTCTTGCTTTTACATTAACATCACCCTAGAGTATTATTTACAGTGGGGCCCTACTACCAGAAGTTCTGACTTAATTGGTTTTGGGTAGGATTCAAGCATTAGAATTGTCTCCTATAGTATCCCCAGGTTATTTTAATGCATAATCTGGGTTAAGAACCACTACTACTCTGGTCTCTGCTACATATTGAATATTCTATTGGGTGCCATATTTTAGGTGGAAATTGAGCTAGTACAAAGTAAAGGAGTTGAGATGGCTGAAAGTTGAAAAATTACAAACCAGAAGGAACTGTTAAAGAATTCAGTAAGAAGGGCACCTAGTGGTTCAGTCAGTTTTGTCTGACTCTTGATTTCCTCTCAGGTCAAGATTTCAGGATCATGGGATTGAGCCCTTTGTCAGGCTCCACACTCAACAGGAAGTCTTTTTGAAAATCTCTCCCTCTCCATCACCCTCTCATTCTCCCTCTCCATCTACCCCAGCCCTGCTCTCATACTCTTTCTCTCTCCAAATAAATATATCCTTTAAAAAAAAAAAAGAATTCAATAAGCTATTTGGTGGAATAAGAAACCTGGTCACATACACAAAGGAATATAAGATTAAGGTAGACTAGATGAGGAGTCCACATTCTTTGTAAGGTTGCAAATTTATTCATTGTAGCAGTTTTGTCATGTGGGCCCAGTGTTGCCAGATGTTCAGATTTTATAAGAGGAGAAAAAGTAAGGTTTTTATGTGAATTATCCTGAATTTTAAATGTAAGATTATTATTTATTTTAACCACTTGGTCCAAAGTATATCTATAGGTCTTGTCTGGTTGTTGTGTTTTCTGTTAGTTTATGCCAGGAGTCAGCAAATTTGACTTAAGGGGCCAAATCCAGCCTTCCATTTAATTTTGCATGGTCTGATAGATAAGAATGTTTTTTATACTTTATTAATGGTTGAAAACATCAAAAGAAGATTAATACTTTATGATGTGAAAACTATATGAAACTTAAATTGTAGTGTGGGATATAGCCACACTTACTCATTTACATATTGTTTCTGACTGCTTTTGTGCTACAAGAGCAGAGGTGAGTATTTGCAGGAAAGACCATATTCTCATCATGTCCATTGTACCACAAATTGCAATGATGCTGTTATAACTTGACAACATTTCAAAATGCATATTATTATATACTGTCTTATTTACTTGTTATTATCAGTGCATACTCATTATATCAAAATGAGAAAGCAAATGTGGATTATGTGCAGCAGGCAGAATATCTCAAAAGTGTCCATGTCCTAATTTCCAGAAATTGTTATATCACATGGCAAAAGAGATTTTATAGATGTGAAAAATTTAAAAAGTTTGAGATGGAGAGATTATCCTCAATTATCTGGGTGTGTCCAGTGAAATCATGAGGGTCCTTATTGGAATGATGTAGGAAAGTCAGATACAGAAGATGAAGTGATAACATAAGGAAAAATTGGAATGTTGCAAACCACAAGCCGAGAAATTCCAGCTGGGTCTTGAAGCTGAAGAAACAAGGAGTGGATTCTTCCCCAGTTTCCAGAGGTACTGACTGTGCTGATAACTTGATTTTAGTACTCTGTAAGACTTATTTCAGACTTCTGGCTCCCAGAACTGTAAGAGAGTAAATTTGTGTTGTTTTAAACCACTTAATTTGTGGTAATTTTGTTACAGTAGCCACAGGAAACTAATACAGAATATCATACTTTCATAGCACAGTGGAGTGTGAATTACTTTATCACTGAAAAGATTCCCCCAATTGTATTTATTTTGCAGTGACCAATAGAGATGTGCAAAAAAGACCATTAAAATGTGTGATGATACTACTAGAATAAGCACACATCACAATATCTGCAATGCAAAAAAAAAAAAAAAAGAAAATAAAAAGAAAGAAAAACAACAATGGTCAGGAGCATTTAAAAATTTTAAATAATTTTTAAAAATTTATAAAAAAATTTATATCTCATCTTAGCAGAAGTTCTTCACAACAATAATAACCAAACAGGAAGCTGCAAAAAAGGTAAACTTTCACATGGCCCATTTGTTAACTAAGCAAGAGAAGTCACATACTGATATTAGGATAAACTGTTTGATTGAAACAATCAAAAAATGTATTCAGAGAAAATTTGTATAAGACTGTTAGCTTTTCAGCAGGAACTGTTGGTTAAAGAGTTGAGGACATTTGGAACAGTATCAATAGTCAGTCATAAAACAAGACAATAATTTTGAATGTTACTTGTGAGTTGACAGATATTACCATATTGCTAAGTTATTTGATGAACCAGCACTAAGTTTGAAGAGGCTGAAGGATTAGTTAGTATGGAACATTTATAGGTAATACTTTTTTCAAAGACTTTAAGAAAGCACTAATGCAGTGTTACCTGAAGTGGAATCTCCTAAGATGTGTTATAACTGAAGGTTGATAAAAATGTGTGTAGAGCAGGAATAGGATTAGCTGGACAATAAAAATATGAAGTGTTTAAAGCCCATGGTTATTCATCATGTTATTCATTGGCAGATGATTTGCAGAAAATGTTTGAATTTATCATGTGTTACTGAACTGAAAGTGTCAGTGGTCAACTTCATTCTCCTGGACTTACCCATCATTAGTTTTGTGAATTTTTGTCAAAAATAGAAGCTAAATATCATGGCTTGCCCCATCACTCAGCAGGTTAAGTCTGGTGACTTAACAGGAATAAAGTTTCATTGCAGTTGTTTGAATTTAGGGCTGAGATTGAAAGTTTTTGAATAAGAAGGACCATCTTCACTTGTTACAAAATACTGAACGTTTTGGGAATTTGCTTTTAGTGAAGACTTGGTAATTTGTATAAAGAATTAAAACTTAAATTATAAAACAAGGGGTGCCTGGGTGGCTCAGTGGGTTAAGGCCTCTGCCTTAGGCTCAGGTTGTGATTCCAGGGTCCTGGGATCGAGCCTCGCGAGCCCCACATCCCTGCTGAGCAGAGAGCCTGCTTCCTCCTCTGTCTCTGCCTGCCTCTCTGCCTACTTGTGATCTCTATCTGTCAAATAAATAAATAAAATCTTAAAAAAATTATAAAACAAAACCACTTACACTTGAAATTTATACTGAAATATAGATATTTTGGAAATACTGAACATTGGATTACAAGTAATGTCAAACTTCTTTATATACTTCTTGTACTATTAGGAGTTAAAACAAGAAGTAAGATATCCAATTCCATACACATTTACGATAGATGTGCTTTTTAAGCTTGAACCAAAGATCTAGCAGCATTTTTTTTTTTACTTCAATGCAAGTAAAAATGCCTGCCTCTCTGCCTACTTGTGATCTCTATCTGTCAAATAAATAAATAAAATCTTAAAAAAATTATAAAACAAAACCACTTACACTTGAAATTTATACTGAAATATAGATATTTTGGAAATACTGAACATTGGATTACAAATAATGTCAAACTTCTTTATATACTTCTTGTACTATTAGGAGTTAAAACAAGAAGTAAGATATCCAATTCCATACACATTTACGATAGATGTGCTTTTTAAGCTTGAACCAAAGATCTAGCAGCATTTTTTTTTTTTACTTCAATGCAAGTAAAAATGGAATTTCCATATTGCAAAATCCATTTAACTATACAGCTGAGGAGCTTCCACTTAACCTTCGATTGAAGTGATTAATCTACATTGTAATGACATGCTGAAAGACAAATACCAAGAGAAAAATCTAATAGAATTTATAAATGTCTTATAAATGGCAAATATCCTTAATTAAAATTATATGGTCATGCATTAGTATTGGTACTTGATAGTACCTATCTGTGTGAAAAGACATTTTTAAAGGCGAAATTGGTAAAATGTCATTACAGATCAGCATTAACAGATAAACATTTGTAACTGATTTTTATTACCGGGATGCTAACTTTGAATACCCTTTAAGTGAAATGTGCTCTCTCCCTCATAAGAAAAGAATTCTATTCTTTTCTTTTGTAGACCTCTATTATAAAAAGTATACTCAATGATTTTTCTATTTCGAATTTTGTAAAAAAAAAAATGTGTGGAAATTTTTTTCCTCTTACTATATTACTGCCTACATAATATTCTTGATTTTGCCTCTTGGTTCACACAACCTAAAAAATTATCTGGCCTCGGGGCGCCTGGGTGGCTCAGTGGTTTGGGCTGCTGCCTTCGGCTCGGGTCATGATCTCAGGGTCCTGGGATCGAGCCCCGCATCGGGCTCCCTGCTCCGCAGGAAGCCTGCTTCCCTCTCTCTCTCTCTCTCTCTCTGCCTGCCTCTCTGCCTACTTGTGATCTCTGTCTGTCAAATAAATAAATAAAATCTTTAAAAAAAAATTATCTGGCCTTTTACAGAAAATCTTAACACTTGCCATAGTTGTTTTTTTTTTTAACACTTAAATTTCATGTGCATATTCTGACTAATGTGAATTGGAAAATATGTATGGGCATGGGGGCCAGTGGGGTGGGAAGGGAAGTGGGGTTAACTGGATTTGGAAAGTTTAGTGATTACCAAGCTGCAGGCTTTTTTGACTTTCTGCTTTTATTAACCCTCCCGTAAAATGAGCACACAGAACTAGGCATTTCAATATAAGGAAATAAATAGAAACATCCAGTTCCCCTGTATAAGCTCCATGTCATTAGGTCCATGTTATCACATAGGGAAGAGGAGTAAGGTCGTCATCCAGGTGTTCTTGAGAACATCTCAGCTTCCATTTTCCATCATTTTGGAAATCATTTTTCTCAACTACTCATTTGTATCACTGGATCATATTAACTATAATTTTTCTCTCATTACTCAAAATAATCTGATGAAAAAATTTCCATGAGCTTTTAAATTAATACTAGACTCAATTCTGTTGTATTTGTTTTTCTAGTTAGCCCTAGATTGTATTGGTACCAAATTGCTTTAAGTACGATTGCTTTCTATTACATTTTTCTCTGTAATGGCTGGTTTTCTTTTCTGACCCTTTTTTTTTTTTCAAGTATCTTATTTATATTGTTGCAGGAGTATTACCTTTAAATTAATTAACTAATTAATTAATTTTTAAGGAGGCTCTGTGCCCAGTGTGGAGTCCAGTACAGGGCTCAAACTCACGACTATGAGATCAAGACCTGAGCCAAGATTAACAGTCAAGCACTCAATTGACTGAGCCACCCAGGCACCCTGAGTGTTTCTTTTTATCAGTGGCTTTGGATGTTCTTGGCCAAGTCTGATTTCATTAGTATGCATGCATAGAGAAAGATCATGTAAGGATACAGAAAGAGGATGACTTTCTAAAGCCAAGGAGAGATCTCATTAGAAGCCAATCCTGTAGTACCTTACCTTGGACTTCTGGCTTTAAGAACTATGAGAGAGAAATTTCTGTTTTTTAAGCTACCTAGTCTGTGGTGTTTTGTTATGGCAGCCAGAACAGACTAGTGTATATACAGACATAACTCATTTTATTTTGCTTCGCTTTGTTGTGCTTCACAGATACTGCACTTTTTATAAATTAAAGGTTTGTGGTAACTGTGTTGAACAAGTCTCTTGGTGCCATTTTTCCAACAGCATTTGCTCATTAAGCATTTGCTTAATGTCTCTGGGTTATGTTTTCGTAATTCTAGCAATATTTCAAACTTCTTCATTAGTATTCTACTTGTTATGGTGATCTGTGATCAGTGATCTTTGAGGTTACTATTTTAATTGTTTTGGGGTGCCACAAACTACACCCATGTAAAAAGGCAAACATAATCGATAAGTGTGCATGAGGGAACACTGTTCCCTCATCTGTGTTCCTTTCTTCAGGCTTTCGTACTCCCTGAGACACAACATTATTGAAATTAGGCCAGTTAATAACCCTACAGTGTCTCTGAGTTTTCAAATGATAGAAGGAGTCATACATCTGTCTCTCACTTTAAATTAAAGCTAGATGTGATTTAGGTTAGTGAGGAAGGCATGTCAAAAGCTGAGATAGGTAAGAATCTAGGCTGCTTGCACTAACTTCCCAAGTTGTAAATGCAAAGGAAAAGTTCTTGAAGGAAATTTAAAGTTCTACTCTGGTGAGCACAAAAATGATGAGAAAGTAAAACCAGCTTTATTATTATTGCTGTTATGGAGAAATTTTTAGTGGTCTGGATAAAAGATCAGACTAGGCACAACATTCCCTTAGACCAAAGACTAAGTGAGAGAAAGGCCCTAACTCTTCAATTCTCTGAAGGCTGAGGTAGGTGAAGAAGCTGCAGATGAAAAGTTTGAAGCTAACAGAGGTTGGTTCATGAGGTTTAAGGAAGAAGCCATCTCCATAACATCAAAGTGCAAGGTGAATCAGCAAGTGCTGGTGTAGAAGCTGCAATAAGTTCTCCAAAACATGTAGCTCAGATAATTCATGAAAGTGACTACATTAAACAACAGATTTTCCATGTAGATGAAATAGCCTTATGTTGGAAGAAGATACCATCTAGGATTTTCACAGTTAGAGAGAAGTCAGTGCCTGGCTTTGGACCTTCAAAGAGGGGACTGATGCTTTTGTTAGGTGCTAATGCAGTGAGTGACTTTAAGTTGAAGCCAGTGCTCATTTACCATTCTGAAAAATCTAGGGCCCTTAAGAATTATGTTAATCTACTCTGCCTGTGTTCTCTGTAAATGGAACAACAAAGGCTGGATAACAGCACTTCAGTTAACGACATGGTTTACTCAGTATTTCATTTATTTATTTATTTATTTATTTTTTAAGATTCCACTTATTTACTTGACAGAGATCACAAGTAGGCAGAGCAACAGGCAGAGAGAGAGAGGGAGAAGCAGACTCTCCGCTGAGCAGAGAGCCCGATGTGGGGCTCGATCCCAGGACCCTGGGATCATGACCTGAGCCGAAGGCAGAGGCCTTAACCCACTGAGCCACCCAGGCACCCCTACTCAGTATTTTAAACCCACTTTTGTATCTACTGCTCAGAAGAAAAGATTCCTTCCAAACTTACTGCTCATAAATAATGCATCAGGCCACTGAAGAGCTCTGATGGAGATGTACAATGAGATTTATGTTTATATAAAGTTAGTTGATAGAGCAGGGGCAGTTTGAGAGAATAGACTCCCTCCCAATTTTGAAAGAAGTTTTACTGTGGGTAAATGCTATGAGTGTTGCATACTACAGGGAAATGATTTGTGAAAGGGACAGTCAGTTGATATGACATACTTCATTGTCCTGTTTTAAGAAATTGCCCCAGCGAATTAGGGCAGTTAATAACCCTAATAACCCGACCTTCAGCAAACACCATCCTGACCAGTCAGCAGCCATCAAAATTAAGGAAAGACCCTCCACCAGTAAAAGGATTGTGACTCCTTGAGTGCTTAGATGATAGTTAGCATTGTTAGCAATAAAGTATTTTTCTACTTAAGGTACATTCTTTTTTTTTTTTTTTTAAGATATGAGGCTATTACACACTTCATGAACTACAGTATAGTGTAAACATGTATTTTATATGCAATGGGAAACTAGAAAATTCATTTTACTCCTTTTATTGGCATGTTCACTTTAACGTGGTGGTCTGGAACTGAACTCACAATATTTCTGAGGTATGCCTATAGTTAGTGCTTCTTTAGACTTAGCAGTCCATAGGGTAGCTCTATTTTTAATTTCTTAAGGAATCTCCACGCTATTTTCCAAAGTGGCTGTACCAACTTGAATTCCCAGCAACAGTGTAAGAGGGTTCCCCTTTCTCCACACATCACTGTCTTCTCCCATTTCTCTTTCCCACTACTCATGCCTTCTGAGTTTAACTTTCTCTTCCATGAAGTACATCATTCAGTGCCTCTTAGGACAAACCCTTTCTCTCCTCTCTCTCTTATTTTTGGCAGAAAATTGTTTCATTTTTTTCTTATTCTGGACTAGCAGTTAATAGTAATAATTGTCCATATTTCTTTTAATACTTTAACATAGTTTGGACTTTATTGTTGCCACTGAAATTTGTCGTAAAGATATAATTGTCATTTTTTTTAAGGGTAGTCTGTTTCATTTTTGGCCACTTTTAAGACTTGTTCTTTGTCTTTATATTCAATACATCCAACTGTGGATTTTGTTTTATTTTTCTTTTCTTGTATATTCTGTATGTTTTCTCAGGCTGAGGATTATTGCATTTAGTCAGTCATGAGGAATTCTCAGTTATAATCTTCAGTATATCACCTTTCCCTATTCATTGGATTCTATTCTTTGTATATTCCTATTAAAGATGTATTAGATCTTCTCATTTTATCCTCTACATTTCTTAATTTTTCTTTCAAATGTTCTTCACTTAAGTGCGCTTACTCCTAGGTAACTTCTTTACCTACACAGTTTACTAACACTATTCACAGTGATTTCATTTCCAGCTTAACTTGTTTCTTTTTCAATTTGGCCAGGATTTTTGTTTTTGTTTGTTTGTTTGTTTTTACTTTCTTTGTGGTCTGTTGTTACCTCATTTTCTGCAAATTTGTGTTCTACGTGTAGGCTTATTGTTAGAAGGCCTTTATCTGTGATAATTCATCTTTTAAGGAGATTTGCATTTGCTTCTACCAAATGCCTTTAATTATCATTGTTCCTCTGATGTTAATATTTTATCTAGGTAAGCTCCATATCAAGCAAATCGTTTTTTTTTAAATTTATATTCTAATTAGTTGATAAACAGTCCAATATTGGTTTCAGGAGTTGAGTTCAGTGGTCCATCATTTACATACAATACCCAGTGCTTATCATAACAAGTGCCCTCCTTAATACTCATTACTCATCTATCCCATCCTCCACCCACCTCCCTCTGTCAGCCTCCATTTATTCTCTATCATTAAGAGTCTCTCGTAATTTGTTAGTTACTTTTGCTTTTGTTTCCTTGCCCTGGGCAACATGTCTAGTAAGAAATTGCTACAGTTAAGGTCAAAGGGGTTGTTGCCTGTGTTCTCTAGAATTCTGATGATTTCCTCTCTCACGTTTAGGTCTTTCATCTATTTTGAATATATTTTTGTGTATGGTGTAAGAAAATAGTCCAGTTTCATTCTTCTCCATGTTGTCCAGTTTTCCCAACATCATATTTTGAAGAGACTTTTTTCCACTGGATACTCTTTCCTGCTTTGTCAAAGGTTCATTCTCTATATAGTTGTAGGTCCATTTCCAGGTTTTCTATTCTGTTGCATTGGTCTATTTGTCTATTTTTGTGCCAGCACCATGCTGTCTTAATGATTACAACTTTGTAATATGGCTTGAAGTCTGGAATTGTGATGCCTCCAGCTCTGCTTTTCTTTTTCAGGATTGCTTTGGCTATTCGGGGTCTTTTATGATTCCATATAAATTTTAGGGTTCATTGTTCTAGCTCTGTGAAAAATGCTGGTGGTATTTTGATAGGGATTCTGTTGAATGTGTCAAGCAAATAGTTTAAGTCTGAAGCTCTGGCCTCTGAATTTTCAAGGAAGACTTTTTTTTTCCCCCACAAGAATTCAATCTTAAATTTCCTTCTCACCTCTTTGTATCATTTGTGGGAAAGTAACTCATTTAATGGCACTTTACTGATTTAGTAACTATTTAAGTGATCTGCCTTCATGTGAGAATCTGTGTGAAAATACTTTTTCCTCTTCTGTATCATCATGATCATTAAACTTGAAGTCCCTTAGTCTTGGTTATGAGAGCAGAAACACTGTACATTTTCTATGGTGTTAGCTCTTTTGCCAATCCCTCTGCTTTCTAGTCATCTTTTAATTTTTGTTCCTGGGATATCCAAATGCAGGTACAAGACATATATACATAGGCATGCTTTTAAAGGACTAGTTGTTATATCTCTTCCAGAGTTTCTTTGTACTTTGTAACTGAAGATTTTCAGTTAATAGCACTGTAGAAGTGAATGTCCATGGTGCTGGTCACATAAATCCCAACCAGATTGGGCTATCTTGCCAAAAGCAAGTTCTTAGTCAAAAGAGGTACAATCAAAAGGCAAAGGGCTGCTTCATTAGAAATATATAGAAGCTTAAGCAAGATAATTTAAACTCTGAGATTCTTTGACAGGAATCTTACTTTTAAAATTCATGTAAAGAAGATATTCATTCACTGATATGCTAGAAAACAGACAAAAGTAACAGCCTCCCCCCGTAAAAAGCCCTATTTGTAGTGCTTGCTAATTTCTAATACTCTCACAAATGGCTGATTTCAGACTATCAACAGTTCACCAACTAACTCACAAAATTGTTGAAATGTAATAAC
The DNA here is from genome assembly GCF_011764305.1 of Mustela putorius furo. Taxonomy (NCBI): domain Eukaryota; kingdom Metazoa; phylum Chordata; class Mammalia; order Carnivora; family Mustelidae; genus Mustela; species Mustela putorius. The sequence continues at coordinate 45,078,181 of NW_025421294.1, read as the reverse complement.
TGGTTTTTTTAAGCCACTATGAGCCAGCTTCGGCACATCTCTGCATTTAATCAGTATTCTTAGATAATTTCTGTGGTAGGCAAGGCATTTTCACTTTATTTTCATTCTAGCTCTCCTATCTTAGTTTATTGCTTTCCTGTTAAGGAAAGAGAAATAATAAGTGTAAATTTCAGATTATGCTTCAGAATAGGGAATAGCAAACTTTTTCTGTGTAGTGCTGAGTGAGTCAGGAAGCAAAGAGATGGTAGGTTGTGTGCTAAATTAATGCATTTGCTGGCTACATACAGTGTCTTTAAATAATCCTCTCTTTTTCCTCCTTTCCTTTTTTTTTTTTTTATTTTTAAACAACCCTTTAAAAATGTAAAGACCATTCCATAGCAGACTCTTAGCTGGATTTGATCCAGGACTGTAGGTTGTTGACCTTTGCCTCTGCCCTATAAGCTTGTGGTTATTGCTGCCTTAACACACTTTTGTTGAAATTTCTAAGAAATGATAAGAGAATCAGCCTCTTTTTCATAGATTCTTGAATCATTTCTACAAATATCAAACCAAGAAGTTTTCTCTGGCGTCGTTGTGCTGAGATACTCTATTTTGATTCTGATTGTTTGAGACTGTCCTTACAATAATAGAATACATATGCCACTGGAGGGAAAAGGTTTAATTTCTAGAATTTTCCTTTCAAGATACCTTTGAGATATTTGTTTTTTCCTTTTTGACACTTTTGAAGACTCCTCAAGTAAACCAAAACATTATATGGATTATTTTGTCCTTATCCAAATGCTTGAGGCTATTAATTTTTCTTTGTATAAAAATGTTTTTACATCTTTCCACACAGGACTTAAGCTTACTTCCAGTGGTAGGTAAGGCTTGAAACCCCATGGCTTAACTACTTTATATTATTTTAAGGACTGAAGAAATTGATGGATTATCATAAAGAAAATGAAAACAGTTTTCATAGAACTACTTTGCTTAGAGAATTGAGCCTTTCAAAGCATATCCCCTCCTCAAACACCAAGTATTATGTGGTTTAAGCTCCTGTTTTTCTGCAAAGAGCTTAAAAGACTGACTGACCAGCGTGAAAAAGCGGTAGAGCATTAATTGAACAGATTTGAAATAATTGAGCTCTACATTTGTTAAGAACATAATAAAGGATGTTATCAAAGTTTCACATGTGGATATACCATTCCCAAAACTGCTTATGAAAATAATAGACTTTGATGAGAAGAATGAAAAAATATATGCTTAAAAAATTCATTAGGAATCTCCCATAAAAATGAATCATAGAAATTTCTGCCTTATTATAGAAATACCTTCTGACAGGCTGCAGTTATCAGTTTCTAGATTTGTGTGTCGTTGAAGCAAAATTGACGAAGATACAGGGTATTATAGATTGAATACAGAAAATTCTATTTCCTAACAGAAGTCAAAAATAGAAATGAGATCAAATGAGAGAAAGAGGGCTACTGGGAGAAGGAAAATGGAAAAGAAAAATGTTTTTCTTTTATCTGTAAAATGAGTCTAGGCAGCAGAATGGAGATGGTTGTCAGGATAAACAACAAGAAATCAGAGTTGAAGGCACATTATATATATATATATATATATATATATATATATATATATATATATATATACTCTTTGTTAACTGATCACTGTGCTAGCTTATTTTAACTCAAATGTAGTCATTACAACTTTCAGATGATAACTATTTGGTGTAAACTGTTATTTGAGCAGTTGAGAAATTTAACTGTTTTTTTTTTTTTTTTTTTTAAATGATCAGAAGCTTTAAGATAAAAATAAACACTTCCATTCGGTAATCTCTTAAAAGCTCATCAAAAAATTTTGCTCCTGCCTTGGTGAATACTGAGAAGTAAGCATCTGTTTTTTAAGAGTGATGATGATAATTCACATAATATGTATATTCTAAAACAAAAGGCAATTTTCACATGTCTCCAATGGCTGCCTTATGGAAGGTTGTCTCTAGGTTATCACACATGGATGACTAAATTCCATGGTTATTAGTCCATTTTGTGAAAAAGAACAAGCTAGTTTACCTTTTAAATAATATGGCAGGTAAGGAAGGTATTCATCCATTCAAAGAGCAAATGTTTAATGATTTCCTTTTTGTTCTAAGCACTAGAAATAAAGCAGTGAATAAAACAGTCCATGCTTTCATGGAGCTTTTAATCAAATGTGTTGAGGTGGGTGTGGGAGGGAAGAGACTGTGAACAGAGGACACATATGCAGTATATTGGTTGGTGATAAGTGGTAGAAAGAAAAATTAGAGTAAAGGATATAGAGACAGAATATGATTGTGACTTTATATGAGTCGTTAGAGATGTCCTATCTGATAGAATATTACAATAAAACTGTGAAAGACCGTGTAATGATTAATTTTATGTGTCACCTTGACTGGGCCATGGGGTACCTAGATATATGGTCAAAAATTATTCTGGGTACTTCTGTGAGAGTATTTTTGGGTGAGATTATCATTTGAATTAGTAGACCGAGTAAAGCAGATTGCCTGCCCTGATGTTGGTGGGCCTCATTCAATCAATTGAAGGCCTGAATAGGACAAAAAGCTGACCTTTCCATGGCTAAGGGGGAATTCCTCATGCCTGACTGCCTTTGATCAGGACCGTGGTTGTTTTTTTTTTTTTTTTTCCTTGACTTCAGACTCAGATGAAATATTGGCTCTTTCTGGGTCTTGAATCAGCAATTTCTATATATTGTGTATACATCCTGTTAGTTCTGTTTTTCTGGGATAGCTTGACTAACAGAAGACTGTGAGCAAATGAGACATTTGGATCTGGACCGGAAGAGAGTGCTTCAGGCAGGGAGAAAACAGTGCAGAGGCTGTGAAGGCCTCTGGAGCAAAGAGATGTTAGGTTGTGTGGAGGTAGCTGAGGCAAAGCTATGTTGATCCCATAGGTCATGGTAAGTGGCTAGGTATAAATTTTATAATAAGGTAGGCCTTTGGAGTATTTTGAGTAGAGAAGTAATATGATTTACGTTTCTAAACGGATTCCTCTGGCTCTTGTTTTCTGAGATTGGGAGGACTTGGAGAACAATAGGTATGAGCTCTTATGAGTAAAGCGTTTGGTACTGCATATGTTAACTTTGGAAATTTTTAGTAGACATCCAATCACTATTATGTAACTAGTTGATGAAAATATTTCTGAGTGTAGGGGGGGTTGAGGTTGGAGAGGTACAAAGAATGTATTTAAACTGTGGGACTTGATGATGATGCATTTGATATGCCTTAAAACTTTACTATGGACCAGAAACAGTTTCAGTGCTTGGAAAAGGGATGAGAATGCTGAGGCATGCAAGGCTATGTATCTTCCCTATAATCTACTTACACTTAGTAAGTAGTGCAGTTGGAATGTAAATTCAGGTAGACTGACGTCCAGAATTATGTTATATAATGCTTTCCATCTAAGATTCTCTGGAAACTATGTATACTCAGAGCTCTAAGAATTTTCTTAGGGTAACCCAGGGAACAAAGGTCAGGAAAATGAGGAAGAACATTCAAATGAGACCTAGAAGGAACACCAGTGAAGTCAGAACTCAGAAAATATTGTCTAGAAAGCCAAGTAAGGAGTATATTTCAAGTGAGTGAATCAAGTCACATGCTCCTGCTGGGGCACATGTGATGAAGGTTGAAGAAGGATCATTTGCTTTTCCAATATGGAATCTCTTATTAAGTCTGACTGTAGATTTTTCAAAAGAAAATGTCCTTGTCTTGATTTCTAAAAATCGTTTTCCACTAAAAGGAACAATCCAGGGCTCTTCAGAGAAATAACTATTTCCAGATAGAAAAAGTACAATATGAACCTGGAATATTGTGTAGCAGAAAGTGAAGATGTAGTCAGGAATTGATGTTTTCAAAAGACACAGGAACAAGTTTGAAGAGATACTTACTATAGCCAAATCTTGGACAGTTTGAGCATCAAAATAAAGAATGATAGTAAAAGGCATTAACATATTGAATAAAGTAAACCCTTGAATCCAAACTGTTGTTTGGATTCATAAATAAATAAATGAAAGAGAAATCTCCTCACAATTAGCAAGTTATCATTTGGCCATTGTAATAATAGTAATTTATTCAGACAAGAATTATTCATAAAACCCAAATGAGTGAAAAACTCAAATGGATGAAAGTTTAAGGAGTAATAGAATATTTAAAAAACTCAAATGGGTGAACATTTAAGGAATAATAGAATATTTACATAGATAAATGTATTACCTATGTTTTTATAGGTAATATATACCTATTTACATAGGTAATTAAATGTATTACCTATATAGTTTGAGGAGTAATAGAATATTTACATAGATAAATGTATTCCCTATTTTTATCTCCTCCTAAGAGACTTATCAATTACAAAGGTTAAATCAACTAACTTTGCTATAGAGAATCCTGGCAGATACCACTTTAGCCAACTGGTCCTAGTTATGGGACTAATTAGTAGCATATACCTCCTGATGTGATGTTTTAAGAAGAGCTTTACATCATCTTGTCACCTCTGAGGTGCTCTTGCCAAAAGTCCATAATATGAATATAATAATGAGGAAACAGCATATAAATCCAAATTGAGGAACATTCTACAAATAATGGACTATATTCTTGAAAAATATCAAGGTCTTGAAATATGTAAAGACTTAGTAACTGCTTAGAGGAAAAGACTAAAGGGACATGATGACTGAATGCAGTGCATAGTTCTGGATATTATTTTGCTGTAAATATTATTACTAAGATAATTGGTAAGATCTGAATAAAGTCTGTAGGTTAGAAAATAGTGTTGTGTCATTGTTAGTTTTCATGTTTTAATAATTTGATATGCCTTAAAACATTTGTTATGCTTTAAAATAACATGCTTGAAACTGGCAATATTTCTAAGCACATATTCTTTATACTTGATACATGTCAAATGTTAGTACTGTAAACTTATAATATCTGTTGATAATAAGTACAAATGAAAGACTTCATTTTATCATCAAGTTTATTGAATATCTCCTTTTTAGATCTGACACTGCCCTAGGCCTCCTGGTTACAAAGAAATATAATGGGGTCATTACTTTCAAGGGCTTTAACACTTTATTCAGGAAGAAAGGGTATAACATATAGTAAGTGCTGAATGAATGGTGTATGCACAGAACACAGGAAAAATTTAGATAAAGGAGTTAGACAAAGGGATGAGGAATAAGTGGAAAAAAATGGACAGTGAAATCCAACTCTGCTTAGCAGTGTGTAGAGTTAGCTAAGTTACTTTTCAGTTCTAGGCCTGAATTTGTCCATCTGTGACATTGAATAATAATAATGCCTACTTTATTTTTTCCAAAGATTCACTTACTTATTTTAGAGAGAAATGAGAGCAGGAATGGAGTAAGGGGCAGAGGGAGAGGGACAAAGATAGTCCCAAGCAGACTCCCTGCTGAGACAAAGCCCTACACGGGGCTGGATATGGGGCTTGATTCTAGGACCCTGGGATCGTGATCTGAGCCAGAATAAAGAGTTGGATGCCTAACCTACTGAGCCACTCCTGCGCCCCCTTTGTAGTTACTTGTTGCCCTCCTCATCTGCCATGATGGGAGGGCAAGGTCCGCAACAGCCTCTGTCAGTATTATATTACCACACTGTAAGCACTCAATAAGTGGACTGAATGAATTAAATTTATGAAGATTATAAATGATTTTTTTAAAATCTGATGTTTTAATACTGAAGATGATAATTCTTATATAGTGAGGATATTCTAAGCACAGTAACTTGTAGATAATAAGAATAGCTATGTTTATTGAGAAGCTGGTATCATTATCATCACCAAACTCTGATACCATCTGTGGAAATCTTGAAGAAAGGGTGATGCTTCTCAACACAGTAGAGAGGAGTGAACAGGCAGGAGGAATGGTGTATGCAGGGTTCCCAAGGGAATATGAATATAATAATGAGGAAACATCACATAAATTTAAATTGAGGGACATTCTACAAATAATGGTGACATCTTATTCTTGCAACTTAAAGAATTTGGCTGAGACAGCTTATCCAGTGTAGCAATAGAGGATAAATTCAGAGGTAGGTAGGCTAGACTTGTCAAATCATGTGTTCTGAGTCAGGAGATTGGCCTTTATCCAGTGTCTAGTGAGGAAACATTAGATTCTGAGATGGAGGTGATGACTCCTGAGCATTAGACAGATTAATAATAAAATGGTGAAGTTATCAGAGGTACAACAAACAGGGTATTATTGAATTAATATTTCATTAATGTAGCTAGAGCTATCTCCCATTAAATATATGTGAAATTTTTGTACTTTTCCAATGACAGTTTATTTTAAAAAACTCTTTATTAAATATAATTATGTTGCCAAAGACTGGGGTATGCTGACAGGAAGTGTGCTAGGCGAATCTTGACAGTGGTTTATCCTAAAGGCTAAGGTGGATTATATGCAACTCCTAGCATCCTTTTATTTATTTTAACTGCAACTGAGACATTCAGGATGTTTCCACCAACCACTATATTGATGACCATCATAGTTATGGTTACCTGGAAGCAGTAGATATGCCCAAGGAAACTTATTACTTTATGAAAAGTTCATCTCTGAGAGTCTTCCGGACATGATGAAACATTTAAGGCCTTGGTTATGTCTCAAGAGTAGAGCGTGAGTATAGTAAATGGACTTAGAAAATGCAAAATTGCTACATTTCAGATGGTTGCCATAAGTCATCTGTTACATGCTGACTGCACCCATAAAATACCTCAATTTTGTATATATCCTTAGGGAATGCCTCCCTTCCACATACAAATAAGAAGGAGATTGGTTTGGGAAAGTTGTAACAGATGATCAAGCAAGGTGGTAGATGTGAGAAGGATGCAGAAACTGGGAGCTCTCTATCATATAAATGTTTCCCTAGTCTTGCCTATTTAGAGGGTGGGGCCAACAGAAGTCCAGTCAGAAACTCCTGCTATGTTTCTAAGGCCCTTAACAGCTTTTTTGGTAAATGCCTATTATGACATAAAATATTTAGCTGGTTCATTTTTCTAAATTCAGAAAATTTCTACAATCTGTGTTACATCACCAATGGAATAGCTGGACTAATTGGATATTTTGATGTAAAATTGTTTAGACACAAAGTCAACTGAGCCACATGCTATGAAGAATATAGGGAACATTAATAAAAAAACACAAAAACAAAAATCCTAGCAAGATTATATTCACACCACTGACTGTTTCTATATTTCAAATCACAATTTGAGGAAAAATTTTTTTCAATTTTGGTATCTCCTTCCCTTCCACCATTATACATGTGCAAAAAAGATGTCTGATAGAGCTCTCTTTTCTAGAACTATGTATTCACCTTGAGTTTTAATTTTACACTGATCATTTAGAAATAATGTTAGAATTTTATAGTTTTAATTAATTTTGATTCATTTCCTACAAGGGAGAAGAACATACAGTATGTAAATACATATTTTAATATGCATTTTCCCTCTATGAGAAAATCCTTGTGATTATAGTTTAAAAACTGTCTTATACTGAATTCTTCTGTGAGACAGAGCTTGGGTGGTAGGGACAACACAGCTATTTTATGTTTATTTTAAAACCTCTTTCAAGGAAGCCAGTTGGCAGGGGGCTTTGGAGGCAGAGGTGAGAATTCTTGGAAAGCACATTTTGGGCTTGGTAGAGAGTGATACTCTTGCAGAGGGCTCAAATTTCAAGTCTGCAGTGGGTGATAGGTGACTTAAGGGCCTTAAGGGAGGCTATTTGTCACTGAATGTCAAGTGCAACTCTTCAAAGACACTGGCAGATGAAGTGGAAAGATACCATAAGATGTGCCATCTTTGTTCAGAAGGATTCTAAATGAGAATCCTGAAGTGGAATTGTGTATTGAGGAGTGGTTTTGCCACTTACCTGTAGTCTTGCTGAAAAATGCCACAGTGGTCATGTTTTTATTCCCTGGGAAGAGAATGATAAGTGAAAGCTTGTGGTTCTTGCCTCTTTTGCAGGGATGGTGGTTTTATGTTTTTTTGTTTTATGAAGCTTTATTTTGCCAGCTCTGTTATTTTTGCTTCTATCTTTATAGAAGGTGCCGAAGTGGCAGATGTCTGAAGAAAGTTCAACATTTTGGCACTTATGGCATATTATATTTCTCTCTAAGATAGTTTATTATTTTTTATATCTTAGGGAAAAAGCTAAGATTAAAGGAACAGTGGACTCTATTTTCTCCTATTAATTCACATTAGTAATTACATACATGTTGATAATAGCAGTAGCCACATAACAGCAATTTGTTTTACCTATCTTATTAACAGTGTTGATAAGTCTTTAATTATATAAAGAAAAATGTATAAGTACATTTTAGTAATTATTCAGCCATGTGTTTGTTGATGGAGGAAACAGATATTCAAATTACATACTTTTAGTTGAGAAGGTATGGAGTTCTTACAAAAACTTTATCTTCTCTACTGTCATCTTGCAAATACCAGAAATTGTACCAAGAGGGACTTTCATTTGTGATATTCAGTATTTTTTTAAAGATGCCTTTAAAGCATTAATAAAAACCAGAACAGTTCCTTTAAGACAGGAGTGACAGAAGCTGTTCTCTGAGGGCGCACTGAGGAGTGGGGCCCCGGGCTCTTGGCTCCTCCAGGCCGGAGACCAGGAGGCCACCATTTGTATTCCCGTCCTCCGGAACTCTACGGAAAGCGCTCAGGGAACAAAAGCTCCTGAAAGCAAACCTGAGCGAATTACTCAGCCCGGCCCCTGGTAAGGGTGGTGCAATTCCGCCTGGGGCAAAGATACTTGAGAATCATTACAACAGGCCCCTCCCCCAGAAAATCAACAAGAAATCCAGCCAAGACCAGGTTCACCTACCAAGGAGTGCAGTTTCAATACCAAGGAGAGCAGTAGAATTCCAGAGGAGGAGAAAGCAAAGCACGGAACTCATAGATTTCTCCCTATGATTCTTTAGTCTTGCAGTTAATTTTCATTTTTTTTTCTTTTTCTTTTTTTTCTCTTCTTCTGCTAAACTATTTTAAATTTTACCCTTTTCTTTTTCTTAACATTTTTTAACTAGTTTATCTAATATATATATATTTCATTTTTATACTTTTCTTTGTTTTCTTTTTTTAATTCTTTTCTTTCTTTTTTATGTTTCTTTTCTCTTTATTTTTTTTTTTTAAAGATTTTATTTATTTATTTATTTGACAGAGAGAGAGAGATTACAAGTAGGCAGAGAGGCAGGCAGAGAGAGAGGAGGGAGCATGCTCGCCACTGAGCAGAGAGCCCGATGTGGGGCTTGATCCTAGGACCCTGGGATCATGACCCGAGCTGAAGGCAGAGACTTTAACCCACTGAGCCACCCAGGTGCCCCTCTTTTCTCTTTCTTTATATCTGAACCTCTTTTTATCCCCTTTCTCCCCCCTCACGATTTGGGATCTCTTCTGATTTTGTTAAAGCTTATTTTCCTGGGGTTGTTACCACCCTTTTAGTATTTTAGTTGCTCCTTCATATACTCTTATCTGGACAAAATGACAAGACGGAAAAATTCAACACAAAAAAAAAGAACAAGAGGCAATACCGAAGGCTAGGGACCTAATCAATACAGACATTGGTAATATGTCAGATCTAGAGTTCAGAATGACAATTCTCAAGGTTCTAGCCGGGCTCAAAAAAGGCATGGAAGATATTAGAGAAACCCTCTCGAGAGATATAAAAGCCCTTTCTGGAGAAATAAAAGAACTAAAATCTAACCAAGTTGAAATCAAAAAAGCTATTAATGAGGTGCAATAAAAAATGGAGGCTCTCACTGCTAGGATAAATGAGGCAGAAGAAAGAATTAGTGATATAGAAGACCAAATGTCAGAGAATAAAGAAGCTGAGCAAAAGAGGGACAAACAGCTACTGGACCATGGGGGGAGAATTTGAGAGATAAGTGACACCATAGGATGAAACAACATTAGAATAATTGGGATTCCAGAAGAAGAAGAAGAAAGAGAGAGGGGAGCAGAAGGTATACTGGCGAGAATTATTGGGGAGAATTTTCCCAATATGGCAAAGGGAACAAGCATAAAAATTCAGGAGGTTCAGAGAACGCCCCTCAAAATCAGTAAGAATAGGCCCACACCCTGTCACCTAATAGTAAAATTTACAAGTCTCAGTGACAAAGAGAAAATCCTGAAAGCAGCCCGGGAAAAGAAGTCTGTAACATACAATGGTAAAAATATTAGATTGGCAGCAGACTTATCCACAGAGACCTGGCAGGCCAGAAAGAGCTGGCATGATATATTCAGAGCACTAAACGAGAAAAACATGCAGCCAAGAATACTATATCCAGCTAGGCTATCATTGAAAATAGAAGGAGAGATAAAAAGCTTCCAGGACAAACAAAAACTGAAAGAATTTGCAAACACCAAACCAGCTCTACAGGAAATCTTGAAAGGGGTCCTCTAAGCAAAGAGAGAGCCTACAAGTGGTAGATCAGAAAGGAACAGAGACCATATACAGTAACAGTCACCTTACAGGCAAAACAATGGCACTAAATTCATATCTCTCAATAGTTACCCTGAATGTGAATGGGCTAAATGCCCCTGTCAAAAGACACAGGCTATCAGAATGGATAAAAAAACAAAACCCATCTATATGTTGCCTCCAAGAAACTCATTTTAAGCCCGAAGACACCTCCAGATTTAAAGTGAGGGGGTGGAAAAGAATTTACCATGCTAATGGACATCAGAAGAAAGCAGGAGTGGCAATCCTTATATCAGATCAATTAGATTTTAAGCCAAAAACTATAATAAGAGATGAGGAAGGACACTATATCATACTCAAAGGGTTTGTCCAACAAGAAGATTTAACAATTTTAAATATCTATGCCCCCAACGTGGGAGCAGCCAACTATATAAACCAATTAATAACAAAATCAAAGAAACACATCAACAATAATACAATAATAGTAGGGGACTTTAACACTCCCCTCACTGAAATGGACAGATCATCCAAGCAAAAGATCAGCAAGGAAATAAAGGCCTTAAACGACACACTGGACCAGATGGACATCACAGATATATTCAGAACATTTCATCCCAAAGCAACAGAATACACATTCTTCTCTAGTGCACATGGAACATTCTCTAGAATAGATCACATCCTCGGTCCTAAATCAGGACTCAACCGGTATCAAAAGATTGGGATCATTCCCTGCATATTTTCAGACCACAATGTTCTAAAGCTAGAACTCAACCACAAAAGGAAGTTTGGAAAGAACCCAAATACATGGAGACTAAACAGTATCCTTCTAAAGAATGAATGGGTCAACCGGGAAATTAAAGAAGAATTGAAAAATATCATGGAAAATAATGATAATGAAAACACAACGGTTCAAAATCTGTGGGACACAACAAAGGCAGTCCTGAGAGGAAAATATTTAGCGGTACAAGCCTTTCTCAAGAAACAAGAAAGGTCTCAGGTACACAACCTAACCCTACACCTAAAGGAGCTGGAGAAAGAACAAGAAAGAAACCCTAAGCCCAGCAGGAGAAGAGAAATCATAAAGATCAGAGCAGAAATCAATGAAATAGAAACAAAAAAAAAACAATAGAACAAATCAACGAAAGTAGGAGCTGGTTCTTTGAAAGAATTAATAAAATTGATAAACCCCTGGCCTGACTTATCAAAAAGAAAAGAGAAAGGACCCAAATAAATAAAATCATGAATGAAAGAGGAGAGATCACAACTAACACCAAAGAAATACAAACTATTATAAGAACATACTATGAGCAAATCTATGCCAACAAATTTGACAATCTGGAAGAAATGGATGCATTCCTAGAAACATATAAACCACCACAACTGAACCAGGAAGAAATAGAAAGCCTGAACAGACCCATAACCAGTAAGGAGATTGAAACAGTCATTAAAAATCTCCAAACAAACAAAAGCCCAGGGCCAAACGGCTTCCCGGGGGAATTCTACCAAACATTTAAAAAAGAACTAATTCCTATTCTCCTGAAACTGTTCCAAAAAATAGAAATGGAAGGAAAACTTCCAAACTCATTTTATGAGGCCAGCATCACCTTGATCCCAAAACCAGACAAGGCACCCATCAAAAAAGAGAGCTATAGACCAATATCCTTGATGAACACAGATGCAAAAATTCTCACGAAAATACAAGCCAGTAGGATTCAACAGTACATTAAAAGGATTATTCACCACGACCAAGTGGGATTTATTCCAGGGCTGCAAGGTTGGTTCAACATCCGCAAATCAGTCAATGTGATACAACACATCAATAAAAGAAAGAACAAGAACCATATGATACTCTCAATAGGTGCTGAAAAAGCATTTGACAAAGTACAGCATCCCTTCCTGATCAAAACTCTTCAAAGTGTAGGGATAGAGGGCACATACCTCAATATCATCAAAGCCATCTAAGAAAAACCCACCACAAATATCATTCTCAATGGAGAAAAACTGAAAGCTTTTCCGCTAAGGTCAGGAACACAGCAGGGATGTCCATTATCACCACTGCTATTCAACATAGTACTAGAGGTCCTAGCCTCAGCAATCAGACAACAAAAGGAAATTAAAGGCATCCAAATCGGCAAAGAAGAAGTCAAACTATCACTTTTTGCAGATGATATGATACTATATGTGGAAAACCCAAAAGACTCCACTCCAAAACTGCTAGAACTTGTACAGGAATTCAGTAAAGTGTCAGGATATAAAATCAATGCACAGAAATCAGTTGCATTTCTCTACACCAACAGCAAGACAGAAGAAACAGAAATTAAGGAGTCCATCCCATTTACAATTGCACCCAAAACCATAAGATACCTAGGAATAAACCTAACCAAAGAGACACAGAATCTATACTCAGAAAACTATAAAGTACTCATGAAAGAAATTGAGGAAGGCACAAAGAAATGGAAAAATGTTCCATGCTCCTGGAAGAATAAATATTGTGAAAATGTCTATGCTACCTAAAGCAATCTACACATTTAATGCAATTCCTATCAAAGTACCATCCATCTTTTTCAAAGAAATGGAACAAATAATTCTAAAATTTATATGGAACCAGAAAAGACCTCGAATAGCCAAAGGGATATTGAAAAAGAAAGCCAACGTTGGTGGCATCACAATTCCGGACTTCAAGCTCTATTACAAAGCTGTAATCATCAAGACAGCATGGTACTGGCACAAAAACAGACACATAGATCAGTGGAACAGAATAGAGAGCCCAGAAATAGACCCTCAACTCAATGGTCAACTAATCTTCGACAAAGCAGGAAAGAATGTCCAATGGAAAAAAGACAGCCTCTTCAATAAATGGTGTTGGGAAAATTGGAAAGCCACATGCAGAAAAATGAAATTGGACCATTTCCTTACACCACACACAAAAACAGACTCAAAATGGATGAAGGACCTCAATGTGCAAAGGGAATCCATCAAAATCCTTGAGAAGAACAAAGGCAGCAACCTCTTCGACCTCTGCCGCAGCAACATCTTCCTAGGTACAACGCAAAAAGCAAGGGAAGCAAGGGAAAAAATGAACTATTGGGATTTCATCAAGATCAAAAGCTTTTGCACAGCAAAAGAAACAGTTAACAAAATCAAAAGACAACTGACAGAATGGGAGAAGTTATTTGCAAACGACATATCAGATAAAGGACTAGTGTCCAGAATCTATAAAGAACTTAGCAAACTCAACACCCAAAGAACAAATAATCCAATCAAGAAATGGGCAGAGGACATGAACAGACATTTCTGCAAAGAAGACATCCAGATGGCCAACAGACACATGAAAAAGTGCTCCATATCACTCGGCATCAGGGAAATACAAATCAAAACCACAATGAGATATCACCTCACACCAGTCAGAATGGCTAAAATCAACAAGTCAGGAAATGACAGATGCTGGCGAGGATGCGGAGAAAGGGGAACCCTCCTACACTGTTGGTGGGAATGCAAGCTGGTGCAGCCACTCTGGAAAACAGCATGGAGGTTCCTCAAAATGTTGAAAATAGAACTGCCCTATGACCCAGCAATTGCACTATTGGGTATTTACCCTAAAGATACAAACGTAGTGATCCAAAGTGGCACGTGTACTCAAATGTTTATAGCAGCAATGTCCACAATAGCCAAACTATGGAAAGAACCTAGATGTCCATCAACAGATGAATGGATCAAGAAGATGTGGTATATATACACAATGGAATACTATGCAGCCATCAAAAGAAATGAAATCTTGCCATTTGCGACAACATGGATGGAACTGCCGTGTTCCTGACCTTAGCGGAAAAGCTTTCAGTTTTTCTCCATTGAGAATGATATTTGTGGTGGGTTTTTCTTAGATGGCTTTGATGATATTGAGGTATGTGCCCTCTATCCCTACACTTTGAAGAGTTTTGATCAGGAAGGGATGCTGTACTTTGTCAAATGCTTTTTCAGCACCTATTGAGAGTATCATATGGTTCTTGTTCTTTCTTTTATTGATGTGTTGTATCACATTGACTGATTTGCGGATGTTGAACCAACCTTGCAGCCCTGGAATAAATCCCACTTGGTCGTGGTGAATAATCCTTTTAATGTACTGTTGAATCCTACTGGCTTGTATTTTCGTGAGAATTTTTGCATCTGTGTTCATCAAGGATATTGGTCTATAGCTCTCTTTTTTGATGGGTGCCTTGTCTGGTTTTGGGATCAAGGTGATGCTGGCCTCATAAAATGAGTTTGGAAGTTTTCCTTCCATTTCTATTTTTTGGAACAGTTTCAGGAGAATAGGAATTAGTTCTTCTTTAAATGTTTGGTAGAATTCCCCCGGGAAGCCGTTTGGCCCTGGGCTTTTGTTTGTTTGGAGATTTTTAATGACTGTTTCAATCTCCTTACTGGTTATGGGTCTGTTCAGGCTTTCTATTTCTTCCTGGTTCAGTTGTGGTGGTTTATATGTTTCTAGGAATGCATCCATTTCTTCCAGATTGTCAAATTTGTTGGCATAGATTTGCTCATAGTATGTTCTTATAATAGTTTGTATTTCTTTGGTGTTAGTTGTGATCTCTCCTCTTTCATTCATGATTTTATTTATTTGGGTCCTTTCTCTTTTCTTTTTGATAAGTCAGGCCAGGGGTTTATCAATTTTATTAATTCTTTCAAAGAACCAGCTCCTACTTTCGTTGATTTGTTCTATTGTTTTTTTTTGTTTCTATTTCATTGATTTCTGCTCTGATCTTTATGATTTCTCTTCTCCTGCTGGGCTTAGGGTTTCTTTCTTGTTCTTTCTCCAGCTCCTTTAGGTGTAGGGTTAGGTTGTGTACCTGAGACCTTTCTTGTTTCTTGAGAAAGGCTTGTACCGCTAAATATTTTCCTCAGCACTGCCTTTGTTGTGTCCCACAGATTTTGAACCGTTGTGTTTTCATTATCATTATTTTCCATGATATTTTTCAATTCTTCTTTAATTTCCCGGTTGACCCATTCATTCTTTAGAAGGATACTGTTTAGTCTCCATGTATTTGGGTTCTTTCCAAACTTCCTTTTGTGGTTGAGTTCTAGCTTTAGAACATTGTGGTCTGAAAATATGCAGGGAATGATCCCAATCTTTTGATACCGGTTGAGTCCTGATTTAGGACCGAGGATGTGATCTATTCTGGAGAATGTTCCATGTGCACTAGAGAAGAATGTGTATTCTGTTGCTTTGGGATGAAATGTTCTGAATATATCTGTGATGTCCATCTGGTCCAGTGTGTCGTTTAAGGCCTTTATTTCCTTGCTGATCTTTTGCTTGGATGATCTGTCCATTTCAGTGAGGGGAGTGTTAAAGTCCCCTACTATTATTGTATTATTGTTGATGTGTTTCTTTGATTTTGTTATTAATTGGTTTATATAGTTGGCTGCTCCCACGTTGGGGGCATAGATATTTAAAATTGTTAAATCTTCTTGTTGGACAAACCCTTTGAGTATGATATAGTGTCCTTCCTCATCTCTTATTATAGTTTTTGGCTTAAAATCTAATTGATCTGATATAAGGATTGCCACTCCTGCTTTCTTCTGATGTCCATTAGCATGGTAAATTCTTTTCCACCCCCTCACTTTAAATCTGGAGGTGTCTTCGGGCTTAAAATGAGTTTCTTGGAGGCAACATATAGATGGGTTTTGTTTTTTTATCCATTCTGATAGCCTGTGTCTTTTGACAGGGGCATTTAGCCCATTCACATTCAGGGTAACTATTGAGAGATATGAATTTAGTGCCATTGTTTTGCCTGTAAGGTGACTGTTACTGTATATGGTCTCTGTTCCTTTCTGATCTACCACTTGTAGGCTCTCTCTTTGCTTAGAGGACCCCTTTCAAGATTTCCTGTAGAGCTGGTTTGGTGTTTGCAAATTCTTTCAGTTTTTGTTTGTCCTGGAAGCTTTTTATCTCTCCTTCTATTTTCAATGATAGCCTAGCTGGATATAGTATTCTTGGCTGCATGTTTTTCTCATTTAGTGCTCTGAATATATCATGCCAGCTCTTTCTGGCCTGCCAGGTCTCTGTGGATAAGTCTGCTGCCAATCTAATATTTTTACCATTGTATGTTACAGACTTCTTTTCCCGGGCTGCTTTCAGGATTTTCTCTTTGTCACTGAGACTTGTAAATTTTACTATTAGGTGACAGGGTGTGGGCCTATTCTTACTGATTTTGAGGGGCGTTCTCTGAACCTCCTGAATTTTTATGCTTGTTCCCTTTGCCATATTGGGAAAATTCTCCCCAATAATTCTCGCCAGTATACCTTCTGCTCCCCTCTCTCTTTCTTCTTCTTCTTCTGGAATCCCAATTATTCTAATGTTGTTTCATCCTATGGTGTCACTTATCTCTCAAATTCTCCCCCCATGGTCCAGTAGCTGTTTGTCCCTCTTTTGCTCAGCTTCTTTATTCTCTGACATTTGGTCTTCTATATCACTAATTCTTTCTTCTGCCTCATTTATCCTAGCAGTGAGAGCCTCCATTTTTTATTGCACCTCATTAATAGCTTTTTGATTTCAACTTGGTTAGATTTTAGTTCTTTTATTTCTCCAGAAAGGGCTTTTATATCTCTCGAGAGGGTTTCTCTAATATCTTCCATGCCTTTTTTGAGCCCGGCTAGAACCTTGAGAATTGTCATTCTGAACTCTAGATCTGACATATTACCAATGTCTGTATTGATTAGGTCCCTAGCCTTCGGTATTGCCTCTTGTTCTTTTTTTTTGTGTTGAATTTTTCCGTCTTGTCATTTTGTCCAGATAAGAGTATATGAAGGAGCAACTAAAATACTAAAAGGGTTGCAACAACCCCAGGAATACATGCTTTAATCAAATTAGAAGAGATCCAAAATTGTGACGGGGGGAGAAAGGGGATAAAAAGAGGTTCAAAAAGGAAGAAAGAAAGAAAAAAAAAAGAAATAAGAATGAAAAAGAATTTTTAAAAAAAGAAAACACCTAAGAAAAATATAAAAAAGAAAAAATATATATATTAGATAAACTAGTAAAAAATTGTTAAAAAAGAAAAAGGTAACAGTTAAAAAAAAATTTACCCGAAGGCGAGAAAAAAAAACGAAAAATGAAAAAGAAAAAAATTAAATCAACTGCAAGACTAAAAAAAATCACAGGGAAAAAGACATGAGTTCCGTGCTTGGCTTTCTCCTCCTCTGAAATTCTGCTGCTCTCCTTGGTATTGAAACCGCACTCCTTGGTAGGTGAACTTGGTCTCGGCTGGATTTCTTGTTGATCTTCTGGGGGAGGGGCCTGTTGTAGTGATTCTCAAGTGTCTGCCCCAGGCGGAATTACACCGCCCTTACCCAGGGCCGGGGTGAGTAATCCGCTCGGGTTTGCTTTCAGGAGCTTTTGTTCCCTGAGCGCTTTCCGTAGAGTTCTGGAGGACGGGAATAGAAATGGCGGCCTCCTGGTCTCTGGCCCGGAGGAGCCGAGAGCCTAGGGCCCCACTCCTCAGTGCACCCTCAGAGAATAGCGCCCAGTCACTCCCGTCTGCCCGACCTCCGGCCACGCTCCAAGCTCACCGAGCCTGCGACCGGTTCAAGGTAACACCGAGCTGCGAGCTTACTGTCGGCTCTGTCTCTGTAGCCGGCTTTCCCGTTCCAATACCCGCAAGCTCTGCGACACTCAGACACCCCCGATCCTTCTGTGACCCTGTGGGACCTGAGGCCACGCTGACCCCGCGTGGGCTTTGCTTCGGTTTAGCCTCTGGAGCGATGTCCCTCAGTGGAACAGACTTTTAAAAGTCCTGATTTTGTGCGCCGTTGCTCCGCCGCTTGCCGGGAGCCGGCCCCTCCCCCCGGGGTCTATCTTCCCGTCGCTTTGGATTCACTTCTCCGCCGGTCCTGCCTTTCAGAAAGTGGTTGTTTTTCTGTTTCCGGAATTGCTGTTCTTCTTCTCCTCGATCTGCCAATGGATTTTCAGGTGTTTGCAATCTTTAGATAAGCTATCTAGCTGATCTCCGGCTAGCTGAAGTAGTCTCAGCCTGCTACTTTTCCGCCATCTTGACTCCTCCCTCCAGTACCTCAATTTTAAACCTACTCCACTCTATGTATACATTTTTGGGTCTCCTCCTTTAATTCCTTTTTTTTTTTTAAATTTAGATTTTTAAAAGAAGATTTTATTTATTTGAGAGAAAGGATGTGCACAAATGGTGGGAGGCGCAGAGGGAGAGGGAGAATCTCAAGGAGACTCCATGCTGAATGCAGAGCCTGATGGCAGGCTTGATCTCATGACCCTGAGATTGAGCCTTTGCCAGGCTTGATCTCATGACCCTGAGACTATGACCTGAGCAGAAACCAAGAGTCAGACTCCTAACCTACTGAGCCACCCAAGTGCCCTGCTTCTCCTCTAATTCTTAATGGTTTGGTGATGAGCTGTAGTACTTTTACTTTTAAAAGAGAACAGATTATTTGAGAAGTACACATGGGATGTTAAGTGGAATGTAATTCTCTATAAAAGACACATATTTTTCTCTAAGGGGGCCTTTACTATGAAGTTCAAAAATCAGCCTGTGGTTTAAAGAAGTAATGTGCAACATGAATAAGTGAGATTTTGCTCTTTGCCTAACTTGGGGACTAAGGCAAGATGAGTAAAGCATAAAGAGTCAAGAGGGGAACAAAGTCTTCCTTTTATTTTTTATTTTGGCACTAAATGTTTGCTTAAACAAAAAAGGAGTTTAAGGAATAGTGGGAACAGATTTATCAAGTTTATCTCTTTAAATAAATGCTAAGCCAAATAAAAGAACAAAATATAGACTTTGGGCATAGATTTCCTGCACTCCTGGGCCAAGTGTTGGGGCAATAAATCATGTAAGTAGCCACATAACAAAGCAGCATGAAGCCCAAGTATGTTTACAAAGGAATATTCACACCAGGTACTGGCATCTTGAACTTAATTTCTACTGAGACCCAAATGATTGATGAAAGATGGTTGCTGGAAGGTATTATTTCTTTATCTTTAAAGAGTGACATGTTGTGCTGCAATGCAAGACATTCAAAAGGCCCAGTCTTATTTTGATGTCCAAACTACCCAAAGCTGAGTGTGCAGACTTGGTTTATCAGCCCCACAAACAGATTGGCCCCATAGGGCACACATCTGATTATGGCTAATGTAATTTTTTGCTTCCAAGGGGGTGGGAAATTTGACGAAGTTGTGGTGCAGTTTGTGGTGCATGTGGTACAATGGACCTTACTGAAAGGGAGGGTGTAATTGCAGTCTGACTTTAGGATTTCTATCATTTATTTTCTTACTTCTTAAGCAGCCTGAAACTTACTTGATTCTTTAATTTTTTTTAACCTATGTCCAAGCTCTTCTTCCTAGCCTTTTTTTTTTCCTTTTTCTTTTTCCTTTTCCTCCCTCCTTCTTTCATTCTCCCCCTCTTTCCCAATCTCTTTTTTTCCTCCTTCCTTTCCCCCTTCCCTTTCCTTCCTTCTTTTGAGAAAGGAGAAGCAGAAACTAAGGATTCTTTTTCATGGGTAGAGATGATTACTTGATGTTGTGAACTGCAAGTACTACAAGAGCACTCACCAAACAAAACTGATTAATTCTGTAACAGTTCATCAGGAAAATGTGATATTTTGTTTCTCTTGCCTTGATTTTCTGTTATTTTGGTTTAATAACAGATTTCCATTGTGAGCAACACTTTGCTGTCCCTGTCTTCTTTATGTTTTTACATTGCATGTTGAAGAGTCAGTCCTATGTTACAATCAATTTTATGAGTATTTTACACTGGAATAATCATACATAATCATGAAATAAGGTAGGTAGGTTTCTTTTTTTTTCTTTCTTCTATTTTCTTTTCTTTTCTTTCTTCTCATTCTTTTCTCTTTTTTGGAAATAGGCTTCACACCCAGCATGAAGCCCAATACGAGGCTTGAATTTATGAGCCTGAGATTGAGACCTGAGCTGAGATTAAGAGTTGGATGTTTAACTGACCGAAACACCCAGGCGCCTCCATGAAATAAATTTATTTTGTCATTCTTACAGAGAGCAGGTCCAAGGAAATTCTTAATAATATTTAAATTGAGCATAACTATAGGGCATTTATTTTTAGGAATATATAAATGCTCAAAATGGAAATGAGTATATACTCATAAACATTAATAGTGTTTATAGTACTGGCTAGTAAGGGCTGTATCAAAGTCTTGATTATGTTCATAAAGATATCAGAGAAAAAGAAAATAGCCTTGTGTTTGAGTTTTATGTTTATGCTGATCAGAATTCTCAATCATCATGTAGGTTGTGGAATAGTTTTATGTTTTCTTTTTTGTCTGGGCCTTCTCTCTCATTCTCTCTCTCTCTCTCTCTCTCTCTTTTTTTTTTTTTAACTTCCTTTTCCTGTTTCCCTGACAAAGTAACTTACAGTCTCATTATAAAGTAGCAAGTGGAACTAACTTGGAGGCAAGATAGTTTTTCGAGTAAGGTATTAAGCAACACAACGTAACACATTTTACAAACCCTTCCAACTGTGAGATCTCCTGTAATGCATCAAAATGAGAAATATACAGCGATTTTGTTATTAATTATGAAGAATAAAATTGCAATTGCTGAAACATAAAATGCTTTTACATATTTAGGAAAAAATGTCTCAGGAAGAAATGGTAGTAAATTTCAATTAGAGAATAAATACCGCACTATAAGTTTGATTGTTCTAAAATGAAAATATACTTAGCATGACTCGTATTTTATTGAATGCATTCATAAGTTTGAATGTTTACCTCATCATCAAGGAGATAACTGGTTTCAGGAGGGTACTGCTGTGAGTAAGTCAAGGGTTGTTGTATACACTATAGATTTTCTGTCCTAGGGCAAAGTTAGGATAAAAATTTCTTGACGATCTATCAAAATGAATATTTTGATAGTGTTGGCTTGAATGTCACTATGACTTTGACATGTGTCACAAGGGTTAGTGTTTGTTAAGCTCTTCTCCATGTTCTCTTATCACTGTTTGGAAAGCTCATGTCCAAATATCTTAGCAAGCTTGGACTGTCATAACAAAATACCACAGACTATGTAGATTAAGTAACAGAAATGTATTTTCTCATGGAATTGGAGGATGAAAAGTGTAACATCAAAGTTTTTTCTCTTTCTGGCTTGCCTTCTTTGTATGAATTCACACTGGGGATAGAGAAGGGTGGAAGGAGCCCAAGAGAGGGATGTCTTTCTCTTTTCTTTTAAGGCCACAGTCCTATCAAATTAGGATGACATTCTTATGACCTTGTTTAACCTTGATTACCTCCTAAAGATTCTGTCTTCTGATATGGTCATATTGGGGGTTGGAGCTTCAACATATGAATCTGGGGGGGGGGGGCACAGTTCAGTCTGTAATACCAAGAATTGATTGCTTTTGTTTTGTTTCTGTGATGTATGTATTTATAGGAGAAGTGTTGGAACTTTGAGTAAAACTGTGAGATCGGTTATAAGTTAAACAAAAAACACTTCTTGTATATTACACAAAAATGCTGTGAATGTTTAATTATTTACAATAAGCAGGGTTTTTCTCAACATTAAGCAGTGATTTTCTCAACATTGGCACTATTAGCATTTGGGCCGGATGAGGCATTTTCATGGGGATGGCTGTACATGATATGATGTTTAGTAGTATCCCTAGTCTCTATCCTCAAGTTTCCAGTAGCTTGTAACCACAATAACTAAAAATACCTCCAGATATTGCCCAATGTCCCTAGGAGAGAAAACCCACCCCCCCACAACCTCCTCCCCCCACTGGGTGGCAACTACTGTTTTACAGAAAAGGTTAACAGTTTTTGAATTTTGAGGGCTATAACAAACAATTACATCTTTGTATTTTTTAAATAATCTTAACAAATTCCTATGAATTAATCTAATTAATCTAATTAAGGCCATTAGAATTGAAACAAAGTATGAGTCAGGTCCATTAACTCTCAGGCCTAGTACCCTGTAGTGGCTACTTATGTTATTTAAAGTAAAATCCACATTTTTTTTTTTTTTTTGGTCATAGCCTGTAAGTATGGAGCTTTTCACGGTCTGACATTGTTGATAGTTCTCATTTTGCCCTCCACCCCTTGCTCATTCTAGCCTTTTGCATTTCTGCCTGATCTTGAACAACACTAACTTTTCCCTTCCTTAGGGCCTTTGCACAAGCTATTCTTTTTTTCCAGAATGTTCTATACTCAGATTTGGTATAGCTCCCTCCTTGTCATTCAGGTTTTAGCTCAAATGTTGCCTGCTCTGAAAATAAGTTTTTTACCCGCTCTATTTAGATGTCAAATTCCCACCACTTACTCTCTCTTTCATTGTTAGATTCCATTGCTATTCCTCACTGCATTAACACCATTTGTATGTTGTTTGCTTAGTTTTTTTCTATCTTCCCCATCTCGATCTCTGTGTACCTCTCTTGAATATAAGCTGTGCAAGGGCAGGAATTTTGTCTGTCTTATTTACAGTATTGTCCTCAAGATGCAGGATGTACCTGACACAGAATGGACCCTTTTCCACACTCGTTCACAGGGAAATATTTGAATAAAGACACCTGTAGAATATCTCTTAAAGTCTGTTGTTACTGAATGTAGCATATCTTCATATGTATGTTTGCATACCTCCCTTCTCTTTGGATGCCATTCCAAATCTCCTTGGAAAGATGAGGAAGCACAGTACCCCCAAAATAAAGTATTGGAATTCCTTTGTTTCAAACCAGTTATTAAAACTGAAGGGGGAGGCTTAAAACACACAAATCCCATTATTTTCCAAAAAACTAGTACTCTAATACCTTTGTGAATGTGTCACCTGAGATTTCAGACTTAAGTGAGTAATTTTTAACTGTTAACTATTTTATTTTCAAGATGAAAATGTGAAAATATTTTAAAGGAGAGAATAGCCACATCCCCCAGCCTGAAAGCATTACTGATAACAAAAATACTTGCAAAGCAGAGTAATAGATAAAAACTCCACAGAACTATATTTTATTTGACAGTCCTAAGACTTTTTTCAATGACTGCACAAAAGCGTTAAATAGAAATGGCCTAGGGATAGGCATTGAATCAATATGCACCAGTAAATTTGTGGAATCAATTTTTTGCTCCTCAGATACAGGAAAATTGATGTAACCGATGCTGTGTAACTCCTATTAATTGCTCACAGTGACAGAAAATTTATCAATTACTTATTGACTTCTTTGAGACCACGGAAAATGGCAGTAGCTCCAAGGTTAAGTGTATACTATATAAGCTTTCCCAAGCTGTATGAAGGTAACTAGAAACCAATCGGATTTTAAAATGTATATCTGTATGTTTGGTTTCACATTATTATATCTGCCCCACTCATATCTTGCTTCAGACATTAGGTATCTCAGAGATTTCTATCAGTTAAGATTTATGATAGAATTCCTACTAATAACATTAATACCTGTGCTAAGCATTGTGCTACTCAAAAAGCATAGGGATTGGTACAATTATTATCTCTGGAGAGTGTCAGAAGAAGAAACTATTAGAAAGGGCTTGCCTGCAAATAGTGGTAAACCTAGAAAACAGGAGCTTAAGCAAGTGAGATTTAGTTTATAGGTATGTGTCCAGAGCTAGTGCATTTGCTTCATGGTGTTGTAAGCAGTCCTTTGATCTTTGATCTTCCTACTTGGCCATCCTTAGTGTGTGATGTGCTTCCTTAGACACAGTATAGCTCCTGCTCCTCCAAGTACTGTGTCTGTATTCTAGGTAAGCTGCACAGGAGAACAGTGAAAAACAGAGGACCAAAATAGAATGCCAGATTATTCTGCCCCTGTTTTGAAAACTTTCTTGGAAGCCCCACACAGAAGCTTTCTCTTCTCCATGATGAAAGCTAAAGTTGAGTATTAACTGGAAACATCAATAACCAAAACTAATTAGTATTTATATCTAGGGACAAAGGGAGAATAGATATTTGGAAGGCAACTTAACATCATTTGCCATTGAAACTGAGAACAACTAAGGTACAGTAACTTGCCAGAGTCACAAGACAAATGAAGGCAGATGGGCTTTGGGTGGGGTATGTCAAATTCTAGAGCATGGATCTCTGGAAATTGTCTTTGCTTTGTGAGTTGAAAATGAAGTTGCTTGACAAAATATATGAGAATTGTTGAATTCAAACACTCTTGGGGAAAAATAAATTTGACTTATTTGTTATTGATTAGGTCAGGATCAGGAAAATATCTTACTTAAAATAGTGGTAACAGGAGCAAAGTTAGAAATGTAATTTAGGAATTTGACACTGTATCTTGTTCTGCTATGGGCACTCATTTTTCCTACTGTAGTGTGTACAAGTATGGCAAATATGTTTATAAATTCTTTCTTTTTTATTAGAGTTTTAAAAAAATGTTTTATTAACATATAATGTATTATTAGCCCCAGGGGTACAGGTCTGTACATTGCAGGTTTACACACTTCACAGCACTCACCATAGCACATATCCTCTCCAGTGTCCATAATCCAGCCACCCTCTCGCTACCCCCTACCCCCGGCAACCCTCAGTTTGTTTGGTGAGATTAAGAATCTCTTATGGTTTGTCTCCCTCCTGATCCCATCTTGTGTAATTTTTTTCCCTTCCCTACTCCCCCAACCCCCCACTTTGCCTCTCAAATTCTTCATATCAGGGAGATCATATGATAGCTGTCTTTCTCTGATTGACTTATTTTGCTCAGCATAATACTCTCTAGTTATTCTTTCTCTTTCTATTTTAAAAATACATAGACTAATGAAATGGTTTAAATTTAATTTCTAAAAGTTCTATTATTTTAATTTAAAAACTATAATTGTCAGAAGCATTAAAAATAGCCAAATGTTCTAGAATGGAAGACAGGTTGGAAAAATCTATTTTTGCTATGCATGTGGGAGTTAGTTGAGGGAAGTGGCCTTTGCCTGAGGTAGGTTAAGTGTCCAGTTTGAGGTTACCCTGCTGTTAACTGATAGAGCAAAAATTTGGCCCAATATCTACTATCTCTTTTCTGTTCTCTAGATTTGCTTGGATTTTACTTACTTCATTTTATAAAAGCTCATTATTTCCTTTATTATTTCTACCATTTTTAAAATAATTATTTCTATTAACATACAATGTATTATTTGCCTCAGGGGTACAGGTCTGTGAATTGTCAGGCTTACACATTTCACACCACTCACCATATCACATACCCTTCCCAACGTCTATAACCTAACCAACCTCTCCATACTCCCCTCCCCCCATAAACACTCAGTTTGTTTTGTGAGATTAAGAGTATCTTATGGTTTGTTTCCCTCTCTGGTTTCATCTTGTTTCAGTTTTTCCTTTCATACCCCCCAAACCCTCCGCCCTGCTTCTAAAATTCCTCATATCAGGGAGATCATATGATAATTGTCTTTCTCTGATTGACTTGTTTCACTCAGCATAATACCCTCTAGTTCCTTCAACGTTGTTGAAAATGGCAAGATTTCATTTCTTTTGATAGCTGCATAGTATTCCATCATATATATATATATATATATATATATATATATATATATACCACTTCTTTTTATCTATCATCTATTGATAGGCATCAAGGTTCTTTCCATAGTTTGGCTATTGTGGACATTGCCGCTGTAAACATTCGGGTGTACGTGCCCCTTTGGATCACTACATTTGTATCTTTAGGTAAATACCCAGTAGTGTGATTGCTGGGTCGTAGGGTAGCTCTATTTTCAACTTTTTGAGGAGCTTCCACGCTGTTTTCCAGAGTGGCTGCACCAGCTTTCATTCCCACTAACAATGTAGGAGGGTTCCCCTTTCTCCACATCCTTGCCAATACCTGTTGTTTCCTGACTTGTTAATTTCAGCCATTCTGACTGGTGTAGGGGTAGTGTCTCATTGTGGTTTTGATTTCTATTTCCCTGATGCCAAGGGATAGTGAGCACTTTTTCATGTGTGTGTTGGACATCTGGATGTCGTCTTTGTAGAAATGTCTGTTCATGTCTTCTGCCCATTCTTGATTGGATTATTTATTCTTGGGTATTGAGTTTGATAAGTTCTTTAAAGATTTTGGATACTAGCCCTTTATCTGATAAGTTATTTGTGAATATCTTCTCTCATTCTGTCAGTTGTCTTTTGGTTTTGTTGACTGTTTCTTTTGCTGTGCAAAGGGTTCTGATCTTGATGAAGTCCCAATAGTTCCTTTTTGCCCTTGCTTCTCTTGCCTTTGGTGATTTTTCTAGGAAGAAGTTGCTGCGGCTGAGGTCAAAGAGGTTACTGCCTGTGTTCTCCTCAAGGATTTTGATGGATTTATGTCTCACATTGAGGTCTTTCATCCATTTTGAGTCTGTTTTTGTGTATGGTGTAAGTAAATGGTCCAGTTTCATTTTTCTGCATGTGGCTGTCCAATTTTCCCAACACCATTTATTGAAGAGGCTGTCTTTTTTCCATTGGGCATTTTTTCTTGCTTTTTCGAAGATTAACTGACCATAGAGTTGAGGGTCTATTTCTGGGCTCTCTATTCTGTTCCACTGATCTATGTGTCTGTTTTTGTGCCAGTACCATACTGTCTTGATGATTACAGCTTTGTAATAGAGCTTGAAGTCTGGAATTGGGACGCCACCAACTGTGGGTTTCTTTTTCAACATTCCTCTGGCTATTCGAGGTCTTTTCTAGTTCCATATAAATTTTTAGGATTATTTGTTCCATTTCTTTGGGAAAAATGAATGGTATTTTGATAGGGATTGCATTAAATGTGTAGATTGCTTTAGCTAGCATAGCCATTTTCACAAATTTTGTTCTTCCAATCCATGGGCATTGAACGTTTTCCCATTTCTTTGTGTCTTCCTCTATTTCTTTCATGAGTACTTTATAGTTTTCTGAGTACAGATTCTTTGCCTCTTTGGTTAGATTTATTCCTAGATATCTTATGGTTTTTGGGTGCAATTGTAAATGGGATTGACTCCTTAATTTCTCTTTCTTTTGTCTTGTTGGTGTATAGAAATGCAACTGAGTTTTGGGCATTGATTTTATATCCTGACACTTTACTGAATTCCTGTACGAGTTCTGGCAGATTTGGAGTGCATTCTTTTGGGTTTTCCACATAAAGTATCATATCATCTGCAAGAGTGATAGTTTGACGTCTTCTTTGTCAATTTGGATGCCTTTAATTTCTTTTGTTGTCTGATGGCTGAGGCTATGACTTCTAGTACTATGTTGAATAGCAGTGGTTATAGTGGACATCCCTGTCATGTTCCTGACCTTAGGGGAAAAGCTCTTTTTTTCCCCATTGAGAATAATATTCACTGTGGATTTTTCATAGATGGCTGTGATGATATTGAGGTATGTATCCTCTGTCCTTACAGTGTGATGAATTTTGATCAAGAAAGGATGCTGTACTTTGCCAAGTGCTTTTTCTGCACCTGTTAAGAGTATCATGTGGTTCTTGTTCTTTCTTCTATTAATGTATTATATCACATTGATTGATTTGCAGATGTTGAACCAACCTTGCAGCCCAGGAATAAATCCAACTTGGTCATGGTGAATAATCCTTTTAATGTACTGTTGGATCCTATTGGCTAGTATTTTGGTGAGAATTTTCACATCTGTTTTCATCAAGGATATTGTTCTGCAATTCTCCTTTTTTATAGAGTCTTTGTGTGGTTTTGGGATCAAGGTAATGCTGGCCCCATAAAATGATTTTGGAAGTTTTCCTTCCATTACTATTTTTTTAGAACAGTTTCAGGAGAATAGGTATTAATTCTTCTTTTACTCTTCTTTTACTCTTTGGTAGAATTCCCCTGGGAAGACATCTGACCTTGGGCTCTTGTTCATTGGGAGATTTTTGATGACTGCTTCAATTTCCTTACTGGTTTTGGGTCTGTTCAGGTTTTCTATTTCTTCCTGGTTCAGTTTTGGTAGTTTATATGTCCCTAGGAATGCATCCATTTCTTCCAGATTGTTAAATTTGCCGGTGTACAGTTGCTCATAACATGTTCTTATAATTGTTTGTATTTCTTTGGTGTTGGTTGTGATCTCTCCTCTTTCATTCATGACTTTATTAATTTGGGTCCTTTCCCTTTCTTTTGATAAGTCTGGCTAGGGGTTTATCAATCTTCTTAATTCTTTCAAAGAACCAGCTCCTAGTTTCATTGATTTGTTCTACTGTTCTTTTGGTTTCTATTTCATTGACTTCTGCTCTGATCTTTATTTCTCTTCTTCTGCTGGGATTAGGATTTCTTCGCTGTTTTTTTTCTCCAGCTCTTTAGGTGTAGAGTTAGGTTGTATACTTAAGACCTTTCTTGTTTCTTGAGAAAGGTTTGTATCAGTATATACTTTACTCTGAGGACTGCCTTCACTGTGTCCCACAGATTTTGAACAATTGTGTTTTCATTATCATTTGTTTCCCTGAATTTTTTCAATTTTTCTTTAATTTCCTAATTGACCCATTCATTCTCTAGTAGGATACTCTTCAGTCTGCATGTATTTGAGTTCTTTCCAACTTTCCTCTTGTGATTGAGTTCTAGCTTCAGAGAGTTGTGGTCTGAAAATATGCAGGGAATGATCCAGATCTTTTGGTATCAGTCGAGGCCTGTTTTGTGACCCAGGATGTGATCTATTCTGGACAATGTTTCATGTACACTAGAGAAGAATGTGTTTTCTGTTGCTTTGGGATGGAA
Organism: Mustela putorius furo; assembly: GCF_011764305.1. Lineage (NCBI taxonomy): Eukaryota > Metazoa > Chordata > Mammalia > Carnivora > Mustelidae > Mustela > Mustela putorius. The sequence goes on along the minus strand of NW_025421294.1, from coordinate 45,049,072 downwards.
CATTCTAAATATATGTGTGATGTCCATCTGGTCCAGTGTGTCATTTATGGCCTTTACTTCCTTGTTGGTCTTTTGCTTGGATGATCTTTCCATTTTAGTGAGGGGCAGGTGTTAAAGTCTCCTACTATTATTGTATTATTGTATTTAAACAAAAAATTCTAAAAAAGGAATTGATAACATATGTTGATTGGAAAAAGAAAAAAAAAAGAAGAGAAGAGAATGTGCTCATGCTGGAAACTAGAACAACATGTGCTAGATTTAGGGTATATTTTGATCTATTAAAAGAAATTGTATCCCAAAATTAAAAAAAAAAAAAAAACAAACAAACCTGCATGTATACAAAAAATAAGGTTAAATACAATGAAGGGATAAAATATGACTATAAGAAAGAAAGTTTAAAAAGTTTTTTTAGGAAGTTATTATTAAGATAAACTAGTTAAAGACATTAAAGAGGAAAGAGGAAAAGGTAAAAAAAAAGAATAAGAAAAAAAAATAAAAAAAATTCACTTTGCATGACTAAAGGATCATTGGAAAAAAGCCATGAATTCTATGGATTGCTTTCTCCTAGCTCAGGAATTCTGCAGTTCTAATTGATCAGTGAACTTGCTCTTGGCTGGATGTTCTTGATGATCTTGGGGAGGGGCCTGTTGCAGTGAGTTTCAAACGTCTTTGCCTGAGGTGGAATTGCACCACCCTTGCCAGGGGTCAGGCTAAGTAATCTGCTTGGGTTCCTCTCAGTAGCTTTTGTTCCCTGAACACTTCTGTAGATCTCTGGAGGATGGGAATGAAAATAGCAACCTCCCTTCTCCAGCCTGGAGGAGCATAGAGCTAGGGGTCCCAGTCCTCAGTGCATGCTCAGAGAAAAGCAGTCAGTCACTCCTGTCTCCCTGGTCTCTGGCTGTGCTCTGTGCTCACCTGACCTGTGACCAGGCATTTCTATCTCTAGCACGTGGCCCCATTTGGAGTCTCCAAACCCAGCAGATTCTTGCTGTGCATTCCTGCGCTGCTCCTCCTGGAGGCGTAAGGAGGGGGTCTCTGAATCTGCCCCTTGTGGGGTCCCTGCTTGAAGAGCAGTGGTCTGACTGTGCCTTGGATCAGTAAGGTCTGAAAACTCATTCCTCGGCTTTGTCTCTATAGTCAGCTTCCCTGCTCTGATACCTGGGAGCTTTGCAACACTTAGACACCCCTTGATTTTTCTGTTACCCTGTGGGACCTGTAACCACACTGTCCCCACAAGGGCTTCACCCCTGCTTAACCTCTAGAGCGATGACCCTCAGTGGAGCAGACTTCCAGAAGTTCTGATTTATGCTCTGCTGCTCCACCACTTGCTGGGAGTTGGCCCATCACCCTGTGTTCTATCTTCCCATCATTTTGGATTCACTTCTCCTCTCATCCTACCTTTCAGAAAGTGGTTGTTTTTCTGTTCCTAGAATTGCTGCTCTTCTTCTCTTTTATCTCCTGTTGAGTCTGTAGGTGTTCACAATGGTTTGATGCCTATCTAGCTGAACTCCTGGGACCTGATGTCATTTCAGTCTGCTGCTTCTCCGCCATCTTGGCCCTTATTTCTACCATTTTTTATGTTTAGTATTTCTTCCTGTTTTTCTAGGTGCTCGATTAATGTTTGTTGTTTAAATAAATTTTAATTTTGTTATTTTGGGTATATGGAATATATATATATGTATTTAGGCACATATATATCTCATGCTACATTATACTCTTTTTTAAAACATAACAGCTTGACATATAATTCAATTATCATATAATTTACTCATTTTAAAGTATAAAATTTGAAGTATATTCACAAACTTGGACAGCCATTGCCATAATTAATTTTAGGATTTTTTCATCACTCCAAAAAGAAATTATCTTTCCATTAGCAGTCACTTCTTGTTCCTTCCCCCTCCCTGTCCCCCTTTCCTAGGCATGCACTAATCTACTTTCTGATTCTGTAAATCTGCTTATTCTGTATATTTCATATAAATGGCATCATACAGTTTGTTGTCTGTTGTGACAGGAAGTGGCATCATACAGTATGTTGTCTGTTGTGACAGGCTTCTTGCATTTAGTAGAGTATTTGCAGGTTTCATCCCAGTTAGAGCATGCATTAACACTTCATTCTTTTTTTATGGTCAAATAATATTTAATTGCATGGATATACTATATTTTATTTATTACCATATTTTTGATGGTCATTTGGATTGTTTCCCCTTTGGGGGATATAGTAATTAATTCACTCACAAGATTTTGGGTAGATGCATGTTTTTATTTCTCTTGGATTTATACTTAGGAATAGAATTGCTGGTTTGTATAGCAGTTCTATATTTAACTTCTTAAAGAACTGCCTGATTGTTTTCCAAAGTTGTTGCACTTCTTTCCATTCTCACCAACAGTGAATGAAGTTTCTATTCCTCATTGTTTTAGTGTTGTTTATTGTTAGATATGTGCTTTTCAGCAAACATTGTGTACATTTTGGAGGAAGTTTTCCTAGGAAGAAAAGCCATTCTTCCTGTGAAAAAAATCTAATTTGGTCACAGTTTGGTCAGGAAAGGATTCTGACTAATGAAATCAATCAGTGAACATCAGGAGTGACTGGAAACTTTTCCAAAGAGAGCCTGAGAAGAGGGCTGTGAAATGCCCAAAGACATGTTTGAATGGCCAAAGACAAGCATTCATGGTTGGAAACTATCTAGGTGATGTTTAGGTTTTCAAGAGAGATAGAGTTTTTTTTAGCTACCTTATGTCAGAATATTTCCTATGAGAAAACACTTTGGAGTTCTACAGTATTTTTTAATAACCATTAACAGGTCTGGAAATATTATTGATTGAGGTTAAGCATATCTTTAGTGAAGACTCAAGATGTGTCCTACAAAGCCTTAGCATTTTGACCATGGTTGTTTGAAAATTTCCTGGACAAAATACCTTAAAATGCAGGCCACAGTTCATTTTCCAGATCCATTTTTGGAAGCTTGATCAATTGGATTAACTTAAAAGAGTGTTGGATGAAATAACATGAATGAAATTCAACATGCAGAACATAGGCACAGTGTTTATTTTGTAAAAGCCCACAAGGAAAGAATAATTTTATCTCTAGATGCCCTGAAGTCTGGCAGTGACCAAACTGTAAGTTTGTGTTCTTTGAAGTTGGAGATGCCATTAAAGTTACTTTTGTTGCAAGATAGAAAAGAACAGAAATAACAGCAGACAATAAAGAAAAATGATTTTCAAATAATTCTGTAATAAATGTGTATACAGATACTATGAGATAGCGTTTGTTTTTATCTATAAATATTATGTGACACTATTCTAAAGGTAGATTTCTCCTTTAGAACATACGTCTTTTCAGGAGCAAATCTCCTTAACAAACATATCAGAAGTTTTCTTTGTTGTTACTTTTGCAAAACTTGCCACCAATTTTCCTACTGGACTATTACAAATTCAAGAAGTGACTTAAATTTGGATAGCACCTATTGTTGGCTTAACAGACATTTAAAAATTCTTTTCTCTTTCATTAGAAGACAAGAAGATACCATTCATAGTTTTATGTCTGACTAGTCTTCCTGCTTTTGTCTGTGGCCTCTTTTGAACACCTCTTTGAAGCACTAAATCCATTTAAAATCCTTTGCTCTGAATGTACACTAACACCTTGTTAAGTAAGACCATCAAACTTTTACCATTTGCCAATTTTTCATGCCTTCTAGTGTGTATAGGCTAAATTTTAAAAACTGATTGAAAAGTAATCCTTAGTAATATGATTTTAATGGTAACAAATTATATTTGTGACACTCCTGTATAACAGTAAAAATCACTGACACTTAAAATTTGGGATCCAGGTATATAATATATTCAAGAAAAAATTAAAAACAGGTATTTTGGAACAGAGTTCATTGGTGATGAATGAAATACATAATGTATGTAGAAATAATTGATTAAAATAGTGCTTAGAGGGGAGATGGAGATGGAGTTAAATGTGAGTTACTTAGGGGAAAAATCCTTTTATTTAAAAGTCTTGGGAATACCAAATAAATAGCACAATCAATAATTTAAAACAGCATCAATAATAAATGCACTGAATAAAAGGAAAATAGCCAGATCAAGTCTAGTTGTGAGATGTTCCAAAGTAAATAGAACTTTATGAAGAAAAAAAGTAAACATGTATATGTTGCTGATGATTTCAGTGAAATGCTGTGATGTGGGTTCTATTCTCTTGGGATTGGAGTGTATATATGTAAAATGAATAGGCCACAGGGAGAAAAAATTAGAAATGTGATTCTCCTAGGTTGCCTGGGTTTCTCAGTCAGTGAAGCACCTGACTCTTGATCTCAGCTCAGGTCTTGATCTCAGGGTTGTGAGTTCAAGTCCTGAGTTGGGCTCTGTGTTGGGCACAGAGCCTAATTAAAAAAAAAAAAAAAAAAGTTTCAGAAATGTGATTCACCCACAGAAGTTCTTAAAAAGGGTTTGTATTAAGAAATTGTTCTGTTGCTTTTGATGTGATTTCTCTTTATATACTGTTGTTTTTGTATAGTCTTAAAAAGTTAATTTCAATCATGTATGTAGTGAAATTCTAAAGTTATTCTCAAATAAGACACTAGCCATTTTTCATGGTTATAACAGATTATATAAGATGACTGTACAGTATATGGAATTCTTAGAAGTTCTTCTAATTAAATTTTATTTTATAAATCCAGTCAACTGCTGTGATAATAAGTGGTGAATATACTTGGGTTTTCATTTCAGAAAATAATATATTTGTAAATTGTGTCATCTGATTTTTATATAGGTTTACCATGTAATCTATCCTATAAACCATGTCACATTTTAAAATAGAAGGGGGCACTGTTAATAATTATGTCAGGAAAATAGGTGTAGAGTGGGAATTAGGCACTTCACTCTGTGTATGAAGATTTTAATCCTAATTAAATCCATATTTAACTCGATTTGTCCATTTTGAAAACCACCAAAAGGGTTACCAATTGTGGTCTGGATACGTAAGTTCTGATTATTTATGTGATGGAATATTATACAAAAAGAAAAAGATTGAAGTACTGCTACATGCGCCAGCATGGATGAAGCTCATAGACAGGTTGAGCTGAAGAAAGTTTATACTTACATGATACTCAAAATGGACAAGAAGAGTATATAGTAATAAAGACAGGCATAGTGTTTTTTGTTGTAATAGTTACGTCTTACAGGAAGGTTTTCTGAGATTGTCAATGTATTGACCTCATTGGTAATTACACATTTATACATTATAACAATTTACTACCTACAACATATTGCTATACTGAATTTATACCTCAAAAATTTTAAACACGTACAGGGGAGAGATGGTATTCCTAGGCATAGTAGAATAGAACACTTACGTTAAAATAAGGTGAATAGATGCTGGTCAGACAATAATAACAAAAATGAGGCATACATATGCTTACTACCTGGGCCTCTGTCAGGTGAAGTCCCCAAACAATACCTCCCAGAGGTACCTTTCCAGCTGATCCTAAACTTTTGCAGTCAGAGATGCTCCCTGCTCTTCACTGCACTTAGTTTTATTCTTCCCCACATTATAGGAATTTGCTCATGCTGAATTATTTCTTTTCTTTTCTTTTTAAGATTTTATTTATTTATTTGACAGAGACAGAGTGCACAAGCAGGGGAGCTGCAGGCAGAGGGAAGAGGCAAGCCTCCTGCTGAATAAGGAGCCCACCCAGTACAGAACCTATGACCCTGTGACCATGACCTGAGCCAAAGGCAGACACTTAATAGACTGAGCCACTCAGGCACCCCTGAATTCTGCTTCTTAAGTACCCACTCCCTCAATAACAACTTGTCAAATCTTCCTTATTCTTCCAAAACCCAACCCAAATACTCACTGTGATTTTTTTTTTCCTCAGTCCCTCTTATAGACATTTCCTCTATAATGGAAATGTTTTTTTTTTTTTTTTTTTTTTTTTTTTTTTTTTTGCACTCAGTTTTGGTCAATCTTTTTTTTTTTTCTTCCAGTTTTAAATTAAAAATGCTTCATTTAACAGACACATGGGACCTTTGCCTGGAGAAGAGAATACTTTGGGGCATGAGACCAAAGCTTTTTTTTTTTTTTTTTGGAGAAACCCATAGTTTAGGTAATTGTACTTTCCATATTATGCCTTCTAATGTAAGCATTTTGTGTCCATATCAAAAGTCCCCTCTAAACTCTACCTAATGAGATTAAAACTCTTTAAAGGTGAGGAAAAGGAGGAGCCAAATCTTACTCATTTGTGCATGACCCATAATGCCTCTGAAAGAATAAAAATAGATACTCAATAAATGCAGTGAATTGAAATAACTTCATTTGGTTGAATTGCTTAAATTTTCTGTGGGAAAATAGAATGGATTTCACAATTTAGGTAACAATAGGTGGCTGATAAGATTAGTTACTGCTTTTAATAACTCATGTTCATTGTATAGAAAATACCCCACCTATAATTCAAGCCTTTCCCCCAAAGAATGACTTCACAAGGTTTCAGCAGAGCATGTTTGAATTAAGTTAATGAAATGTGAATGATTTCTGCTTCTTTTCATTTTTAAACATGACTTCTTTTACCATTTGGCATTGGATAGATAGGATCTGTCACCAAGATCCATAGGAGGTATACTTTTGTGCTCCATACTATTTCATATCCAGCATTCCCATGTGTTATCCTGAAGTCTTGGGCCAAATTCAGTTTGAATTAGATTCGAGTCACAGAACACTTTGGGGGAGCTAATTTATAAATTTTAATCTAGATGGTTTTGTTCCTCATTAGACTTTTCCTCAATTATTACTGAGATTTGTATCACTTTATATCATGGGTGATCAGATACCCTGATGTTTTATTCTGTTGTATAATGCTTGAGATTTAAAAAAATATTTTATGGTCAGTGTTACATTTAGAGAGAACCCAAGTTCTGTGCATATAAAAACTCATGTGTGGATATGGAACATTAGAAATAAGAACAAGTTTAGGGGCACCTGGGTGGCTCAGTTCATTAAGTGTTCAACTCTTGGTTTCGGCTCAGGTCATCATCTCATGGGTCATGATATTGAGCCCCGTGTCTGGCTTCTGTCTCTCTCTCTCAAATGAATAAGTAAATAAATCTTATTTTTTTTAAAGATTTTATTTATTTATTTGACAGAGAGAGATCTCTGTCAAATAAATAGGCAAATAAATAGGCAGAGAAAGAGAGGAGGAAGCAGGCTCCCTGCTGAGCAGAGAGCCAGATGTGGGGCTCGATCCCAGGACCCTGGGATCATGACCTGAGCCAAAGGCAGAGGCTTTAACCCACTGAGCCACCCAGGTGCCCCAATAAATCTTATTTTTAAAAAATAAGAAGTTGTTTACCTACACTTTTAATTCAATATGTGAATCATTTAATGAGTGAACTAAAATTCATTGTTCCTAGATATTTCTTCTTTTGTAGACACAGCTATTCAGTATATTTTAGGGCAAAGTATAGTTATGAAAAATGATCTTTATCTGGGACATTGATGTTCTTCCCTTATGAAAATATTCCCTATTTTTTAAAGCAGGTGGATGTGAAGTGAAGAATATTTAGTAAAAACTGTGAAGTTCCTGTCAGTGAACGTATTCTAGCAGAGGTTATGTAACCATCTATCAGAGAAGCTATCCAAATAGTTGTTACTTTGAATAAGAGGTTGGTCTTGATGATCTCCTAGAATATTTAAAATGTCCATGTGTCTAAGAAAAGAATAGATATTTGTCACAGAATTTAGATATTTGAACAAGAATAGTCTACACTGATTAGGAGATACTGATTAGTATTTTTATACTAATAAAAGCTCTAGTTTATTTAGTACATGCTATTTTCCATGTACTTTGCTAAAATTTCTCTATGATGATCTTCATAAAATAAACAAGTTCTTTTTCTAAGTTGATGACCCCACTTCCAAAATTGGCCAGAAGTCCAATATCTGCCTTTTTCCACTGGCAATCTTTTTTCTTCCTATGTAGTGCATGAAAATGGGAAGGGTTTTGTTTTTATTTGTTTTTGTTATTTTTAAGGGTATTTATTTTAGATTTTATTTTTTTATTAGAGAGAGAGAGAGAGAGAGTGTGTGTGTGTGTGTGTGTGTGTGTGTGTGTGTGTTAGTAGAGGAGAAGGAGAAGCAGGATCCCTACCAAGCAGGGTGCCCAACTCAGGGCTCCATCCCAGGACCCCAGGATCATGACCGAAGTTGAAGGCAGATGCTTAACTGACTGAACCACCTAGGCACCCCCTAAAAGTTTTGTTTTTAAATCTGCACTTGCTGCTTTGGCATTTTTCTTTTCCCTGGGCCAATATGGTCATTTAAGGGTAGACTTTGCCACTGAGGGACCACTTCCTATAGGGCAACTCTGCTAAAGGTCCTTCAAAAAGATGCCAAGACTACATAGTCTAGGCTTTATTTCTGAAGCAAACTTAAATATTTGCTACATCTGGTACCTTAAGAAAATAGCTTTGAACTAGTTCACCTTTTCCTCTGTTCACAGCGTCAGGTTCTACAATCCATGCCTCTAATTCTCTCAACTTTGATTCCCCAAAAGAACATTCCATTGCCAGTGGACTTAAAGTCCTGCTAGGGTTTGACTTCTTGGATTTTAAAAACAACTTTAAAAAATACCCTCTAGAGATAAGGAAAAACCTAGAACTTGGAGATATAGGCCTGAATACTGTCCTGAATATTGGAGGGAAGAGAGAGCGAGAGAGATTGAGAAAGGAAATTAGACATTCTATTTTGTTCCTTCCTACTACATCTTTAGTAGCAAGAAACAACTTGTCAACAAGTTATCCTATTACATGAATTTCTCAAGAAAATTTTTTTCTACTATGTTTTACAGATATTAAATTTAATACTTATGGCTGTAATATAAGGAATTATTGCCTGTTTTCATACATGAGGAGGCTAAGACTTAGGAAATGGAAGTAGCAGTCCAAAATTCAGACAGCTATAGGTGGTGAAACCATGATTTCAAATCTGACCTGTTAGTGCAGAAAGCCTGTGTTCATTAGTACCATAGCATACCACCTTTACAGTATCAGTATTCTGATCATGAACATTTCACCCAGAATATTCTGAACACCTATATAGGAGGTTTATAATTTTTTCCCTTATATGAACATAAGAGTAATGAACACATTTGAAATCATATTGCATAGTTTAGATGAGAGTTAGCTAAGTTTAGGTAATTGATAAAAAGATTGTGAATAGGGTAATTTGTCAAGAGCTGTGGAGTCTGAGTTTTTATCTCATTTCTAAGATAACAAGTTAGCTGCAGCAGTTCCATGGATGTTTGCTGAAGACAAGCAGCAACATAAATAGTCCCAAATTGATGTCTATATACACAGCACACAGTGGGTTGTTTTACAAGACAGAAACTCTGAGCTGAGGGAACCCTTATCTTTTATAATAGGCATTGAGCCTCCTTGTTGCTCTGGATGAAGATATTCTGTCTTCACAAGTTATTCACTCTATAAATATTTTTGATGTGATTGTCCAGACGAAAGGGCAATGAAGGCCTTGCTCATGTGATATGCGGAGGTGCAAGAGATTCTTGGAGAATTATCATGTAACTTTACCACCTAGAATGAATTGGTTGGAAAAGGGAGACAGGTAACTTAGGTTTGATTAGTTTCCCGATTTTCTGATTATTTAGAAGTCAGAATCCAGTGCATATTTAAAATATCCTGATTTTTGAAAGTGGACAACTTAATAATTTCAACAACTACCTCAATATTATAATATTGATAAATATATACATATATATGATATACAATGTGTATAGACCAGACTTGGCCTGTAGATTCCTAGTTTTCATCCTCTGATTTGGCACTTTCTACAAGGAGAAAGAGGAGAAGAAATGGAATATAGTTTTTGGGTCCCCTAGGTCTGAGAACATTCATAAGATTTAATGAGATTACAAATGATTCAGATAAATTGAATGTTCCCAGAGTTATTCATTTTCATTTCTTCTATTCATTAATTTTTTTTCTTGTTAAGCAATACTATACTTTTCTCCTGTAGTGATTGGGTAATGGTGGCTTAAAAAATACTGAATGTAGTGTTGCTACGAGAAAAAAATAAAGATTATCTCAGTGCCATGTCTTTTTTTTCCCTTCCTTTTTTTTTTCTTTTTTTGACAACAATCAACTAGTTATGTTTTTCATAGTGGTCTGTATTTGAGAAGTCAGATTCAAACCTCTGGTTAAAAATGACAAGACAGGGGCGCCTGGGTGGCTCAGTGGGTTAAAGCCTCTGCCTTCGGCTCAGGTCATGATCCCAGGGTTCTGGGATTGAGCCCCACATCAGGCTCTCTGTTCAGTGGGGAGCCTGCTTCCTCCTCTCTCTCTCTGCCTGCCTCTCTGCCTACTTATGATCTCTGTCAAATAAATAAATAAATGGGAGTAACCACATATTTCAGACAGAGAACTTAGGAAGGGATGGGATATTGTTCATAAGAATGGGGAATGTGAAGGAGGTATTGTCCAATGTAGATGAAGAATTGAAGGTTTAATGAGGAGAACTCCCATTGTTAAAAGCCTTTTTGTGTGTATGTGTGTGCATGCATGTATATAAAATAAATAAACTTCTTATAATATATATGAAATGCACATATATTATGAATGACATTTATATTATAATTTATATATAACTTTTATGTAAATGAACAAGATGAATAATGTCAGAGTGATCCTAGGAAAGGTAGCTCTGCAAATGAGAAAATTACGTTTGCAATTTGAAAGCATGGAATTTTTCTATCAGACACACTGAAAAAATGAGGGGAAAGCTAGAAGGTATAGGAATTTTACTCGGAAGTGTGAGCCTTGGATTCTTGTTTCAATTTTTTTTTACCAATTTGCCATCTGATCTTAGGAAAAGGCGTTACAGTTATTTAGATTTCAGTTTACATACATGTAAAATGAGTAGGTTGAACTAACTGCCAGTCTGTGAGATAGTTGGGTAGTTGCAGTCTATTTATGCTGATGCCTCTCAGAATGCACAGTGAAAACATTGGGTTCTTGAGAATGTACTGACATGTACTAGAAGGCTTCCAGTAGAGACTTCAAGCACTCTTCTATTCCATGAGGCTATAGTTGTCTCAACGATGTTATTTGACCCATATAGGGTGTTCAGTTTTTAAAAATCATTTGATAAGACTTTAAAGTTGGTAAATTTCATATAAAAATCTAGATTTCTAGGTTCTTTTTAAAAATGGGCAACATTCTGTCTGCTAATCATTGATCGGCTTCAGCCAAATACCGGCTACCCCCTAAACCCCAACCCCTTACATGTGGCAAGTGCTCACCCATCCTGAAATCATGAATGTTAAGGACCACTGATACAGACATATTGAAAACAGTGCTTTGGGAAGCAAATACAAGGACCTCAGACAAAATGGTGAGCAGCAGAAAGAATGGAAAATGTAGAGTAGTTTGAAATCTATTAATCAGCTTTAATTGAAAAAGGCTTAAATTAGAATCATAGACAAGATGGCATAAAAGTGATTAAAAGGAAGTATGTTAATTTCAAAGATGAGGGGTTATATTCCTCACTCACTGATTTATTTAATGAGGAAGCTGAGGTCCAGGCAGGTTAAATGATATGCCCAAAACCATACGGCTCAAGACAAAGACAGGATTTGAATTTATTTTTTACTAGTTTCTGGTCTATCTCCTTTTGCACCACTCCTTTTTTCATTTTCATTTTTCAAGTCACCATCTAAAAGACACCCCCCATAGAGATGACAAACTGAGTTCTGGGCAGCTCTAAGTGTCTCTCTCTCTCTCACACACACACACAAGTCTGTAAGCCCTTTTAGGGTTGAGCTCTATCTAGAACAGATAAGTTCTCAGGCCAAAGTGCCTGGAATAGACATGGCACCTAGAGATATTTTTTCGATGACGGAATCATTATTTACCCCAGACAAGTTCCAACATTTCATTTTAGACTGGATGGCCCTCTCACACCTTTGATGTGGTGAAAAGCCTCATTATGTGCCATTTGAAGGATGCATATAATGGTTGAGGGTAGATAGAGAGGGGAGATTTGTATGTGACCATAAGGAGAGCCACAATTAATTATATTAAATGATTTCATTTAATAGGAAGAGATTTCAAATTATGGGACAAATATTGGCTTAAGTTTAGGTGACACATTTCTTATTAGTTATCCAAACTGTTAACATTAGCTTCCGTTTTTCATTATTCATTCTCTGTTTTGGAGTTCAGTCAGGATGGAAGGCTATATATAATGTTCTCCAGAGTTTCATAATATTAAAAACTGCTTAATCATGCACAGTACATGTTCTTTTGGAAGAAAATAACTTATGTTATTGAAATACGAACCTTTATCAAATGACTTGTAATGTTAATACTGTAAAACCACCTGCTGTTTTATCAAGTTATTACATTGAGGGATCACATGGTTGACATCAGTTTTATTGAAAATAGAGGACTGCCATTTTTAAACAAATGTAATAGCATGAGGTGAGCAAAATTATTATACATTAGGGGGTTTAACACTGAGGGCTTTTTATATATAAACCCAAATTTTAGGATAAGAATTAAACGTACTGAATTTTACCCTAGAAAAGCTGTAATTTAAAGATGGCTTAGTCCATTGTCAGAGATGAGCTAATTTCTCTCTGTGACAGAGGCGAGAGGATTTCTTTCTAACTTACAGATAAGAAGTAATATTGTAGATATGGGAAGAGAAAGTGTATATGCTGCTTCGAGTATATATTTCACAGAAACAATAATCAGAATTTAATTTGCATGATTGTAATGATCTCTCTGTTTTTATGTACCAAAGAAATAGCTGCTACCTTACACACTGTCTGGAGGAAATATACATATAGAAGAGAACATATTTCATTTATAATTTCAGAGAACATCTTGCACAGTATTCTTGTAATCTTACATTCAACCTAGGGTAATCATCATCATCATCGTCATCATCATGAAAAGCTAATAGGATTCGTTATTGTTATTGTAGGCTATTATTAGTCTCATTGCCATTTACAGGGGAAACAGTTGAAGTATCTATTAGTGCAGTAGTTCTCTCATTCATTTGCTCTTGGCTTTGCCAATCTCATCCCAAAGATAAGAAATAAATCAGTGTTTGAACATGTCTTCTGTTGTAGTTGCTGTTTTTCTCATGGATTTCAGTGGGACTCTTTATGGAGCCAGAAGACTGAGAGGAAAAATGTTTTTTATTTTTTAATTTTATTTAATGCAATTTCATTTAATGAAGAGTAGACTGTAAAGCATAAAGGTTTGAAATCAATTTAGATTTATTTTATGGTAATTAAATGTGGAGTTAGAGGCACTTCTGACCTGAAAATACTGGTTGAATGCTACTAGCATATTCTGAGAACAGATATCATGGCCAAAGTGTATTGTTGGGTATTGGGTCCAGAGTCTCTTTTGGTATATTTGTAATGGAAATGTATGCTGATGGATTATTTATTATATGAAACCAACCCTAAAATGCTACCTATTTTTACATTCATGAATTTACTTGATGTTTGTTGTGTTTCGATCTTTGTAATTTAACTAAAAGATCACATTACACCAATTCTTTGCTCTTTAAGAGTACCAAAAATTGAATTCTGCTATGATCCAGAATGTTTCTGTATACATATTAATATATAAAATAGATATCTGGGTTGAGTTCACTATGGTTTGATTTAATTTGAATGAATATTTATGATTTTTAAAGTTTCCTTTTATCAGAGCTTTTCTTTTTTTAAAGATTTTATTTACTTATTTGTCAGAGAGAGAGAGCACAAGCAGGCAGAATGGCAGGCAGAAACAGAGAGAAGCAGGCTCTCCACTGAGCAAGGAGCCAGATGCAGGGCTCAACCCCAGTACCCTGGGGATCATGACCTGAGCCCAAGGCAGTGGCTTAACAGACTGAGCCACCCAGGCATCCCTTATCTAAACTTTTTCACCAAATCTTACTTTGTACTAATTTATTTTGTTTTATTGTCATGTTTGTCTTGTCTCCTTTGAAACTTGAACCTGTTTTGTTGAAATCACTTTTATTTTATATTGTTTTCATTACTCAGCACTCTTTTATTGGAGGTTGTATGGTTTCTATTCATTGTTGCATTATTTTCCTTCATACTGTGTTTCAGTTTTCCAAATTTTAAATTTATAGATGACTTGCCTTTGAAGTTTTGTTTTGGTATTACACAGAGTACCTGTGTGTGCTTTATTTTTTAACAATACTGTATATGAAATACAGTTTTTTCAAAGATAGATATAAACTAATTGTGATTTCAAATAAAGCCTGTTATTTCAGTAGAGATATTCAGTGAATATATATATATCTTTTTCACTTTCTGCCAAAATATAAATTATAAAATATACTTACTTATCCTCTTCATTAGATCCATCTTTTATCCTATATTTTTTCTCACAATAAGAAAAGTAAAACAACAAAGTAAGTACAAGAAGAAAAGAGCAATTAATTATAGAAGAGAGAATTAGAAATATTGACTATTGTAAGTCCAAAGCATGTTTCACATGTAAAAATGAAGATAGGAAATGAGAAATGAGAAATGAAATATGGAGGAGACTAATAGCATTCTCTACAATTTTGATGAAAACACAAAGAGGAATAAAACAGATGCATTACTCCTCTTAGATCCTTTGTGGCTATGCACAGGCTTCTGCATAGAGATATAGCCACTGAATATAATTAGTTGAAGACTTTATTCCCAACTTCCCATCTTTCAAATGCAAATTAATGGTTTCTATAACAAAAATAAAAGTCCTTGACACACTCTTGAAGAAGGACTCAAGTAAAATGAATAATCAGTTGAGATATGAACAGTCTAAAATTATCAAGAAAGGATTCACAGATTTTGCTTTTCCAATAAAGCAGAAAGAATTGTTGGAAGGTAACACTTGTTTCAAAAGAACCATTTTATTATGGGCAGGTAATATAATATCTACTCAAGATCTAGTGAGATAGAATGGCTGTGTGAGGTTGGGCAGCTTCCACAATATTTGGTTATACACAGCTCTACCTTCACACCAGGCATTCATATTTTCATATTTATAAATATTTCCAGAAAAAGTAAATCGTAAAATATTATATTTCTATAATTAATGCTTCCACTATTTCTTTCTAACAACAGCATTTGCTGTTAAGGGAAAAAAAAGGAGAAAACTTCAATTTAATTGCTTTTCTAGGCAGGTAATTATCTTCCCAGTCTCATCTAACTTATGCTTGATGTTAATTTGATTGAAATATTTGTAAGTTTCTTCTGTCCCTCCCCCACAGCTTTTCTGTTTTCATTGCATCTGTGGCAGATTAAATTTATATGATTTATTTCTGTTTACTTTCTTTTCCTGTATGTGAAGTTATTTTCCACAAATGTTTCAAATAAGAATGAGGTAACTTCAAAATGTTAAGTGATTTTCATCTGGTAGAACAAGATATACTTGGGAATGACTCACAGAGTTTCTCAGACTTACTCTAAATGGTCTAAAAGCAGAGGTAAAAAGCTTGTACCTTTTCATCCCCTTCACCTGCTTCACCCAATCCCTAATCCCCCCTAACCACATGCTGTTGATCAAGGATAATGACCTTCCTGTGGTAGGTAGAAGTGTAGATGATGGTTGGACTTGAGCTACTTTGCCAAAACTGCAATAAATATATTCATATATCGGAAGAAATGTCCCCAGCAATAAGAGTCTGGGTTGGGCTGCCTCTGTGGGGGACTCAGAAAGGAAGAAGAGATGAGATAGGAGCTCCCATGTCAGAGATTTGTATAGTCATGGAGGCCCCCTACCCACTCTTCAAAGACTGCCAGTAAACTACCCAGGGAAGCAATGGCAACAAGCCTAACATCAGACATTGTTTTTGTCCAGTTAGGAAATGAGATGTCACTTTTGGACCCTTATCTACATTAGCATTCCATGCAGGTGGACCAGCACGTAGATAGATGTCACCTACCTTCCCTCACCTCACCCCTTCGCTCTAGCTTCAAGATGGTGTGTGCTTGATTTACATATACTATGTATTATGTGTGAATATAACTCATAAGTTATAATAGTTATAAGTTCTATATATGTGTGTGTGTGTGTGTGTATATAGTTCTCTGACTTTTTCAGCTCATGTAACTGAATGATGTCAGATAAGTGGATTTAATTTCTACTGTAGTTACTGGTCTAGATTTAGGAAATGACCTCTGGAATTACTATTGACTTTGGGGGCAGGTTTTATTTTGCAGGGTATGGGGAAGGAGGCCTGTATACAGAAAGAGCCATTTCATGAAGCAAATCAAGTAATAGAAGCAGACATAGGCTATATGAAAGGGGGAAGAAAGAAGATACCAGATGGAGGACTAATCTCTGGTTCCTGATTCTCAGCTTTATTTCTTGACCTTGACCTCCATTAGATAATCATATATCTTTAAATGTACATCATCTTTTTCTCAGCTACATGACAATGACATTTAGAAACATCTTGAGCAAGACCTCAGGATGTCTATTAGAAATTTCTAATTGACATTTCTTTAAAGATGTATTTGGGTTGAGGCTAACCTACTGCCTAAAAGCAACTTCTCTGAAAGAGATATGCCACGGACAAACTACTACTACATCTAAGCTATATAATATCTGTAGAAATGGAAGTATGTCATTTCCCAGAAATTATACCTATCATAAAATGATCTCTTTTTCTTCTTTTAGGCCCCATGTATGTATGATTCAAATGTACCCAAATTTACTGAAGATAAATTCTTATATTTAATCTAATTGTGCTAGCCAAGGAAGGAGCTAGAAACAAATGGAACATATCATTGACATAAGAAAATCAAACTCCCAGCTCTCTAAGCTGTTTTCCTTGTTTCTTTCCATTTGTTCTTATTTATCCTTACCTGTTGACTTCCAAGGGCAGTGCTGATATTTACCTTCTGATGAGGTTACTTTATTTTAGACCCAGAGACTGGAACACATCATTATTCACTAATAAATATCATTTCTTTTCATTTGGGTTCTTGGGGTCTTATGAGGTGAATACTTATTAAATTGAAATAATAAATATACTTGAGAACTGACGAATAGCAAAGAATTTTTTGTGTTTTTGAGATGAAAACATTTATAAGAGCATGGGACTCCTGTATTTGATTTCCCTACTGCTGCTCAAAGTAACCTTTGGCAGTTATCTCTCAGCTTCCATGACTGTGTGTCATCTGAACTCCAACAGTAGCCAGAAGCTTTTGAGCCTTGGAGCTCTTTAGAGATTCTTAGATTGAAACTGTTAACTTGAAACAACAAAATCTGAACTGTGCCTCCATTTAGTGACAACTAAAATGTTGGTGTTATTGACTCTTCGAAGTATTAAAAAGGCCTATGCCTATGTATTTGACCAGCTTTGAGTTATCTTTTAGGTCAGAAGGTCAGCTCCAAATGAATTTTACATGCTTTTTTAATAATATTAAATATAGGCTAATATATAAATATATATATATATATATATTCACATAAATAAGATATGAAAATAAGAGAGCTTTTTTAAAGAGCCAGTAATTTAAAATAAGTAAATAATAGATCCATAAATTCATTTGATTGGGCCCTGGATTTGGTTTTTCAAGCATTTGGTGGACAAATCATTGATTAAAGATTTGGCATTTCAAAAAGGTATTATATACATGTTTTGCTTTCATTTTGCCATCTGAAAAATGGGTTTATACATTTCAAAGATTAAAAATGATTTGAAGTCTTCTGAGAAAGTTGTTTCAAAACTATAGATTACTGTCTTGTTTCCCTTACCCCATTCAGATTTCTATTCTAATATAATTAGTGAAAATCAATAGAAGAATAGATTCATTTTTGAAACCTGTATCTCTGTAGCTTCTTTCTTCTATCTACCTCTCTTCCCATGTTTACTTAGCATTCCATTCATGTTGAAGCAGACAGTACAGACTAGGAAAAGGCTTATATCACAAATTTAGTTAAATTATGAAAAATTGCAGTTCTTTTCCTGGTGATTGTCTTCTACTAAAACAAAAGATAAAGTCTTATCTTCTAAATACCTGGTTATAGGAGAGTAGATTCCCTTCAAATCATTTATGTCTTTCTCTTCCTCTTACTGATTTTAAAATTCATTTATAATTTGCATCATGAGAATTCCTGAACTGTAATTCTTTCTAAAAAGATTGAAAGAAGTCCTTGGAAAACCCAGGTGTTTATCATATTTCCGAAGAAAAGCATGAACAGGAGTTATCCAATAATCCAATAATGACTGATCTCTTATGACCTAGAAAATTCTTGATATTTATAAAAAGACTAAATATGACTTAAGAGAAAGGTGCCTGGGTGGTTCAGTAAGTTAAGCACCCAACTCTTGATTTCGGCTCACATCATGATTTCAGGGTTGTGAGATTAAGCCTTGCATCCTTCTCTGCACTGGGCATGGAGTCTGCTTAAGATTCTCTCTCTGTCTCCCCTTACTCCCTCCAGCTTGCACTCTCTCTTTCTTTAAAAAAAAAAAAAAAAAAACCAAAACAAAGCAACACACTGACACACAAAACAACCCCCAAGCTCCCCAAACCCCAAAACTAGGAGAGTGAGACTACCATACTAAGATGTGTGTTAGGCTCTTTGCATTCCATTTGAGTATCTTCTAGGAAAAAAGTCAATTGAATACCTTCTAAATGTGTGGGATCTTAAAATTGATTTGAGAAATATGCTTTTGCAAGTAATTTGACAACTGTTCAATACGTTAGTGTACATTTAGTTTATTGGTGCCTTTTAAATTGTGATTTTTGAGCAACTTAGTGAATAATTATAATTGTCTTAATACTTAATAAACAATGGTATATTTATATAAGTCTTTATTATAAGTTGATACTCAGTTATATATGATGGGTTTTGTCATCTGACTTTTAAAAATTTTGCATTTAATTTTTTTATTAGCAACTTTTAATCTTTTAATTTAAACCTGGGATATTCAATTTTGTTTAAACTTAAAGCTCTTGAGAATTTTTTTTGAAAACTTGGATCTCTTCCTTTTGTGTCTCTAATTACTATTTCTTCACTTGGAATTCTGTTTACACAGTACAATGTAACAAGACTATGGATTTGCAAAATTTTGGAACCTGGCACAAAATTGTTTCAGGAAGATTTGAAGCAAGAAGGATTTGTTCCTCTGATTTACAATGAAAATTAAAAGTGGAAGTGTAAGATGGTGAGTCAGTTTTATGATTCAGTTGGATTAAAAAAAAGTATTAGGTGTTAGAAACATTTACCAAAGTATGATCTGTGGAATTGCAGTCCTGTAGAATACTTGGAGAAAAAAGGTTCTGTGGTCATGTAAATTTAGCAAATGCTCTTAATATATCTCTTTTCTGGGGAAAATATAGAATATTTTAAAAAGTTTAACAAATGTCAAAAATTATGCAAATAAAATTTACTTCCCAAACCTTTTTGAAGTAGAATCTAAAAAATACTATTAGCATCTCAGAGAATAATTCCTGAAATCTGTTTTACTAGAAAGTAATAGGAGAGAACAGCATGAGATAGCTGTCTAATTTACTGACCAATTATGAAGTTAGAGAGAAAAAATATTTTTGTCACTAGCTTTATATCTCCATAGAGATATAGATGTGTAGATATCTTTATATCCATAGATTTATATATAGAGATAAAGGTATAGATAGATAATATGGAGATTTTTTTTTAAATTTTTTATTTTTTATAAACATATATTTTTATCCCCAGGGGTACAGGTCTGTGAATCACCAGGTTTACACACTTCACAGCACTCACCAAAGCCCATACCCTCCCCAATGTCCATAAACCCACCCCCTTCTCCCAACCCCCCTCCCCCCAGCAACCCTCAGTTTGTTTTGTGAGATTAAGAGTCACTTATGGTTTTTTCTCCCTCCCGATTCCATCTTGTTTCATTGATTCTTCTTCTACCCACTTAAGCAATATGGAGATTTTTAAAAAGATTTTATTTATTTATTCGACAGAGAGAGATCACAAGTAGGCAGAGAGGCAGGCAGAAAGAGAGAGAGAGGAGGAAGCAGGCTCCCTGCTGAGCAGAGAGCCTGATGCGGGGCTTGATCCCAGGACCCTAAGATCATGACCTGAGCCGAAGGCAGAGGCTTTAACCCACTGAGCCACCCAGGTGCCCCAATATGGAGATATTTTTTAAGCCTTTAATAATTTTCTTTAAAAGACTTTGAGATATTTTAGAAATGAGATTATTGGGTTAATATTGATAAGGACTATGGTTAAAAATAGCCAGAATTGGCATTTGTATCATGGCTTATTGATGGATGTTCTGAATGTGTTGGATCTTGTCCCCATTTTAAAGGTAAGAAGCAAATCAGAGAAATTAAGTATCTTGCCCGGAGTCACTTACTGTGAATGCAGGGACAGGTTCTGAACTAAGGATGGCTTAGGCCACAGCCTGTGTTTTTCATTACCACAGTTGCTTCACCTACTAAACTTCCTACTGGTGCTTCTCAGGAGCAGTTGGAGAGGTAGGAGGGATTAGTTATGTAATTGAAGTAAGGTAAGGTCAAAGAGCATTGGAAAAAAAGGAAATTTAAATAGGTAGTAAAGGATATGTTTACTAAGAGTATCTACAAAATATTTTAGAGAAGGAATATTGTAAGTTTGTGGAGAGGTTGTTATGATTACAAGTAACTGGTTATGTGGTTTTCCACATGGGATTACAAGCAATTTGACAGAGGACT
Source organism: Mustela putorius furo (assembly GCF_011764305.1). Taxonomy (NCBI): domain Eukaryota; kingdom Metazoa; phylum Chordata; class Mammalia; order Carnivora; family Mustelidae; genus Mustela; species Mustela putorius. The sequence continues at coordinate 45,028,340 of NW_025421294.1, read as the reverse complement.
GTGGATGTTGACAGAGTATCATTATTTCCAATCCAAGATAGAAAAACATCTATAAAAGCCTCCTTGGCCACCTTTTCCAGCTTGCAGATGGGAAAGGAGGTAGGAGAGCAGAGGCTATGTCAGCCTTCTCATATTTGTTTGTAGTCCAAATGGATATATAGTATTTGACTATACTGTGTTAAAAAAAGTTTAGAACTATTCCTTAGAACTATTCCATAGCAAGTATTATCTAAAATTACTGCTATTATAATGAGAAACTCAAATTGCTATATTACAAAACTCAGTTAAAGCCTGCATTTCTTGGCCTGGTAGAATTTACCCCAACAACTTTATTGTTGAGTGTTTCAGTGAAAATGCAAGGACATTTAATTTGCTGGACTGGGTACACTTTTGAATATACATCTGCACCCTCATTCATTTTACTTTCTCTCAGTTATCCACATTTGTTGGACCTATTTATTCCCCATAAATAGTTCTCAGATTGTGTTTTAGACTTTTGAGATTGTGATTTCTCTTAATGGGTTTCCACGTTGAGCATAGTCGAGAAGGGATGCAGGGAGAGGGTAGATACATTGCATTTGCTATGGCACACTAATTTTCAAAGAAGGAAGTTGTCCGAGGAAGAGCCATTGGTGACTTTAGAACTGTGCTGTTGAGGAGTGCCTGGGTGGCTCATTCACTTGAGCATTAATAGCGTTCGTTTTAACTAGGTCATTATTTCGGGTTTTGGGAGGGAGTCCCGATGGGGCTCTTTGCTTAGTGTAGAGTCCGTTTGGAATTCTTTCCCTCTTCTCCGTCCCACTCTGCTCCTACCCCCATTCAGGAGGGCACTCTCATTCTCTCTCTCTTAGATAAATAAATAAATCTTTAAAAAAAACAAGAACAAACCTGTACTGTTGAATAAGAAACCACTAGCATGGTGTGGCTGGCCTGAGTTGAGACATACTCAGTATACAGTATTTTTACTGGATTTCAAAGATAGTACCTAAAAAAAGTAAAACATCTCATTAATGTTATATTGATTACATGTTGAAATTATGATATTTTGAATATACTGAGCTATGCAAAATATATTAAAATTAATTTTACCTATTTCTTTTGACTTTTTGAAAATCTAGCTACTGAAAACTTTTAAATTACACATATATCTTGTATTATATTTTTATTGGAGGGTGCTGCTTAAAAATATTTCTTTAATGAGTCAAAAATGAGTCACAGTTGGGGTTAAATTTGAGGCTTGAACCATTTGAGAGTTAGACTTAAATAAATCCTATTATGTGATTAAAGAGGAAATTCTAAAACTATGATTTAAAAGAGTCCCAGTTGTGTGTATATACTTATCTCCAAATTTATCAAACTGCATACATTAAATATGTGCAGCTTTCTGTCAATTATACATCATTTAAGTGGTTTACAAAAATGAAAAGATTCTTGTTTTTATCTATCTGTGGCTACTAGGAAAAAACACACATGTGAGTGTATATGTATGTGTGTTAAAGGTGTGACTATTTAACAATCCTAGTTTGGTTAATTCAAGATCTTCCTTAAAACTATTGAGTTTTTTAATAGAATCATTTTTTATAAAACACTTAAACTAAACTGAAATATCATCAGTTTGGTTCTTGTAGTCTCACAAAATTTCAAGTTATTTTAGCAGGGGTAAGTAAATCCTACTATCCCTGAGTCATTTTGCTTGTATTCATATTTCCTTTTTTTTTAAAGTGATATGGCCATACCTTCTGATGTTTCCATTTCAATGTCCTACCAAACTTCTGAAATTGAGTTTATAAAAAAATAACAAGAATTATTATAGTGTATTTAACTAATTCTGGTGTTTGAAGTCTCAGAAACATTTTTGTTGGCATTGCCCACATAAAGTTTAGAATTTTCCTAGGTGAATTACAAATATAGAAAAAAGAGACTGTATTCACTTTTTTTTTGAGGTAGCATGAAACAAACTACTATTAATAGCTAGATTTCAGCAATTTCAAATTTTCCTTCCAATACACATGCTAAATCTTAGTTCAAAAGCATGTAAGTAAATTTTCTTTCTTTTTTCCTAGTCTTGCTACATTGATTCTGTGTTGGGATTGACTTTATTTATGAAAAATAAACCTGAAAAGATGTGATTTAAATTCTATAGAACTTCAAAAATATCTTTAAATATGACTATATTTTAATATAAACATATTATTTTAAATTGCTGGTTATCAAATTAAGTACCAGAAGGAAATAATTAGAATAATTTGTGTCATTATTAATTTCTCTCTACAATAGAGAGGTATGAAAAATAGCCCACAGAACTACAACAGAAAGTCCCAAATTACTTCTTTTGGTGTTATTCTCAAGTCATATATTAGCTTCGCACAGTGTAGTTCCGGTTAGTCTAATTGTGCCAGAACAAGGATGGTCCAAGTGACCTGTTTTGTTTTCTTTGGCATGTCTGAGGTTTTTCATTTGAAATACTCTACTTAGGAATGTGAAAGTGATTGACATGAATAGATGTGACCTAATTCATTTTTCCTCCCTGTTCTTAGCCTTGTCACTTCAGACTCCAAACTAGTTTCTCCAGGCCTGAGAAAAGAGAGGAGCTGCAGGAAAGTTATCATGCTCTCTGCCCCCTTCCTCTGTAGCACTTCTGTTTGGCACCTGTATGAGCAAGGGTTTCTGAACTTTCAGTTCAGCTTGTTACTCTTCAGCAAATACTTCCCTCGTCAGCCAGTAAGACACTATGCTGGGCCCTAGGCTGAATCTTTTAAATATATTATTTTATAAAAACTCCTCACAAAAATTTTGAGAAGTAGATAACTTATCTAAGGACATACCAATGGTAATTTGCTGTATTAACACTCTTGGTCGCAAGTGATAGAAACCAAAGTTAAATTTACAAGGAAAAAAATAAGGAGGTCATTTATGGATTTTTATAATCAAAAACTCAGGTGTCACTACTGGGTTTAGAAATGGCTTGCTTCAAGAAGCCCGAATGATGTCCATTAGGACTTTGTTTCTCTCTGTTACCTGTCACTGGTTCCTCATGTGTTGACTCCATTCTCAGGCAGACTGTCCCTCCTGTGCTGGAATGATGGCTGCTACAGACAGACTGGGACAGTATCCCCAGTAAAAGTGAAAACTTCCATTTCTAGCAATTTCTGAAAAGTCCTAGGCCTGCCTCTGATTGAACCAATTAGTCACATAGCCATCTTTAATGTTCACAGGAGAATATTCTGAGAGGATTATGCTTGGGTCATTGAAGCAGGAGTCAGGTATGTTCCTTTCTCTAAACACAGGACTTAGAATAAAGGTGAGCTGATCTCCTAGATAAGATTGGGAGGCTGTTACTAGAAGAATGGTGAGTTGACACAGGAAGGCCAGTAATCACAGATGTACACTAGGGAGGCCAACCAGGATCTGAACCCAGGTTGTTTTTTTGTTACTATTATTATTGTTACTATTATTATTATTGTTACTAATCCAAGCTCGTGATAACAATATTATACTATATCCCCTTCAAGCGAAGTGCTCCTTTCTCTAAAAGTTTTTATCCATGGCTACTCTTACTCTCTCCTCAATAAAAATAGCATGTATATCTTGAAAGAAGTTGCTGGGGCTGATATCGAAGAGGTTACTGTCCATGTTCTTCTCTAGGATTCTGATGGATTCCTGTCTCACATTGAGGTCTTTTATCCATTTTGAGTTTATCTTTGTGTACGGTGTAAGAGAATGGTCCACTTTCATTCTTCTACATATAGCTGCCCAGTTTTCCCAGCACCATTTATTGAAGAGACTGTCTTTTTTTTCCACAGTATATTTTTTCCTGTTTTGTCGAACATTATTTGACCATAGAGTTGAGGGTCCATATCTGGGTTCTCTACTCTGTTCCACTTGTCTCTGTGTCTGTTTTTATGCCAGTACCATGCTGTCTTGGTGATCACAGCTTTGTAGTAAAGCTTGAAATCAGGTAACGTGATGCCCCCAGTTTTGTTTTTCTTTTTCAACATTTCCTTAGCAATTTGGGGGTCTCTTCTGATTCCATACAAATTTTAGGATTATTTGCTCCAGCTCTTTGAAAAATACCGGTGGAATTTTGATCAGAATGGCATTAAAAGTATAGATTGCTCTAGGCAGTAAAGACATTTTAACAATGTTTATTCTTCCAATCTAAGAGCATAGAATGGTCTTTCATCTTTTTGTGTCTTCTTCAGTTTCTTTCATGAGTGTTCTGTAGTTCCTCGAGTACAGTTCCTTTACCTCTTTGGTTAGGTTTATTCCCAGGCATCTTATGGTTCTTGGTGCTATAGTGAATGGAATCGATTCTCTAATTTCCCTTTCTGTATTTTCATTGTTAGTGTATAAGAAAGCCACTGATTTCTGTACATTGACTTTTTATCCTGCCACGTTGCTGAATTGCGGTATGAGTTCTGGTAGTTTGGGGGTGGAGTCTTTTGAGTTTTTCATACAAAGAATCATGTCATCTACGGAGAGAGAGTTTGACTTCCTCATTGCCAATTTGGATACCTTTTATTTCTCTTTGTTGTCTGATTGCTGTTGCTAGGACTTCTAATTCTATGTTGAACAAGAGTGGTGAGAGTGGGCATCCTTGTCGTGTTCCTGATCTCAACGGGAAGGCTGCAGGCTCTTTCCCATTGAGGATGATATTTGCTGTGGGTCTTTCATAGATAGGTTTTATGAAGTTCAGGAATGTTCCCTCTATCCCAATACTTTGAAGCATTTTAATCAGGAACAGATGCTGGATTTTGTCAAATGCTTTTTCTGCATCAATTGAGAGGACCATGTGGTTCTTCTCTCTTCTCTTATTGATTTGTTCTATCACATTGATTGCTTTGTGAATGTTGAACCATCCTTGTAGCCCAGAGATGAATCCCACCTGGTCATGGCCTCTTCGGTATCACCACAGCAACTTCTTTCAAGATAGGTCTCCAAAGGCAAAGGAAACAAAAACGAAGATGAACTTTTGGGACTTCATTAAGATCAAAAGTTTCTGCACAGCAAAGGAAACAGTCAACAAAACAAAGAGGCAGCCCACGGAATGGGAGAATATATTTGCAAATGAAAGTACAGACAAAAGGTTGATACCCAGTATCTATAAAGAATTCCTCATACTCAACACACACAAAACATAGAATCATATTAAAAAATGGGCAGAAGATATGGACAGACACTTCTCCAATGAAGACATACAAATGGCTATCAGACACATGAAAACATGTTCATCATGACTAGCCATCAGGGAGATTCATATTAAAATCACATTAAAATACCACCTTACACCAGTTAGAATGGCCAAAATTAGCAAGACAGGAAACAACATGTGTTGGAGAGGATGTGGAGAAAGGGGAACCCTCTTACACTGTTGGTGGGAATGCAAGTTGGTGCAGCCACTTTGGAAAACAGTGTGGAGATTCCTCAAGAAATTAAAAATAGAGCTTCCCAATGACCCTGCAATTGCAATACTGGTTATTTACCCCAAAGATACAGATGTCGTGAAAAGAAGGGCCATCTGTACCCCAATGTTTATAGCAGCAATGGCCACCGTCACCAAATTGTGGAAAAAACCAAGATGCCCTTTAACGGACGAATGGATAAGGAAGATGTGGTCCATATACACTATGGAGTATTATGCCTCCATCAGAAAGGATGAATACCCAACTTTTGTAGCAACATGGACGGGACTGGAAGAGATTATGCTGAGTGAAATAAGTCAAGCAGAGAGAGCCAATGATCATATGGTTTCACTTATTTGTGGAGCATAACAAATAGCATGGAGGACAAGGGAAGATGGAGAGGCGAAGGGAGTTGGGGGAAATTGGAAGGGGAGGTGAACCATGAGAGACTGTGGACTCTGAAAAACAATCTGAGGGTTTTGAAGGGGTGGGGGGTGGGAGGTTGGGGGAACCAGGTGTGGTGGGTATTAGAGAGGGCACGGGTTGCCTGGAGCACTGGGTGTGGTGTAAAAACAATGAATACTGTTACACTGTAAAGAAATTTAAAAAATAGCATGTATATAGTCTGAATCATTCCTTTCAACAAATTAAAATGCATTTTTGCAGTTGGTGCCTATTTCTTAAATTGAGAATAAAATATTGAGCATCTCAAGAGCAAAGACCATCTTTTCTTCCTCTTTTGGGTAGTGCATATTGCAGGTTGACTAATGTGAATCACAGCACAAATATCCTTCATGTACATTATGTTTTATATTCTACTTCTGAATTTAGTAATTACTGATTTCAAAATAATGAGAATCGTTTCTGTTCTAATAAGTTAACAAATAAGCATCCTTAGTCTTCATAGGATAACACACTCTAAAAAGCTGCTCAGATGCTTAATATCATGGACAGATGTTCTCAGAATTTAGGTGGCATTCTCAGGAAGATTATGATGTTTGTTGACGTTTATGAGCAAGTCTTATATCTTATATATACTTGCTGTTTTATATGTGTAGCTTTTTAAACAAAGAATACATTAAATATTTGAGAAATATTTTGTTTTTGTGGTTAGAATAAAGGTTTGGGCTCAGATAGGCTTAGATCCCAATCTTGATGTGGACTTAGATAATCTTAGTCACTGAGCTTTAAATTTTAAAATTTGAATGGATGTGGCAGAATTTATAAAATAATATATGTGAGGTGCCTGGCTCAGAGCACAGTGCATGTAACTGCCCAATAATAAATGGCTCCTTCCTTTTCTTTTCTATCCTTACTTTCCCTGTCATGTAATTGTTATGGCCATTTTAGCATACTTACACATACCTTCAAGCACCTGTCTGGGAGAGCAAAAGATGTCTTACAATATTTAGGCTACACATGAGTTCAGTGCTCACCTTGTAGAATACATTGCTGTTGCCATACTTGTGTCAGCATACCATGACCTTACTTAATTGGGAATGAAGAAGAGGAAGGTTGCCTAACCCTCATTTTTGTCCCTGGTTAATTATTTATTCAATATGAGACACTCACCTCCTCTTTGAATCTTGAAACAGATTTTTCTTAAATTACTCTAATGAACATTAACTTAACATCCGTTTTTGAGAGTCAGTCTGGGCTCACATCCCACTGATGCCCCTTACTAAGTCTTTATCTTGAGCAAGTGATCTCCTTTCTTCCTCTGTAGACTGCAGTGATCATAGTGCCTACCCAAGGGATGGTTATATAGATTTAAAGAATTAGATGTGTAAGGTGCTATGAGCAATACTCAATAAAAGTTAATACCTAGTCATCATTATCAAGTGTAATATGAAGATGAGTGAGAATTTGTTTTTATTCCCTAAGTATTCCCATCTAGTAATGGAGGGAAAGAGACATAATCCAGATAACTCTGGTTATCTAAACTGCATGCTAAAACAGAGGAAAGGGAATTCCAAAAATGGTTAGGAGGAAATTAATTTTTACCACAATTGCCCTTATCTATCTGAGGCACAGTGATCTTTTTCTACTGTTGAAGGATTAATAGAAAGTGATGTTATTACCTGTTTATTCCACAAAGTTTATTCTGTAGCATGTAGTCTTGAACTGTGTCACTTTTTACGTAGACCTGTTAATTATCCCCAAGTTGGTAGTTTCCTTCTCACCAGGATAAGGACTTGGACACTTGGACATTTGTTGGACACTTGGACATTTGTTGAACTGAGTTAGTAAAAATCATGTTTTAAGAAGGTAAGCAAGGAAATTTTGAATTTAGTAATAAGCTGGAGAGAACTAGTCTTAATTCATGGATATACAAAACCAAATCTTTGTAAGGAGACCCTTTTGCATTTGGATGGCTACAAATTTGGGGGTTCATTTTGAGCTGAACTATTAAAATAAGCAGAGATTGTTTCTGAATGTATGCAGCAAAGTTACTGTTGTTGAGTTTGCCCCTAGAATTAATTTTTTGGACGTTTCTAAGAAAATACTTTGATGTCATTTACATACAGACAAAATAGCAAAAGTTTGAATTAGATGGCACCTAGAGCAAATTCTGAGTCCTACTTCTCATGTGTGGATACTTTTCTGAGCCTCCAAATCTTTTTCCATAGGAATGGGGCTGTAATAATCACTTTACTTGTTATGAAAAATAAATATGATTATGCATAGGAAGGATTTATGTAACAAGGTCACAATAAATGGAACTAATAATAATGATAGTCCTTTATTACTGGGGACAGTCACATTCATATTGTTTATCAGTTCAGAAATAGTTTTCTTTATAAGTTGTTGGACACCTGAGAATAGGTGCTGAGAACAAAGATTATTTCCACATAGAGCTGATTCCCCTAATGTATTTCTAACTGTCTCTGAAAATTAAAGAATAACTTAAGTACTCTGAGGGGATAGTTCCATCTGTTCAATTTTTCGATCAAATAAGAAATGAAAAGAATGTATGGAGCACAGGGGACTCAGTAATGACTCCTCTGATGTCTTACTGCTTTTCTTCTTTTTTTACGATTAGACATTAAATTTTACAATTTTTTTAATCCTTCCCTAGCGCACTGACTATTACTAAAAATGAAAAGAGTGTAATCTAGAAATGAGAACAATCTGGAGCCATAATTTCAGTGTGACCTTGGGCCAGTCACTTAGATGAAATGTGTGCCTCAGTTTCCTCATCTAGAAAATGAAGACAATAATGGTATCTATCTTTTAGATTTGTTGCGGACACTAAATAAATTAATGGACACAAGGCCCCCTAATTAGCCCTTCACACATAGCACGTGTCATATACATGTTAACTATTATTGGTACTCTCTCTTCCTGAGTGAAATCTGTTTTCTATTCCTATATCTAACCCTAATATTTTTTTACGGCTTTCACAATTTTCCCCATACCCACAATATTTCTTTAAATTAAATTGAGTTTTTATTTAGCTTTATATTGAACATTTATACATAGAAGTAAAATCATGAATGTTTTTGTGCTTAGTATATTTTTATCATTAAACATGAAATAATATATATAACCTTGTAAGAAGTTGTCTGTGTTTTATATTCCCTTTCATACTGCCAGTATTATATATACCACATTTATTTACAGTTCTGTACCACTTGCTTGAACCTTCAAATTCAACTCCAGACTATCCATTTTCAATATTATACAAAACTAGGAATATATATTAAGAGAGAGCAAGAGAAAGAAATGTGCTATAAAATAAAGCCATACTGATTATAGCCATTTATTATTAAAGTCAATCTATGTTCTTATTGCTTATCTATTCAGAACTAATTTTCACTGTAGGTTGATTAGACACTTCAGTCCTGAGAACATAGAATGTTTGTCCATGAAATATAGTTTATATAGAGAAAACATACATACATATATATGTACCCATATACGTGTGTGTATGTGTATGTGAGGGAAAGAGAAGTGATAAAGCTCTAGTGAGACCTTAAAAGATGGGCAAAATGTGAATAGGCTATGGTGTACTTTTCTTTGGAACATCACATAGTTCATACTGGAAAATGTTTAATACTTGTGTCTATATGATGAACTTTAGCAGTAGTCATGAAAACACTCTTTAATGGTGATAAGTTACAGATTTATCATCTTAAACATCACTGTGGCATACAATCTGACCTTAAGAAAATACCAAGAAATTCTCTAGAAATAGAACTATAAAATGATAACCTCTTAGAATGACAGTTGTCTCTGTAAGGGATCAGCTAATTCTTTACATCTCTCAATAGACATCCATAGCTAACTATTGTTTAATTGGTGAATGTGGTGTGACCTAATCATCTCAATAACGTCCTTCTTCCAGAATGTTCATCTCTTGGATAATGGGAATGGGCCTGAGGAATAAGGAATTAATTGAAGAAAGATAATGAGCATGGTTTCAATCAGGCTGAGGAGAGAGATGATGGAATAGACAACTTAAATCTCAAAGTTCTGATTTATTTGCTTTATTAAAACAAAATTAATTAAAATTTTAAAACATTAAAATGATTATAAACATTAAATATGCAAATAAATATATTAATATGTAATATTTAATAAATTAAATAAATATTAAAATAAAATATTAATTAAAACAAAATATTAAGCATGACACCAAACTAGGTACTTGTATAGTACAGAGTTAAAAAGAGACAAACTTAAAAATGAAGCCTAGTCTCACTGCTTTCAGTTAGAATCTGAGTAGGAAACATTCCACACGGTGTACAAAAAGATTGGAGATGCTTTCAAATGCCTTCCTTTCCATAGTCACTCCTTCTACTCTTCTTTGGTCAACTACAAGTTCACACCTTTATGTCATAAAACAGAGGAAGTGCCTTCCCCCAAATACCTTCAACTTGCTTATGCTAAGAAACAAAACAAAACAAATAGACAAATAAGAACAGAAGAGATAGTCCTCTGAAGTTACCATTTTCTTTTTAGCCAAGTGTGTACATGCATACAATAAATGTTGCCACTTAATTGACATGGTTACTTAATGGACATGGAGTTTTAGACAAAGTATGTGCTCTCTCTAAGTCTTGGGTTCCTAATAAGAAAATGGTGATACCAATGCCTACCACTTAGTGTTTTTTTTTTTTTTAATTTATTGTTGTAAGAACACTGAACATGAGATCATCAACCCTCTTAACAAATTTTTTTTTCTTTTTAATATAATTTTTTATTTTTTATAAACATATATTTTTATCCCCAGGGGTACAGGTCTGTGAATCACCAGGTTTACACACTTCACAGCACTCACCATTTTAAAGTATACAATACAGTTTTGTTAATTACAGGCACAGTGATGTACTGGAAGATCTCTAGACCCTATTTATCTTGAAAATTTCATAATTGAATCTTTGTGCCCATTGATTAGCAACTCCCTATTTCATCCTCACCTGCCATCCCATCCCTTTAGAATCTACCATTTCACTCTCTGCTTCTGTGAGTTTGACTATTTCAGATACTTCATATAAGTGGACTCCTGTAGTATTTGTCCTTCTGTGACTGGCTCTTTCACTTAATGTCTTCACAGTTCATCTATGTTGCTGTATATGGCAGGATTTCCTTTCTTTTTAAGGCTGAATGATATTCTGTTGTATAAATTATCCATCAGTGGACAGTTTAGTTGTTTCCACAACTTGTCTATTCAGAATAGTGCTACAGTGACCATTAGGATGCTAACATCTCCTCAAAAATCCTGATTTCAATTCTTTTACATATGTACGCAGAGGTAGAATTGTTGAATCAGATATGGTAATGCTATTTTTGATTTTTTGAGGAACATCCATACTGTTTTCCATAGTGGCTGCACCATTTTGTATTCCCACCAGCTGTGCAGTATTATTTTTTGTCCATATCCTCACTAGCATTTGTTATCACTTGTCTTTTTAATGATAGCCATTTTAACAGGCATGAGATAATATCTCATTGTAGTTTTGATTTGTAGGTCCTTGATGACTGATGATGTTGAGCAATTTTTCATGTACCAGTGGCCATTAGTGTGTCTTCTTTGGACAGTTGGGCTTGTCATAAATTGCCCTTATTATGTTGAAATACATTTCTTCTACACCTTGTTTGTAGAGAGGTTTTTTTTTTTTTTTTATCATGAAAGGGTATTGAATTTGTCAAATGCCTTTTCCACATTTATTAAAATTATCATGTGATTTTTGTCCTTCATTTTGTTAATGTTTGTTAATTAATTTCACATTAATTCACTTGCAAATGTTGAACCTTCAAGCATTCCAGGGATAAGTCACACTTGATCATAGTTTATAATTATTTTAACATGCTATTGAATTTAATTTGCCAATATTGAAGATTTTTGTATCTATATTCATGAAGGATATTGTCCTGTAATTATCTTTTCTTATATATCTTTGTCTGGCTTTTGTACAGGGTAATGCTAGCCTCAGAGAATGAGTTTGGAATTGCACCTTCCTCTTTAATTTTTTTTGGAAGCATTTGAGAAGTATTGAGGTTAATTCTTTCTTAAATGTTTAGTAGAATTGACCAGTGAAGCCATCTGGTGCTGGGCTTTTCTTTGTTGGGAAATTTTTGATTACCGATTCAATCTCCTTTCTTGTAATTGGTCTATTTAGATTTCCTATTTCTTCGTGATTCTGTCTTGGTTGGTTGTATGTTTCTAGGAATTTATTCATTCCTTTTAGGTTATAAATTTTCTTGGAATATAATTGTTCAGAGTAATCTCTTGAGATCTTTTTAAATTTAATTAATTTATTTTATTTCTGTGGCATCAGTTGCAATGTTTACTCTTTCATTTCTGATTTTGTTTGGGTCTTTTCTCTTTTTTTCCTAAATTTTTCAATTTCGTTTATCTTTTCAAATACCCAGCTCTTCATTTTGTTGAATTTTCTGTTTTTTTTTTTTCCTATTCTTTATTTCACTTATCTCCAATCTTTCCATTCTTTTTTTTTTTCTTCTGCTAACTTTGGGTCTAATTTATTCTTTTTCCTGTTCCGATTTTTTAAAAAGTCCTGTTCCTCAGTTAAGTTGTCTGAGATCTTTCTTCTTTTCTAATACAGGCAAATTTACCACTATAAACATCCTTCTTAGTACTACATTTGCTTCATCCTGTAGCTGATGGTATGTTGTACCTTCTTTTTCATTTGATCTCAAAATATTTTCTAGTTTCCCTTTTGATTTTTTTGTTTGATCCATTGGTTGTTCAAAGAGTGTGTGTTTAATTTTCACATATTTGTGAATTTTCCAGTTTTCTTTATGCTACTGATTTCTAGTTTTGTTCTGTTGTGGCTGGAAAAGACACTTGGAATTGTTGCATCTATCTATCTTTCTTTCTTTCTTTTTTTTTTTTTTTTTTAAGTAGACTCCACACTAGAGCCCAACACGGAGCTCAAACCCAAAACCCTGAGATCAAGACATGAGCTGAGATCAAGAGTCCGATGCTTGAGAGACCAAGCCACCCAGGGGCCCTGATTACAGTTTTCTTAAATTTGTTAAGATTTATTTGTAACCTAATATGTGATCAGTCCTGGAGAATGTTCTGTGCTCACTTGAGAAGAGTATATATTTTGCTGCTATAGGGTAGAAAGTTTTGTGTATATTCAATGCCAAAATGTACAGGAAAAAGACCTCTTTTGTCTAGTCACAGAATGCTCTCTACTGCATGTGTATATACGTGTGTGTGGGGAGGGTTCTTACACCAACCACTTCTATGATCTTGTTGGGTGTCCTATAATTCGACTTAGTTTTGACACTATTTACATGGAGTTAGCATCAGATCCCACAGGTTAAGGGCTCAGTCCTACAAGCCTGCTTCTTCTCACTTCAGATACCCATCACAACAAGTCCAGGTTGTCTATGCTTCTGACCAACCAGCTATAAATTGGATGTTCCCAAGACTCCCTCATCAAGTTTGATTAATTTGCTACAGTGGCTCACAGAACTCAGGAAATAATTTTGCAGCAGATTACTTATTTATGTTAAGGGGATATAATTCAGGAATAGTAATATGGAAGAGAGGCAGAGGGTACGATATGGGGAAAGGAGTGTGGAGTATCCATGCTCTCTCCAAATGTGCCACCATCTCAGCACCCCCACATGTTTACAATGCAAAGTTATCTAAACCCGGCCTTTTTGGGTTTTTATTGAGGTGCCATCAAATAGGCATGATTGATTAAATCATTGGCTCAGGTGATTAATATGTTTTAGAAGTGAGCAAAAGAAATGGTATGGATGGGTCTTGGCTTGTGTTCTTGTACTGTTAGCAAGGAACATCAGGTCCTGTGTTAAGTCCAGTTGCAATTAATATAAGCCCCAGGAGGTATCATATTTACATGTTCCACCAATGCCTGGGTCTTGCATTCCTTTAATATTTTACTAAAATTATGATATTTATCTCCCTTATTGTAAGGACACCTCAAATCTTTTTTTATAAAGTAGTAGGTAAAACCTGAGTAAATACTGAGGCTGTTTCAGAAATAATTCAGTTATGAGAGAGATGGGGCCATATTACTGATTATTTAAAAATGATGAAAAATTAAAAGAGTTACCATAGGACTTTGTGTACAGTCTGGATATCTTGAATATGAGAAAAGGCCTTTGGACTCAGGCAGGCATCTGCCACAGAGCAGTGGCAGCTTGAGAAAGCATATAGAATCCTGTGACATTCACAGATTTGAAGCCTTTTCTGTGTCATAGTTTGCTTTGGCAATTCAGTAAGCCAAGTTCAGAATCTCCTAAGACCACTAAACTCTCAGCCATAATTTGTTCCTCTCCATGGTGAAATTACCCATAATGCTAAAAGATACAATCCCCCCTTGATATGGTCATGAATTGACTAAATCCAAAGCCAACATAACTGACATGAAGTTTATCACTGTCCTTTCTAAGAGACTAAGCACTAGTATAAATCTCTAGACATGAAAAGACACAAGAAAATTATTTTTCAGAGTCTCTAATTAAACACAATATATTAGTTAAGTGCTACCGCTGAGATTTGTGCTGTAGGAGTACAGTTCAGAACTCCAGTGAGAGCTTTTTGGAGATCTTAAGAAAGAAATAAATTGCGTCAGAGAGAGCCTTACATTTCCGCAAAGAAAGTAATGGCAAGTGTTTGTAGAGACAAGAGAAGCTATAAATAGAATTTTGTTGTTGTTCTGAAAATGTAAGAGGAGGGTCTTTATTTTGCAGGGAGGCTCAAGAAACATTCTAAGGGCTGGAGAGAAAGTTCAGCCATTAAGTAGACAATAGCATTCTCCAGGTATGAACCCTCCAGACAGGAGTCTGGCCTATTTAAAGTAGAGGAACCACAACACCCTTTTCAACATAGTCATGTCATGTAATTTCTTCTGCTTTCAGACATGTCTTTACTAACTTACTACAGTCACTAACAGAATAAACACCCCTTACTCATCTTTTCTTTCCCTTTATCAATAATATTGAGATGATTCTTTGTAGCTTCCTTTAGTCCAGACTTTAAGTGTTCCTCCTCCCTGAACTCATGTCTTTTATTCCCATAATAATAGTATGGGAAGACACTTCTTTATTAACTTTCTATAGGAGCTGAAGTTCCCATTGGGCCATAATTGCTAACCAGAGTTGAATCCCCCATGAAAATATATGAATAAAAGTAGAAATGTTATAGGCCGATTTTTTAAAAAGTCTTTTGCCAGCTCTTGCTATGTTTTATGAAGAGATGCTGGCATATTCAGTAAATCTCAGCTGGCTGTTGTCCAGGAGAAATTATCACCAGCCCTTTGAAGGATCTCTGGCTTCTCCTTAGGAAAGGGAGGGGAGGAAGAATCATTCTGGTTCATTCTGTTGTGCATTATACATTAAATTAAAATATATGTTTCACCCATTTAGCAGTCTGAATAATAAAAGCTGTATACAGCTGCAACAACTCTGCTCTATGCATTTTAATGACTGATTTGTGAATATACTAGAATTATAGCTGCTATTCAAATATTTTCCTTTTTTAAGAAGTCACAAATCCCTCCCTTTAAAAATGCACAGACAAACACTTTATAATCTTTTAATAATTTGTACTAAAGGGTTTTAAAGCTTAGAATATGTGGAAATTATTTGTTTTAGGACCAGTAAATATAATGGGCTTGTCAATATGGTATTCAAATAACTGTCAAAATATTTGGAGTGTCTCCAACGAAAGAAACCTAACTCGATTTTTGCATTCAAATGAATTCTAAATAGAAAAAGTGATATACAGTTCAAAAGGAAGCATTAGACTATAAAGCACCTTTCCATTTCTCTAAGGAATTGTGATCTACTGCTCAAATAGACTTTTAAATGGTTGCTGAGTTTTCAGACTTCTCAGATGTTCAGACTTAAATCAGTTTGAACTAGTTAAGTAGAGTCACAATTAGAATTGTAATTTCTTTTCTTTCCATTTTTAACCAATTGTGAAGAAAACTAATAAAATTGGGAAATGAACATCTGCATCCTTTAGTATGGTAACTAGGTCTTAGAAGGGTGAAACAATGCTTTATTAACCTCCAGAGGTATTTTGCTAAGTGGAATGCCAGTTTTGACATAGGAGCTCTGTACTTTTTTTTTTGACTTTTAATTTTTTATTTTTTATAAACATATATTTTTATCCCCACGGGTACAGGTCTGTGAATCACCAGGTTTACACACTTCACAGCACTCACCAAAGCACATACCCTCCCCAATGTCCATAATCCCACCCCCTTCTCCCAAACCCCCTCCCCCCAGCAACCCTCAGTTTGTTTTGTGAGATTAAGAGTCACTTATGGTTTGTCTCCCTCCCAATCCCATCTTGTTTCATTTATTCTTCTCCTACCCACTTAAGCCCCCATGTTGCATCACCACTTCCTCATATCAGGGAGATCATATGATAGTTGTCTTTCTCTGCTTGACTTATTTCGCTAAGCATGATACGCTCTAGTTCCATCCATGTTGTCGCAAATGGCAAGATTTCATTTCTTTTGATGGCTGCATAGTATTCCATTGTGTATATATACCACATCTTCTTGATCCATTCATCTGTTGATGGACATCTAGGTTCTTTCCATAGTTTGGCTATTGTGGACATTGCTGCTATAAACATTCGGGTGCACGTGCCCCTTTGGATCACTACGTTTGTATCTTTAGCTCTGTACTTTTTGTGTGATGACCCATAAAGTACAAACTGGGAGTTTTCTCTGATGGGTTCCACAAACCAGGGGATTTAGATTCAACTTATAAAAAAAGAAATGACATGTTATGACAAAGGTTAATAATATAACATTCTTAATTTCTCATAGAAACTTACAAAAGTGTCTATTAGCTAAGCAGCCAAAAGCTTAGGATGCTTATGATCGATGTAAGGAAATTCCCAGTAATTTGCCATTAATTCAGAAGTACATTCTTAGGTTGGAAACATGAGAGTAAAACATGTTCTCTGGGATCTTTGGGAGAGTAAATGAAAAGAAGTAGTCCCTCTTATCATTTGCTCATTTCAGCCTCAAATTACTCTGTCTCTTCACACTGTCCCCAGAATCTCATTTTGTAAAAGCATCATTTCAAAAAATGTTCTTGAATATTTTTAAAAGCTAGAAAATAATGTTTTATTTCTGAATATGTTAGTGGTTTATAGCAGTGGTTCAGACTTCCATCTTCCTAAGAAGTCTTTTGTATCTGTAAATTGATCTAAATATCCATTATGAGGATTCACTTAGAAATGCCCATTTGGAATTATTGTTCTGGAACAGAGATCATTAAACTTTTTCTGTGAAGGGCCAGAGAATAAGTCATTTGGGCTTTGGGGACTCTGTCTGTGACCATAACTCAACCCTGCCATTTAGTGCAAAGGGAACCGTAGACAATATGTAAACATGTCTATGGCTGGTGTATTTGGCCCATTGCTCTTCTAGGGCCATGATTCCCAACTGGTGCTTATATTTGATGGGGTGGGAACTTTGGAAGTTCATTTGATGATAAATATTGAGAGAATCTGTACTGGAAACTTTCATCATTTTTCCTAACAAGTGTTAACAGGAAATTCTTTTTTCCCCCCTGAAATAATAATTTGGTGGGGGTCTGTAGTTCATTAAAAATGCACAAATAATATAAATGATGTATAAATAATATACATCATTAACATGTATAATATAAAACAGTGGTATCTAATAGAAATGTCTTATGAGACACATATGTGTTTCAAATTTTCTAGCAGCCACATTAAAAAAACCAAGCACTGTGTCACCAAGCAAAACACATCTGTAAGGCCTCCACTGGTATCCAGGCCTCTTGGTTTACAGTCTCTGGCTCCACATATTAGCCTAAAGATACGTGGCTGTTCCAAAAGAATTAACATTTTTGGATTATAGCAGTTTAGTCTTGTCTGATCTTTGCCAGTCTTGGGGATCAGGTGATATGTAAGTCCAGCCTCACTCTCCCTTTGCCTTTTTGTCCTAAGGGGTGGTGGTGTGGGGGTGATCCTGCTTGAATCTGTCAAAATTCCCTTTGCTGGTAACTCTGTCCTTGTTTACCAAGAAAAAATGCCTATCTACAAAGCCTTCCTAATCTCTTGCAAATGTTCCTAGCCATACAGATCCACAAAGCCAAAATTCAAGAAGCTCTGAAATGAAAAGCTTTTTAAACTCATCTGGTAATAAATTTTACCCAATTTGAATTCGTTTGTGAGTGAAATTTGACTTTGCTGGGTGTGAGTCTGTTTATAGGTGTTTATTTAGCTAACAAATGTGGAAATTCATACTGTAGTTATATTGATGTTTTTGAGTATAGGTGCTGTCAGAGAGCCCACTGGGATGATTGTGTAATATATCAGGTTCATACCATGTTATCATTCTAATATCAGAAAAGTTATGAAACACATCTGGTTCCAACAGTGCCTTTATTGGTGGACCTTTATTACTACTAGTAGAAGTAGTAGTAGTAAATAGTTATTTAACACTAAATATGCTCTAGGTACTTTATATATTTTAACTGCCTTATTCTGTACAACTGTCCTATATTAGGTAAGTATTATTATTATAACCTTCTTTTATAGGTGTGAAAAGTAAGGTATAGTGGAGTTAGGTAACTTGCCCAAGGCCACACAGTTCCAGAGTGACCCCACTAAGTAATGTCAGTAATCAAACCCAGGCAGTCTGGTTTTGAGTCTTTAGCGCTGTGCAAAAGCCTCTCTCAGTCTTTGTTATGGGACCCCCTTACTTGACATTTAATATGTTAACATTCTGTCTCCTGAACTAGAATTCCTGCTCCTTTAAGGCAGAGATTTTCTCCCTGATGCTTTCTACCTGGAAAAGCTGAACGTAGTAGCTTTATAGCAAAGAATCCTTAGGTTAAAGGATTTTGGGGAATTTACTATATAAATTCTGTAGATTATGTTCTCTTTTTCTCTACTACAAAGCTTATTTAACTTTGCATGACTTGACAATTTCTAAACTCTCTAAACTCAGCCTCCGTCCCCGAAAATAAGCACAGACACAACCATGTATGTTATTACTTCAACTACAAAGAAGGTGAGTTTTGTTTTTGGAACCCATGTGTTAAATGTTTACTCTGAAGCTATGTAGTATATAAAATCTGTGTATGTCGTACCTCAGTTTATCCCCTTTAGCTTCTGGGAGGGAGGATGCTATTATTATTCTCCTGGTACACATGGAGATTGGGAGATGTGTCATCATGATGCTAGGAAGTGGTGAAAACATTTTATAATTTCGGTGGTTTGACCTCAGAGCCCATATTCTTCCTTGTTTTCCTTCTTTGCCTCTCCCTTTCTTCAGAGACTGCTTTCTAGGATGCTGCTAGTTACGTTTCTAAGACAAATCACTTTCTAACTTCAGTCTTTCTTTCTTCTCACATCTCTTACCCCTCCAGGTTACCTTGGAGGACTTGAGAGTCTTGGAATATTTCATCCCCTAGTCATAGATAGTAGACAGAACTCATTAATTCTCATAACAATATTATGGATTTGGGCTATTGATGTTTCCATTTAACAGATTCTGGGCAGAATTGAGACCCACAGACATTAATTTACTGAAATTCACATAGATAATTTGTGGCTGAACTGGAATTCAAGCACAGGCCATCTGATGGCAAATCTCACACCCTAAAGCCCGTATTACCCTGACTCTCACTGAATTAGTTTCTATTATCTCATCGCTCTAAGAGCAAAGTATAAGTTACTCAAAGGAAACCCTAAAATAACTCATGGAACTTCTTTTAATCAAACTTCTTGATTGACTCAGTGAAGAAACATGACCTTAATTGAATATTCTTCTCAGATTCACTAGGGGTATTTTTTTGGTCTTTGCTTATTTACTATGTGCTTCTGTTCAGCCTATACATTTCATTTTCAAAGCCAGAGTCACTTTCCATTTAATCGTATTTATCAGCAAAACAGTCCAAGTCACTAAGATAAAAACTAAATGAAATAAGAGGACAAAGGTTGAATAAAAAAGTTTTGAACAAAAGCCCTTTGACCACAAATGGATGCCAGATTGGGGATTTGTTTTTCTAAAGTGATTAATCATAGCAATCACAATAAACAGTAATGCACATTTGCATGTCACCTCTTCATGTATTAAACAAAGATCACATCAACCCAGCCCCAACTCATTCTGTTTGACTGTTGGAATATTTTTTAAGGAACATTACTATAGTTTTAAAAAGTCTTGATGAGCTCTCTGACTGATTGAAGTTTCAAAGAAGAGCAGGAGGCTTTTCCTTTCCTTGGGCTTAAGTCTCGTGGGGATGTTTCCAGATCTTTAAATAAGTTCCTCCAAGGGAGAAAAACTCCAGCACTTACAACATGCAACCTCAGTGCCTGGGGACTCCCTGTCACCTCATGGTTGGAAGTGTTTGGTGAGCTATGCAGATCACGAAGATTGGGTAATAAAAACTCACCACCATCCAACCAGGGAAATCTATTACTCACCTCTTCTATTAATAGAGTTAGAGCTTCGATTTCACACTGCAAAAAGCTCAGATTTATTTTGCTTACTTGAATCTCAAAGCTTGAGTGGTCTCCGATTTGGGAAATGTAAATTCTGCTTCCCTTTAAACTAAATAATAGTCCTATTTATAACACTTGTCATAGCCTTTATACTCCTTTTCTGCATATAAAATGCTGCAATACATATACCTACTCTAATGTTTCTAGTAGGGTATGTTTAGCAAACTGATTTATTAGAAAATAGGAAAAAAAGAACCATGCTCACCTGGGAGTAGGGGCAGGTTTGGAGAACTGTTGACCATTCCACCCACTTATAAATGAGAGGTGGAAATCCATCCTGTTCATTTATCATTCAAATGGAGCCTTTTTTGTTGTTGAGCTGTTTGATTTGATAGCAGGGATGTGCTGAGGGTTTTGTTTTAAGATAATTCCATTTCTCAGGATGCCTCCTACCTTTTGTGTATCTATCATTTAGAAAAACGGTAAGTAGAAGCTAAAGCAGCTAGTAGTCAATTCCAGTTCCCATTTTTATCTGTGGAAGACAGTTTCTCTGTTAAAATGGTAACAGCTAAATGCAAAACTATCCTAACCAGCCATTGGGTGGCACTGTTGCTCCACTGAGTTCTTGGTTAAAGACCATTTCTCTTATACGGAAAAAAGGAAAAGAAATGAAAACTTGATTTCATCTCAAGGAAAGCATTGTTTAACTAAAACAATTGGCGATCCTCTGCTTCTTTGATTCTTTTAGTCCTCTAAACCATCCTTTGACCCAGGAATGACAGGTAGGTGTTAACTGAAATGCTAAAAACAACTGTTTAATGGATGCTACCTGGAGACTTGTGTTGAGAAGGATTCTGATGCTATATCCCAAGCTAATGGTTGAGAATATTATAGGCTGATTAATAGTGTCTGCTGTGGGCAAAGAATTTTGGAATAGTGGCATACTTGCCATTCATGCTTTAGCCTGTATTTTGAATTCTACATACTGAGGACTTACAATAAGAATAAATTCTGTACTACTATTGGGACTAGTTACAGAAAATATGAGTGGAATATTAAAAAATGTTAGAGTAGTGACAGGTGATATGTTGAGAGTCAGAACATTGGAGCGTATTGTTAATCCTTGATAATGTATACATGGCCTGAATTGTTAAATGTCCTCTATTCTGGCCTCCCCTAATCTATCCAGAATTTTAAAGACTGTGAGAAAATGGGGTCATTACCACAAGAAGGTTAATAGTTTTTGGCTGACTGGTGCTACAGGTTGGAAACCAAAAAAAGCTATCTTTATCACAATATCAGAACTTCAAAGCCCAGTGTGTACCCATCTTAGAGTTAAAAAAAAAATGCTATGTTTATTTGATTTCAGATCTATTGTGTCTTTAAGGTTCACCATGAAAGAAACTATTACTGCCACATATGTATGATTCTATGAGACATTAAATATTTCTCTACCTCCCCTAAAAAAATCTTATAGTTCTCTTTGACACTGAAGTATATATTGAATGGGTCATGCAGTAATGTTTTCTGTGTTGATGAAAATGATCCATATTTTGCTGTCCAATAAGGTAATCATTAGCCACAAGGGCATAGGCCACTGGGCACTTGAAATATGGCTAGTGTGATTGAGGAACTGTATTTTTATTTTTTATGTAATTACAATTAATATGAATGCTAATGTAAAGAGCCAAATGTGGCTACTTGCTGTTGTATTGGACAATGAAGTTCTAGCCATTGCAGAAATTATTAATGTTGGAGTTTGAAGAATATGAAACCTATTAAAATGAGGCAGCTATCATATAAGCCCAATAATGCCCAGCGAGGGTAGTTAAGGATTATTAAGCATTCACTATGTGTATGGAGCTGTTCTAAACATTTTACATATTTAATCTAGTCAACAACATGTGTTTAAAAGCTTTTATCCCCTTATAGATGAAAATATTTATACCAAAGTGATAAGAACTAAAATATAGGTAGGTCCTCACCTGAGTGTGTTAGTCCTTATACTGACTGATAATTTTGTTTCCTTTCCAACAAATATTGTTTAAATGTGTATTCTTTCTTTTTTTAATTTAGAAAGGGAATTGGGTTTGTTGTTGGAAGAGGCAGAGAAGGATGGCCTTGGCATCTCAGACCCCACTCTGTAAACAAGAGTTCTCTTTAGAAAGTAGTGTGATGGCCTGTATGTTCCTTCAGAGCCCCATCATCGTCTCTCCCATCTAAGTAGCTTATTGAAGTGCTCCCTCTAACTAAACAAACTCCTTTTCTGGGAGCTTTTCTGGAAAATACAATTTCTTCCAACTTATTGCATTTACAGTGTTGTTCTAACATGTTTTATATATATCAGTGTCCTGGGTAATCATCCGTACCTGTCTCAGGGGAGTATACAGCTAAGGTTCTGCTTTACCCAGAGGATGGCAAAGCTTTATTCTATGGCAGGAAATTAGTGAAGTTTTCTGTGTTAGACAGAATAATGCCTTCCCCACCAAAGATGTTCATGTCTTAATTCCCAGAACCCATGAATATATTACTGTACATTGCAAAAGGAGCTTTGCGTGTGTGATAAAATTAAAGATTTTGAGATGGGAAGTTTAATCTGGTTTATATTGGGTGGGACTGATATAATCACAAAGTACCTTATAAGACAGAGGCATAGATTAAAGAGGAGAAGGCAGTATGATAATGGAAGAGAGATGAGAAGATGTACCTTGATGGGTTTTAAGATGGTGGAAAGTGCCAAGACACAAAGAATGTTGGTGGCATCAAGAAACTGGAAAAGGAAAGGAAAAGGACTCTCCCCAAAAGCCTACACACTTGTTCTGAACTTGTCATTTCTAGAATAGTGAAGTAATAAATTTGTATTGTTTTAAGTTATTTGCCTCAGCAGGATTAGTAAGCTAATGCAGCTTCTTAGAAGGGTGATTATTGAACAGTCTTAAAGGACCGACCGGCATTGTCAGAGAAAAGACAGGTATTCAGCCAGAGGAACAAGCAAATTAAAAGGCACAGAGCTCCAAAAAAGCAGTCAGTGCATTCAAAAAGTGTGTATCTCAGGTAGCCTAAAGTTTAGGTTTGTCTCAGGAAAGTAAGAGGCAGAGTTCTGGTGTCATTGCCAGAATTCTGTCGTACAGAAAGGGGAAACTTCTGGTTTCAGTGTTGATCACTAGCATTATGAGACCAATACGGGTGCCATGCTTTCCTCTTCTGGACCACATGTGGACCTCTGGAGTCTCCTGTGGTTTTGCTCCATGTATGTTTCTAGCCACAGAGATCAAGAAAAAAAAAAAATCCATAAATATTTGCTACAGTGTGAAGGATTCAGATAATGGTCACCATTAAAGAATGTGAATGAAACACAAAGCCTATTACTCAAACAGGATTGTCTCTTACTTGTATCTGAGTAGGTGATATGATTTATACAAATAGGATGGCAAATTTGGGCCTTGTAAGGGTTGTTCAGTGACTCTGCTCCGTGTGATTTTCTCTAAAGTCCAGGGAGTAAAGTTGTCTCAGGATAAGAAAATTATTTGTTTTTACAGCCTGAAATATGTGCTGTCACATTTGATCATTTAAACTTTCCTGGCACTCAAGTGCTGATGTGAGTATTGAAGATCTTAATAGTAAAAGTAAAAAGAATATTTACATAGCTCATAAAAGGATACTCTGTACTTCCTTTGTGCATTTTACAGCTCTTCATCACAGTGCAGAGTGGATTCCATGATGCACTAAGTTTTATATGATCTCTGACTTGCACCATAGTCAGATGACCACCCCAGCTTTAAAACTTCTTGAAGTTTGATATGAAAATGAAACTTCTTCCTTAAATTTCAATAAATCCCCCAAATGTTACACAAATTGAAAAATACCCCTGTCAAAAGACTGTCAGATAACACCTCTCATTCCTAAGGACTATTTGTAAGCATATAGAAACATCCAGAAAGAAGTAATAAATTGTTCTAGTACACTATTGTGGCAGCCATTAATAAATCAATATGAAGGGGAGTTCTGAAGGGCAAAATGTTGCTGTCGGTGGGTGTCCGATTTAATTTTTCTCTAAATTAATATTTCGAATATGATAAGTGAGCTGGCAGGAACAGATTTCATGATTAATTCTATGGAGTCAAAAATGCTTTGATGGCACTTTAATAGCTGCTCCACTGATCTAAAAGTTCCTGAAAGGGGTTCACGTGGGTAGGCTCGCAAATTGCATGGTAATGTGGATCCCACCCAAGGAGGAGATTTACTTTTTATTTTCAAATCTCTGGCATACCTTGGGATTGATGTGTTTCATCATCCAGGCAGAGACATTTTTATAGCATTTTGAGCCATGGCTGAATGATACATGTGGTATGAGTGAGCAGAAAGTGCCATTAGAACCCTTCTGTAAGTCCTGCCTCTCTGCAGCCACATAAATCAGCTTCAGTGGAATCATTGCTCCCCTGAAAATGAGGGTTCCTACAATAAAAATATTCTATTTCAGCAGGGCCAGTGAATACACACAACCTGACCTCACCAGTGAGAAACAAGAACGGAACCTAGGTGCCTGCTTTAGGGTCAACACTGACATGTAATTGTTACTAGCATGGTAGGCCTATGTTCACATGAACTGAGAGGCTACTCCTGAAATTCTGTGTTTGTTAAGTTTATTGAGTGTATCAAGAGTTTTGCAAAATGATGCAACTTTAAGGATATAGGCAGCACAGTACCTACACACATGGAGCTTGTGTTCTGATTTGTGAGGCAGATATATTAACACACCGTATGCAGGAGGGCTGAATGGAGAATTGAATAAAATGCTTCAGAACCATAGGGGAGAATGGAATTAGCTTTGTCTGTGGCTTCTGTGTTTTATCTAAGTCTTATAGAATGAATAAGACTGTGATGGGGTTATACCTGTATTTTAAACAGAGAAAATAGAAGAGAAATTGTGAAAATACTTGGCATATTTGGAATGTGGTAGGTTTTTCAGCATGATGAGAGCACAGGGGTTTAGAGGAAGAAAGGAGATAGGACTAGAAACTTAGTTTGAATTCAGTGAAGGATTTTGAATGTGATATTAAAGTGAGCCATATTCCTGGGCAATGGAGATTCACAATTTTACTTCAAAAAAATAGTATTTGCTCTTGAGAATTCCACAGGAGAGAACCTGCATTACAGTCTTCTTTCATTAAGTTCCAAGAGAATCACAATGAGCACCAAATTTTTTATCCTTCCTACCTTCCTTCCTTTATTTATATTTTTATTAACCTATAATGTATTATTTGTTTCGGGGCACAGGTCTGTGATTCATCAGTCTTACACAATTCACAGCATTAACTATAGCAAAAACCCTCCCCAGTGTCCAGCACCCAGCCACCCTGTCCCTCCTACCCTCTTCCCCTCCAGCAACCTTCAGTTTGTTTCCTGAGATTAAGATTCTCTTATGGTTTGTCTCCCTCTCTGTTTCATCTTGTTTTGTTCTTCTCTCCCATCCCCATGATCCTCTGTCTTGTTTTTCAAATTCCTCATAATAGAGAGGTCATATGATAATTGTCTTCTCTGATTGACTTATTTTGCTTAGCATAATACCCTCTAGTTCCATCCTTGTTTTTGCAAATGGCAAGATTTCATTTTTTTGATGGCTGCATTATTTTCCATTGTATATATATACACCACATCTTCTTTATCCATTCATCTGTTGATGGACATCTAGGTTCTTTCCATAGTTTGGCTATTTTGGACATTGCTATTTTAAACATTGGAGGGCACGTGCGCCTTCAGGTCCCCATTTGTATCTTTAGGGTGAAGACCCAGTAGTGTAATTACTGGGTCATAGGGTAGCTCTATTTTCAACTTTTTGAGGAACCTCCACACTGTTTTCCAGAGTGGCTACACCAGCTTGCATTCCCACCAACAGTGTAGGAGGGTTCCCCTTTCTCCACATCCTCATCAACACCTGTCATTTCCTGACTTGTTAATTTCAGTCATTCTGACTGGTGTGACGTGGTATCTCATTGTGGTTTTGATTTGTATTTCCCTGATGCCAGGTGAGGTTGAACACTTTTTCATGTGTGTGTTGGTCATTTGGATGTTTTCTTTGCAGAAATGTCTGTTCATGTCTTCTGCCCATTTCTTGATTGGATTATTTGTTCTTTGGGCATTGAGTTTGATAAGTTCTTTATAGATTTTGGATACTAGCCCTTTATCTGATATGCCATTTGCAAATATCTTCTCCCATTCTGTTGGTTGACTTTTGGTTTTGTTGACTCTTTCCTTTGCTGTGCAAAAGCTTTCGATCTTAATGAAGTCCTAATTGTTCATTTTTGCCCTTGATTCCCTTGCCTTTGTTGATATTTCTAGAAAAAGATGCTGAGGCTGAGGTCGAAGAGATTGCTGCCTCTGTTCTCCTGAAGGGTTTTGATGGATTTCTGTCTCACATTGAGGTCTTTCATCCATTTTGAGTTTATTTTTGTGTGTGGTGTAAGGAAATGGTCCAGTTTGATTCTTCTGCGTGTGGCTGTCCAATTTTCCCAACACCATTTGTTGAAGAGACTGTCTTTTGTCCATAGGGCATTCTTTCCTGCTTTGATGAAGGTTAGTTGAACATAGAGTTAAGGGTCCATTTCTGGGCATTCTATTCTATTCCACTGACCTATGTGTCTGTTTTTGTGCCAGTATCATACTGTCTTGATGATGACATCTTTGTAATAGAGCTTGAAGTCTGGAAATATGATGCCACCAGCTCTACTTTTCTTTTTCAACATTCCTCTGGCTATGCAGGGTCTTTTCTGGTTCCATACAAATTTTAGGATTATTTGTTCCATTTCTGTGAAAAAAGTTACTAGTATTTTGATAGGGATTGATAGTAGATTGCTTTAGGTAGCATAGACATTTTCACAATATTTATTCTTCCAGTCCATGAGCATGGAACATTTTTCCATTTCTTTATGTCTTCCTCATGTTTTTTTCATGAGTATTCTATAGTTTTCTAAATACAGATTCTTTGCCTCTTTGGTTAGATTTATTCCTGGGTATCTTATGGTTTTGGATGCAAATTCTAAATGGGATCAACTCCTTAATTTGTTTTTCTTCTGTCTTGCTGTTGGTGTATAGACGTGCAACTGATTTCTGTGCATTGATTTTATATCCTGATACTTTACTGAATTCCTGTATGAGTTCTAGCAGTTTTGGGGTGGAGTCTTTTGGGTTTTTCACATAAAATATCAAATCATCTGTAAAGAATGAGTTTGACTTCTTCTTTGCCAATTCATATGCTGTTTGTTTCTCTTTGTTGTCTGATTACTGAAGCTAAGGCTTTTAATACTGTGTTGAATAGCATTGGTGATAGTGGATATCCTTGCCATGTTCCTGACCTTAGGGGGAAAGCTCTCAGTTTTTCCCCACTGAGAATGATACTTGCTGTGGGTTTTTCATAGATGGCTTTGATGATATCGTACCCTCTATGCCTACACTGTGAAGAGTTTTGATCAAGAAAGGATGCTGTACTTTGGTAAAGGCTTTTTCTGGATCTGTTGAGAGTATCATGTGGTTCATTTCCTTTCTTTTATTAATGTATTGTATCACATTGATTAATTTGTGGATGTTGAGCCAACCTTGCAGCCCAGGAATAAATCCCATTTGGTCATGGTGAATGACCCTTTTAATGTACTGTTGGATCCTATTGGCTAGTATTTTGGTGAGAATTTTTGCATCTGTGTTCATCAAGGATACTGGTCTGCAATTCTTTTTGATGGGGTCTTTGTCTGGTTTTGGGATTAAGGTAATGCTGGCCTCATAAAATGAGTTTGGAAGTTTCCCCTCCATTTCTAGTTTTTGGAAAGGTATCAGAAGGATAGGTATTATTTCTTCTTTAAGTGTTTGGTAGAATTCCTCTGGGAAGCCATCTGGCCCTGGGCTCTTGTTTGTTGGGAGATTTTTGATGACTGCTTCAATTTCCTTACTGGTTTTGGGTCTGTTTAGGTTTTCTTTCTTCCTGGTTCAGTTTTGGTAGTTTATATGGCTCTAGGAATGCATCCATTTCTTCTAGATTGTCTAGTTTATTGGCATATAGTTGCTCATAATGTGTTCTTATAATTGTTTTTCTTTCTTTGGTGTTGGTTGTGATCTCTCCTCTTTTATTTATGATTTTGTTTATTTGGGTTCTTTCTCTTTTCTTTTTGATTATCTGTCCAGGGGGTTGTCAACTTTATTAATTCTTTCAAATAACCAGCTCCTACTTTTATTGGTCTGTTCTACTGTTCTTTTGGTTTCTATTTCATTGACTTCTGCTCTGATCTTCATGATTTCTCTTCTCCTGCTAGGTTTAAGCTTTCTATGCTATTCTTTCTCCAGCTTCATTTGGTGTAGGGTTAGGTTGTATAGTTGAGACCTTTCTTGTTTCTTGAGAAAGGCTTGCATTGCTATATATTTTTCTCTTAGAACTACTTTTGCTGCATCTCAAAGATTTTGAACAGTTGTGTTTTCATTTTCATTTGTTTCCATGAATTTTTTAAATTCTTTAATTTTCTGGTGGACCCTTTAATCCTTCAATATGATGCGCTTTAGCCTCCACGTATTTGCGTTTTTTTCCTCTTGTGCTTGGGTTCTAGTTTCAAAGCATTGTGGTCTGAAAATATGCAGAGAATGATCCCAGTCTTTTGTTAGCAGTTGAGACCTGATTTGTGACTTAGGATGGGATCTATTCTGGAGAATGTTCCATGTGCACTAGAGAAGAATATGTGTTCTGTTGCTTTGGGATGGAATTATGTGAATATATCCGTAATGTCCCTCTGGTTCAGTGTGTCATTAAAGGATTTATTTCCTTTTTGATCTTTTGCTTAGATGATTTGTCCATGTCAATGGGGGGAGTGTTAAAGTCCCCTACTATTATTGGATTATTGTCAACGTGTTTCTTTGATTTTGTTATTGTTTATATAGTTGGCTGCTCACATGTTAGGGGCATAGATATTTACAATTGTTAGATCTTCTTGTTGGACAGACCCTTTAAGTATGATAGTATCCATCCTCATCTCTTTTTGTAGTCTTTGGCTTAAAATCTAATTTATTTGATATAAGAATTGCCACTCCAACTTTCTTTGGATGTCTGTTAGCATAGTAAATGGTTTTTCACCCCCTCACTTTAACTCTGGAGTTATCTTTGAGTCTAAAATGAATTTCTTGAAGATAGTGTATTGATGGGTCTTGGTTTTTTTTAATCCATCCTGATACCCTGTGTCTTTTGATTGAGGCCTTTAGCCCATTTAAATATTGAAAGATATGAATTTAGTGCCATTGTATTGCCTGTAAGGAGACTGTTATTGTATATTGTTTCTGTTCCTTTGTGGTCTGTTACTTTTAGGCTCTCTATTTGCTTAGAGGACCCCTTTCAATTATTTCCTTTAGGGCTGGTTTGGTGTTTGAAAATTCTTTTAGTTTTTGTTTGTCCGGGAAGCTTTTTTTTCTCCTTCTATTTTCAATGACAGCCTAGCTGGATATAGTATTCTTGAGTGCTTATTTTTCTTGTTTAGTGCTCTGAATATATCATACCAGTCATTTCTGGCCTGCCAAGTCTTATTGGGTAGGTCTGCTGCCAATCTAGTATTTCTACTGTTGTAGGTTACAGATGTCTTGTCCTCAGCTGCTTTCAGGATTTTCTCTTTGTCTCTGAGACTTATAAGGTTTACTACTACCTAGTTTACTACTAGGTAGGTGGTATCACTTATCTCTTGAATTCTCTCCTTGTGGTGCAGTAGTTGTTCATCTCTCTTTTTCTCAGCACCTTTATTCTCCATCATTTGGTCTTCTGTATCACTAATTCCTTCTTCTGCCTCATTTATCCTAGCAGTAAGAGTCTCCATTTTTTATTTCACCTCATTAATAGCATTTTTTATTTCAACTTATTAAATTTTAGTTCTTTTATTTCTCCTGAAAGGGATTCTTTAGTATCTTCTATGATTTTTTTCAAGCCCAGCTAGTATCCTTATATTGTCATTCTGACCTCTAGTTCCTACATCTTACTAATTTCCATATTGATTAGGTCCCTAGGAGTCATTACTGCCTCTTGTTCCTTTTTTTGAGGTCAGTTTTTCCATCTTGTCATTTTATCCAGATAAGAATAGATAAATGAGAGAACAAAATGCTGAAAGGGTAACAACAACCCCAGAAAAATATACACTTCCAGAAAGTGGTCACTTTTCTGTTCATAGAATTACTGCTATTCTCCTCTTCGATGTCCTGTTGAGTTTTTAGGTGTTCAGAATGGTTTGATTCTAGCTGAATTCCTGGGACCAGATGAAATTTAGGTTTCCTTATCCTCCACCATTTTGTTCCTCCCCAGTCCAAATAAATGTTTTATTATTGAAGTATGCATCTTGAGGCTCCCTGTGTAGAAATATGTCTCAGGCCTAGAATTTTTATGAGCATGTGTTAATTTCATATGAATGAATAAAAATGATGAGAAAATGATAAATCAGTTCCTTTAGTCAGATCATTTTGAATATTGGCTAAACTTTTGAAGTTAGAGGTATACTTGGTCATTCACATCTTACCAGTGACACAGCAAACATGAAGGAAAAGCCCTCTGTTGTCCACTGTTCTTTTAAGAAATCTATTTATTTAATTTATATAATGATTGGGCAAATTTGGGGGAAATACAGTCTTATTATATCTTTTTTATAGGGAGAGAAAAATAAAAACTAACAGCTTTGATTAGTTCACCCACACTTAGTTTTCTTTTAGTCTGCTGATTTACTTGCTACCTTTTCCGTTTTTTGCCTTTGCTGTTTCAAAGTACACATCAGTGATGTTTTAAGATTATTTATTATGCATTGACATTAAACTTTTGCTATTCATATTCATTGAGATCCTTGAATATTGATTAGTTAATTAAGTTCAAGAGATTTGTGTGGGAAGCCTTTGTTCACTCTTCTTTTGTTTAATATTCTTCAAATATATAGTATCATTTACTCATTTTTTCACTTCTCTCCCACAGACCCCAATATGTTATTACTTAATCTCCTATATTTTTCATTTCACTGGTGTTTCTAATCTATCTGGCTATAAATCTAAGTTTGCGTGTGAATTAACAAGTGAGGGAAATATTTAAACTCATATGAATGAATCTCTTGTCATTAATTTTAGAGGTAACAAAAGTGAAATTTAAAGATGAAAATTGTTTTTGAACTGTTCATTCAATTTGGTCTTGCCCATTGATGATTACTTCCCTGGGATGCAGTTGATATATGGTGTGTTCCATTTTTCTAAGTCACTTTGATACTGAAATTCCTCTATCCAAGCTGAATACATTCGAATTTGTCTAGAGGACACCAAACCGAGCCATTGGTCACACAGAACTTTTTTTTCAGTTTTCCAGAGTTGTTCAGACTTACAGATACGTATTTCTTCTGAATAGGCTCCTAAGAGACTAATGTGTCAAACCAGAATGCTAATTTATTAATTTACCTTTAGAAATGAAACTGTCAGGAGGTCCAAATACTGTTCTGATTTAGCACATTCTCCCAATTAGGACTTGAAATAGCAGGATGGTCTTCACAGTCACCCTCAAAATCACATGAAAAATTGCATGTTTACATGTCTGTTTGTTTTCCTTATGGAGTGGACCAAAGCTTTCTTTAAATCCTAAAGTCAAAAATCCAAACAATAGGTGACTTCAAATGAAAACAAGTTATTGAAAGATTTCTTGACAAGCCTACAATCAGAAAAAAGGAAGGTATGTAGAAAAAGTAAATGTTTAATGGTACTGACATTGTAACATACACCTTCCAGGGCAAACAGGACAGCTGTACCTGGCAAGGAATCCTTCTCCCTCAACAGGTTTCCATGTATATACTATCAAGTGCTGGGTCTTGAGATATATCTTCTCTAAGGCTTACATGACTGATCAAGCTATGTTCTGTTCAAAAGTGTTTCTTGATGTATGTTATGATCTTCAGTCTAGTTATATTCAATTTGCCTGAGGACTCTTTAATATCTTAATGGTGATATTATTAGCAAATTTATTGAGTACTGATTTTATATTTTCAATTTCAGAAGACAGTCTTTATTGTCTTAGTCTTACAATTTGGCAGAACTAGGTGAAGTCAAATCATCTTAATATCAAGGTACAAGCAGCACGAATATCAAGTGTTTTATTATTCCTTTGGATTATGAGGCAGTCCTTTTAAATTAATTTGTCCACAAAGAAAAATAAGTACAGCTTTGATGAATTCTGCTCCTCATTTGGAATTTTTCTATCCATTTGCACCTAAAATAGTCAAGTCAGATGATTATAATTTTTTAAAAAATGTTCTTCCTTAAGGGGCTTGGGTGGCTCAGTTGGGTATGTGTCTGATTCTTGGTTTTGCCTTAGGTCATCATTGCATGGGTCATGAGATGGAGACCTGCATCAAGGTCCTCGCTCAGCAGGGAGTCTGCTTGGGATTCTCTCTCTCTCTGACCCTCCCCTGTTCTCTCTCACTCTCTCTCTCTCAAATAAATAGAGTTAAGCATCTGCCTTCGCCTCAAGTCATGATCCTGGGGTCCTAGGACCAAGCCCCATGTAATGGGGTATCCCTGTTCAGTGGGGAGCCTGCTTCTCCCTCTCCCTCTGCTGCTCTTCCTGCTTGTACTCTCCCTCTCTAAAGTAAGTAAATAAAATCTTTTAAAAAAAAAGGAATAAGCATTTTTAAATCTTTTTCTCATATGCTGTTAAGATACTTATCTTGGATCCTAAAATCAGGTAGTGAAAAGGCAAATGTTTCTGTAAAGTTTCTTCACACTTATAAAATTCTCTCTAATCTAAATAGTGTATCACTGGATAGGGCAAATGATGAGATAAGCACATACCCCATGAGTACTAATGCTAATTCTGCATTGCTAATGTCTTCAAGAGGAAGGCATTTTTCACTGCCGAAGACTTAAAAATATTTCCATTCTTGCATCTAGTTTTAACATGTTGGAATAAAAGCTGATTTTAGCATATTGGAATGAAGACTGACAGTTCCCTAATTTTCATACAAACATTTTTAGAAGAAAAAGAAAATGTAAATGTACCCTTAATAAAACTAGCAGTAGAACAATATTTGAATTTTCAGGAAATACTACCAGGTACCATAAGTTTCACAGATAGCAATGGGATAATGGTGAGAGAAGAGGAAAATGAATGCAGAACTCAGAGAAAGCCAAAACTGGACTGTTCTCCAAGTAAAGTGCATACCCCATAAGGACAAAATCCAGTAGGAACATGAAGGGCATGGTGGAATCATTTCAATATACCCTTTTAGCCTGGAAGTCCCAAGAAGCGGAGTGTGAGCTAGAATTTTATAGGAAGTAGTATATCAGTGACAGAGGGGGGAGGGGAGAAATCTTGGATTGTAAGAAGTGTTAACTGCCAGTGTGGGGTTTTTGGGAAATATTAAGGAAACTCAGAGTGTTTACTGTCTTAGTACATAAGATCTGCTGCTAGTCTGTAACATAACCCTGGTCTCTCTTCCCATTGGCTCTCCTTTATGTAGCTGCTCCAAGAAGTCCTCTCACTAAAAGAAAGCATAAGAATGAAACTTTTTATAAATAAAAACTGTCTATATGATGATAATAAAAAACCATAAAGAAAATAAGAGGGAAAATGAGAAATGAAGACTATTCTTTATAAACATGTTGCAATGGGACATGTAAAAATTGTGAAGAAATATATTTAAAAATGTATGGCATCAGTCAATAGTATAAAATAAATACCCCAACTAGAATTTCAAGAATTAAGAGAAAATGTATCAAGATAACAGAAGGAGATAAAAAGTGAGCTTTCAGAGATTAGGAAATAAGGGGAAGGAAGAAAATCAAACAGATAAATGCAGTTTCAAAATAGTGCAAAGAAAAGATACTGCTGAAACTGTAAGGGAGAAACAACATTTTTATAATTGGTTTTCTGGAAGAAGAGAGTAAAATAATGGGGTAGGAAAAGTATGTACATATTACATGAAAATATTCTATAAATAGAAGAGGACTTAAATTTATAATTTGAAAAAGTAAAATGTATATTGGGAAATATTTACCTAGGAAAACTAAAACCTGTCGAATATCAGTGAGAAAGAAACCATTAGGCAGCCAGGTAATGATCAAGTCACATATGAGGTAGTGAGTAATCATATGTGCCCCATACTACTAATAGGTCTTTTTTTCTTCTTCCGAGTTTTTATTGAAATTCCAGTTTCAATAAGAATTATAAATAAATATAAATAACAATGAACATATAGCATAATATTAGTTTCAAGTGTAGAAATTTGTGATGCATCACTTACATACTTACATACAACACCCTCTGTTCCTCACAAGTGCCCTCCTTGATACCCATCCCCCATTTAAGCTATCCCCATGCTTACCTCTCTTCTAGCAATCCTCAGTTCTCTATAGCTAGAATCTGTTTTATGGTTAGTTCACCCCCCCCACTGTACATCTGTTTCATTTCTTAAATTCCACATATAAATGGAATCATATGGTATTTGTCTTTCTCTGACTTATTTCTCTTAGCATAGTACTCTCTCTAGCTTCATCCATGTTCCTTTGAATAGCAAGATTCCATTATTTTTATGGCTCAGTAATATCCATTATATATTTCTACCACTTCTTTATCCATTCATCAGTTGATGGATATTTGGGCTCTTTCTATAATTTGGCTATTGGTGATAATGCTCCCATAAACATCAGGCTGCATGTGTTCCTTTGAATCTGTATTTTTCTTTAAAAGATTGTATTTATTATTTGAGAGAGGGGAAAGAGAACAAGCAGAGAAGAGAATCAGAGGGAGAGGGAGAAGCAGACCTCCCACTGAGCATGATGGGAGGAGGGGAAACTCAATCCTAGGACCTTGGGGTCATGACCTGAGCTGAAGGCAGACATTTAAATTGACTGAGCCACTGACATGCTCCTCAAATCTGTATTTTTGTGTCCTTTGGGTAAATACTAGGTAGTGCAGTTGCTGGATCTTAGGGTGGTTCTATTTTTAACTCTCTGAGGAAGCTCCATACTGTTTTCCAGAGTGCCTGGACCAGTTTATGTTTAACCAACAGTGTGAGAGGATTCCCTTTTTCTGCATCCTTGCCAACACCTGTTTTTTCCTGTGTTGTTGATTTTACTCAATCTGACCCTTGTGAGGTGATATCTCATAACTCAGTTAAGAAATGAGCAGAAGACATGAGTAGACATTTCCCCCCCCCCAAAAAAAAACCACATACAGATGGCTAAAAGACACATGAAAAGATGCTCAACATCACTTATCGTCAGGAAAATACAAATTAAAAATACAATGAGATATCAACTCATCTAAGGTCTTAATGTCAGAAATCAGAGTAATGTCTAAAAGCCCACTGGAAGCAAAAAGTGACCACAAAATTTTGTATTCATTTAAAGTGTCACTCAAGTATAAAGATAATTTAAAACTTATTTGAATATATGACAACTCAGGGGGTAT
Organism: Mustela putorius furo; assembly: GCF_011764305.1. Lineage (NCBI taxonomy): Eukaryota > Metazoa > Chordata > Mammalia > Carnivora > Mustelidae > Mustela > Mustela putorius. The sequence continues at coordinate 44,992,546 of NW_025421294.1, read as the reverse complement.
TCATTTCATGAGCTTATGAAAAAATAAATTCTCAAGGAAAAATTTAAGCCATAGATAAAATTAGTGAAGCAACTATAGTAAAATGACTGCTGGTTAGAGTTGATGTGTCCATTAAATCGAGGACAAAGAGTAAATAATTGTGAAGATGATGGTTACAAGTAGAATGTAAATGCTAATAACCCTAACAAGATAGAAAGTGTGCTTAACAAATTTTATCTGGGAAGGGGATGGTAGAGAAGATGGTCACCAGAATACCATCTTTAATTTTCTTTAATTTTAAATAGGGGATAGTGGAGAAAATGGTAGTCATAAATGAAACTTGAAAGCGAGTTATCAAAGGATGGGGCTATAAGTATATTAAAAAATATAAAGGTAAACATGAAAGTTGTTATCTACTAAAATGGCACAAGAGAATTTGGAAAAATAGTGAATTCCTTCTTATATATAAGAGAAAGTAGTAAATATTAAAAATAGCATACATTATAATCTACTTAATATGATATAAAGCTATACTTGTAAAAGTAAACATTAATATTTTCTAGTTATAGGCTTTATATAGCTATAAACTTTAAAAATCAGAAGGATGAATAAAATATTATAAAACAAATATTGACAAAATATTCATGAAAATGGAAAGCATTTGTCATGAAGTTGGCTGATTAGTATGTCTATTAAAAATTTTAACTTCACAAAATTGAACTGTTAAAATGAAAAGATACTCCAGTTACATCAAAAGAAAATTAACCTGTAAACTAAGTATAAGAAATAGAAACCACAATAAGAAACCACAGCCTTAGAAAGATTAAAAGTAGAGGTGATTAACAGATATACCTAACCAAGGCAAGCCGAAGAAAGCAGTGTCGTGATACTAATATCAAACAAATTGAAATAAGACTTATCCCTCCTCTCACAGAAAGAAAACACTGAAGAGAGACCAAGAAGATATTTTATTATGAAACAGGGTTTAATCCAAATGATGATTTATCTGATATGTCGTTTGCAAATATCTTCTCCCATTCTGTCAGTTGTCTTTTGATTTTGTTAACTGTTTCCTTTGCTGTGCAAAAGCTTTTGATCTTGATGAAATCCCAGTAGTTCATTTTTTCCCTTGCTTCCCTTGCCTTTTGCGTTGTTCCTAGGAAGATGTTGCTGCGGCAGAGGTCGAAGAGGTTGCTGCCCGTGTTCTCCTCAAGGATTTTGATGGATTCCTTTCGTACATTGAGGTCCTTCATCCATTTTGAGTCTATTTTTGTGTGTGGTGTAAGGGAATGGTCCAATTTCATTTTTCTGCATGTGGCTGTCCAATTTTCCCAGCACCATTTATTGAAAAGGCTGTCTTTTTTCCATTGGACATTCTTTCCTGCTTTGTCGAAGATTAGTTGACCATAGATTTGAGGGTCTATTTCTGGGCTCTCTATTCTGTTCCATTGATCTATGTGTCTGTTTTTGTGCCAGTACCATGCTGTCTTGATGATGACAGCTTTGTAATAGAGCCTGAAGTCCGGAATTGTGATGCCACCAACGTTGGCTTTCTTTTTCAATATCCCTTTGGCTATTCGAGGTCTTTTCTGGTTCCATATAAATTTTAGCATTATTTGTTCCATTTCTTTGAAAAAGATGGATGGTACTTTGATAGGAATTGCATTAAATGTGTAGATTGCTTTAGGTAGCATAGACATTTTCACAATATTTATTCTTCCAATCCAGGAGCATGGAACATTTTTCCATTTCTTTGTGCCTTCCTCAATTTCTTTCATGAGTACTTTATAGTTTTCTGAGTATAGATTCTGTGTCTCTTTGGTTAGGTTTATTCCTAGGTATCTTATGGTTTTGGATGCAATTGTAAATGGGATTGACTCCTTAATATCTCTTTCTTCTGTCTTGCTGTTGGTGTAGAGAAATGCAACTGATTTCTGTGCATTGATTTTATATCCTGACACTTTACTGAATTCCTGTATAAGTTCTAGCAGTTTTGGAGTGGAGTCTTTTGGGTTTTCCACATATAGTATCATATCATCTGCGAAGAGTGATAATTTGACTTCTTCTTTGCTGATTTGGATGCCTTTAATTTCCTTTTGTTGTCTGATTGCTGAGGCTAGGACCTCTAGTACGATGTTGAATAGCAGTGGTGATAATGGACATCCCTGCCGTGTTCCTGACCTTAGCGGAAAAGCTTTCAGTTTTTCTCCATTGAGAATGATATTTGCGGTGGGTTTTTCATAGATGGCTTTGATGATATTGAGGTATGTGCCCTCTATCCCTACACTTTGAAGAGTTTTGATCAGGAAGGGATGTTGTACTTTGTCAAATGCTTTTTCAGCATCTATTGAGAGTATCATATGGTTCTTGTTCTTTCTTTTATTGATGTGTTGTATCACATTGACTGATTTGCGGATGTTGAACCAACCTTGCAGCCCTGGAATAAATCCCACTTGGTCGTGGTGAATAATCCTTTTAATGTACTGTTAAATCCTATTGGCTAGTATTTTGTTGAGTATTTTCGCATCTGTGTTCATCAAGGATATCGGTCTATAGCTCTCTTTTTTGGTGGGATCCTTGTCTGGTTTTGGGATCAAGGTGATGCTGGCCTCATAAAATGAGTGAGGAAGTGGTGATACAACATGGAGGCTTAAGTGGGTAGAAGAAGAATAAATGAAACAAGATGGGATTGGGAGGGAGACAAACCATAAGTGACTCTTAATCTCACAAAACAAACTGAGGGTTGCCGGGGGCAGGGGGTTTGGGAGAAGGGGGTGGGATTATGGACATTGGGAGGGTATGTGATTTGGTGAGTGCTGTGAAGTGTGTAAACCTGGTGATTCACAGACCTGTACCCCTGGGGATAAAAATATATGTTTATCAAAAATAAAAAATTAAAAAAAAAAAAAGAAGAGATCAAATGATGATTTATCACTTGTAAACATCTACATGTAAAATACCAAAGCATCAACATTAATATAACCAAAGGTACAGGGAGTACAAAGAATAGTCAGGAGCACATTCAGTTTGTGTCATTTTAATTTGCTTCTCCTACTCTTTGACATACAAATGGCCAAAAAGTAAGTAAGGGTATGAGAGGCCTAAATCACATAAAATTTAATAATTTAGATCTAATTGATATTCATTGGACTTTATACCCAGAAATCTAAGTACATACTTTCTTTTCAGATGTGTAAGAAAGCAGTCATAAAAATTGATTTTATATTAGGCTCAAAGAAAGAGCTAAGTGTTAAAAAAAAATACAGCAAACATTCTCTGATCATAATGTTGTAATGAAACTAAAAAGTAGTATCTTTACTTACCAGAGGAAAATTAAGAAAATTAAAAATAAAAAATTTGAGTCACAGAAGCATTTGAAACCAAGATTACAGAATATCAGAGAAAGACAAATATCATATGATTGCACTTATATGTGGAATTTAAGGAGCAAAACAGATGAACTACTAATTGTCCTTACTGGCAAATTTTTGTTTCCCCAGAGTTAATTTTTTGTTGCTATTTATTTGCTTACCTCTCTATGAACTTTTCACAAATTCAGTTACAAATTCTTCCCCCAATTGTTTGTGTTTTCTGTTAATATGGAAAAAGACATCAGGTAATTTATCTGTCTCACTGTAAAAGCAGCTTCTCCTGGTCTTTCACATGTTCCCATTTAGACTTGTTTTCCAAACATCTACTTAGCTGTGGTTTTGAGTGTTTCATTCATGATTTCCTGGGGTCTGATTCTTTTTTTTTTTTCTTTCCTCTTTTTTGAGTTGGACCTTCTGTTTCCTGGATTTCTTGCCTTCCTCTTTCTTGAATTACACATTCTCAGAGAAGCCCGTTCTGGTTTATTTCAGAGAATGAGATAATGAGAAGTGATTTTTTTCTTCTTCTGTAATTAATTAATTAGCTAATTAATTAATTAATTTGGTTGTAACATATCTGTAGAAATCATTCTTCCACCTTTATATTTATGTTTAATTCAGCCAGGTCCAAAATTAGAAAATATTTTTCTTTCAGAATTTGGAAGGTATTCTGTGTTCATTCTCTCTATAAGGCTGGACAATCTTCTCTCAGTTCCTAGTATTGCAAAATTTCATGATGATATTATAGTGAGTGTCTGTCATTAGTGCCAGTATATTGTGTCCATTAAGCTGGTTACTTAGAGTGGATTTCACAATCTAAAAACTCAAGTCCCTGGAAATTTTCTCAATTTTTAAAAATTTCTTTTCTCCTTTCTCTGTTCTTTCTTTGTAGAGCTCCAAGTATATAGATATTGGGCTTCTTGCTCTAGTTTTATAATTTTCTAATCTTTCCTATGCTATTTTTCTAATTTTTTGGTGTGTTTTGGTTCTACTATTAACACTTCTGATGAATCTGACATTTATGCTATCATAGTTATGTACAAGCATTTTTTTCTTATTTATCAAGATTTCTCTTATGTCTATTATTGTTTCATTGAATAAATATATTCATTTACCTTTCTATTTTTTTTTTATAAAGAGGGTATGCACACAAGCAGCGGGGCAGGGCAGAGGGAGAGGGAGAAGCAGTCTCCCCACTGAGCAGAGAGCCTGATGGAAGATCAGGTCCTGATCCCAGGACCCTGGGATATGACCTGAGCAAAAGGCAGCCACTTAAGTGATGGAGCCACCCAGGTACCCCTGTCATTCTAAGTGTGTAAATGACTTTCTAATTTTTAAAATTTCTCTGTGTATTTCTGTTTCATTCATATTTTTGCATGCTTGTTTTGTTCTCTGTGTTTCATTTTGAAAATTTCCTCATATCTGATAATCCTTGGCTTTTTGCTGATTTCAGTAGTGAGAAACTGAAAAGCTAATTTGAGATTCTAAACTTTTGGGGATTTAGCAAATGAGGTTTTTTTTTTTTTTTAAAGATTTTATTTATTTATTTGACAGAGAGACACAATGAGAGAAGGAACACAAGCAGGGGGAGTGGGTGAGGGAGAAGCAGGGCTCCTGCTGAGCAGGGAGCCTGATGAGGCCGGGATCCTGCGACCCTGGGATCATGACCCAAGCTGCAGGTAGACGCTTAACCACTGAACCACACAGGCGCGGCTCAAATGAAGTTTTAAAAGGTCAAATGCTGGGCAGTTATAATGGTGAACATAAAATGTCAGTATTGTTATATTCTCTTAGAATGTTCAGAGTGATCTCTTCTAACTCATCCCGAGTACAAACATTCTGGAAGTTTTGAGTGAGAAAAAAAGCTAGGGGATCTGAGTTTCTGTGTGTAAACATTTATTTCACTTTCCCTTCTTTTCCTTTTCTCAGTGTGATACTCCATCCTAACTGTACTTGTTGTTGTTTAGAAACGCCCCCCCCCCTTCCCTCAGAAGAGTCTAGCCCTCTAGACTAATGCTGCTGTAGGGAAGCTCTGGCAGTTAACTGCTTCATAAGTATCTTCTTGCTTTTGATGCCACCTTTATCCCCGTTTCCTGAACTTTTGTAGTTGTAGAATATGGTTGCTTCCTAGATTTCCTCCCTGACTGCTTAGCAATCAGTTAATTCTATGTCACTTAGCACTCATTTACATGCCTTCTAGCTCCCAGATTTGGGGCTGCTTTCTCCTTTTGTACTGCCTTTATCTTTATGGTTTTAGGCATTAAAAATCATTTGTTGTCATTCTACTGGTTCTTGGAGAGGTAACAGTGATAAAAGTGTGTATTCAATCTTTTTTTTTTTTTTAGGTTTTATTTATTTATTTGACAGAGAGAAATCACAAGTAGGCAGAGAGGCAGGCAGAGAGAGAGGACGAAGCAGGCTCCCTGCCGAGCAGAGAGCCCGATGTGGGGCTCAATCCCAGGACCCTGGGATCATGACCTGAGCCGAAGGCAGAGGCTTTAACCTGCTGAGCCACCCAGGCGCCCCTTCAATCTACCATCTTACCTGCAAATCTCAACCTTGATTTTTAAACCTTTTTAAAGTTGTAAAACTCTTTGAAAAATACAGAATATTAAGATGCAAAATAGATGGAAGTAGGGGTGGTCTGTTTTAGGGGGATGAACCGTGGTTACAATTAATCCTGCTTTATGTTTTTAAATTCTGTATATGTTAATATGTTAACAAATCTCACCCTTTTCCTTGTATCTCTGAAAAGCTCCATTGGGCAATTTATATATTTCAAACAAATCAGCAATTTTCAAAAATAACTAAGCAAATTACCCATAATCTTAAAGAATTTACAGTTTATTGGGAATACTAAAATAAGTATATACAGATTTATAGTGTAAGATAGAATAATATTAAGTCTCATTAAGGAATGAAAAATAGATTCCAGAGTGATATATTGATTCAGTGCAATCCCAATCAAAATCTTAGTGAATTGGTTCATGGATATTGACAAACTGATTCTAAAGTTTATATGGAGAGGCAAATGACTCAGAATAGCCAAAAAATCACTGAAAGAGAAGATCATAGTTGAAGAATTGATACTACTTTAAGACTTTAAGACTTGCTCTAAAAACTATAAAAATTAAGACAATATGATATTGGTGAAATAATAGACAAATAGATGATTGGAGCAGAATAGAGAGCCCAGAAATAAACCCAGATAGATCAAGTCAGCTGACCTTTGACACAGTACAGTGGAGCCAAGATAATGTTTTTCAAGAAATGATGCTGGAATCTCTGGTATGGGAAAAAAAATGAATCTAGATACAGACCATATGCTGTTCACAAAAAATAACTCAGAATGGACCATGACATAAATAAAAAAATACAAAACTATAAAATTCTTGGAAGATAATGTAAGAGAAAAATAAATGACCTTGGATTTGGTGATACCTTTTTAGATTGTACCAAAGGTACAATCCATGAAAGAAATAATCAATAAGCTGGACTTAATTAAAATTAAAAATTTCTGCTCTGCAAGAGAGAATGTCAAGAAAATGAGAAGACGAGCTACTAACTGTGAGAAAATATTTGCAAAAGACATTTGATAAAGGACTGTTATTTAAAATACAAACAATGAAGCAAGATGGGATTGGGAGGGAGACAAATCATGAGACTCTTAACCTCACAAAATAAACTGAGGGTTGCTGGGGGGAGGGGGAATATGGAGAGGGTGGTTGGGTTATGGACGTTGGAGAGGGTATGTGATATGGTGAGTGCTGTGAAATGTATAAGCCTAACAATTCACAGACCTGTAGCCCATGGGGCAAATAATATATTATATGTTAATAAAATAATATTAATAATAATACTAAAGAAGCCTCCCAAACCAGGAAAAAAAATACAAACAATGCTTAGAACTCAACCTGATTTAAAAATGGGTCAAAAACATTAACAGACATCTCACCAAAGAAGATGTACAGGTGGAAAATAAGCATGTGAAAGGATGATCCACATCATGTGTCATTATGGAAATGTGAGTTAAAACACGGGGAGATACCACTGTACCCCTAGTAGAATGGCCAAAATCCAGAACACTGACAGTTCCAAACGCTGGCAAGGATATGGAACTCTATCATAAACTGCTGGCAAGAATACAAAAATGGTACAACCATTTTAGAAGACAGTTTACTAGGTTTTTATAAAATTTGAAATTTACCCAAAGGACCTGAAAACTTAAGTCTCCATAAATGCCTGCACATAGATGTTTGTGACTGCTTTATTCATAATTGCTAAAACTTGAAAGCAGCCAACTGCCTTTCAGTAGGTGAATGCATAAAAAAACTGTAGTATATTCAGATAAAGGAATATTATTTGGTGCTATAAAAGAAACGAGCTATCACACCAAGAAAAGACATGTTGGAACCTTAATTATGTATTACTAAGTTAAAGAAGTCAGTGTGAAAAGTCTTGCATGCTATATGGTTCCAACTATATGACATTCTAGAAAAGGCAAAATATGAAGATAGTAAAAAAATCTGTGGTTGCCAGTGTTTGGAAGGTGGGGATAGGTGAATAGGCAGAGCACAGAGGACTTCAGGGGCAGTGAAAGTACTCTATATGATATCATAATCATGGAAACATGCCATTGTACATTTGTCCAAATGTATATTCCAAATGTACATTTGTCATAGAATGTAGAACACTGAGAGTGAGTCATATGTAAACTATGGACTTTGGGTGATGATTGATGTATCAGTGTAGGTTCAAGACTTGGAACACATGTAGTGCTTTGGTAGGGGATGTTGATGATGGGGGCTTATAGGCATGTGTCTGTACCTTCCCATAAATGTTGCTGTTAATGTAAAACTGCTGTAAAAAATAAAGTCTTAATAAAACAATTACAATTAACATTCTGAAGGGAAAAATATGATGGTTAATAACAAATGACTAGCATATCACTGAAGCATTTTTTTATTTATTTATTTTTTTTAAATATTTTATTTATTTATTTATTTGACAGACAGAGATCACAAGTAGGCAGAGAGGCAGGCAGAGAGAGAGAGAGAAGCAGGCTCTGCACTGAGCAGAGAGCCCGATGCGGGGCTCGATCCCAGGACTCTGGGATCATGACCTGAGCCGAAGGCAGAGGCTTTAACCCACTGAGCCACCCAGGTGCCCCTGAAGCATTTTTTTAAAAAAGATTTTATTTATTTATTTGACAGAGAGAGATCACAAGTAGGCAGAGAGGCAGGCAGAGAGAGGGGGGGAAGCAGGCTCCCTGCTGAGCAGAGAGCCAGATGAGGGAATCAATCTCAGTACCCTGAGATCATGACCTGAGCCGAAAGTAGAGGCTTTAACCCACTGAGCCACCCAGGTGCCCCTCACAGAAGCATTTTTTAAAAAAGATTTTATTTATTTATTTGACAGAGAGAACACAAGCAGTGGGGGGGGGCAGCAGGCAGAGGGAGAGGCAGGAGCAGGTTCCCCACCAAGCAGGGAGCCCACTGTGGGGCTTGATCCCAGGACGATGGGATCATGATCTGAGCTGAAGGCAGACGCTTAATTGGCTGAGCCACCCTGGTGCCCCCACAGAAGCATATTTAATAATAACAACCACCAAGAAAGAGCTACCTTTATACATATCCTTTATTCTTTGGTACTATGCTTATATGTATAATACAGATTATAAGTACACTTTATTATATTACATAAAATTATATACATTATTACATTACATATATATGCTATGTATATTAATGTATATTGTTGTGATATTATATATACTATATATAACATATATACCAGCCTATTATATGTATTACTTATAATATTTATATATTATATAGTCTATATATCATATTATATACTAAACACACACACTAGCATACTACTAAGTAATAAAGTGCCATAGTTAACACACAAATGTTTCTCATTAAGATGTTAACTTTAGGTTAAATTAAACAAGATTGGAGTTAAGAAACATAACTTTTGACTCTTAATTATTTGTATGTGTGCTGCCCCCAAATAATACCAGCTCAAGCAGAAAAAGCGTCTGACCCAGTCAATATGCCATCTTCAGTTTCCACAGATTTCCTTAAGCAGTAATTTACTGCATACTCTTTTTCTACACTTCTTGCCTACTAAATATAGCAATATTTTTAGAACACAGTAGTTCTAACATCACATATAATGAAAAGCATTAGTCAGTTTCATAGAATAATCTCATAATTTTCATCTAGTTATTTATACCACAGATGGGCACATGACTTGGTAGTATACTATATGAGAAAATAAGCTGCCTGCAGATACTAAAAATGGCTTGCTTCTCATAGAGATTCATTCCACTTAACCACAAAAGAAAGCCTATTAATTAGACTTTTGAATCCCATTAGGAAAAACAAATACCAATACTTAACTGCTCAAATATGACATGATGGAAAATTGCTAACATAATTAGATTTTTAATAGTGTTAATGACTCTTGTATCTTATTAATAAGAATTAAAACTAATGTAATATTATATGAAGAAAAATTGCTACTGTATGCTCTTCTACAGGGAAATGTAGCACGATTATGTCTATTTCCACATGAAGGGGTTTTAATTTTTATTCCCTTGCAGTTGTAATATAACTCACATGTTCCTTGGCTTAATATATTATCCCTGACATTATGTGACAGAAGGTCCTACAAGTACACCATTTAGGTCTGCAGTCTCATTAGATATCCGAAGTCAAGCATGATGTTGATTCTGGATGTAAAACTATACATATTAAAGGTTGAAATATCTTTTCCTTGCCCTCTTTCTTTACCTTTTTACAGATTATCACTTTTTTCAAAGCTTTATTTCAACCCTTCAGTTTTCCCATTTATTAACCAAATTACATTCAGTGTATATGCCAGCAATTTATCATTTTTTTGCATAGTCTCTCCCTCCTTAGTTATTCCACGGGCATAAAAAGCATATTTTATTGTCCAGTATGTCTCATCAATTTATTAATAAACCAGTATTCATTTAGCATCTCCTTTATGTCTCTCATGTTAAAGACACTGAGTGTAATAAGAGACATTATTAAGAAAAGACATAATCTTTGTACTCAGGAGATGTTAATTTTCTCAAATTACATAAATGTTTTAGAATTTTTTTTTTAGAAAATTAAAAAGTACAAAGTTAATTCTTCTCTGAGTTCCTATAGCTAACTAAATTCACAATCACAGCTGCCACAAAGACAAATTAGATGTTGATTTCCAAACCAGGCACCAAAAAGAGTATCTGAGAAAATAGCCAGTATTTGAGACAGGTGGCTTGCCAACCAATTTACAAACTCACCAAATACATAGAAATTGTAAAAGAATGAATTGAGTGACAGATGATGTGACCAAGACACTATTTGTTCTCTTTCTCTCTCAGTACTGGCACTATCAGCAGGTAGACATCTACTACGCAAAGTAAGGTCCTTGGACCGGCAACATCAGCATTATGTAGGGCTTCCTGGAAGTGCAGAATCTTGCACGCCATCCCAGAGATTCCAAATCATGGCCTACAGTTTAACAAAATCCCCAAGTTACTCTTAATGCACAGCAATGTCTGAGAAGTATTGGACTACATTTGTTTAAATAAGGTGTAATATATTTGATCCACCTTAGCCATCAAGAGCACAATGTTTATCTGAGAGTAATAATTTAGGTAGTGTTAGAAACTGAAGTTACTTAGGAATAAAATAATTGTCATTTTGAAATACTTTGAAAATACATATATAGTGGTCCTCAACCATGGCTGAATATCTAGAGCTGCCTGGGGAGCTTTTTTAAAGTTTTAACTTAAGTTCCAGTTATTTGAGATACAGTGTAATATTAGTTTCAGGTGTACAATATAGTGATTCAACACTTGCATAACAACCCCGGTGCTTATCACAATAAGTGCTATCTTTAATCTGCCTGGGAAGCTTTTAAAACACCAATGCTTTGGTCTCACCTCCAGGGATTCTGATTTAATTTTTCTCATGAGTTCTTCGTGTATCCAGATTTTTAAAAAATTCCATATGAGTTTTATGTGCAGCTAGTATTGAGAACCATTAAAAAAAGTATGAGAAGTTGTTGAGATAACTTGGGTTAATTAGTTTGAGGAAGAAAAAACTTATGTGGGTGATCATAGGACAGATTAATTTTGTGTAGTTCTAGGAAGCAGAGTGGGACTAAGGAAAGACAATGATTGAAGACTAATACCAGAAGAATAATGGTAATTTGAGCATATGGATCAAAAATGGGCATCTTTTTTTTTTTAAATTTTTTATTTTTTATAAACATATATTTTTATCCCCAGGGGTACAGGTCTGTGAATCACCAGGTTTACACACTTCACAGCACTCACCAAAGCCCATACCCTCCTCAATGTCCATAATCTCACCCCCTTCTTCCAAAACCCCTCCCCCCAGCAACCCTCAGTTTGTTTTGTGAGATTAAGAGTCACTTATGGTTTGTCTCCCTCCCAATCCCATCTTGTTTCATTTATTCTTCTCCTACCCACTTAAGCCACCATGTTGCATCACCACTTCCTCATATCAGGGAGATCATATGATAGTTGTCTTTCTCTGCTTGACTGATTTCACTAAGCATGATACGCTCTAGTTCCATCCATGTTGTCGCAAATGGCAAGATTTCATTTCTTTTGATGGCTGCATAGTATTCCATTGTGTATATATACCACATCTTCTTGATCCATTCATCTGTTGATGGACATCTAGGTTCTTTCCATAGTTTGGCTATTGTGGACATTGCTGCTATAAACATTCGGGTGCACGTGCCCCTTTGGATCACTACGTTTGTATCTTTAGGGTAAATACCCAGTAGTGCAATTGCTGGGTCATAGGGCAGTTCTATTTTCAACATTTTGAGGAACCTCCATGCTGTTTTCCAGAGTGGCTGCACCAGCTTGCATTCCCACCAACAGTGTAGGAGGGTTCCCCTTTCTCCGCATCCTCGCCAGCATCTGTCATTTCCTGACTTGTTGATTTTAGCCATTCTGACTGGTGTGAGGTGATATCTCATTGTGGTTTTGATTTGTATTTCCCTGATGCCGAGTGATATGGAGCACTTTTTCATGTGTCTGTTGGCCATCTGGATGTCTTCTTTGTAGAAATGTCTGTTCATGTCCTCTGCCCATTTCTTGATTGGATTATTTGTTCTTTGGGTGTTGAGTTTGCTAAGTTCTTTATAGATTCTGGACACTAGTCCTTTATCTGATATGTCGTTTGCAAATATCTTCTCCCATCCTGTCAGTTGTCTTTTGATTTTGTTAACTGTTTCCTTTGCTGTGCAAAAGCTTTTGA